>NW_027271035.1:1275000-2475000 GCF_040938485.1 Diadema antillarum
TGAGCAATCTGAAGATTCATTTTGGACGTTTACATAATTTTGGCTATATTTTGCTTCAAATGAAATCCTATACTTTAAGATAAAAACATATAAAACAAAAGTCAATTCTGAACAGAAATATTATTGTGCAAAAGTGTTAATCAGAGCTGCTTCATGTGAAAGTGTTTAAACTGTACCCTGGATAGCCGGTTTATTTTATCACTTTTCCTCATGATTCTGACAAAGCAAACTGATATGAATCTTCAAATAGAATTCTCTATCAATAGAAACATCAGATTACTGCCCAGGCATGCCTATTAGAATAATGTTCGTTTTATTTCTTTTTTTTTTTGAGCAATTTCTATTCGTGTATCCCCGTGCCTTTAACATTCACCTAACTTATCTCTTATTGGTTGGGATGTCGAAACGTAATTACCATTTCAAAGACATATCTTCCTGTTTGTGGTTCATTCTTGCTGAGGTGCAATATTGAGCCCATAACAAGTCTCAAAGAAAGACCCATATGGTGTTGATTGACACTTGAATACAATATTGCATACCGTCGTGGTGCTACTATGTACATGTTTTTTTAAAGACATCATAAAACTTGATGTTCTCCCATAATTTCATAATCATTCATCGGAGCATCTTTAAATGAAGTTGAGTCTTTGATGAAAGGGTCTGCGAACAAGCTAACGAAGAATACTTGACTGCTCGTCTGGTATTGACCAATCGAAATGGAATATGTCACAGCATTCCCTGCATGCTTACTGTGCGATGATGGAATCAAACCCTTCTACACGCTAAAGATTTTCGTTGCGACTCGATCTCGGGACAGAAAAAAAAAGTCAATATTTTTTCAAGGCCCTCAAATCTGGAATTCCATCCACTCTGATGTGAAATGTAAGAAAACGGTACAAAGTTTTCAGGAAGCTTTAAAACGTATTTTACTTGAAAGGTTTTCTGGAAGTTACCAATATCATTTTACGAATTTATAAGAGACTAGCAAGATAGGGTGTGTTTGTGAAAATGACATCTTGTGTATTGCTAATATGCGCTGGTCCATGTTTTTGTCTGTGTATGCATGTGTGTGTATGTGTGAGTGTGTGTGTGTTTGTGTGTGTGTGTGCCAATGTTTTTCTCTGTATATACAATGTATTTACTTTTCCGGGATTAGTTTTAAATAAGGCCAATTGCCTTCTCACTCACCCCTTCACTTGATATCTTTTGCTGTTTGTTTGCTTTGTTTGTTTGTTTGTCACATTGTCATTTCATTCATACCATTGTCACATTTTATGTATGCATATTTTATTAAGTGAACGTAAAGGAAATGATAAACTAAAATCATTTAGAGAGCAAACTCGCGGATATATAAGAGTGCAAACTACACGATTTATTTGTAAGGGTTGATTTTTTCCCCTTTTTTTCATGGATTCATGCACGGTAAAGCCTAAGGGTAAAATGCATGCACATGAAAAATGTAAGCACATGTTTCCGTGTGCTTGCAAACACCACATTTTAGAATGAATAAAGACTAGCTGTGATAGTGGAATTTCTCATGAATAAATAATAAAGCATTAAAACCCTGGCTATTGTTCAACACCAATGTCAGGGTGTTAACCCCATACTCCCATACACACCCATTGACCCTTGTGCAAAGTGAAAATTTTGTACAGAGGGTTGGAAATAGAGCAAATTCTGTAACCTAACTGTGAAATTGATCATGGATTTCATGAAACTGATTTGTGTTTTAAACCACCTCCAACGAAATTGTACACTATACAACTATCTCCCATATCAATGATAGTGTTATCTGATATATAGTTACTGAATTATTAAGAATCAAAAGTGGATTTTTTTTTAAACGCCTATTAATCCATAGAATACATTCGATGCAAAATAATGACATGGATGTTTCCTAGAGTGTCAATTCACGGACCCAGTAGTTTGGTCACCTGGTGTGGGCATGTTCATTCTTTTCTTGAACATGATTTATGAATTCAATGAATTGTTGAGTCGTGCAAACTTATGTGCACATAAGTTGACTCCCAGATGGCTCATTGTACAGCTCGTTCATGCGTGTTTGAGCTGAGCATCTAGCGCAAATTCCATTTCCATAGCAGATCAGCTCTTCTGAGGCTTTTCGTAGCGGCTTACTGCAACTCTGACTTCAAAATTATTTTGTCCACTTCATAATATCAAGACCCAGCAGATTCCTACCACGTGGAAAATGGTGAGTTAAAACATCATCGTAAAGCATGATTTGAAATATCCACAATGTTCTCGACCAAGGCCCTACTCTCGATATTACCCTTCATCAAATTTCTTGTATCTGTTATGTTTTTGGTTGTATAGCCATGTCTTATAATGTAGGCTTGCAGGCAGTAATATTAAAATGTTCATTTTAGAGTTCTGTTAAAACTGGCTAGTTTTATGCATGCTGTTTTCTGTTCTATTTTGTTTTGTTTCGTAACCATTCTGTGGAATTAGAGCAGCTTTAGCGATAAAATGTCTTGCTAAAGACGTCATGGCATTCCGATTTCAGATTTCAGATTCATTGATTGTTCATTTAGGAAATTCTTTTTGTTGGTACATGGGCGTGCACATAGGAATATCTACATACATGCATAAACTCACATATATTCATGTACATGTACACATTATAAATGATACAATTTTTACTACATACACAATTATACAAGCATAATTTATACTCACAATACAGTGAACACTTACATAATCACAAATTTCAAGTAATTCTTTATATTTACCGATCAACAACAAAACAAAATAGTTAAGAAAACGTGGAATCGGATATTCCTATAGGAAGTGTATCCTTAACATAACCTTTACGCCACCTCCCCCCCCCCACACACACAAACACACATCCCCAAGGATAATACATCGCGTCGTGCCATACCACATTTGATTAATAACGAATAAAAGGAACGGAACTGAAGTTGATGAATAATTGTTGATAAACTTATGGATAAATAGACTAGTGTACTAACTACACTTATAATGGCAAACATTGCACGCTTATCTTTATGCTGGGATAATTCTCTGTAGTCAGGTAGTGTTAGTGGTAGACTTAAGTTCACCCTGTATGCAGCAAGGCAGTGCATAAAAATTTGAACTATACATTAAGCTGCCATGGAGAGAGTTATGTAGTCACATTTACATAAGTTAGCTCTTCTGCAAAATTATTACACACGCATGAACAGTGGCCTTGAACTCATGACACTTGATTTTCCTTTTCAGGTATTCAAGCAAGATACAATAATTTGCGCGCATTCTCCTGATCACGTAAACTGATATGCAATTCTGAAGGACAGAGTGATTCCTCAACAGAATATGTAAGTTTCATTAATGGATTAATCCGTAATACATGTACACTTGTATATGTATTTTCAGGTTATTGATTCATCTAGATTTTCAGCATGTGATATCCGTGAAGTATATTATATTAAAGCGTATTATTACACATGAACGCAGTTTTATCAGTTACTATAACGTAGCCACCGTTTAGTGGGTTGCGGAAAATTTGATAAGACTGTAGTGCAGTTTTTGATACCATCTATAATCGAGAGATATGTTACTCAAGTGGACCATTGCGATCATTCATTCTTGCCTTTTCCGTTCTACGTCTTCTCAGTTTTTTTTTTTTTTTTTGGACTTTTTCCTGAAAACTCCAGGATGGATTGTAACTCATACAGGCAGCATCTCTACCCCGCAAGAATCTTCATTTTTTTTCATTTTTTATTTATTTATTTATTTATATATTATCTATTTTATTTTATATTATTTTATTCATTATTATTATTATTTTTTTTTTTGGGGGGGGGGTAATCTTCTTTTCTGTAACCAGTATTATCAAAGTAAATCAAATCAATGTTATGAATAAGTAGAGGGGGCTATATTTTCACTTTTTTTGTGTGTGCGGTAGCAGGATTAGAGGTGTCAACCATAATGGGCATCATTACACCCATTGCCATGGCCAGCACCCGGACCATCATCTGTGGCAAGCTCAGCAACGGCTGAATGGCCGAGGTCTATAAGTCTTACTCCTTTCCTAACTGTGTAAAATATACTGCAAACTGATGTGAAATTGGCATGTAATTTGATGTTGTCTTACTTTGTTATTTTATGTTATGAATAAGACTTTGAGTTGGTCAGGAAAATGTGGGAATATTTGAATATGCCCTATGTCATAAATGTATGCAGGCCTAGATAAAAGGTGTGCATTTTCATCTCAGTCCAAATTCACATTTTTCTTTTCAACATGACTTTACTCAGGCTATTCCACATTTATTCTTTTTTTTTCAGCTCTAACTTAGTGATGTCGGCATGCTGTCTCCTAATTCCCCGTCTGCCTGGAGAGGACATGCTGTATGTCTGTGACAAAGTAAGTGCTGCACTTTTATTTTTTTATGGGAGACGGGAATTCCATCTGCTTTGTGACTAGAAATATAAGAGGAATATTTCTTTGCAACATTATCATGTTTTACTTATATGACAAAGAGCTGAAATAAATCTATCCGACCGGATTTGTTTAGAAACCAATATCAAAGCTTAAAGGGATGGTATAGTATTGGTGGAGGTGAGGATTTGGGCTTTTAACTTTTTGTGATATACCAAGAACCTACTTATGATATAATAGAAAGTATGCCATTCTAAGAGGAATTCTAAAGATTATTTGATGAAAATTGGTTTTGAAATGGATGAGCCATCCAAAAACAAAATAACACGCAGCGATCGTGATAAAAAGTGAGTCCTATATTATATTATTATTGCTCTGTTTTGGATATCGCAGCTATTTCAAAACCATTTCTCATTATTTCAGCAAAAGACGTTAGAAACCTGAAGTAGATCTATGCAATCAATTTAATTTTCCATTTTCTGGTCAATGGTCATAGTTGCAACCTGTTAGTTTATGTAAGCAACAAAACCGCCTATAGTGTAAACGACCTATTTCCTTCGAAATTTTATTCAGTCATTATTTATTCATGCCAAAATCTCTTTCAGAACCTGGCAGGACTAAATCCCACAATCTTCACTGTGAATGCTGCGCACTATTTGGCTGGATGGTTGTGAAATCTGCCCGAATTCCTGTATACAATCGTGTCTTCCTTCGCTACAATGTTTCCGGCCTGCTGTGCTCTGTGGCTTTCAGTATCCCAGACAAGGCAGAAACACCCGATGCATACTTCAGCAGTACATTGCAAGCCTTGATCTGAACAGACAACTATCACGAAGAAAAACCTACGGCATTTCATTAACAATAATATGTTCAATAATTGTCTTGATATAGTTTACCAGCCTAAAGTTTTCATGGTGTATATTTTTACAAGGAATTGTCACCAGAGAAATGATGTTGTTCAGCTTGTCCCTCCGTTCGTACATCAGTCTGTTATCGATTATGGCAACATTGTATCACGAAGGGAAATGAAACGAAAAGTACAAGTGGACAAGTTAATGCAGGGAGATTACTTTAGCAGTTGAACACATCGTCACAAATTGAGGAATATCGGAAAATCCGTTGAAGAGCTATATATACACATATATTTAGAGTTTCAGTGCCGTCATTACGAGATGAGAAAGCTACATCTTTGACGTCAACCATGGAAAATTATATAAAGAAATGTAAAGAGAATAGGCATAGTTTTCACGTTTCTAGCATTACAAAAGGAGCACTTGATTTACTTCTTCCAGAAGGGGGTGGGGGTAATATTACCCCTAACATTATGGCAACGACAAATAAGTGGAGGCAATTTGTACTTTTCATTTAGAATCAGATTTTATGGAATTCCCTTGATATTTTCTTCATATACGTTTCCATACATGAAAGTGACACTGAAACTTTAGAAAATGCATAACTTCCACTGGATCATACGATTTTCCATGTTCACTTATGTGTTCTTATGATATTGCTCCAATCCACGGGTACATTTGGGTTTCATAACCCTTTAAGTACTGTTTGAGGTATCCAAATGAAACTTTGCATATGTATGTACGATTGGATGAAGTTACTTCTACCACCTTGTGGGTGCCAGCGTTCAAGGTCAAATATTGTAGGTCATTGTCAAATTCTACAATGTCATTTCGTGCTCTTTCTTTGTATCTCACCTTGTAAGCACTGTCGACATAGTATTGTGGTGTTCTTTTAATAACTTTCCACACTTTTGAGCTATATGACCACCAAATTCACTCCCCAGAACATCTAAAGATGGCTGTCAAGTGTTGATATTGGTGAAGTCCGACTCCGTCAACAGTCAAAAAGTCAATGAGCTTACATTTGAAAATCAGTGTAATCACAAATTCGATATGTGGGCAAGACATCACTTCGCTTTTACCTTGTTAGATGGTGAATATTTGTGAAGCTTCCGTTTCTAATTCATACAGCATCAGCATACCTTATGTCTGAGAATAGTGGTAAAGAAGATTAGATACTTTGGCAACAGCGTGTAAAATTCGCAAAATCTTATTTTGTGCCTTATTTGCTGAACAAACGTCGTAGGAGGACTACAACCTGCCATGCAGTATGGCGGAACAATTACTCTATTATTAGCGTCATAGAATAAATGACAATGATGTAGTTCTGAAGCATGCTATTCATTAGATACTTTTGCAATGACTCCATGTATACTTTTAATCGAACTAGGTATATAATCATCAATGTCTTGTACTTGAATAACGACAGAATGATTTCGGTGAGGAAAGTTTTCTGTCACGTCATTTAGGAATAAGGGAACGTGTCAATATTATGCTATTTGTTCCATAGTTATTTCTGAAGTGGTTAAATGTATTTTCCTTTAAAAAAAATCATTTTATATATACCTAAGTTGCATCCAGATGCTTATTCGTTGAAAAATATGAGCAATGTATTCAAAGGACAAAGATCATACACTAATGGGCCTAGGGTATACAACATTTCACTCGTTGTTGTTGTTTTGCTTTGTTTTGTTTTGTGTTTGGTTTTTTTTTTGGGGGGGAGGGGGGGGGGGAACACGGTTCAAAGTGTCCTGAAACCTTGTATAATACATGCATTTAGTCATGTATGATGCCAAACTGTTCCCGCTCATACAAATGCAGCCGTTCCAAGGAAATAACATAAGATTATTCTTATACTCCATGATTTGGTAATGCTTAAGTGGTTCATAAGAGTCCAGTGAGACTGTGTACAGAACAAAAAGTGGATTTGACAATGGTATACGATATCCGCAATTTACTCTTTGACGGGGTCTATCATCCGATTAATATGTATAAGCACGGTAGTCCCCTATTCGGAAACTACAAGTTAGATAAGCTGCAATCATTTTGCACGCGACCATGGCGTTATAGCCAAAGGTGATCTGCAAATCACTGTGTGCCTACAGAGGATTGGAAAACGTAACAACTTTCTATGTATAGAACAACGAAACAGAAACTGGTGCATGTATTATTCTCAGTCACTTTGTTAGTCATTATGATGATTTGCTCATTGCAGTTCCGGAATCTCAGCTCGAGGGACTCGAGTTGATCACCCAAAACAAAATCTGAATACATAACCATGATAACTGCGATTCTGCCTAGTCTCCATTGGTAGCCCATAAGGGCAGGTATCAAGTTCGATTTTCATATCATAATTATACCTTGTATTTAGATGTTTTCATCGAAATGCCCGTATACCTGAATATGGTATGCGTATGTCAGTTAAGTATCTAAACCATAATAAATTGTAGTGGTAATCTAAGTGCCAAGAATCTCATGATTTGAATAAGTGTGAACACCAAGACATGTCGTGATAAGGACTTTAAGACAATTGGCATCGTCATTATAAAACAAACTCCTAATTGTAAGACATGTTTTAAATTTTAGATAAATTCATGTCTATGCTGGAAACATATCTTTCTGATGATTCATGATGACGTCACTGTTACATGAATATTGTACGCATGGAAATATGTAGGCCTATTCGTTTAAATGCATACAAACAACTTGTTAAATCCTCTTACATTTTTTTTTAATAGATATGGTGCATACTTTAGAATGTACGTAGCATGCTTTTGTTTTTTGAGGCTTTGTGTACTGGCAAAAAGCATATCTTATATAGATTATGTGAATAAGTACGTATTCAAGTACGTTTTGAATAAAACGTATCCAGACAAATGTATATCATATTTTTACCTCTTCCTTCATGCAGATGTATGCTCTTGCTTAGAGGGTTTGTTTGATAGATAGTGATAGTGCTCACCTCATTGGAAAGGTAATTGGGTAAATATTTGGTTTTAGTATGTCATTCAAACACAACTATAAGTTAACTTCTACATTAACATTTCAAAACTCACGAATTTCCACGCACACATTTCATGATTCACAGGATCCAAATTATACCAATCTTATTTACTTTGCAGAGTGCAACAACAGCATAAGTTTGATATACTGAGCAAACAGGCTTGCATTAGTTCTCACTATTCAAGGTTTAAAGTAGTTAAGTAACCAAATTGTACCTTGTTATGTGATGCTCAGTATATTTACCTTATAGGTATAATGTTGCAAATATGTGGTGCTTATTTCATCCATAACTGCTGCAAAATTGCTTCTTTAAAGGAGCCAATCAGTGTCACTGCCTGTTCCTCTAGAGAGGCAATATTGCCCAGTAATCTCAAGGTTCACTTGAGGTTATACTGGGCAACATTGCGCCTCTAAAGGCGTAGACAGTGACACTGACTGGCTCCTTTAAAGAAGCAATTTTGCTGCAGTCATGGATCAAAAAAGCACCACATAGGTGCAACATTATACCTATATATATGGCACAAAATCGCACCCTCAAAAGAGGCTACAATCTTGGAACTTAGGGTGCTTCTTTGCACCCTCACGAAAGGTGTAAAGTTGCACCAAAAGTAGAGGCAAGAGAGGGTGCAAAGTTGCGCCGAAAATTAAAGGGAGAAAGATCGCACCCTCAAGAAAGGTGCATCTCAGCACCAATTAGTGTGGGTGGAATGATGCACCCTCAAGAAAAGGGTGCAACTTAGCACCACTTAGTGTGGGTGGAAATATGCACCCAAGGGAACCACTTCGCACCCTCAATAAAGGGTGCAATGTTGCACCTCCTTTGGCGGTGCAAAGGTGCACCCACAGGTTGCAAGGTTATACCCTTGCGCAAGGTACCACTTTTGCACCCATTTCTCGAGGGTGCAAGATAACACCCATAGGGAGCCACCAGTGTGACATCACTTTGCACCCTTAAAAGGTGCAAGAATGAATCATTTTTTCTTAGTGTGTAACTCACACTTTGAACTATTTTTAAGCACTAAAACTTTTCGTGTGTCATCTGCAAATCGTAAATTATGCCTTTAAAGTGCGAGGATTCCTACGAACTTTGCAACAACCGGTTTCGAAGAGCACAATCATGCTCTAATGATCCTGACGTTACAAGTTTTCTCCAATCTGTGAGGCTATTTTGAGGGTTGAAGCGACTCTGCTTCCTTCTCCTCCTTGTCACTGGACTTTTGCTGGTTGAATAAGGTCAGTTCCGCAGCTACTGAGGACGGGTCTATGACCAGGAATGCCCGTGCGATGAAATCAGAAGCATCCTATATATGAAAATAGAAGTTAGTAGGGTTCCAATTTATTTTTTCCACATCAGAGGACATTCATATCATACATACACTATGTTGAGAGGAACAGACAGACAGATTTACCTGTATGTATGATACTTTCGTTATGTAGAATACTATACACACGTTTGCGTTTGTGATTGCGCCGCTTTGTACCATAACCATACTGAAAAACGGTAGAAACTTAAGGCATAATGATTGCTACACACTAACCTTCAGTACAATGAAAATTAAATTCTTAACATGGCGACTGGGCTCACCGTTTGGACAGCGACCGAGTCCAAGTTCAAGAAGTAGTCTGCCTGAATTCCTCCTTCGATCAGGTGACTAGCGGCTTCACAGAGGTCATTGGTCAAGATCATCAGCTCTTCCTGGGTAAAAGGTCGCTTGTTTCGTAGTAGCCACTCGCGCATGCGCTCTGACCCAGTACTCAGTACACCGTTGGATGATGTGACCAGCGAGGAACAAGTATCGTCCAAATAGTTCTTCCCTTGGATAGGAAAAACAGCAAGACATCAATGAAGTATTGTCTTCACCCGAGATTGTTTTGGTTAGTGCCGTTATCAGCTCGTCATTCTGATTGCTACCCCTACAATTTATCATCAATTACAGCTGTCATCTTTACAATTATTTATATCGTCATTTACTGCTGTCACACTTTCAACTTATGATATCCTCAATTACTGCTGTCATCCTTACAACTTTTGACATCAGCAGTTACCTCTGTCATTCTTACAACTTATGATATCGTCAATTACTACTGTCACCCTTACAACTTAAAACATCGTCAGTTACTGCTGCCATTATTACAACTTATGATATCGTCACTTACTGCGGTCATACTTACAACTTATGATATCGTCAATTATTGCTGTCGCACTAAGAACTTATGATATCATCAATTACCTCTGTTACATGTCATCACTTCTCATCTTCAGGGGAAATAATGTTCTTCATATTATAGATTCCAAACTTCAAACAAAAGAGAGAAACAGACACAACAAGGATGTAATGAACTGATCAGAAATACTCCCAATAACTTCAAGCTGGAAGGTAAAATTGCGTGCTTGCACTACCTTTCGTGTGATCACCGCTTGATTTCCCGATAAACGGAAAGGCTCGTTTCCTTGACCCATTGACGCTTGATAGAGTGTAGAGGTACGGGTTCAGGGAAGAGTTGACAGGTAAGATGAACACAGAAATCCATGCATACACCTGGTGAAGACGGGAAAATACGAAAGTAGATATTTCATCTTTCCTTTTTGTTGACTAGTGTAACAATCAACGAAAACGATTTTGGAAGAAAATACATTGACGAATTACTTTTCGTTGACAATTCGTTATTCCGAGGGTTAGTAATTCCGAAAATTAAGTAAGGACGTTCATTATTCTGAAGGTTCCTATATCCGAAAATGAAATAAAGTTTTCGTAATTTCGTCAGAGGTTCGATATTCCCAAAATGAAATAGGGTTCCTCATTCCAAATGTTTGTACTTCCGAAAATCTCAACGAGGTTTGTCATTCCGAAGTTTCGTTAATCTGGAAACGAATAGCGTATAAGGTTCCTTAATCCGAAAATGAAACAATGTTCGTTATTCGGAATGTTTGTCAATTCGAAAATAAGATAAGGTTCGTTTTTCCGAAGGTTCGCAATTCCGACAATGAAATAAGGTTCGTTATTTCAAAGATTTGTTAAATCTGGAAATGAATGAAGATTCGATATTCAGAAGATTCGGTAGCTCGAAAATGATATAGATGTTCTTATTAACGAACATTCAGAGTAACGAATATTCGGAATATCGCCACAAATGTTCTGATTAATGAACCCACTTTATTATCACGGTAACGGACCTCCAGGAATAGGGAATTCGCGTGTTTCGGAATAACGAACCTTATTCCATTTTCGGATTAACGAACCGTCGGAATAACGGACATTACCCGACTTCATACCTGTGACGAGATGGCAAGTTTACCAGCAGCAGACATAATGCCCATGATGATAACTGGCATCCAGCATAGTAGATCCGTTCCAACGACCAACGCCATTTTGGCCGCCATCTTGATTTCGGTCCCAAGTCGTCTCTCTTCTTGGCTTCCTCTCCCCACTTTACCAAGCTTGTGCTTGGAAATTCGGAAGGAAACAAAGATGGCGACGTAGCACATCAGTGTGACTAGAAACGCGCAGAAAGTGACGCCGATGAAGAGGAGAACAGAGTAGAGCCATCCCGTGTGTCGATTGGCGGTCAAGGGTAATGCTAGACACACCCCAGATTGGCCATAGAAGGACCCTTCGACGTAGGACGGTATCAGCGCCGGGGGCAGACTAACTGAAAGGGCCAGAATCCAGACGGTGAGCTCAACATAATGTGCTCCTCTGAGAGAAAGGTGTATTTTTTGGTTGAAAGGCGCCATGACGTGACAGCATCTATCTATACTGATCATCATAACAAGACACACAGAAGCCTCGCTCGAGATGACTGACGTGATCCCAGCAAGTTTGCAGAGAAAACTTGACTGCCACTCATCAGCATAGAGGGCGTATTTTCCTCTATACTGGAGATCTGCTGCCGCTATGGTAATCATGTAGAGACCCATCAAGAAGTCCGAGATAGCCAGGTTGGTGATAAGGCTGCCCTGGACGCTACTCTTTCTGCCGCGTTTCGAATGGAGCAGTCTGTATCCAACAACAAACGCGTTGCCGATGAAGGCACTAGAGCCAAGGACCCAAATGAAGAGGCGCAGAACAGTGTTGGACATCAGATCTTCACAGGACGAAAACTGGTCACGTGGTGCTTTGCAACCTGCGTCATCATCGCGCAGTCCGGCCAAGCAACAGAATTTGTACTCGTCTGCATGTCTGCCGAATAGATAAAACGTGTAGGCAATATTTCTGTGTGATATATTTCGCCCATGCAAATTACAGCATATCATGGTCCAACGGTTTCATTGCACAAATAGCGACAGATATTTTATAGTTTCGATCACATGGCATGTAATCTAAATGTAATGTTGACAGATATTTGCCAAAAGGGAAAATTTTAGAAAGGTCTATACGCATACTTTTACAGCATTTTCCATGTGGATAGTTGTAAATTCAATTACAAAGTCACAAGTAAGACAATGTGCAGATTTCTGAACTTTCTGTTATAAAGGCGACAGGCATTGTATCATTTACTGCTGTGCACAATATAATGTATATAATGAATCCAATAGAAATTATGTAATCATAAGCCTACCCAGTTAGCAAACTTTACATGTCGTCTCATTATTTGCAAAGCTTATTATACTTACATCGTTGTGAGGTGTAAACCCTCAAACAAATCCGTGTTGGAAGTCGCAGAAACGGGAATTGAGGCACCTCTGATATCTCTATTGGTATGTAAAAAACAAGAAAGTTTGTTTTTGACTGCTATTCCCTAAAATCACTTTTCTTTTGGCTTTCTATGATACTCCAATTGACCACTGGTGAATAGCGTATAAATGCACGTAGCTACATCATTCCATATTATGCAATACAGGATAATTTTTCTTTGTATATTCTTCTTAAAATATTTAGACAACTTTTGAAAAGTATTGAGGCGACTCCTGAATTGGAATACAAATTTTACTTACAATTCCTCCACACTTGACAAAGCGGCAAATGTCCCTCTGTCCACTGCTTGGAGAGGATTTCCGGAGAGATTTCTGTGGACAATATAAATGTGGGTTTAAACTTAAAGAATTTCAAAAGATAACACTGTTATCTTCACCTGCAGGCGACTGAGTGACAATGAACATTTATTTGCTTTTATAAAATCCATCACATGAAAAAGTATTCGCTTTAATCAGGATATAATAGTAGATATACGTTGAATTATTAATTTCTTAATATTCTGGCCTACTCACTTGAGATATCTTCCCTATAATAGAAAGCATACAACTTACTTCTGGTATAAGGTTGGTTTTTGGCATTTGATACCACTATTTAAGGACCTGACATTTTATATACATATGGACGAACGCTCTGGAATGCACATAATATTGTTTTGAGTGTTTTGACACGCACTATGCTATTCATTGTTTAATCTGTTACCAAAATATCTGAAATTCGGTGAACATTCAAACTTACAGTTTTCGCAGTCGTTGTAAGCCATGAAAAATTCCAAATCGCAGTAACCGCAATCTATTGAATGCTAGGTTTCTGAAATCAAGAAGAAATGAAAAAAAAAAACAACAACAAGAAGAAATGAATGAATTAATTATACATTACATTCATATGTTTCACACAATTAAGGGCTGGGCAAAATAAGGTGTAATCATTGTAGTAGCAGTAGTGGCATTTTAGATTATCGTCACCGTATTTTTACAATCAGAGTCAACCCAAATGTATCTGTAAGTAGGCCCTATGTCGAAATCGAAGACTACAGTTCTTCGAAAAAAAAATCACAGCATGCAAGCATTGCTAAATCAGCATTAATCATAGGGACATTCCCAATAGTACCATAAAAAGTGATAAAGATGCAAGAGTTCGGGGCACACAGAAAGAGGTAGAGAGAGAGAGAGAGAGAGATACTGTCAATTATCATCGATACTACCATACAAACCACTGGAAGAGAGTTTTCGGCAACAATTTGAGAAATGAATGAGATTCAGTGATCGAATGGAGCGTGGTAACCATAATTTGACTTATTTAATACTGCACAGGTGACAAATTTCTCACCAACATTATCATGCATGCTCACGTGTAAATACATAAACGTATGTATACACAAAGTTGATAAAGTCATTATATTATATGAGCATTCCTTTTACTCACAGATGTAAGATATTTCTTGTTTCACTAAAGGACCCAGGGTTTATCCAATGGACACCGGTGTTCTGCAAATCCCTGAATAAATCGAAAAGATCAAGGAACTGTTAGGTAATTTTGAACAACTCCGTAAAATCCGTACACTGAAATCAAACAACGTTTGATAAAAGAATTAGAAAGTGTCAAATAGTATAGTTTTTATCAACTCCATGAATATAAATCAACAAACGATTTATAAGACGTCTATGAACTGTTATATAATATTGATCAAAGCTGGAAGTTTATAGATCAACCAACGTTTTTTATATGAGAAAGGTCATTAC
The DNA here is from genome assembly GCF_040938485.1 of Diadema antillarum. Classification (NCBI taxonomy): domain Eukaryota; kingdom Metazoa; phylum Echinodermata; class Echinoidea; order Diadematoida; family Diadematidae; genus Diadema; species Diadema antillarum. Next base: position 1,289,690 of record NW_027271035.1, read on the forward strand.
TATTACATCAAAAGCGGAAATCTTTGAATTCAACCAACGTTTTATCAAAGATTAACGAACTGTTATGAAGTTTTGATTAACTCTGTACAAATATTGATCAAGCAACGTCTTTTAAAAGATCTGCAACTGCGATGAAATTGGACCATCCTTGTGAATTTAGAATCAGATCAACCATGATAAAATGTGAACACATAACTGGGCTTAAGGGTAGGTGATGACGCCCTTCTTTCCTTATCTCTCAAAAGGATGCTTTATTTCTTAAATTTGATGGTTAGGTAGTAAATCTTAGTGACATTCAACGTTACTTACAGGAACATCAAATTCGGCAGGGGCGGCAGTACAAACGTGAAGTCTTCCTCAGTAACATTAGGAGTTACTGTTGGTGTTGCTACAACCAAAGATGAGGTGTTACCTTCGAGTGACCTTCAAACAATAAGTATTGAAAATTATTTACAGTTACAGAACCCAATATCTATATTTTAGCTTGGAGACATATCTTCTAAAGATATCTGTGTTAGATTGTTTACAGATTGAATTTACCCAAGTATATCTCAATTGAAAGTCACAACTCACGCTAGTCACTACAATCCCTACATAAATCGATGTCGTAATTCATGATATTAAATCAGCCTCTATTGATACCAAACAAGACACGTTTTCGGTCCGCTGGCCCCCGGTATGGAATATATCGTATAGAGTTATGACTGGACATTAAAAAAAAGGGACACTTGTCAAGCTTGTAAAGACTATATATCACTGTCAGCACAAGCTGACGCAAATCGGGAAAGAAAAACAATATACAAATTGCTCTTCTTCTTCTTCTTAAGTGCGGAGGTTGGCGACTATGGACCTCTACTCTGTTCTGTTCATGGCCGCCTTACTACATGCTGCCACACTGAAACTCTTTCCTGTCCACTCCTTATGTTGTTACACCACACACTGCGCTGGCACGCTCTGCATCTTCTGCCTTCTATAATCCCTTCCAGTACACTTTTTGGGATGTTCTGATGTCTTTTAACATGGCCAAAATATCTGAGTTTTCTTGATTTAATGTCTTTCATCAAGGTTTATGTGACATTCAGCTGATCTAGAACATACTGGTTTGTTTTCCTGTCTGTCCGTGATATACGGCCCAGGCGTCTGAATATCCGCATCTCGAATGCCGCCAGCCTTTTCATATCATCCAAGTACAATGTCCATGTCTCACAACACTAAAGGAGAGTTGAATGCACGTAACATTTTACTAATCTGAGCTTGGTTGCAGTAGATATCTTCCTTGATGTTAACAGTTTACTCATTTGGGTAAACTTAGTTTTAACCATTCCAGTTCTTCTCCTAATTTCTCCACCGTTCTTCCCATCTTCATGAACATTTTGTCCTAAATATGTGAGTTCACTTACTTGTTCCAGGAGAGTGTTGCTGATAGAGATGTTTACCCTTTGTATTTCCACCTTTGATAATACCATCGTTTTGGTCTTTTTCACATTCATGTCCACGCCAAATGCCTTACTTTGGCGGTATGTGACATCAACAATTGTTTGCAGATCTTGTTCATTATCAGCTAGCAACACACTATCATCTGCATATCTCAGATAATTTATCAATACTCCACCAACGTTCACGCCAGGCATGCCTTCAATGCCTTTGAAAATGCATTCTGTGTATAGATTAAACAAACTAGGTGACATGATGCGTCCCTGACGAACACCTCGTTTGATTTCTGCATAATCAGAAAATTCATTGTCAATCCTGACGCATGCCCGTTGGTTCCAGTACAGGTTTGCAATCACTCTCAGATCCTTACTGTGCATCCCGGTATTGCGATGGACAGTAAGGATCCGAGAGTGATTGCACACCTGTACTGGAACCAAATGGCAAATTGCTCACAAAGTATCAAAGTGGTCTCTCTCTCTCTCTCTCTCTCTCTCTCTCTCTCTTGGAAACCAACCTACGAAATCAAGCAAACTAAAGACTGAATGATTTAAATTTGTGTGCCAAGATGCTAATACCTCATATTCATTTAGACTTCAAAACTTCAAAACTTCAAAACTTCACTATTCTGACACAATAAACTTACACTACCTCATGTATGCAAACCTGGGAAATTAAAAGCATGCTTTAAACAATTAGTCTCACAATTTCCGGATTTGTCTTGACATCGAATCAAGAGTTGACGACGAGACATTACAGCTGTAGGACAATCCATCACAGGTGCACCCACTGGGACAAGAATCTGTGACAGACAAAATATGTCTAAAATTCACCAGATATATTGAACTTTAAAGAAGCATATAAAGATAAACACAAAAAAGTAATGAATGATGACTAAAATCATGCATATTACGCAAAGTTCCGCATTTGGTAAAAGGAAGTATACCATTAAAGTATAGTGTTAGTCGAGGTTACCACAGTTTGGGAGTTATATGTCTGCATAAAAAGCAATTAATTTGTATGTATGTGCATATCACTGTGCATTGCTCCGACGTTCAGCAGGCATTACGTCACACACACACACACACACACACACACATACATAATATATAATATGTATTTATATATATATATATTATATATATACCAAAAAGACGAAAGATTATCATCATCATAATATATCCATCTATTAATGTATCTTTTCTTTAGATTACATACCCGCATTCACATGAATACAAAGACAACCACATTTACATAAGTCTTTACGAATTTGATCCTTTACATTAAAAAAAAAAAAAAAAATAGGTATGCTTTAACGTCAGCAGACAATCTTACCGCAAAAGAGTTCATCGTCCCTTTCTGGGCAGTCCGTGACGTCATCGCACACGCGATGCTGCTGGATGCAGAATGATGCTCCATGGCAACGATATGATGCAGGAGGACATACATACGAATCTGATGACATATACACGGCCATGTGATTACAAATGGTACTGCTCCAATCAGCACATGCACAGGACTTTAATGTATGATTTGATGACTAATCAATAGTGCTTTATCATGAATATCATATAATGAAAATAAAGTTGTGTTTTAAAGAAAGAAGAGAGAAAAATTTTGGGACCTTACACCAAGTACTTTGTCCTAGACAATATTAAAATAAAACAAACACAATAAATCTTACATGTATTAAACAAGAGTATCTGCTATCAGATATACCGTATGTTGTCTCCACGAGGGAGCTCATAATGAAAGTCTCCGCAAGGGAGCTCACACAAAATAACTCCATAAAGGAGCTAAAGCAATTATTAAATATTAATATGAAAATAAAGTCATAGAGCTAATCACAGCATTTTCCGTAAGCAAAGATCAGAAACTGTGATACCTCCTCCCCCCCCCCCCCCGATAATGATGATGATGATGATGTGAACAATAAGAATCATATAGTTATAATCATAATGACAAACTGCTCGAAATGCTCAAAAATGAGATGGAGGTTCGGGAGATGTTTTCAAAAGCATTACTTTTTTTTCTTAAATAAAAAAAGATCTAAATCTGTCACTAATTGTTTTCATTCGTCGCTCTTCTATAGAATCAAAACTAACTATAAGGCACTGATATATAAATTGATTTATCTCTTACCGCAAAGTTGTTCGTCTTCTCCGTTTCGACAATCCATGTTTCCATCGCACCGATATCTCATTGGGATGCAGTAAGAATCGGGACACTTTATCGACCCGATGGGACATGTAAAATTCCCTCGAATGTCAAATGAAGAGACACAGATATGTTTCGAGTTGTATCTCACATTCACCACATGGTATTTACCGCAAATATGATTTATCATGATTCAATTCAATTCAATTCAATTCAATTTTTTATTTGTTCAATTCCACCAAGAATAACAAATTACAGAAATTGTAATATTGGGCGAAGACAAGAAATCAATGATTAGACAAACATGACAGATAGCTAAAAAGAGTTAAAATATAATACATCAGGTGGAAAAGATAGGAGACCTGTTGAGAAGCAAAGTGTGTAGATTGCAGAAACTCAGAGAAATTAGAATAACACAACAGTTTTCTGTTGTGTCACAAGTTCATGAAAATCGGGTGTATTCAATTCAGTTTAATTCTATTCTATCATTTATTTATTTTTTCCGCTAGAGACATACGTACGCTTCACTTTCTTGTGTAACAGAAAATGGTATATCACAGTGAAATTGGAAATGAACAGAGTATACGACAATAGCGAAACATTATCATGAATAAAAACATTTCAAAGAAAAATCAAGTTGAAATGAACAAAATGCAATGTACGAGAAGTGGATGGACCCATTCGACGGACAGTCGGAAAAAAATGAAGGTATAATTGGGCAATTCAATTATTATCTTTTACTGTTTATGAGACGGGAAAGATTTAGTAATACGTTACATCACGTAATGTAATGAAATATGAAATTAATTTCACTGATGGTCATGATTCATGAATGATACACATTCCCTCCATTTGTTAGTGATAAAGATATTTCTTTTTATAGGGTATATCATTCCCTCTGTCTCCGGAAGGGAAGAAGTCAAGGAAAAACAATAGACATTCTTGATATAATACTTACTGCAATTGTCTAAGTGGGTGAAATCACGACAGCCCTTCGGAAATCCATACTTATCACGCTCGTAAATGCACTCAAATCGACGATCCACGCAAGCCTTCTTTCTGCCTTTGCATGTTATTTCAGTTACGGTGTCGCAATTTGCTGCATGATAAAGAAGAAGGAAAAATCAGGATAGAAAATGATGTTTTCAGAGTAGGCGTTCCTATAAACTTACTATGATGTTCTTAATATAAAAAGATAGATACATAGGAATATATACAAAACTATATACATATACTATATACTGTATACATTGATATGCATAAACATATCATGTATACTTTATCTTTTATACGTCAAATAATACAGATTAGATTTTCATAGTCGTATTCATCTAATGAATCCAAAAGGACACTGTCAATCATAACAGCGTAATATGCGTTGTACTTGGATTAAAAGCAGACACACTCGCTATAGGATAACCCTTGCCTAAACTTGAAACTACAGTCTAAATACATGACCAACAAAAGGACATTTTCTTGTAGTCTCTAAGATCCATTCCTGTTAACCTTTGTACCACGAAGTCATAATAGCATCAACAGTGTAATCATCCCTATGCATTTCTAAGAACTCTCTATCCCGTTGTTCATAGACCAGTCTACGTGCAGTGGTACAGGAGGAACAAATCATTCAATCATAATATTTGCCAAACTAAACATCACCTGTCTACCTGGACATGAATTAGTTGATTAACCAATCGAATAATCCAAATTCAGGTGACATGAGTAAAGTGAGTGAAATTTCTTCATAGAGAAATGAATCGGCATAATGATAGATCTGTGAATGAACATTTTACGTAATTATATGTACATAAATATTAAAATTGATAAAGAAAGTAATACTTCTCGAAGTTGACTGTTTGTCATCTTTATGCAGAAGTGTGCGTTATAACCTTTTACGACTGGATAGGATAGCCATAGAAACAGTACGTACCTTTGCACGATACTTCGTCCTCTTGGTTGAATCCAATACAATCCCTCTCACCGTCGCATCTGGCTGTTAGGGGAAGCAGGGTTCCATCATAGCACCGGAAGACGTCCGGGTGTGAAATCTCGAGGTCTGGCGCGAATGAATAATTACAAAAGAAAACTTGAAGTAGAATGAATGCTATTCTCGCATCCTAAAAGGAAAGGTGAGGTAACAGAAGAAGCAAAAAAAAAAGTAAAGAGAATGTAGTTTTTAGTTTTCAAAAGGAGGAATACAGAATGGTACGTATCAGATGATTTGAAATCATTTTGTAAGATCTTTTAAACTATTATGGCAGGCATCTTATACGAGCTCTGCGCAAGGTCTGTGGGAATTTCAGGATCAGGATGATATCAAATCAGACGAGACAATAAGTTATTAATCTCAGTGATTTATTACTCGTTGATAGGTTTAGATACCCACAACATTTAATCTCTTAAGGCCACCGCACACCATATGACTTTCAGTCGCAAGACTGACCGACTTTGGATCCGAAATAATCACGATAGCTTCAGAATGAACACGCTGGCATTTTTCAGATCCAAAGTCGATCAGTCGTGCGACCGAAAGTCGTATAGGCCTGCGGTGGCCTTTAGATGAAATTAAAGTCTTGAGATTCTCACCACAATCTTCTTCGTCCGACGAATCCCGACAATCTTCGATGACGTCACAGCGCCTCGAGAGGTCAATGCACTCTCCGGTGTGACAGGCGAACTCGTCATCGCTACACTGAGGGTATTCTGCATTCATCATTTTACCATTAAAAGAAGAAAAAACAAGAGCGGTTGATTTGATTTCAATTCATTATTGAAGAGATTAATAATCAATTACTTGATGAAGGTCTGTGTACAAGTCAATAGGATAGGGTCCTACAAATAAAGCAATTACATAGGTATTAACCCCATTCTATTAATATTCATATCAAATCGTCGCCAAACTCCTACAAAACTGTGTTTCTTTGAGAGCTTGAGAGTACTTGGAACACCAAAGCTAACTTGAACGTTACGTGAGCTGTCCCAAAGATCTCAGCACATTTGTACCGTGTTCATCAAAGTTCACTCTCTTTTATATCAACATTTACAACACACTAAAAATGTTTAATGTTCTTGTTCATTTTTGAAACTTTGATAGGCTCAAAGACTTTCCTCATGCATTGTGGGTTAAATACATTCTTGCACGGAGACATCCTTTTGGGGGACTAACTATGTAAATTACTGTTGCACCAATGATAACGAGGAGAATGCAATTATCTTCTCTCTTTTTTCAAAAATGTGGTGTAAGTATAGTTACCACACGTTGTCTCGTCCGAACCGTCTTGGCAGTGGGGAATGACGTCACAAAGGAAAGAAACTGAGATACAAGTCCCATTTGTGCACTGAAACTGGTTCTCTCCGCACCCTGAAGGGTAGAAAACAAAAACATTACAAGCACTTATACATGACTTAAGCCACTTGCAAGTGAGGGGTTTTAAAGTGGTAATAGCAGTAGTGAAAGTAGCTGTAGCAGTCTAATCATTATGATTTTAAGAAACGTTGCACACCATTGACAGCCTCTTTCTTGCAAGCAGACTTCTATTACTGTGCCCAACGTGTCAAGTTCTCGGTTCGGCAGTTTTCTGTCATCATAACACAATATCGATACTTCATTATATCCACATAAGATAAAGTATATAAAGGTACAGATAATCAGTATGGAGCTTTAACTTTCCTTCGTTGTAACGAGAATTCCGTTATAACCATGTTCGTTATAACGGCACAGTGGACTGTATACGGATCTTGAGAGGCTGAGAGGTGTAGTATTTGGGGCCATCGATGTATGCGCCCAAAAAGATTCAAAACCACAATCACTTTATTGACGGGACGGTTTCGTTGAGAATTGATAATGATGTTGCTGTTCAAATTTTGTGCGTTATCTTTTTATTCATTCATATCAACATATCCAATCACAAAATTGTCGACAAGTTGTAATTCCATCCACATCTTTAGCTATTTTTGGGAGAGAAAAGATGTATACCTTCAGTGCTGCAGTTGAACTCGTCACTTCCGTTCGCGCAGTCCCATTTTCCATCGCAAAAAAACACGGATCTGAAGCACTCACCGGAAGGACATTGAAGTAGCTCTGACCCACAGGAAGTAATTCCTAGATCTGTAATACAATATATCATTCATTTACGTGTTTCAAGCATAAGACGAAATGGGAGGGGGGATCAAGTTATCACAATCATGTGGTCATTTGTGTGTGTGTGTGTGTCTAAGGGTTTTTGACACAATTATATACATGTTTATGTTTATATTGGGAAATGTCCCCAAAACAACATTCAATAAATCTAACAGATGACAGATTGAAAAAAAAAAACTAGGTTTGTGACATCAATTAGGCCATAGTATATCTCCTTTACGTTAAGATCACATCGTTATGATCACATCAATATGCTACTTTTACCAGTGTATACATCAAAACATGCAATCCCTCGTAAGAAAAGTGGTTTAAAACTTGATATTGTATTTTCTTACCAGCTTGTACGGATAGTGCCGTTATGTTGTCTTCTTTACCTGAATACGAGTGGGTATTGAAAGATGACAAGAAATATATTAAATGTAGTTTTGATGTGCTGTGCTGGTCTTAAAAGAGACGTTTCCTAACTTTACAACACATGATTACCATAAGTGAAATCTGTAAGGGACACACCAATCAAAGTTCTGTCATGATGTTGAGTGTAACTCAATTATAACATCACAGCTTTTGTCTTTAAGCATGTATCACAGGCATCGATCAGATCTCTAACGCTCAGTCCAATGTCTGAACAGCATAATGGGAAAAGGCAAACTAAAGCACTAATTTTAGTTACTCTTGTTTTATGCTTGTTGGTGTTTTTGACTGATCTATTGACAATAGTGGTGTACAATCAGCTTGGAAAAGTATTTTCCAACGCCCCCCCCCCTTGACATGCTTGAAATTATAGCTTTGAAATAAGAGGATTGATGACACAATTAAGAATTCAGATTCAAATGTCTGATACATTCGTTTCTGTCACATAATCGTTATCTTCCTTTTTCATTTAATGTTTTCATTAGGAATTTGATAATTTTTTTACGTTCTGACTGCAAGACTGAAATTCTGATAAAGAGATTAAGACAATCACTATACAGTCAAACCTGCCTTAGCGACCACCTGTCGTATACTGTTTCCACCCACCCTCCCCTGAGAAAAAGTCATGATGAAAACCCTTTCTACAGCAGCCATCTGTCTATACCGACCACTTTCCCGTCTCCCTTGGGTGGCCGCTACAGACAGGTTTGACTGTTCTGTAAACAGAATACCAGTGAAGAGTTTGTTCGCAAAAACCGGTAAGTCCATTTTTGAAGATTTTGAAGTACGGTCTCTGTCATAAAGTACAAAATGATACCTTTTAAATGATATATTGGTCACTAGATACAAAGGTACATTTTTGAAGTTACGGTCAAAAGAAGCAAACATTTTCTTATTATTCTCTTTATTTTTCTTGACCTTTAATCGCAAATATCTCCATTCGGCAAATATGGACTTATCGGTTTTTGCGAACAAACTCTTTAGATATTATTCCGACCTTCTACGAGGATCGCGGGTAGCTCGCAGATTAAGTTCGTGGTGTCGTGGTAGACGCATGGGATATCTTTCCAGGAGTGGACGCCAAACTTTGACTTGGACAGTTTGCTGAACGCTGCGATGGTACAGGCCTCAACGATCCCACCGTTTGGTTCGGCTTTGCCGAGACTGTCCCTATAGATGAGGAGTAGAAGAACGTTCATTAGTGTTTAAAAATCTTTCCTTTAATGTTAGTGTGTCCTTGTCAGAATGCTGTTAATACTACAATTCATAACTGGACACGTATAAGTACAAGCATAAGCACGAATGTGTGTCTGTCATGGATACATGCATCTCAACATACCGGAATGTATCATAAGATGTAAAATGTAATTGAGAAACCTACTGCAGAGACAACCTTTAGTGCTGTTTGCATCATGCAATAAGGTGCAGTTGTAGGGAAAGCACTCAGTGAATGGACGTTATTTTGGTGAGTTTTCAAGTTTAAAACAGAAAATGTTCATCATTCCGCGTTTTTTTTTTTTTTGTGGTTGATAACATAGTCATATTTGCAGACAGCGAATGCATTGCTTCCAGTCTCTAGAGAATGTACATAGAATGTACATCCTATATTGAAGTGTGTGTTTGTGGGAGTGGACGTGTCCATTGGCTCTATGAGTGTATTGAAAATATGAAGCGTGTGAGCGCTGCTGGCAAATGTGCAGATAATCTGGATGATTTGATATAATGTCAAGCCCTACGGATGCCTGTCACAAACGCAGTATTTTACTAACACCTGAATAGTTATCTTCAAAGAATGTACTGACATGAGGGACAAATGAAATCAACGTACTTGGTCCAGGACGTGTATGAGAGTGGAGTCCCGTCGGTCCATCTTGAAAAGCCACGCAGCGTTTTAGATCCCAAACCTTGGGAAGGGGGGGGGGGTGGAAAAGGAAATTGGTACGAGAAATAATTGCACATTGTGTTTCATACTTATTTATACATATCGTACGTATTACATTGTATACTACATACAACTGTTCATTATATATGTAGTATGCACCTGTAATAAATGTACTCATTAAAGAAATAGGGGCCATTTCCCCAAGCAAGATTGACCTATAAGACTGATGCAATTAAAAAAAGCTGCGACGAAGTTAAGCATAATGAAACAGAAGTGTGATCAGTATTGATCTTGACGTTTAATTCACAGAGTGAGTCGAGTGTAAGATCAATCGTAACTCCTTACAACACAGACCCTTGGCATGATATCAGCAGTAGTTGTTGCAAAGATACTGTATTGGACCTACCAATATACACCCTTATGCTGCTTCTAGGAATGGTATCTCCCCATCGGTTGTAGACCATGTACTGAATGAACCTCATCTCGGCGTCGTCATGGAAACTGGCGAGATGTGCGCCCTCTCTCGTCTGGCAGTACTTCTCTGCCTCGAGCCACGACAGACCTTCGTCGATATCGACGAATTTATAACAGGCCTGTGAGAAGTAATCCCAGCCATCCTGGCACGCGTAGACCGCTATCAACGAAATAGATATACATGAATAATGCTTTGGTATAAATAATATTGATGCATATCCATATATCTATGACTGTGCATATGCATATTTGGGTGACTATTATCTTTGCTGCAAAAGGAATACACAGAGGATCTTCTTGAGACGAAATTAGTTCCTCCCAATAATTATATTATATATTTCTTTCATATGAACATTACTTATGTATGAACATAATATATATAATATATAAACATTATTGTGACATCAAATACAGTAAATGGGGTATAAAGGACCAGTTTCTCATTGTTTATAAAGTCGTGTAATGATAACACTTTGCCTGGACAAAATTCATGATAGTGTATGAAAAATACTTTTATAAAAAAAAATAACAAAATAAGTATATTCTTAGCAATTTGATATGGCCTACACGTTTATGGGGAGAAAAAAAGCACGAACGTCTACTACCTCGAACTTTTTCACTGTCAAAAAAGTGTTCATGTACCATGATTTCTCGTTGGTCAATGATATGCTTTGAGTGATAAGAACATTGATTATTCATAATCGAATGTGAGTGGCTGACACATCTTGACATAATAATAAAGACTTACGTTCATGCTTTTGTTTCAAAATCTCAACATCGTTCGGAGTCGGTTGAGTTGGGTCATTCGGCCTCCGTTGAGACGAGTAGTTCAGATTTGAGTGGTATTCGACTAGGAAACTAAATCCAGAACGTCTCTGCGATCGGAAGTGAATTTCTAAGTCGTTGGTCGACGAAACAACGCTATCGATAGGCCAGTCGTCAACACAGTATCGCCCGATAATATCTAAAGTCTGCAAGTCATTGACTAAGAAGTGGTCCTGATTGCAATTCACGTTGAGTTCGATAAAAGAGAGAGTGATTGTTGAAGAGATATCGGTAATGATGTGCCAAAATCGCTTATCTTCTGTGCGGTAAGTATCGTAGTAGTTGGGCATCGACACGATTCCCTGATCGGGTGTGCACGTGATCACCTTCTCCGTTGCTAGAGTGCTGTCGTGAAAACAGCTCGGCTTGTCTGAAAAAAAGTGGCACCACAAGAACATTGAAAGATGATAGCACCTCTTTTTGAGTGATGTACAAATCTGTTATTGTTTTGTTTACATGCTCCTTGCCTCTTGCGCCTTTCAATCCAAACTTCTCCCATACTCAAAGTTATTAGGTTTCACCAAGTGTGCATACTCGTAAGTCCACTTGGGGAAGCTACAGAACAACTTCACTACAGATTAGACAGGTTATTGTGTGCATGTGTGTGTGTGGGGGGGGGGCAGTTATAAAATTAGTCACATACCAACATATAAGTGCAAACCGAACACCTTTCAACTTTGATTTTTTTTTTTTTTTAAAGAGGGGAATCAACTTTATTATTGCATTTTCTGTATCATGTATGCTAACCACTCTTACAGAGTATTATCTAAAAGGATTTGAGTGTGTGTGTGTGTTTGTGTGTGTATTCTTTTTTTTGTTTGTTTATTGCTATTTTAAGGGAGATTGCTCTTAACGGTGATTATGTCAAGGCATCTTTGGAATAGTATTCAAGATGAAAACACTCATGGACTGACTGACAGACAGACAGAGAGCTACACTAACTATCGCACTTTGACTAACTCGCGTACCGACTGATCCAAACGATGCGACAATATTTGCCGTGTTTGTCACGAGGCCAGATGAAATCTTCAACCTAACAGTGGACGAGGACGCGATAAAGACGTAGGGAAGTAATTCGAGGTCAAAGGTCATGACATATTCCGTCACTGGGTCAGTCATCGTGATACTCCCGTCCGGATATCCGCTGACATCTGTCATTGTCTGGAATGAAATGATTTCAGATAAGCAACAATTTCTACAACTGTTTGGATTTATTAAAGCACGAATTAATTGGAAAAGCTCTTTTTTCACCTGTAGACCAATTCTCAGCAAGGAGATTATGATCTAAATTTCAAAGTAATGCTCGTCATAAAAAAGTGGGAAAATAACAGAGACCAGAGTGTTAAGAAATTTTGCTTTTGAAGATTTGCGTCGATCTCGAATCAGCACAAAAGCAAGCAATTCTAGACTCATTTAGTCCCAACCACGAACGGTACAAATTGACTCTGAATGTACCAATCGATTATGATAATTTGCAATTATTTTGTATTATTTGGATATGGAAACAGATAAATGAAATGGAATGAAATGAAATGAAAATGAAACGGTGTATTTTCATCATGATTGCCGGCGACTTTGCATCCACACAATTCTAGCATACGAAAGTTATATACTCACATCAAAACCCCTCAGCTTCAGGGCGACAAAGAGCCCTTCGGATACTGAGAGATCGGCCTGACACATAGCACGTGGCGGGAATGGTCTCCAGAGATGAGCGAGCGTCCCGCCGGCATTGCTTTGAGCGAGGTGCTCGGACGAGCAGTCCGAGTCGCAGTACCTGGTGACGCAGTCTGAGGGGAATGGATAGTTACCCTTACAAAGAACACTGAACAAGAACTTGTGTTTTCAATAGCATAAGTCATTGTGATGCAACCTTCAATAGTGGCAGGAAATAAAATCAAAACTTTAAGACATTGAGAACTTTCCTGTCTCCCTTTCCTGACCTTCTTTCATTTTCATGTGCATTAACTAATTATAGACTAATTATAACAGAGACAAAAGTATATCTATATGTCTAATTCATCATGGCTATAGAATCTATAGCAATTGCTTTAAAAAGTGAGGATATACGATTGCCCATCATTGTGTAATGACGACTCATTATATATTACATACAAAACACATTTATTCGTCTATGGCTTCAAGTAACAAAATTCCCACTTGTAGCTGTAGTTACAGAAGTAATCATGATAATCAGTGCACCCACATTACACCATTTATCTCTCCTGTAAAAATATACCAAGATGCATTATGAAGATAAGAGCAAGATAATGAAAATACACTGAGGTTACAGAAGACTATGATGATGCACAATCACTGCGAATTAAAGTATTAGTCAGGCAGCGGATGTCATCATCCTAAGATAGGGAAGACTGCTAAATAGCATATGCATCTGCTCTAGATCTTACGTTTGGTAATGAAAAGCTTTCACATTACAGACCTACTTTTTCTTTTTGCAAATACTTAGTTTAACGAACTTGCAATGGTTTATCCTTACCAGTGAACCTGCAACCTAAAAATTCAAGTCGAAAACACAAGAAGGCGTCCCATTCGGTCGGCCAAAATGAAAACTTGCGCGCTCGATTCTTGGTTGCGTTCGAAGGAAGAGACACTTTACACATCGATGAGTTACAAGAAGATATATCCTGAAAAGTGGTGCAAAAATGCAGTTGTCTAATAATAAAAGCTTGCTTGGTTCTTGGTTGCAAATAAAAACATCCAACACAGAAACACAGTTGAATATCCCGTTCTAAACAGAAATGACAGTCGAATCATTAAATTCTGCTACGCTAATATTTCTTTAAGTGATGTATTCATAATAAAGTATTGGGAACGAATGGGAATGTTTCTGTTTTTATGTGTGAACGTAGTTATCTGAAACGTAATCGTAATACGAAGAAGCCAAAATATCTTTAGGTAAAAAGGGAATTACTAGTACATTACATTGTTCATGGCTAATCAAAGAACATTGCATGGTTTTATACTCGACGGTGTTTAGTCACTTGTTAGTAAGGGGGTTTCAAAACTCGAGTGGGACCATGCAACCAGGTGAAAAATCAAACCCATGACTAATAACACACTGTTTTTTACCTTTTATGCCCAGTCAATGTTCTATAACATCACCGTTTTGTAAAATAAAACAGACATACATATCCACGTGTACTGGTTTATTAAAGGAATACTTACAAAGTGTAACATGAGGGCGCTGTCGTTGCTGCCTATAATGAAATTGAAACCTAACAGTCGCGATCCACGACAAGGCTGTATGACGATATCCTTGATTAGTATGATGTCATCAAACGTGAAGTCGACTCGGGGTTCTGTGTCATTACTGTCTGATGCCCATCCAGTCGAGGGATAATGTTCTAACGGCCGTAATCTGACGTCATCCACAGACTTGGACAGTGAAGTCAGGGACGATGCATGGACATTTGCAGTCGGTAGGTGGCGCGATGCCAACCCCATATCGAAATGGCAATCTACACGCAACGTAGTTGTGGCAGATGAAACGAGACACAATGAACATTACTTTTTTAATGCTCATAAAAATGATAATCATCAAGGAAAAAGCATGCAAACATCTGATATAAGCCTATCGCTTCCCAGTGCACAATTACATTCAGGGGAAGAGCTGAGGATGAAATCAGTCTGTCGAGGCGAAAGAGTTTTCTTCTTCGTCTTCTTCTCCTTATTCTTCTCCTTCTTCCTCCTCTTTTACATCTTCTTTTTCTTTTCTTTCTGTCCTTCCTCCTTTGCCCAATTTATGCTCGAAAATGTGCGAAACGGAAGCCAAGTGCTAGGTGTATTATTATGACACGAACCATCTGACGTCTTTGAAAGGCTTTTGTGACAGGAAATGGGCACCTCTACATTCACATCTAACACTGATTTCACTATGCACTATTAGATGACGAGGATGGCCACATCATAGTCACATAACATCATTTTACTTACCACTCTCACAGCCGAGCAACTCAAATCGAAGAGACACGAGCTCTGCTACTTTAGCACGCGGTGCAATCCTGACGCATCTCGTCGACCAAGCGCGGGAAAATAAGATGAGCGACGCCCTCTGAGGGTCCCAGTTTGCCCGCCGAACCTATTTGGATTGGAATTAATCGATAATGAAATGCAACCACTACGTCGTAATCTCATGATGTTAGTTACTTTGTTTGTTTGTTCATACTGGGAGTAAACTCATAAACCATAATTTAATCTTTTTCAGACATCATACTTATGCTGTAAGCAAAAGATGATAAATTTTCACGGCTATTCGTCGTTGTTGTTTGTTTGTTTGTTTGTTTGTTTGTTCAGATTGGTAAGCAAACTCGTAAACGATCCTTTTTTCCAAAAATATTATACATAATATCTTGTTTACGGGAGATGACAAATTTTCACTGCTATCTATTGTGTAAGGATGTTTGTTTGTGTGTGTGTGTGTGTGTGTGTGTGTGTTTGTTTGTTTATTTGTTTGTTCACATAGGACAGCAAACTCATGAACCGTTATTTTTAGATATCATACGTATTTTGTATACGGAAGATGAGAAAATTTCTCTGCAGTACTTAAAGATAAATCCCTTCATGAAGTATTTTATCTCAGACCATGGTGATCTCGATGGAAAAGTATGTCGTGAATGATATACTGACGAAGGCAATATTTTCAAAACAGTAATGGTAGAAATAAAAAACCAATGTAAACTACTTGCAAATGGACGAAAAAGACAATGGAAAATGAAAATCATTTTCATAATTATTATACGTAAAGAGGAAGTTACAATAATCGTTCCCTGAATACAAAGTTGATTTTGAATCAGAGGTAAGTGTATTTTAAAGGTCAATCATATTGTATTTGCATTGATGAAATATTTTAAACATGAACTTGCCTCTTGAATCTCGCCGTCCATTGTAACAGTCAGACTTGTAATCCAAGATCCAAAACTTTCTGGTCCGCCTTGGATAAGGATTCCAGTGACGTAATGAGGGTGATCGAAGCACGCCTGAAAGAAGGTAATCGAATGGGTTTCAACCAGTATCTCACAGAGTTGTTCCATATTAGTTCAGTTCAGTTCAGTTCCTTTTTTTTTTCAGAGACCGAAGTTCGCGTTGTACTTGTCGGCCATGCGTACTTAGCAGAGAAAATGAAATGTACATGGTGACCTAATTTAACAGGAATATTTCCGGAGAAAAAGCTTATGGAAGTTGTACTTATTTACTTAGCTATGAAAATAGCTACTAAAAATAAAAATTGTTGCCTGAAGCCAGCACAGAGTTTGATATCGAAATGACATGGAGGGATACGCAAAGTCGTATAGACACTGATTGATTGAAATATAGAGATAGAGAGATAGATAGATAGATAGATAGATAGATAGATAGATAGATAAAGATATATATAGATGGATCAGAGAGAGAGAGAGGGATAGATATAGATTGATAGATAGATAGATATCGACATATATACTATGAGTAGATAGGTATTAGGTACAGTGTAGGTAGGTAGGTAGGTAGATAGATAGGTAGGCAGGTAGGTAATAGATACATACAAGCATGCAGACATTCATACATACGCATCTGTGTAAAAGTAGAGACAAGCTGAACATTCTTACTGGAAGATGAAAATGGAGAAATTATGGCAAAGATCTGTCTTCGATACCGTGATGGTTTCCGTTGCGTGGACACTGGGGGCCTTTGGCATCCATGACGACGGACCATGCAATCTTGCATGGCTTGATGAATGTGCACCATCTCTCTGAGTGGTCGCAGTGAGGCTGGTGTCTGGTATCCACCCACTTTCCATTCCGAGAGGGATTAAGCAGTAACCTAGGCAACAGGAGGATAAGAACGTGTACATGAATATTGGATCTTAAACGTCTGATGTGATTTAATATGTTATTCACATAAGAAGTGTTCAAAAATACTATTATTGTCAGAGTTGATGCCCTCTTCTTAAATGGAGAGATTCGCTACAAGCTCACTAAACGGATGCCCTCAAATCACAGACATTCAACCTTGTATCCCTTCCAAAGGCTTACCTGCAATTCCAAGAACAGAGATGTCCCATGAAGTCACAAAAATATCGAGAACAAAACGAGAACTTTCGTATTAATGATCTGTGTTGAATGCATAACCCTAATCACCCTGTCTATAAGCAAATGAGTCACGGGAGCTGGTACAAAATTTTACCTTCACCAATGACCGGTCGAATCTCTAGGTCGAATCCACTTCCAGACCCAGTGGAGTCTGACATGAATCGCACCCAAGCCCGGTTAGTCCACACGGCGAAGTCGGAAGGCACACCGCGTCCCGTGAATCGCTGTAAGACACTGTCTGTCTTGTCTGGCTCGTTGCCTTGGCCGATGACCAACTGGTCAGCTTCATCGTCGAGATCGAACGTCACGAAATGCACCAGTATGCCGAACTCATCTGGTGCCATAATGCGCCACGTGATGTAGACGTTGTTCTCGTAAGACATCGGGAAACGTGGTGAAGTCAGCTGGTAGGTCTGGTCCGAATTCAAGACAATCGGAACTGAGGAGAATGTGTGTATAAGTTACGATTAAAAACGTTAGTATTGAATTATGGTCATGGTGTAAACATAATCAGGCCCGTAACTATAGGAGGACGCAGGGGGTACGAACAAAACCGGCGAGCATCAGGGTCTATCTGAACATAATGGATATAAATTTCTGTCTTTTTTAAAGCATGCACATTCATGCACATAATGCAAACTTGCGCATTGAAGGTGATGTTCATGCCCTTTACACCTCACGTTTTTGGTGTATAGCACTGAAAGCACCTAATAGTGCCCTACCCACTGCTAATGATTTTGATGAATTAATATCAATGTATTTTTATCTTGCCTGATTATCCATGGACGCACAAGATTAGGACTGAGGACAAAAGAGTGAAATTTACTTGGTTCAAACAACATCTTTGTGGCATTATAGCACTAATTAGCTTTTCCATTTTTGAATGGGCAATTACTTTTGCAGCCATGTTATGTGACACTCTGCATCGATTTACCATATTTTGTTCATGGAATTGTAAACATTCAAAACGTCCAGATTTTGTTGATGTCAGGAAACGCAGTAAGTCATCGTCTCATTCGTGTGTAATTAGAACATATCACAATAATTGCAATGTTTTGAATTTACTTCTGACAAGTGTGGTTTTGCTTTTGGCCGCTTTACTCACGTGTATAGGTAGACATCTGTAGTTGGAATCCTCTTCCCCTGTAGGCTCGGCCAGACACGAGCTTGACCCATAACCCGTTTGTTGAGGAAATCACTTCCGGGTAGGAGGTCATCAGTCCATCCCATTCGACGATCAGCGAAGCTAAACAGGAAAATATCATTATTAATCGCATTCATATGAGAAAATATCAAAGATGAATACGACTAAGTAAATAGAGAACATAAAGGGACATAGGATTCTTAGAAAAATTCAAAGAAAAGCTTTAAAACGAGAACCAAACCACTCTATACGGCTGATTATAAACGTATGTACGGCATATGATATGAACATACATATTATTCATAATTACATTGTGTCATTTGTGTAAACTAAGATATGTATTACATGAATTAGATTATATGACAACATATGCATATACACATAATATGAATATGAACACTTGTGTATATATTTTATGTGTATTGAGAGAGTTGGAGGTATTTCATCTCATATTATAACATGCAAATTCGACGCAAAGGGATACCTTCGTTAGGTATGACCCCGTCTCCTATTTCCAGTCTATCGTCATCTTCATGAAGATCGAACTCTAGACAAGCTACACGAATGACGTAACTCTCGGGAGCTGAAAATGCCCAGATCCGTTGAAGATTATTCTGGTAGTCGCTGAGGTAATCGCTGGATGACAAAGTAACCGTCGTATCAGGTAGAAGTTTGGTTACCAGTAAATTACCTGCACAAAATTGATAATCGGAAGCAGATACCATTGCAAGAATTATCCACGTGTTATGTATAACAAACATTTGTTTTTACAAATATTCATGCAAGGTTTTGCCACACCATCATGTCACAAGGAAAGATTTTGATGAGTTTAAATTCACCAATCACTTAGAATTTTGTGTTTGTGATCAAATGTTTCAAAGAGATGACATTGTGATTTAATGATGTCACAACCGCATGAGAGGTTTTTAAAGATGTTGGGTTTTTTTTAATTTCTGTAATACGTTAACTTTTATAGCTGGTTTTCTCTTCAAATGGTAACAATCCCGCCCTTTCACTTCTGTTTGATCAAATCAATTTTTTTGTTTACATACACACTGTCAGCCATAGGTATACACATTCTCACGAATCCGTACACAACTAAATAAAGGTGAAGCATCAATTTCTGAGCATCGGAACACTCTCGTACAATCTATAATGTCCGCTGGTGGAGGAGTTTATAAATAGGAAGATATGAAAATTTACCGATGATGATTCATAATGAGAATATCTTTCTTTTCACATTATTGTATTGTGCATAGCCTGCAGGTTATATTTAAATAAGATTGAGAGACATTTAGACTAACGTTTTATCGGTGTGAGTTCAAGTTTGAACTCCCCCTCAAGCTTTCCAGTATGCGCATGCGTGACAAATGCGATCCACATTCGATTACTGGCGACCGTCATTTCGTCTGATGCATTGCTGCCTGTAAGTCGTATACGCAGGGTCTCCCGATCAAGCGGCAACAGTCCAATACCTATCGATACGTATTCGATATCGTTTGGGATGTCGAATCGTAGGAACTGTATCTTGATTACACTATCCTCTGACGCTTGACAAGTCCAGTGAAGCTCTGTAACTTCGTATGAAGAGTTGACGAGCCATCTTGGAGTTTCAATTGTAGTTGCCATGTCATCAAACAAGTTGATATCAGCTGTGTGATGGAGATTATTTGACACGATACTGACAAATTACATAAAATTAGAGGATCAAAATATTTGCTTACCCGTAAACCTTTAACACCGAAAATCGCTTACACTGGCTTATGATATGATTTCAAGAAGACTTATTAGGATTATGAATTTTTCAGGTGTGCATATCATTGGCAAGAAATAGAGAAAGATAAAAAGAGGTAGATAGAAATTACATAAAATAGATTGGGGAAAAGGAAAAAGAAAGGAAAAATGGAGTGAGCGCGCTGCTCCATGACGCCGTCTTGATAAAGTTTTCGCTTCGCTTAAACGATGAGTTTACTAAAGCCATAGCTACAGGCTTAAAGGCATTCTATTGTATAGCATCAGGGGTTTCTCGAGCTGACGTATTGTGAGCTTTTATACCACTATGCTTCCTCAGTGTCGAATTACGATACTGTTAGAATTTCTTCGTCTTTCTGATAATGAAAAATGAATTTTACTCTCCCTCTCACTCTCCATCTCCCCCCCCCCTCTCTCTCTATCTATCTCTATCTTTCACCCTTCGCTAATGTGGTTGAACAGAAGGATTACAAGAAGTTACCTGTAATGACAACATCTCGAGCAATTCGTTGGACATGCGGAATTGATAATATTGCGTGAAATAGTCATGAAAATAACATTTTCATACATGGCGATAATATTACCAAACGTTGTTATCCATTCAATTCAACTTTTGCCTTTTCTTTTTTCTATGGGTTGTAGAATAAAATGTAGTGCTTGGAGACACACTATTCAACATAATACAAAGAGGGCAAATGAAGTCCCAGTATGGAGTAATGTGTTGTCAGAGTAACTGTTCATTTTCATAAAAAATCATACAAAATGTTGTAGATCGAACTACTCTCTCGGTGTAAATCATGTTCTTTATAATATTCGCATTGTTAAAATTTTTATGTTCAGTGAAATGCAAGGTTAACTTGAAGACGAATGTCAAGTACAAAATGACTTTGGCAAATCTTTTGTTCGAGCTGTCTCTCTATGTTTGTGGAGAAACGCAAATCGGCAGTAACGTAAAACGCTGATGATATATATGTTATAATGACCATTGCAATTTCTACCTGAAACTGTCACAGGTAAATACAGCAAGTGGATGTGTTTAGAGAACTCTTTATTTATACCTGAAGTACCGCTACCAAACAATCATAATACACATCATCATAATACACATGCGCTGTGTGTCTGAACTTACGGGTGACGCTCGAAATTTCTATCTGGAATCCTGCTCCCGTGTTAGCGTAGTCACTGACAAACATCACCCAGATCCAGTTCGACTTTGATTCTAGAGACGCCCGTTGAGTCGTCTGCAGGGTACCAGTGAATGTTGCCAGTATGGTTGCTCGGTTTCCAACGTCTTTCCCATCCCCGATGTAAAGAATATCCCTCCTGATCTCACCGGAATATTTGGTTTGAGAACAGGAAACTGATTATTTTCATATCACTGCTGTTTTCCATTCCAATTTATTATGTAGACGATCATTTCACATAATATCATGTTACAGGTAAACTCAGTGCACTGTCTACATAAGGACGTTCCTTCCTTGTCACAAACAAGACTCTGGTAATAACGTATAAGTTTTCCCGCCTAATTTCATCAGGTATGCATCGGAATTCGTAAATAGGCGTTCAACTTCGAAGAATTTCAGTCAGCACTCCTCTCCCATGTTTCATTTTGATTCTTCGAGCATTCAATTCAGTTTAAGATCATTCCTTTTAAATTCTTTTCCATTCACATTAGAGAGAAATTGATTTCAACGACACGATGTTGTCATTCAATTTCCACCAGCCGGATAGACGTTCAAATTTGTCCCAAATACCAATTTCAATTCCATTTTTGGTCTAGCACCTTCGCACTTACGACGTTTGAAGCAATTAAATGGTTAACATAAACAAGATAAACAAATTTTGTATAGTTCTATGTAATTCCTCCGTGTCAAATCTCCTTTTTTCACTGTTTTCAATTGCGTGATTTCTTTTGTATATTTTCTTCCAGTTTCACTTTATTCACTAACTGAATGGCTATAACACTTACAAAGTGGTCATAACTCATTTTTTAACATGTCCAAATATTTCACATTTTTGTATCCCATCCCATTGTTGCTTTGAACCCTCCCGTATCCACGCATTCGTTCCCAAAATCAGCCCAGCTGTATAGGTATGTGCTTTCCAAGAGTATTACTAGTTTAAGTCTTGCTGGTAAACAAGATATCCATATTCTCTCCTCATGCCGCCGCCATAGTTGTGTATAAAAGAATAAAATGGCGTTATGTTGCTTCAATGACGGTTTATCGAGAGAGAGAGAGAGAGAGAGAGAGAAAGAGAAAGAGAGAGAGAGAAAAAATTCAATTTGAGGCACAGGTCCTATTTCAAGGCTGTTAAGAATGCATGATTTTATTCATCCAGATGAAGCGTTCAAAAATCAACCCCCCCCCCCCCCCCCCCCCCAAAAAAAAGTAAGCAGTAACAAAACCCCTGCCCAAATGCTGTAAATGCGTCCCTATATCCTTGAATTTGAAAGGCGGTGCTGGTGCGAATTGGAAAGGGTCTCATGTGTATTTTTGATTTGAACGCGCTTCTCACGCGTTCATGTGAAAAAACATGAAACAGGCTGATGAAACTAAATTAAATGAACTAATTAACTTTCTGCATGTTGATCTCGGTGATCATTCACATTCGCTCGATCTTACCAAATTGACAGGGTGAAACAATATTATATTTTGATCATTTCTGCCTCATTCAAACTTTATGAAACAAACCTTATACAATTATACAAAATGATGGATGATGAATGACTGGATACAGTGAGTTGACATATTGAGCCTAAATCAATCCATTTGGCTTCTTTTACCCCATATAATGTGATAAAGCACGAATGAAAGACATATTGATTTGATGGTTTTACCGGCCAGTTTAATTGTTTTCTCATTTAATGTTATATTACACGACTTCAATTTCGTCAAATACGCTCCTGTATCGAAATATCGTCATTCATTTTTTTTTTGTCATGCAAATTAACTAATATAATTTTATCAACCGATTTTTCATTTGCGAATTCTATAATTCATTGATTGAGCATGCATTTTCAGCAATGGTTATTCCACTCTGTCTCAATCTGCCGCCAATTAAGTCATTCCGAATATTCAAATTCGCATACAGGCAAACAAGTTTATTACAGGCATGACAGGAGCAGTAAATTGAATATTGAAAAGGTACATCACTTGTGCAATGTTAAAAACGTCTATGATTATGAGGATCACACATGATAATGAAATTATGATTATGAAAAATGAAGAACACAAAAATAATGTGATGATCATAATGAAAATAGAGATTTCAAATGAAGATTATGAATACAATATGATGATCATGATGAAAACAAAGATGGAAATTAAAGATGACCAAAACTTCGTGATGATCATGATGAGAAGAAGGATTTGTACTGAAGCTCACATAATGTGTTGAGCAAAAGAGAGATGTACAGATAAAAAAATGCTGATAATGATGATTAGATTAAGATTAAGATTAAGATCAACAGTCTCATTTGATCAAATGGACGAAATCACGCTTGCGTATGTGTATTACTAAATTGAACGCTTAGTTGTGAAAATTAATCACTCAGAAACAAAATTGAAAGTGCTTTGAAGTGTACAGCCAGCGCATCGCACTAATTCGATTGAATGCATGAATTTAGAAATTCATGCTCAAGCGCGAAATTGAATGATTACATCCGAATGTGAACTTTGTGACAATTGATTTAGTTGCCTAAAATTTGAAAGCACTAAATGTAAATTCGTTTGATCAATGTCACTCCACCACTTCAAACATGCTAATTTGAATGCAGATGATATGAAAAGGGGTGGTTGGTACGAATTTGGCAGAGAAAACTAAGGCTTTTAAAGCACTTGTAACAATACGCAGAATGTCTTTACATGGATGCTTTACTGATATAAGCTGCAAACTATTCTAGAAAATTTTGAAAAAACAAAATAAACAAGGAAGTGTGACAACTCACCCTTCTTCAGTAGACAAAGACTTGATTTCAACAACGAGAAAGCTCTTTTCCATTGTTTCAAATACACGTGTCAGCAGACAATTGGCAGGATACCGCAGTGATTGCATCACTTTGACGTCATCGCGATCAACAAATCGTTCGGCGTTGTGTATATTTGTAACTGTCAATGACAAAGCACAAAACCTTCAGGTGTACATTTTTTTAAATCTAAAGGTGAGTGAAGGTGACGATTGCATGTTCCAAGTTGGAACTATAATGATATTCATATCTATGAATTATCTATGATTATATCGCAACAAAGAGAGCCATTTTCACATTAATTCAAACCATATTCAGGCTACGTGACTTGTGTGATATTTTCGGTGAGCATAAAAATAAACATTGATATAATGGAGAATGCCCTTGTTTACCTGGCAAATATTAAAAAGAGGTAGGCTGTATATTATGCCCTACTCACGTAGGCCTACATGCTGATACTTGGTAAAGTTATACATACCTTGGACACAAACCTCCATCGAAAATCCAGAGTAAGAGATCGCACTGTCGGACGTGAATTCCAGCCATGTCACGTGATGTCGTGAATTGATTTCAGTAGGGAGGACGCCCCCACTCAGTGAAATTAGTCGACTGTCTTCCCATCCAGACCTGTTGCCGAAGCCCACTTTAAGAAAATCGTAGCCCGGCTCGAGATCGAAGGCGATGAACTTCAAAACTATTTCGCCGTCACGTGGAGCACGGATGACCCACGCGATGCGCAGGTCGTTGCTATGGTTGGCCGGAAATCCGGGAGATTTCAGCGTCATGCATGACTGATTCGCCTTGAGAGTATACACGGACTCGCCTAAATGCAGACGGGAGAAATTGAATTGAATTAAATACAGCTGTCTCACACTCTTTTTTTTTCTTTTACTCAGTAATTACCAGAGTTAGTTTGTGATTCATAACATCAGGACTCGGAGTATACTAATTACATTGATTATTACTGATGAGATTATGGTGATGACGAAATTAAAGACAAAAAGTCATAGTTACATGAACTGACTGAACAGACAATTAAGTCACTGTCGCTTATTATTATGCGTGAGTATTGCTCAGTTATAAAAATTGATTGCTCAGAAACGAAACTGAATGTACTTTGAAGTGCTTTCCATCAGTTTGGGTGCTTGGGGAAAAAGGAATTTGAAAGCACTTTACATGAAATCGTTTGACCTAGAGTTGCTCCTCGGCTTCAAATATATGAATTTGAATTCACATAAACTCTGCAACATAAACTCTGCAACACACCCCTTGAATCTCTGCAATCCCAGTTGTTGTTCTACCAATGTCCTTACTACAGCTTATACTGCTGCAACATGTGACCTTTCTGTATCTTTATTTAGTGACATATATTTAATTGGATTTTTTGTTTTGTTTGTTTTAATCGGTTTCCCCAGTTATAGTTTTTTGGTCTTAAAAAAACATCCGCATTTTAAACTTCCCCTAATCTGATTACTCACGGGACCTGCGGCTGTACAAGCTAATGCTTTCACGCAGGCCCATCATATTTTTTCGCATCATGACCACAGTTTAATTCGCATGCATACAGACCTTCTAAATTGTGTTTATACCAAATCAAACTTCTGTACATTCCGATGAAGTCTCATCTAAATTATGTTTTGTATAATTTTCGTATTTATATACCTTATTGTGATATATGTGAGAAATATGAATATAAATTGAAATGAAATGAAATGAAATAAAACGAAAATGGATGACAACCTTACGAAATTGGCCAGGAAAACCTAAACTGTGTAATTGAAACGACCACTTGGCTCAGATGACTTTCATTACATCACGTTTCTCATTGTATCTCAGTCAAGGACATACTAAGGAGATAAGAGCCACTGAATGAAATTTGAATGAGTGCTAGTATATAGTCACGGTTAACCTAGTCTGGCTTCCAAGCTTTGTGTTTGTACTATTTTACTGCACAGAATATTGACGCCCTAGACGTCGAAAACTGGAGCAGGTTAAGGTGGATTTGTCTTGCAGAGTCTGCAGGCTTCGTTGCCGCTGAGGGCTCATTTTGGGGAATTGAGTATTATAGGGCAAAGGGTCTGGAAACCAGACTACGGTTAACCTCGCTGCTACGTTCTGAGATCTTTTAATCAATCTAAATCTACTTCAAACCTAGGGAAACTTGATGAAAGGAATATATATGCGTTCATTTAAATCTTTATGAAGAAACTGATGAAGACCTTGGGGTACTGGTATCTGTCTATAAACCTATTCTGCATACGCCATGACCAGTTGTCCACAAGAGTTAGGATTGGAGTGAGCCAATAGTTATCTGTAAAAGGTAAATCATTTCTCCATATGCTTGAGAGAAATCAAAGTGATGAGAGAAGGTTCAGTCAAAATTAAGCTAAGGACATGGACATTAAAGGGACTATATCAGTACTGGTTGAGGTGAAGATTCAGGTTTATAACATTCCTAAGTGAGATAATGAGAAACCTCTTATGAAATATGAAAGAGCATGTAATTTTAAGAAGGATTCAACGTTTATATGATGAAAATTGGTTTTCAAATGGCTGAGATATTCAAGAAAAGTGATAATAATAAAATGCGATAGGCCACGCCTTTTATTATGATCTCTTTGTTTCACCTTGTTTTTGGATATCCCAGCCATTTCAAAACCGATTTTCATCAAATAAACTTTTGATACCCCTTAGAATTGCATGCTCTTTCACATCTCATAGAGTGGTTTCTGATTATCTTGCGAAACGTTAAAAGCTAAATCCTCACCTCAACCAGAACTGTACAGCCCCTTTAATCGCCATGAAATTTAAAATTTCCTCACGTTATACAAGGCAGTGACATTGGGCACAAGGAATTATCGTATCCTCTGTATGAGTAAATGAGTGATGTCACTGTTGCCTGGAAACACCAGAAAAATAGACAGCTTTTTTGTCTCTCTCTCTCTCTCTTTCTTTGTCTTTATGAAACTTTTATTGCTCTGAGTCGCTGTGGAAATGTTATTGAGAGTTCTTTACAAAAAGGAATAAAAGATTACAAAGAACATCTCGGCCCCGCTATAAAGCAGACTTTTCCATCCCATTCAGTTCTTATTCACTCTTACGTGTATTATGCCTGTAATATTGTCTGAAACACAATACTGTTATTCTTTTTGAACAGGTAGATTTTGATCATTTGTATCTGCTCTTGTACAGTCTCCGCCATCCTCTCTTTCCCCCATTGGTATTCTTCTGACTCTATCTATTTAGCTATGTATCTATCTATCTTTCTACATCTCTCTATTTCCTTGAAAGTGTGAATCTCCCCATATTTCTCTCAATTTGCAGTAGTTTTGGATCAATTAAAGACACTAATACAGTGTACTTCCACAATTTTTAGAATGTGATTGTCGAACTTTGTTGAGTCTAGTTATATAAAGTATGGAAATGACCTAGCAAGTAAACAGTGTTTTGTTTTGGATCACTTGAACTGAAGGCACTAAAACAGTGTACTTTCGCAATTTTGAGAATAATTGTCGAACTATGCTGACTATGTTGTGTAATATGGAAACAAGCGAGCAAGTTAACAGTGTTGTTGTTGCAGTTGTTGTTGTTTTTAAGGATAATACAGTCTCTTTCAAGATGTCTTTAATAAACAATGGATTATCTTCCTTTTCTGTCAATGATAAACGTTGGAAAATGGCAAGTCCGGTGAATCATACATATTCACATTCTGTTCTATTTAATTATCAAGTGTAAGTCAATTTTTCTTCATATCTTTGTTTCAACACAATATGAGAGATCGTTATAGGAATGGTATAGTTTTTCTTGAGTTGAGGATTCAGATCTTAATATTTTGCAAGATAATTAGAAACCACTTACATTACATATTAGATATTAAAAAGCATACAATTCTAAGAGGAATTAAAAGTTAATTTGACGAAAATCGGTTTTGCAATGGCTGAGATATCCAAACATCAAAGTAAAACAAAATAGTCCTGATAATTTAATGTGGGGAAAAAATCTAGAAAAAAAATTAAAACCTGACTCCCCATCTAAACTAAAACTATACCATCCCCTTATGTGGGGTGACTTCAATTATTTTTTTTATAGATTGGACAATAATGATTATTAGACAAGAAAGACATGACATTAAAACACAAATATTCCATTTGTAAAGATACGGATGTCTCAGGTCATCATGGAAATATGTGTGCAATAGGGCCTACATCGCGCCCGACAGCGGATATGGGAAGCGAACAATTTTGGCTTCGACATCACGCAAGTTTCATGTTTTAAGTGTCATCAGATCTCAAGAGACCAAGTGGCCTCTAAAAACCTATTTTATGTATATTTTCTGAAGAAAATGGTCATAATACGTCGAGAAACCTTCTTCATTATTAAGAAAGAAAATCGTCTATGCTAATACTTATCATCCTACATAGAGAGAAATTCGTCTATGTGCTGAATACTCGATCATAATTGGAACTGCGTTTCCCCTTCCTCTACAACTTCCGTCTCATATTATTTTGATAAAAACTGCCCACTGGAATCGTTTCAGACGAGATTCAATTATCTGACCAAGCTGCTTGTGCCCGTCCAGATGATGAGGTGACCTCGGTGAGATCAGAATGAAAAAGAAATCTGCGGACAATGCTTTCACGGAATGGTTACCAGACGACATTTCCCGCCACGTTCTCACTACTTATTCCTCATTGTGAAATTTATTCTCTCGAGCTCTCGCTGCGCCTCGATGAGAGAGCTGACGGACTTTATGCCTCGCCATTTTTGCTTGTTCACAATTTCTTTTGATCGAATTTCTTTCCTCTTCTTTACTTAAGCGATATTTCGCGCTGGCTCTTAAAAAGCTGAAACTCTTTTCATTTCTCCTTACAAAGGTGTCTATCCCTTGTGAACACAATAGGAGATCTAATTCCAATACAAGGGATCACTCAGTCGACGCAGATGCCCTATTTTCATTAATGGAGAGCAAAACGACATTATCTATTATCATGACCCCATATTTCCTTTTAAGTAATTGGTAGCTGCATGAAAATGAACTATCGCTGGGACTGTGACTCAAAAGAAACATAAAAGTATGGACATCATTTTTCACTCAAGCTTATTTCAAGCAGGAAATGGAGGAGTGGGGCTAACAGTGCTGACCGAGAAAAACAAACAGAATTTCTCGATCATGGTCACATGCACTGAACGTGGGAAAGAAACTTGACTGACTTTGTGCATGGGTAATATTACTTTATGTGTCTGGGTGTCAGAAGAGAGAGAAAGAAGGATTTAAAAAAAAAGTTTGGTGATGTGATAGTGGTCAACAAAGTGAATGAAATTACTTTGAACAGTTTCCAGTTGTTTTCGCAGCTTTATGAAGTATGCAGATCAAGTCCAAACTTGTTTCACCTAGATTAAATGACAATTCTGAATAACTTAAATCAATATCGATATATTACATTGTTGAAGTTATAAAAGATTTCTAGATAGTTCTCAGGCAAGAGTATCAAGGGGTACACTTCATATGTTTTCTGTTCACAATGATCTTTTCTGTTCGTTAAAGGCACTGTGCATACAATGCAAAAAGATTGGTGTTAGTTTTAACACCATGGGTTCCACAATAGAGGACCACGCCGACAGGTGTAGAAAGTACCCTATGATGGTATTGACAAAGTGTTCACCTGCATGGCACATCTTGGCATTAATTTGACACTGTAGCTGGTGATATTTTGACTCTGTGCAGGTGTTAAGTCAACAATGACACTACATGATATTGATTTGATATTGCTGGTGTTAATGTCGATGGTATTACATCAGCCCACTGTCAATAGGATACCACACCAATTGGTGTTACTGTAGTGTAAATGTGTTCACAACGGGGTTTTTTTTTCCAGAAACAAGTAGGCCTACTTTATTGGAAATTTTTGTTCGTCTTGTTGAAGTTGAGTTGTTGAATCAACAAGAAAAGCATTAACTAATGACCTGTCTAAAAATAAAAAAGTTTGATATTTTGAAGTGACACACAGCAGAGATGTTGATTTAACACCACAGCTCATTGCTTGAATATGTTGGTCTTTATTCTACTTACACTTTTAATAGAGAAAGAAATTTAGCATTTCATCAACAATGTTCATCATAAAACACGAAATTTTCTGGTCTGAAAAAAAAAAAAATCCCTCTTATAGGAGGGTGCATCACCTCCTACACCTCCCCGCATATTTCCATGGATATATATCTTCTTACTTTATGATAAAAACAAACAAGAAATATTTCACCAAAAGAGAGCACTAAATCTCTGAGTTTCAAGTTGGAAAATGACAAAATCTCCATTGTATGGGAAAGAATATTCTCCTCCCACACCCCCCTCCCGACACTATCCTGAATATAATTATATTTTTCCCATTCTTTTTAACAAAAAAACAAATATCAAATATTTCACCAAAAGGGTGCACCAGATCTCTTAATTTCAAGTCTGAAAATACAAAAAAAAAATCTCCCTTGTGTGTGTGTGTGTGTGGGGGGGGGGCAACCCTGTACCACCGCACCCTTCCATGAATATATCTTTTTGTTCTCTTCTGATGGAAACAAACCAAACGTGTGCACTGCCATGTTTCACCTTCAAGTCTATTTTTAAAAAAATCCCTCGTGTGGGAGGGGACATAGGCGCCGGAAGTGGGGGGCAGGGGGGCGGCCGCCCCCCCCCCCCCCCCCCCCCCCCCCCCAATCCAAAAAGTGGGGGGGGGGGCAAAACGCATTTTTGCCCCCCCAAAAAAGCCCCCCCCCCCAAAAAAAAAAAAATAATAATAATAATAAAAATAAATGAATAAACAAAGAAAATAAAACAAATATGTATATATATGAATAAAAGGGAAAAAATATGGCTACAAACGGCAGCTTTGGACTGTAAAATGTCAAAATTTTCGAGCTCGCTCGCTTCGCTCGCTCGCCATCCAGCAGTTGAGCCCGGTGCGCCTCCCTCTTAATTTCTAAAGCGAAAAACATAGCTACGACGGCAGTTGTTGGACTCTAGAATGTCAAAATTTTCAAGCTCGCTCGCTTCGCTCGCTCGCATTGAATCGTTATGCCATTCTCCTAATGTTGCTGACAGTAATTGCCAGTAGTTGCGCCCGATGCCCCCACCCCTTAATTTCCAAAGCGAAAGATAAATATAGCTACAAACGGGAGTTTGGGGACTGTAAAATGTCAAAATTTTCAAGCTCGCTCGCTTCGCTCGCTCGCATTGAATCGTTATGCCACTCTCCTAACGTTGCTGCCAGTAATTGCCAGCAGTTGCGCCCGATGCCCCCCCCCCTTAATTTCCAAAGCGAAATATATAGCTACAAACGGGAGTTTTTGGACTGTAAAATGTCAAAATTCTCAAGCTCGCTCGCTTTGCCCGCTCGCATTGAATCGCTATGCCATTCTCCTAATGTTGCTGCCAGTAATTGCCAGCAGTAGCGCCCGATGCGCCGCCCCATTAATTTCCAAAGTGAAAGATATAGCTACAAACCCCAGTTTTGGGACTGTAGAATGTCAAAATTTTCAAGCTTGCTCGCTTCGCTCGCTCGCATTGAATCGTTATGCCATTCTCCTAATGTTGCTGCCAATAATTGCCGGCAGTTGCGCCCGATGCGCCCCCATTTATTTCCAAAGCGAAATATATAGCTACGATTAAAACTCCAGTTTTGGAACTGTAGAATATCAAAATTTTCAAGCTCGCTCGCTTCGCTCGCTCGCATTTTATTGTTATGCCATTCACCTTATGTTGCTAACAGTATATAATTTGTCGATCGTTTCACGCCGTCATTCCATAATCCATGTAAGGAAAACGTACAATGTTCCTCAATGACTGCGTTGTTGAATGTATCACATTCCGTAATGTACTGTAGTCCCATTATTGCTCACGAACACACGCACAAGCATACAGACCGTCAAAATTACTTTATGGTTCCCCCCATGTTTCGACCCACCGTACGCCACTTAACATATATATATATATATATATATATATATATATATATACTCCTGGAAGAAACCTTAGGGAGACGTTCGTGAAATACATACCTTACAGCGACAATATGGTAAACCCTGAAAAGAGTGATTTTGTCGTAGTTTCTATTTTTGCATATTACGTTAAAACATTGGAAATGAAGATCTCTTTTTAATCCGAAATATAAATTGGAGCCAAGAAAATTCATTTCAGATATTTATTCTAAAAGTAATAATTTTGTCTCCTTTAGGTTTTCTAACCCAAGAGTCCACCTTAGGGAGACACTTTGAAAAACAAGTATCTCTGGGAGACCTGTTTCCATAATGTGCCAATATCACATTTCATATTTATGTATCACATATTAGGGAGACAGAGTTTAAGTACACACGTATTCATATACATATTGACAGCAATACGTACATTATTTTTTTCTTCCTTCTTTTTCTTATTATTTTAATAGCATTTCTGTTGCTACGCTATTGCTATTGTTCACAAGGAAATATTCAATTCTTATGTTGTTTTAATAATTAAGTACTCGTAACTTAAAGTTTCATACCCTTCCCCATAAGCTTAACCCTTTAAAGCCCATTAAGGGGAGGGGGGCACTGAGCCCGTTCCAGATTTTCATTTGCCTTTCCTTTGCCCTCTATCCAATTTCAACCAGATTTAGTGACTTATCCTAACATCTTATTGCAAACATTTCGATATACATTTAGCTATATTTGATATTGCTGGCTACCATGGCAACCATAAACTGATAACCATGTCAGTCAGATTCATTTTTTTTTTCTGTTCCACTTTCAATTAACAAAATTACAATGAATGGAATGGGCGTTTCTGGGCTGAAATTTGCTGGAGAAGCAACATGTGAAGTGATTATGGTCCTAAAAATGTTTTTCTTATCATGTCCATTGTTTGTATGTGACAAAAGCATCAAACGTTGATAGCGAAAATAAAAAAACCCCGCTTTTTACAACGATTGCCCTTCTATAATGAATCATTTTGATTCCTTCACTCTAGTTATGCCTGCAATATCATTACATTATCATAATCAATTATTATCTATCTACAAACTCAAAATTCCAATATCATGCAAATGTGAAATGTGATAACTATACATGTACGCCTACCTATCCCAGGTCACAGGTCTCAAAATGTATTTTTTATGTCATATGAATAGCGCTCCATGTGATGATCTTGAGAAATTTCCACCATAGCCAATAATGAGATTCTACTTACTTATCATTTGTGGCAAATATGAGAATGATTGGTCTATAATAAGACATGTATACCGGGATGAAGATATTACACAGGAAAATCATGTTTTTAGCATATTTCCTATGTATTTCTTTATCGTTTCTCGTAAATAGCGCCCTCCATGGGTGACCATGAGAAAATTCAAACGTACGGTCATGCAGCATGTGAGTTGCTCTATCCATGTGCCAAATATGACGGTGATACATTAAATGATTTAAAAAAAAGTTAGCCCCCCCGTGCTTGGGAAGGGTCAAAATAGCTTGGGCTTTTTTTTTTTTTTTTTTTTTTTTTTTTTGGGGGGGGGGGGGGGGCTAAATCCTAACAAATCCTAAAATCTGTCAGATGTTGCCACAGACTATAGGTGACCCTGCATCACAAAACGCACAGAAAGTCGCCAGACATGAAATTTTAGTTAAGAGCATAGTCTAAAATAGCAGACTTTAAGTTTTAAAATGATGTATAACTCAAATCAAATGGACTCTCCTAACATATTTTTATCTGAATATTGAAATGAAAACACACACTCAGGAAAAGTGTGAACTGAGAAAAGAGGCTCTGAAGTGCAGTGTCTATTCAAGCGCTAACTAAATCTTTACCAAGCCGCGCTGGCTGTGCAATGAATGGGACAAAAAACAGGATGTGAACCACAAAAGTAACAATAATGAAGAGATTATCAGATTAAACTGAAATTGAGCGTGCCTTATCAACATATTTTGTTCATAATTGATGCTAACTTTCAAAGCAGTAGCATCATCCTTTAAAAAGTTATCAGAGTTGAAAGTGAAGAGTACGCACAAGGTTCGTAAGAAATGAAAAAGGGACTCTAAAAACACACCTGATAACACTATTCTACCAAAACATGTTCAAGATAAACTGCTAAAAAACACACTTTTCTACCCGTTTTATGATCCCAAATTTTAGCATAATGTAGAAGAAGACTTGCTCTGTCAGAAAATATGAAAAACTCAAGATCGGTTAAGTTGGCCCATTTCACTTATTTTCAGTCCTCACACAAAATCAGTTTGTACGACTTTTTGTTCGTTTTGTGGTGCACGGTCACATAGTGTCATGGGTGTCAATCGTAAGAAAAAAAAAAGCTCGCACATTTGTATTTGTAGTATTTTTTTTACTATTCTTCCATGATCAGTACGCAAGCTTATACAATTTGCAAAATATCACGATTCAATGTTGCAGAATTTAAGTAGCATGACAATGACCCTACCACGAGTACAAGGCATGGGCGTAAATACTAGGGGATGGGGGTATGAATCCCTCCCCCCCCCCCCCCGAAATACAGGTAACAGAACTTAACAGTATTCTATCTTGTAGGATGTTGTGTAAATACATATTTTTCTCAAGCGCTGAAGAAAGTAATAATCGACATACACTGTAAGGAATGGCCCAGACGTTAACAACGTCAATAGATATAGACCTACATGTAAACGTGCTATGACGCGAGCAACTCGGGACCATCTGCAAAATATGTACGAAAAACAAACAAACAAACAATAACAAAAACTATACCGCCATAATTGAACCCTCTCCATTAATTCCTGAATCATTCCTGAGAAACGATGATGACTCTGCTGACTCAGTCAGGATACATCTATGGGTATACTAAGGGATGCAGGGGCGTCGAATCTATCTGGGGGGAGGCAAAGGGGCATTTGCCCCGCCCCTATGGGAGTGTTTGGGCAGACAAATCATCTGTCCCCCACGAATTTTCAAGATGAGGACAAATCTCGAACTTTCTTCATGGAAAATTGACCAAATGCCGCCAGAGCTATGACCCAGATCGTTGAATTGCACTCATAAACCTGCAAAAGCTCCGCTATATACTGGATCCCTTACAATATACTTTGTACACTTTTGAGATTGACGTATATTTCCAAATAATTTATCACAGAGTGTGCAGCAGATCTTTCACTTACAAAGCTCCCTCATTTGCAGAGGCGTCGGTGGGGGGGGGGGGGGGTTCCCCAATAAAAGTATCGTGGACAAACATATCATTTTGCTCCTCCTCGTAACTCCCGAGATGTGGAAATGTTCTTACCTTTTTTTTTTTAAAATAGAAAACTGTTTTAATATTTCACCAAAAGATGGCGGAATTTCAATTCTTAAAATACAAAATCTCCTTCGAGTAAGAGGGGGATAGGCCTAGGCCTACCCCCTCCCATACCCTCCCCGTACACTTCAGATTGACAGATTTTAAAATGTTTCATCTAAAGTGTGCACCAGGTCTGTTACTTCAATTAAAAGAAAATGCAAAAGTTCAGTGGGTGGGAGGAGATATCTAGATGCTTTCAATTTTTGAAGGGTCCCCCCCCCCTCAAAAAAAAAAAAATATACACTTCTGGATTGAAATTTTCCCAGATTACCTTATAAATGTGTTTGCGACATATTTTCATCTGAATTCTAAAAATGCAAGGGGGTACCAAACATATAATTTTGATCCCCAATGATTCCCGAAATGAGGAACTTTTCTTGCGTTTTTGGATAGAAAACTGTCCAAACATCTTATCCAAAGTGTGCAACACATTGCAGAATTTCAATTCTGAAAATGCGAAAAAAAAAAATATCTCGCGTGGGAGGGGATACCCCCTCCCCTTTCGGTCCTTTTCTTTTTTTCTTTTTAGATTACAAGATTCCCAAAAGTTTTATCTTAAGAGTGCACCAGGTCTCTCACTTCAGTTACAAGAGAGAACACGACAGATCCATCGCGGTGGGAGGGGGATATCTTCTTTGAATCCATCTTTTCCCCACTTTGTTTCCCATTAAAAACCTTATAGTACATTCTGGGGGTTGACAGCTTTCCAAATTTGCCATCAAATTTTTTTCATTTGTATCTGTATTCTAAGAACGCAAAAGCCCAGTTCGTATGCAGGGACGTAGATTCTGGACGACGGGGGGGGGGGGGGGGGGGGGGGTGGGGGTAAACATGTCATTTTGTCGCCAAATAATTCCCGAAATGAGGAAAATTTTCTTGCGTTTGTCTAAATATCTTTTCCAAAGTATGCACCAGAATGCATGCAATGTAAAATCTCTTGTGCTTACGAGGGGATCGTACTCTCCTAAACCCTCCCGCTCTGTGTCCCTTTCTTGAGCCTTATAATATGTGACAAAAAAAAAAAAACTCATTCAAAAATGTTTCATCCAGTAAAACAAACTGGTGACAGAACATTGAGAAATATATTTTTGGAATGCATGTGCAGCTTATCATAATCCTTTCCATATTAGTTCCGACTTCCAGTTGTTTTGCTGGTTAGGAAACATTGATGTGTACACTATACGTAAAAGATTACAGCCGAAATAATTTATGAAATCATCGTGATGTCCATTATTATTTCACACTGTATCTTTACAAATGAATAATTTCATTCTTTCAGAATGGTCCGTTATAATGAGGAAGAGATAGGCGTAAAAAGGATCACGAATTCAACCATGTCGTCTACCTTTCCAGAACGCATGTATAAAATGCGAATAGATTTTGGGGAGAAAAATACAAAACGCATTTCATCAACCCCTGCTGATGCAGACATGGAATACAGCATAAATATTTAATGTAATCATCGCGATTCCCGCTGGGCGCACACAGCGTAAAATGATTGTGAATAATGCATGTTACTCTGCTTGCACCCATGTTCAGAAAAAAAGTAACAAACGTTTTTAATACAATAATGATTTTGTTTGTTAAAATTTCATACTATGTTTCACAAACGATATTTCTATTCTTTCAGAATGGTTCAAAACAAGAGGAAGAGATAGGTGTCAGTGAAGAAAGGATTACGAGTTCAACCCTGCCGTGCACTTTTCAAGAACGCATACACAACACACGCGAAGAGATTTTTCGGAAGAAAAACAAAGAACGCGTTTTCAACCCCTTCTTTTTTATTCTTTTGGTATCAACTCACAAATGATTCCTTCTTATTTCTTTCTCAATAATAATGATACATTTACTTGTGTAATGTAATAACGCAAGTGCAGACATGGAATACCCCCCTAATGTACAGCATAAATAATTAATGTAATCATCGCGATCCCGCTGGGCGCACACAGCGTAAAATGATTTTGAATAATGCATGTTACTCTGCTTGCACCCATGTTCAGAAAAAAAAGTAACAAACGTTTTTAATACAATATGACTTTGCTTATTAAAATTTTATACTGTGTTTCACAAATTATATTTTCATTCTTTCAGAATGGTTCAAAACACGAGGAAGAGATAGGTGTAGAAAGGATTACGAATTCAACCCTGCGTGCACTTTTCAGAACGCATGCACAACACACGCGAAGAGATTTTTCGGAAGAAAAACAAAGAACACGTTTTCAACCCTTCTTTTTTATTCTTTTGGCTACGGTATCAACTCACAAATGATTCCTTTTTATTCTTTCTCAATAATAATGATACATTTACTTGTGTAATAACAATACAAAGACTGCTCATAAGTTTGATTCCTTGGTATGCGACTCCACGCTTATGTTTTTTCTTTGTTTTTAGTGCGTACGTTGATAACGAGGAACCAGTTACAATTCGGCGGTCCCACGGACCTCGTTATACGGGGTTTCACTGTATATGTTTCTGGCGACTGGCCTGTCTTGCGAGTGTGACTGCGATATTGATTTCTAAGCTTGAGGAGACAGGTCAAATGATATTTTGCTTCCATTGTAATGACATCTCCTACGACTATTCTGGCCATTAGTATAAAGGTGTCATTGAGCTCTGTGATCATGTCAATGATATTTTCATCAGCGTCGAATGTTGACACTTCATGGAGGACATCCTCCACCCTCTGCTCCTTTCTCACAGAAGAAACATTTTGAACATCTCTGCGCTTGGTGAGCCTTTTTTGGTCTTTATTTTGGGTGTGAACTCTCTTTTCTTTGGCTTCTCCACTTTAGATTTATTGAATCGCAAATGGTAAGCTCTGTGCCATTGAGCAGAGTTTAGGTTGTAACAAAGCTTTCAACACTTTCTTCGTTCCAAAACAGAGTTAAACTGGAACAGCATTAATGACTCGGAAACTGTTCGACATTCGACAGGAAAGACTTGTAGGATCTGTCTTGTCACCACTTGCCCTTGAACTCTTCAAGGGACACTTCAAGGGTTCATCGGTGTCTTGCTGGCAAATCACGCAACGATCCCACTTTATTACCATGATGGATTACATTCTAAAAGCAAAGTATTGGAATTTAATCCAATATCGTATAAACCTTTGAATTCCATTCAATCATTTCACTTAAGGTGGATTGGAGTAATATTGTCATGTATTGGCCAGCAAAGACATTTTCTGGTGAAAATTGATCTCTAGGTATGTACATTTATGATGCCTTGGGCTGTTACAGCAGAAAACACATGTACATGATAAAGGTAATCCTCTGGGGGGAAAAAGGACAAAGCGACTATGCCAGTCAGCTAGTTTCTTTCGTCTGATGAAACATTCTGCAAAGCAACCTCCCTCATCCCACAAAACTTCAAACATTTGTAAACACAAATATAGATTATGGCCAACACAACTATGACAAGACATCGTGTATATTTTTCTGTCCTCATTTGGTATGATATCTGATTCAGTGAAATTCCTGGTAAAAGATAAAGTTCACCCATAATCTCAGAAGGGAAGTTTTCGGTTGCTGAGACACGTTTCGGTGGCACAAGAAGAATAATGCAGTAGCTGAATGTAGTCAAACATCCTCACCAGTGGTTTCTAAGATGTCTATCTTTGGCTGTTTCTAGATGAATAACTTATCTCAGCATGACCTTCCGTAGCACAACAGGAAGTTGTTCGTGGTTTAAGTAATTAGTTAATCGATGACCATTCAATTTCATGCAATTTAGACCTTGCTAGATTTACGATGGGAGTCAAAATAATGTTTTCCAAAAGACTGCAGTACAATGCACCCCCATTATAACAAACGTCGTCGGGACCAGCAGTTTTCTTCCCGTAATATCGAAATTTCGTTACAACCGAACAGTAAAGTATTAATAGAAGGATATATGATAGCTTTGGGACCTGGTTTTTAACTTTAAACGAAAACGTTTATAATGACGAAAATTATTACCACGTTCGTTATTACAAGGGTGCACTGTACCTGAAAACAGTTCAAAATCTTACTGCACAATAATTTCAGTGTAAAATAAGTGTCAGACTATGGGAGAAGCAGGGACAGATGCAGGAATTCCACGAGGGGGAGGGGCGCCTTTACAAAAAAAAAAGGGGGGGGGGTACGTGCTCCCCCTCTATGTTTTTTTTTTCTATTCATTTATTTTATTTCAACAAAGAAGAGGGGCCGGTGCGCCCCCACCTGGATCCACTATTGAGTATAGGAAAACCGCTTATGTCAGAAACTATTTTCTTTTTAAACTGTATACATATATTTGATTGGTATGTAATATATGTATATCATATTTGATCGTTAATTAATTCCACCAACTCCATGTTTCATATGGTTTGATGTTGATCATGGTTTCAAGTTTACGTTAAATATTTTCAATCCATGAAAACATAAATCAATTCACAACAGATCTGAACCTATATGTCACCATATTCCCCTATATATTACGCAAATACGGTATGTATCTATCATAAATTGAGAAATATTGAAATTCAGCATTTTCACCCTAAAAATAAAAAAAAATCCAGAGGGCTCCTGCTCTAATATCAATGAGTAGGTCCTAGGGGATCACCTCTCCAAATTTGGTGATTGTATCCGCCCTGTAACGGTAAGCACAAATTTTGACATTAAGCGACCTGATTATGGGGGCCGGGGACAATATTCCCCCCCCCCCCCCCAATATTTTCATTGCCAACTGCCCCCACCCTTCACGAGGAAAAATCAGGCGATTTATTAGGAACACATATATTTTACTATCTCTGAAACCTGCGGGGAATGATTGTGCATACCACCCCCCCCCCCCCTGCTATCTACGCCCCTGCTTGGTGGGGAGGGGTGCTCTGGGAGATGGGAACAATATGTTTGCGAAATATGATATTGCTGTAGAAGTAAAGGAACGACCATAATATACATAAATGACAGGTTTATGAACTGAGCTGCCTTCTCCCCCCCCCCCCACCTCCGTAAATCGATCTATAAGCTTGACTCTTGTATCCTTTTTTTTTTCTAGTTCTTGCAGCTTGTCAAAAAAGTTAGTGCTAGTGGCCGTAGATAAAATCTATGCCCTCTCCCCATTCCGCCCTTGGTAAATCAATGCTATGTGTTGATATCACATTTTGTTGAGAAATGCTTATGATAATACTTGTGTCAATTGTCAACGCTTGTTTAATGATTCTATTTTAAATTTCCAGAGTGAATGGCTCAATAGTCCATGTCTTTGATTTGGTTTTAATCCCAATTAGTTGCATAATTTATTTTCAGTTTTTCCACAAAATTTCAAAATGTCAAATGAAGAGGCTTATTTACTGTCGCAATTAATTCCTATAGTTTAATATAATTTCAGATAGTTTCAGATGTTTTAAAGAGCAAGTTGCTGCCTTCGTCTGTCAAATACGTATTCCAGTACTATTCTTTCCATGATAACAATTCGTGGAATATGGCAAATAGCTTAAAAATCAGGAAGAATGTCAATTTTCCCAGATATTGCTGTCGTGTGGAAGAGAAACTCAGTATGCAAATCCACGACGCAATGAGGTTGCAAATGTCGCAAAGAAATATGTATATTGACTTGAAGAGTTACAACAACACGGCTCCTTGTCCCCTTGTCCAAACAACTTGTCATCTTGTTTTCTTGTCCTAAACATGTCGACTTGGAGAGTTCCAACAGTTCATCATCTTGTCTTCTTATCCCCAAAAGTCAAATTCCGAGTTTCAACAACTCGTTATCTTTTTCAACTCGGCCTCTTATCCCAACAACTTGTTATCTTGAAATCTTGTCCCAAACAAGTCAACTTGCCGAGTTCCAACAACTCGGCTGCTTGTCTTCTTGACCGAAACAAGTCGACTTGCCGAGTTCCAACAACCGTCATCTTGTATTTTTGTCCAAAGCAAGTCGACTTGCCGAGTTTCGACAGCTCATCATCTTGTCTATTCGTCCCAAACAAATCGACTCAAACAACTCGGCTTCTTGTCTTCTTGATCCAAACAAGTCGACTTGCCGAGTTCCAATGACTCGCTTCTCGGTATTTAACTTGTCTTCTCGTCTTCTTATCTCGTCATCTGGTTGGCGCTTATAAGCTTCCGTAGATCGCCAAACGAGCGTGAAGGTTCGGAAGCGTCGGTTAATCGTTCGCGAATGTCGTTTTTACTTCAAACCGCAAACTGTTCGCGTACTTTCTGAGGCATTCTCACGCACGTTTAGCGCTTGTTTGGTATGACCTACTTTTTCTACAAATCAGAATTGTAGCATATATCTGAACAACTATTAACAACTATATAGTAAAAAAGAAATTAAAGACCACAAAGAGAAAGAAATGTTTGATGTACAAAAAATCGCAGAATCTAAAGTATGCCAAAACTACATCTGAAACTAGAGATTATGTGTTGAAGAAACTGCCAAAAAAAAAATCAAATGGTTTACTAGTGGAGATAGGTCCATGAAAAAACTCTAGGCCAACACACAATAGAGAAATGAGAGAAAAAGAAAGGAAAATTTCAGGAAAGAAAAAAAAAACTCAAGACAGCTCCCACCAACCCTTGGGTACATTAAATTCTCCCATGATTATTGAAAAATTTGGGTTGTTCGCATTTCCTTCGTGCGTTCTTCGTGCACGTAACATGCTGTACTTTATAGCAATTTCAAGTCGATAAAACACGCAAATATGCATAAAATTGCACAACTTACAACATTAAAATGCAAAAAGTTTTCACCGTGGGAGGAGGACACCACTCTCCCTCCCACCCACCACCGCCCCCGCCTCCTCGCTCCCTCCGCTCGCTCGTGTTCATGATATTCAGTGTAACGCCCTCCCCACCCCCCACCCCCACCCACCTTCGCTCGCTTCCGCTCGCTCGGGCTCGGTTTGCGTTCATGATATTCAGTTGAAGAATTAGTACAAGAAGTTTATTTAAATGATGCTATTAAAGGTAAATTGTTCAATAATACTACATCAAAATTCATTGCCACCTTAAACAATTGGGACTATTTGAAGTCGATAAAACACGCAAAAACATGCATCAAATTGCACCCATGTTCGAAATCAAAATGCAAAAAGTTCTCACCATGGAAGGGGAGATAGCCCCTCCCACGGTGATGATTAATACAAATGTACAAGAAGTTTATTCAAATGATACAATTTTATAGTTAAAGTTGTTCAATGATAATCTACATCAAAATGTACTGCTACCTTAAACAAAAATGCCTCAAATTGCACCATGCACAACATCATAATGCAAAAAGTTCTCATCGTGGGAGGGGACCCCTCCCCCCCCCCCCCCTCTCGCTCCCTTCGCTCGCTCGGGCTCGGTCGTGTTCATGATATTCAGTGTAATAATTAGTACAAGATGTTTATAAATCATAATATTTTATAGGCAAAAACTTTCAATGATAATCTTTATCACAATTAAGTGCTACCTTAATGATGTGGGACTGTTTCAAATCGATAAAACACGCAAAAATTGCATCAAATTGCACCATTTACAGATTGAAAATGCAAAAAGTTCTCACCGTGGGAAGCGGAAGGCCTCCCTACACCCTCCCCCCTCGCTCGCTTCGCTCCCTCGCATCCCCCGGCTACGCCGGTGATAGGCCTTCACAGTTATGTCGCACAGGCGGAGCAAGAGCTGAAATACCCCGATTTAGTCATTCAATTATATTCATTTTCTTTTCTTATTTGTATTTTTTGACAGAAAAATGCACAATTTCACCAAAAGTGTGCACCATATCGCTGGAATTCGGGTCTGAAAATGCAAAATCTTCCTCTTGTGGGATACCCCCCTCCCACACCCTCTCCCGCTTGGTCGCTCCTCTTCCTCGCACAGATATTACAAACACAGAAAAGGTCTTCATACTTTTAAGGTCTGATTTTCCGCCGAAAGTCATCTGACAAGCAAAAAAAAAAAAAAACCCAACAACAACAACAACAACAAAAGTATTCATATTTTTGCTGCCACTTTCCTCCCACTTTTTATTTCATACAAAAGAGTGGGACATTAAATCCCTGTAAAGTGTGTGTGTATGGGAAGGGGGGGCACCAAGCTTCTCTCTCTCTCTCTCTCTCTCTTTCTCTCTCCCCTCTCCCCCCCCCCCCCCCTCCCCCTCACTCGTCAGTACAGATTTACGCCGTTGGTACAATGTACAGAATAACGTTAGTAACTGTCTATATTTTAGGTGTTTTCTTTCTTTCTTTCTTTTCTTCTTCACACGTTCTGGGTGCAAGTGTTTTGGTACTGCCGCGACATTATCATGCAACGGCGCGCGCGGGGAGGCGTACGTAGCGCGCAAGCGGACGAAAAGCCGATCGAAAGCGAACAGTGCGTAAGGGTCAAAACGTGCAATTCCGGGGGCCGTTTTTCAATTAAGTGCATGTTTAATGAACAACTCGGAAGTATATTTGATGATACCAGTACCAGAATGTATAGAAAAGATATATTTGTTGCTGCCACCTTTGTAATGAAGACATAAAGTTTCCTCTTCCCACAATAGGCCAAAAACTAAAAGTCTCCTTTATGTCGCTTTATAACCCCTACAGATATACACGATGAGAACAACTAACCTATCCCGTCTTCCACCTTTAAATCATAACACAAGACCGAGTGGTATTGCAGACTTAGGTTGGTTCCCTCTAAACGAAAAAGAGTGCAAAAGACGCCAACATCCTTTCAGCAAGATGGTACAAGGTGTAAAATCGTCAAGGAGACAGCAAATTGTCTCCTTTGAGAAATTGTCTCCTTAATATCCACATTATAACCCCCATTTGTCTCCCTATTGTGGGCTTCAGGCAAATATATATATGTATATATATATGTATATATATATATATATATATATATATATATATATATATATATATAATAGATGTGTGTGCGTGTGTGTGTGTGTGTGTGTATGTGTATATTGTGTAACATATGCATGGTCTAATCTTGAGCCCCCTCCAATGTTTGCCCCCCCCCCCCCCAATCCAAAACTGCTTCCGGCGCGCCTGGGAGGGGAGTATCCCTTCTCCCTTTGCCAATATCTACGAGTGTCATATCCTTTGATTTCTATCTATTATCTATCTAATCTACATGAAATGAATGATGTAATTCAATCACTATATGTTTTTAGTTGGGACAATAGACTGCAACACAGAAATTTGCTGTCATGTGATAAATGGCACATTATTTTGTGCCACATGTAATATA
Source organism: Diadema antillarum (assembly GCF_040938485.1). Taxonomy (NCBI): domain Eukaryota; kingdom Metazoa; phylum Echinodermata; class Echinoidea; order Diadematoida; family Diadematidae; genus Diadema; species Diadema antillarum. Next base: position 1,334,487 of record NW_027271035.1, read on the forward strand.
CATTTATTTTGAACATGTATGTAGCACAGATGCCAAAAAATATTGTTTTTTTACTTCCTAAGTGATAATTGACAGTATCAAATGGAACTCACCTCATGGTAGACATCAAATGCGTTGGCAAAAAAAAAAAAAAAAAAGAAAGAGGCTAGCACTAAATTTTCATCTCATGTGCTTGAGGTGACGAAAATAGACCATATGGTCAAAACTATCGCGCCTTCTAGTAGGCTGTCTGTTTAGCAACAAAACAAATGGTGAAATCTTTCTCTCGTAACAAGGGCACACTCCTTGACTTCAACATTCAAATTTCTTAAAGGACAACTTCACCTTCATGGACATGTGGGTTGAGTGAATGCAGCAATATTAGTAGAACACATCAGTGAGAGTTTGATGAAAATCGGACAATCCGTTCAAACAATGTTATGAATTTTTAAGTTTCTGCTCAGTCATTACTGGATGAGAAGACTACTATAGCTTGCGATGTCACATATGTAAAACGATGTAAAGAAAGTATAAAGAAAATGTAACATATTTTTTTTTACTTTTCTTGAATAACATAAGGTCACTCGACTTCTCTCTTTTAAAAGGCAGGTTAAATAATATTGCCCTTGTCAATGTCAGTAGCAAGTTGAAGAAAATGTGCACTTTATTCAAAAAGTAAAGTTTTGTGAAATTCTCTTTTTATTTTCCTTATATCTTTGTACGCATCTGACATCATACGCTGTAGTAGTCTTCACGTCCAGTAGTAGTGATTGCGCAGACACTTTAACAATAACTTTTGAACAGATTGTCGGATTTTCCCCGAACTTTCACTGATGTGTATTACTAATATTGTTGCATTCACTCAACCAACATGTCTATGAAGATGAACTTGTCCTTTAATTTGTATACCTTACGCATAACAGCTATTTCTTTTTTTAAAAAAAAAGGTTTTTGAATATTTTTCAGATGAAAAATCACATGTTAATCATATACAGATATGTATTTACATAATCGTGAGATAAGATTGTTATTGCCGGACATTTTACGCGCCATTTTGCATCCCAGGAAAAGTTCGAGTGGTTTTATCGGTACTTGCGAGCTTAAACATCTCTTAATATGATTTGTGTGTGTGTGTGTGTGTGTGTGTTTGTGTGTTCTGCATGCTTCAAAACATATATTTAGACAATTACATTTGGTATTTGGATAACCTGGTAGAAAGGTATAAGAATTTCAGAAAATGGCGGTCATTTTGGACGCCATGTTGGACTACGGTACTTGTGTGAGTCAACATTTCATGCATTTTATTGAGTTCTGCATGCTTCAAAACATGATATATTTAAACACTCAAATTTTGTATTGGGCTTCCTGGTTGAAAAGTAATTAAGATATACAGGAAATGGCTGCCATTTTGGAGCCGTCTTGGAATACGGAACTTGTGTGCTTCAACATCTCTTATTTTGTATATTGTTGAGTTCTTCATGTTTCAAAACATGAATTAGACACTTAAATTTTGTATTGGGTTGCCTGGTTGAAAGGTCATAGAGATATTCAGGAAATGGCGGCCATTTTGGACGCCATCTTGGATTACGGTCTTGTGTGCGTAAACATCTCTTTTATTTTATTGAGTTGTCCATACTTAAAAACATATATTTAGACATTTAAATCTTGAAATTAGGTTCCCCGGTTGAAAAGTTAGAAGAATTTCAGGAAATGGCGGCCATTTCGGATGCCATCTTGGATTGCGGAAAACGCTCAAGGAGGATTTATGAGGACTTTAAGTATGTTATTCTACACATATTTCTGGACCTATCCTGAAAAAAAAAAATCAGGTTGTTACCAGAAATGTCCAGGTTTAAGCCTATTTTGACCTAATGCTCTTGGACTATATGAAATATTAGAGAGCATGTACTATTCCATGGCAAGAGAAATTCAAAGTACATTATACAAAATCGGTTTGGACTGAAAAAAATGCATGTGTAGTGGGCAGATAAGGTGAGTCCATCCTTTAGTTAGGGCCTCTTTGTTTATGCATGATATATATCAGCAATTTGAAGCAAATTGTATCAAATGAACTCTGAATTCCTAAAAGAATTGAATACTCTTTTATATTGCAGGTTTCTTATTATCTATTTGTTGATTATTTGTTTAGTTGGAAGCCTGAACCTCCATCTTAGTCAATACTGTGCCATCCATTTAATCTTGAATGCCTTCCCTTTTCATGATAGTGACTGCGGCCCTAAAACAGATCTTCTGTTTAAAGAAAGTAGAGTGCATGATGAGGTATGAAAAATTCACGTAAATGTTTGACTTCTTACAATACCCTAACTTGAATATCCAAACAGTCCACCCGTGTCCAAAATCTGGTGTTCCACATTAAAAAAAAAAAGTTACATTTTCTCTTCGTACACATTAAGTTTCATACATAAGCCTACATGTATGCATTTTTAAATGGAAAATACATATTACATGCACATGTAAAAGATGTGAAGCCAATAGTGGCAATAATAGACAGAAATTAAAAGAGAGGAGAAAAAAAAACAGCTAGTAAACTACCTGTAACATGAATTGACAGGAAACAGACAGAAATATGGTTTAGTGTACCCCAAAATGGAAACTATATAAATAAAAAGTAAAAAGGGTAAAAGCTGTGGGCTAACGGAGAAAAAGCGTAGAATAAAGAATTAACAAATAAAGAAGAGATTGAGAGTGCGAAGGAGAAAAAATAAGGAGAAAAGGATACAAAGGAAAATGTCATTCATCTCAAGTTATTACAGCTTTAAATCCACATGTATAGCTCCATTTTAGTCGCCTGTATACACATTAACAATTTGTTTGCAGACTAAGCAACATATTTTTTTGAAGTGCAGCTGTACAATCATTTTCTTATCAGAACAAAGCTCATTGAAAAAGACTTAAATTTTTTGAAAAAAAATATTTTTTCGCGCCACTTGTTCGAGCGCGATTTAAGTACGAGACTATAATATAATTCAGTTAAAGGGACATTATCCGAACTTAAACATAGGTTTGTCATTAATGTTATTTAAGAAATGAAGAAATAGCTTGCTTACATTTTTTTTTTTTTTTTTTTTTTTTGGTTTCGTATACCCCCACAATAAGCAGATTTTGTTTTTAATGAGGCCTACTCGCACAATCCGGATAGGATGGGCGGTTGCGGAACGTTTCTGCGTACTGCCCATATGTGCGGTATATTCGTTCCGGCGGAACCAATCGACTGAATTCGGCCAGTATATCGGTCCCCAGGATCCCGGAACGGACCGCCTGTGACACCGGCAGTGACACGATGAACGGGAACAAATACCCAAGCTGCAAAATTCCGACACTCTTTTCCTGACTTAGATAGTCCAAGGCGGACGGGGCATTCATTAACTTGTTTGTTAAATCACAGATCAGCAGTTGCGATCTTACAAAACTTCATCATTTTGTAAGGGAAACAACTTGAAGAAAATTCACACCTCAACCTACACCCCTCTGATGACATAATCATTCTCTTGCTTTCTTTAATCTCGACAACCAGTGTAGTTACACATTACGAAAGATGGGGAACAACAGAATGTTACAAGAAAAACAAATTCAAATTATTTCGAACTTGCTTATAGTGTAAGTTTTTCTTCCAACGTACCGACCTAGCTGAAGGTTTTATTATACATTCATATAAGCTTTTACGATGTTTTACCAAATTTCTGCTTTAAGAAATACGAGATAAGATAAATCAACACAATAAATTAGATTAAATATGTTAAATCATGTACAACGTTATATTCTGTTAAGGCTAGATTGAAAACTACGTTACTGTCAGATCACAATCTATGAACATAGCATCTGAATATAGATTTGTTTTGTTTGATCACATTTCTTTTCCTGTAAATGGATTTAAAACTACAACAAATATACGCAATGTTTCTGCTGTTTGTAAGTAATACTCATCCTTCTGTTGAAAAACAAAGGCTCAAGAACATGGGATTGAAACAAGACAAAAAAAGAATCAAGTTAACACCGAGGCCTTGACCCATGAATGCTATACCTCACTTTCCATGGATTTGTTAAGGAATATTATCTTTGAACTCAATATGGAAACTGTACAATATGTTAATATTACCTATACATCCAAATTTTTCCTTCATGTTATTTATGTATGTATTCTTATTCATCTGTGTTTGAGTGAAAGGTCACAGTTAGGCTGAACCGAAAAAGTGTTAGCTGCATGACTCTAGAGCATGAGTGATTAGTTTGGTACAGGTTATATCGCGTTATGTCGACATCCCTCATTTACTGTTTAAGGCTTTACATTTGTGAACACTGTGAATGGAATGGGGTTCCAATAACCTTTTTTCCCTCATTATAGACCCATCGCCCCGATGACGTATGCGTTTAAATGTGCTAATTACGGATAGTAGTCTTTTTTATTTTGTTATGTTTTGTATAAAGAAGTGACACGAACCTTAACTTTGCAAGACATTATACCACTTAGTGCAGTATCTCCTGTTAAAGTATAGAATATTTTATTCTATAATGTACCAAACTCTGGTACATATTCTTATTTTCTCTTTGAATTCACAAGGCAAACATGTTAACATTACTGATGACCAAAGTTAGGAAAATATAAGGATTTAATTAAATGTCATTGTAATAGATATCCTAAGTCATCTTCAAATTATGAAGAACATAGAATTTCATAGGGTTTTTTTTCTGTTCCATTTTTTATGAAACAATTCTTATTCCGTTTTATACAATATTTGGATCACTTTGAACATGGAATGGGATTCCCCTTCAACCTGCACTTTAACATTCAGATTTTGTTTTTATTCTAAATATCAACCGGTACTTCATAAACTCGATTATAATAGTATATAGAGGGACATATAATATTTTGATCAAGATTCTGTCGGACGGATGAAATGTATATGATGCTGCCAAGGAGAAATCATGTCAATACTATAGGAGTTGAAAGATCGTGTCAAACAAAAGCCCCCGACAGCGGGGATATTGAAATGATAATAACTAACACAATAATACTAAAAAGAAGCTACTAAACCTCAAGGAAGATGAATAGAACGATTTTGATTAATGAAAAATGTTTATAATAAACACACACACACACAATCGAAAACTCACCTAAGTTGATGCCACAGTTCATCGATGGTATAAAGACAACAAAGGCTGACAGTGTTAAAATTTCAGAGAATGATGCCATTCTTTTCGCTTTTTCTGTCAATCTCAGTCAAAATGACGCTATATACTTGTTAGTCTGATCGCCAAACCTTCATTCTTTCCTAATTTTCTTTCAATGCAAGCAAAATGAATCTTGACGTTTGAAACATAGAGTCAGAAATGTAGATTGAAAAATTATTGTGGGCACTACTCGTCCATCTGAGCGCCGCTGAGAGCAAATCAATGAACCGAAACTTGTCGCTGGATCTTCCCTGGAGTGAGTATGTTCGTGCTCCCTGCAGTCTGAAATAGTTAGTTGCCCCGAGCTTTTTCTGAAAATTAAATGTAATAATGCGCATGCGTAATTGATAACCTGTATAATATAGAGCTCATTATTGTTGCGACTGCTCTCACGAAGTAGACCAATCACAGCTACAGCCCGGTCAAACAACCTTCCATCTGAGCGTAAAAGGAGTTATCAAAAATGTATACTAGTATCCCAGTTACTCCATTTGGTTGTTGTAGCAGCGAACAGTCATAAAAACCAGAACAACACACACACACACACACACACACACGCACACACACATACACACACACACACACACACACACACACACACACACACGCGCGCGCACACATACACACACACACACACACACACACATCAACAAACAAAGAAATAAAACATAGGGGCTATAATATATCATATTTCTATCATGATTTGTTGTGCCTGACTGCTGAAGTAGTAATGAATGATTTTAGCAAGCAACCAATCTTTGAATGACTAAGCCTGATGGACTCACCCTTCAGAAAGAAGAAAAGACTACGGACACGCAGTTTAATGCTGTCTATTGATTTGATAATGGCTTTAGCCGAAGTTAAAAACTACGGAAACACAGTCTAAAGGGGTCTTGTGAATTATTAATTCAAAAAAGGCTTTAGCCGTAGTCAGAATATGAAAACTACGAAAATGCAGTCTCATGCGGTCATGTGAATCTATAATGACTTTAGCAGTCATTAAAATGCCTGTTCGAATTCTAACTCTTTTCACGGCATCATACCCATAGAATTCATTATCGTACATCTATCATTAAATTCCAAAGGATGAAAACCCAAAGGCGCAATAGCTCACTCGAAAATTATGATGACAATTATGTTTTTATACATCCGCCCTGTTCTATACGGCTGAGAGTGGACAAATGCATGAACTAAATAACATGTTACCTTGTATCAGGCTTGAGGAGAAGAAAAAGTTGCCTTGGTTTCGTGCTCTTGATTTAGTATTGTAATTGTTGTAGCAAGGTCAACATTTTTGTTCAATATTGTATTTCAAATGGCGATACTGATCGCACTCGTATTTTGCCTTGGGGTAAACGAGAAGCAACAGTATGGAGCTGCTTGTTTGTTTGTTTGTTTGTTTGTTTGTTTGTTTGTTTGTTTGTTTTTTATGTGGATATTATCTTGAAATAAGAATAACATTCTCACTCTCCCTCTCTCTTTCTCTACGTCTGTATCCCCAAAAGACTGAAGAGAGGAAGGGTCTATAAAGTATCGATTAATTTTCAATTAGTTTCCCATTAAATGTGTACCTAAAATCATTCGTCGATAAGTTATACAAGCATAATACAATCGACATTAAAGACTCCATAACTCGGACGACCAGACACCTCCCATATACGTTACTATACACGCAAACACTTTACAGTTGGCGGGAAGTATATTGTTGGATACTGCTGAATTGAACTTTGCTGATCTTTCCCTTGATGATGAATGCCGATCGATGAAGGCATTTTGCTTATTTTTTATGTGAACCAGAAACTATGTTGTGAAGCATTGAATTACTTTCAGAAGGAGTTCAAAGTGCTCTATAGCCATGAAAGCAGGTTTAAAAATGAAAGGGGAGGGCGAAAATAGAATGATATATATAATGCACAAATGCATATAAATAAAAAAAAGGTAACGCCACACACACGACAAACGCACAAACACACTCACACACACACACACACACACACACACACACACACACACACATATATATATATATATATATATATATATTTCAATTTCAATTTCAATTTATTTTCATATTTCTCGATGAAAAATTACATCAAATATAACAAAATTAAATGAAATACATGACATACATAGAATATTGCAAATATGTAAAACATAATAGTGGTCGATCTGTTCAGTTTGGAATCTGTGAATGAATGCTAAAGAAATATGAAGGAACCTACTTAAAAGCGAGCTTGTTGAGCGTAGGTCCCGGTTAAAAACGAGTTTAAGATTGAGAAGGGGGGAGCACGGGTACAACAATGACCGGAACATAAGAGAAAAAAAAAGTACAAATATACAGTTATATAGCAAATTCTTCTCTAGTGCAGGTTATATTATATATATATACATATATATATACATATACATGTATATACATATGTGACGGAAGAATGACTCGCAGACGTTGCAGTGATATTCACTATGGCCTTTATTTCCCAAGCTTTCGACTGTGTAACCAGCCTTTTTCAAGGGCTTGATGAGACATAAACATAAAAGTAAAATAGCAACCAATGTGAATGCATTTGAACAGAATTCACGTTATATATATATATATATATATATATATATATATATATATATATATATTATAGATATATATGTGCATATGTAGGCCTACATTGTTCTTATAAGAGTTCGAATGCGAAATCAGATATAGGCCTAAGTGGCATTTTGTTCTTTGTTTTTAAAGTAGGGTCATCATGAAATAGACAAAAACAGAATCTTTGCAATGATACTACTACACTCGTAACACAACAAGAAAGTTTATTTACAAGATATCAGAATTATCATGTATATTCTAATTGATATATCTGTGTTTCAACAGGCTTAATCTCAAATATCTCAAGTAAACAAAAATGTGTTTACATATCTGTTTTGCATTTAATATCTTCAGACATAAAGACGGCCCTTAGTGCATGATTTTGGATGCACTATGGTACATGTACTAGATTATAATCATGCGCGACAAATACCTGAGTCCATAAACCTGGCAAACATGGCAAAGCTAGGGTATAATGGTAGGGCCCTCTGGTAGAGCAGTGAAACACTGAAGAGGTTACCCTGGATAGTCATTACAAAATGTGAACAAAATGTGAAATCTCGATACAAATAATAGATTATTTTATATTTGAAATCTCAATGGGGACGGAAACTTGAGACAATACTGTATAAGCAAAATTACTTCCGATAACCCTTTAGCAAATGTTTAGTTTCTGAATTCTAACGTTTTAAAAGGCCCTACCCGGCCTACTGAAGTTATACTCCGAAAAAAAAAAAAATGGCATGAATAAAATGGCCTCTATACTTACTTAGCTTATGTGTATATACAAGTATATGTATACATATAAATATATATATATATATACATATATATATATATATATATATATATATACTTGAGTATATATGATATATGTATATATATATATATATACATAATATATATATTCATTGACAGTATGATGGTTCATCCATGTGTCTGTCTGTACGTCTCTCTCTCTCTCTCTCTCCCTCATTTCAATTTCATGTTACTGTTACTATAACATGTCACTTTCAAGATATCTTATCAATAAATTTACAACTACTTGTATAATCTGGCTTGATTTTAATTTTGTAATATTGTGATTGTATCTAAATTGATAGGGCCCTAAAGTGCATTATTGCTCCCGACGTCAAGAGCCACAATTAGGGTGGAAAGATAATAGCATTGCATTTTTTTCTTTTTTTTTCATTCGTGGCCTTTGTTTTTTAATCCTTTTCATGGTCGTGACCTTCTGTGGTCGTGACTACAGTTCATCGTTGTGCTGTGCGAGCTGTGTGGATAGCTGTTCTTCGCTTGCTAATTGCCGCTTCGCAGTAGTATAAGTATTCAGCTAGGTAATCGATCTAAGTTATCGATGTTATCCTGCTGTTGACTTTGTGTTGGTTGTATGGTGATCAGCCCTCTAACTAAAATGTCTTCGAAAGCCCCTCCAACACCTGCAACAAAGCGAAAGGAAGAGCTCCTTCCTGATTTGGAAAACCATTTAATTCTCCGTGTTCCAGAAGTAAGTAAAGTCTACTTTATGAACGTTTTTAAGACGAAATTCGAGAAACAACGGTATTGGGGAGAAACAGATGGAGGGTAGACATTGGTCCCATATGTATAGATTTGTGTTAGTACAGTGATTATAAATGGACGCACATAGTTTATACCAGTCGTTTCTTGTTGTGCTGTTGACATCTTATTATGAGTCTTTCCGCTGAAAACTCTTGATGATTAAGATTATTTTGGATGGATTATAGGCAAACTTGCCAAACACAATATTCATGTGGATGTCTGTTTCTAACTGGTGCAGGTCAAAAGAATCATCTATGATCTACTCAGACGGAGAGATCAGAGACAGAACTTCAGTTAAATTAATTTTACCACACCCACACGGGAACCTAGCCAGACAGGATTGGCGATGAAAATGCATGTTCATGCTGCTTTTAGTTTTATCCCTAACGGTTAGAGCTGTAGACCAGTGTAGATTTTAGAGTGAGTAGTCTGTGTATGCTGTACTAGTATTCGTAGTGAATTCATATGGGTCACTAATGCATAATGTTCACTTGTAGTTGTAGCGTTACTGTTCTAGCTATCCATGTAAATTTAGCTATGTCAAATTCTGCACCCACAAATTGCACCAAAATCACAGGAAATGTAGACCATCTATACTTATATTTCCACTCACTCAAGTATTGAAGCAGCCTACTACAAGTATTTAAGAGTGAATCGTAATCGGGAAGTTTCATTATTTCATTTCGCCACTTGAAACAACTCACTCTTTGCAAGCAATCATGACATATAGTACACTGTCTGTGGAATCTTAACTTGATTTTGAAGTTAGCTCTCTAATATCATGTGATGTATCTTTCAAGTATAACTGGGAGCTAAAAATCAATGTACAAATGATTTAGCATCTAGGAGAAGTTGAATGAAGTTAGTTGAGAAACACAGTTCCTGGAGGGCACACAAACACACACAGATAAACACACATCATCATCATCACGGATACACAGCAACAGAACGAATGTTCCATGACGCTGTGGTCGGGTGCAGATGTGACTTACAACTTACAACTTATCTAAAGCGGCTTTGAATTTATCTAAGGATGGCATTGATGTAATAGCAAAGGGAAGATCATTCCAGTCCCGTATTGTTCTGGGCAGAAAAGAGTACAAATGCCTGTCAGTTCTGGACTTGATTACATTGTAGGCATCCGGTGTAAAACGCCGACTTGAGCGGTTAGAATTTCTGGGTTGAAACTTGGTTAATGTAACTGGGGATTCTCCCTAGTGAATTAGGTAGAACTGGCTCAATCTGGCATAGAGTAGTCTGTCAGCTAGACTTTCCCACTCCAATGTTTCAGCATTGCGGTAACACTGGACTTCCGCCTGTAGTTATTGACCACAAAGCGAAGGGCCCTTCTTTGAACTTTGTCCAACATCTGAATGTACTCGACCTGGTATGGATCGGTGACAGCAGATGCATATTCAAGATGCGGTCAAACAAGAGCTTTGTAGGCTTTGCTTTTGGTACTGGGACTGCACTGATGAACATTCCTTTGGAGAATGGCAAGAACTTTATTTGCTTTACACACACACACATTTCTCAACTGACCTCTTTGAGCTTGCCATAATCAGTTTAGTTTGTACAAATGGATTTTTAGCTCAGTTACTGTAAGTTTACTTGAAAGATATGTTGCATAATATTGGCTGACTATCATACTATTGTTGTGACAGTTAAACATAGCCTTTGTTTCTGTACCTCAAGAACTCTATTTCTGTATCGTAGTACAGTTCTGAAGCATGCAGAAATTCTTAATATTTTTTTTTTTCCTTTTGCAGCATGCAGCGGCAGACTTACGAGCGCTTATCCAGTCTGGAGCACAGACTTTGAAAGATTACCTGGCTATTGAAATGCACAGTGAGTGTTGAAAATACAGTTCTGACCATGAATTGAAACTAGGCAAATGTGCAGATACATGTACAATCAGATTTGAAAATGAACTGAGACATGAGAACCAGTTTTATAGCCTCTTCTCTTAAATAGAAAGCAGACCTTCGTTGGTATGTAGCTACTACTGAGGCTAGGGAAACACATATTTTGCAAACTACATTTGAAAGATTTAAGTAATGTTTGACATAGAATATAATTTTGCCTTGTATTTGCTATACACTATACTTTGCTAGCAACTTCACTATTTGTTGTGTTTTGTAGGCCAGATGAATTAGTAGATTGATCCTGATCCTAGTGAAAGTTAGATTTTGCCGTGTGCTGGCACCAAACGGCAAAATATACTGTAATTGTTTTGTAGAGACCAGTTTCTTTACATTAATTGTATGTATTGACAATTTTATTAGTCAATTCAACTGTCTAAAACATACAGTGTATGTGAGCTGTATTAAGTAAGATATTTATTCTGTTTGCCTTTCATGTTATATTTACGTTCCAAAATACAAAATGTTAATTATTTCATTTATACATGGTGAAGGGGGAGAAAGTCTGGACTTATGTTGATTGATTGATTGATTGATTGATTGATTGATTGATTGAGGCCAATTGAGGCCTTTATTACACACTGTACGAAAATAAATCATAATGTGCATTGACAAGTTAGCAGCCAGGTAACCTCTAACCTTGAAAGGTAATCAGTGATAAAATTCCTGTCATGTATAAACATCCACAGGTGACTGCAGACATGCTCTGGTTTCAATTGAAGAGGAGACATTTGCAGCAAAGGTATACATTCCGTCATATTTACTTCCCTCGTTAAAGGACAAGTTCACCTTCATATACATGTGGATTTAGTGAAGGTAACAATATTAGTAGAACACATCAGTGAAAGTTTGGGGAAAATCCGACAATCTGTTCAAAAGTTATGAATTTTTATAATATCTGTGCAATCACTGCTGGAGGAGAAGACTACTACAGTGTATGATGTCACATGCGTACAACGATATAAGAAAAATAAAAAGGGAATTTCACAAAACTTGACTTTTTTAATAAAGTGCACATTTCTTCGACTTGTTACTGACTTATGTGAGGGGTAATATTATTCCCCGTGACTTCTGAAAGAGAGAAGTCGAGTGTTCTTTTATTATGTGAGAAAAGTGAGAATATCTTGGATTTTCTTTATGCTTTCTTTATATAGTTGTGACATCACAAGCTAAGTAGTCTTCTCATCCAGCAGAAACTACAAAAATTCATAACTTTCGAACGGATTGTCCAATTTTCCTCAAACTCTCATTGATGTGTTCTACTAATATTGCTGCATTCACTCAACCCACATGTCTATGAAGGTGAACTTGTCCTTTGGGGGGATGGCTACTAACTGATCAGTGGGAATGCTGGGGATGATTGTTCCAATCCTTGTGGGATTCATTTAAGAGTACATTATATATCTATTGTTGTGTGAAAATTATTTGCTTCAGAACGGTCTCATATTCAAGTAATGTGCAGTTTAATGCCCCGTACAGGCATGCTAACCTGAAAATAATAAGCTTCACATTACTTGAATATGAAACCATTTTGAAACAAATAATTTTCACACAACAATAATCATAATGTACTCTTAAATGAATCCCACAATGATTTGAACAATCATCCCCCAGCATTCCCACTGATTATCACTGATCAGTTACTAGCCATCCCGTTTAATCCATGACATTCATATCATATAGGGTGATTTGACTATTTCAACAGTTGTATCTATTTGATAATGTATGGATACATATCACTCTGGAATTTCATTTCGTACAAAGGCCACAGCGATGCTTATTGTACAATATCATGATGAGCTCTGTTGACAATTTCAGTGTTCAAACAACATCACATTGATAAGTACTGCAATAAATAGAGTACAGTGCAATACACTAGCATTCTCAGTTATTGAGATAAGGCAATGCTGTGTTGAAAGGGGGTTCCTTCAAATATTTGGAATCAGTGCAGTTTAGTGGCAAAGTGTGGAAAGTCATTCCTCATTGACAGGGTTTCTTTCTTTATAATGCAAAAACTATGGACTAAACAACAGGAAGTATTATAAAGTTTGACAAATAGTGGGTTGTACTCCTGTCCCTTTTCCACTTTGAAGCACAAGCAGACCACTTTCTTCACATACAATGTACTTTGGCATCCAAATTCTATGCTTACTTCATACATGATAATTGTCAGAGGCTTTTATGTTCATGCATGAAAGTAAATGTTACTGTATTTCTCTGGTTTCTATGCTGCATTTTGCCATTAATTGGGCAAAATAACTTTCAAATATTATTCAGCTTGTAACAAGCAAATAAGGAGCTTGTTATAAAAAGTATGAAGAAGGAACCTCCATGTGAAGTAATGTGAAACTAGATGTACAGTAAAAGGAATGAGATTTCATTCCATATTCAGGTATAAAGTTAAAATTCATTGAATATTAATTATGCAAAAGGTATCGATAAAAGAATTATTCTTGTCTGTTTGTCTTTTGTTTGTTTCTCAGATTGTTGATCTGCCTTGTATGATTGAATCACACAAGACTTTTGATAAAAAGACATTCTGGAAAACAGCGGACATTTCAAAGGTAGTATAAGTGAAAGCAAAAGGTATTTGCTCGTACTGTGAAGTAAATGTATAACACATTTGATAACTCATGTAACACTGACACACAACCATTGTGCTGCTGGTAGTGTTGTTTCAGTGATTGATGATTTTTGTTCATTTTGTCTAGAGGTAAATATAATGCAATGTTTGTGATTATTGCAATGCATGTTTCAAGAGTAGCATGCTGTAGATTAGACTGGAGATTACTTTTAGGAGGTTTTATCAAAAGCAAGTTGGCAGCCATTGAAATGAAAAGTTACCTATAAAGGAATTGATTCAAACAGTACAGTGCACTCCCGTTATAACGAAATGCTCGGGACCGGCAGTTTTCTTTCGTTATAACGAAATTTTGTTATAACTGAACAAATACACTATATAACGAAAACAAGGAAACCACGTCCTGTTTGCTGAAGACTCATCATACACTGGAAAGCTATGTGAAATGTGATGGGATATTCAAACTGTATTACAATAATAAACGCAAGTTCCCCTCAGAAACTGTGCGTGACACATGGAGCGAACACACAGTGGTGTGAAGCGTTCCCCCATGCAGAGACGCTATAAATACTTGTTCCGCTACGTATTTTCGAAAGCAATTCGCATTTCGTTATAACGGAGCACATTTCTTTTGTTTTTCTTTGTCTGTGGCGCTCGGAAAAGACTTCGTTATAACAGAAATTTCGCTATAACCGTGTTCGTTATAAGCGAATTTTGTACCATAGACTTTAATGGTGATAATTTTGGGACCAGAAGAATTACTTCGTTATAACGACATTTCGTTATAACCGTGTTTGTTGTAACGGGAGTGCACTGTATCAAACGCATGAATAGAAAGTTAGGACATGCTACGAGAGCATGATTTAATTTTGTTTCTTCATACCACATACAAAAAGTATCTCTGCGACTGTGGTGCTGAACACCAAGAATATGTGCAAAGATATGAAGTGATTCAGCTCCACCCGACAAATCATTGTCCCAAAGGAATTCGATTAATTTCAATCATTTCATCTTCCTGAGATTTTGAATTGTGAGCATAGTGGTACATTGTTTATACAACTTTCTTTTGATACACATATTTGTTGAGTTGTGTGGGTTTCTTTTTTGTTTTTCTTCTGCTCAAAATGTAATCTTAATGGATGAGACATTTTTTTTCTCTCTATTTTTAGATGTTAGTTTGCAATGTGGAAGATGCACCGTTACTACCAGAGGAGGAAGTCAAGCAAAACCCAGTTAAGAAGCCGGAGAAGGTGGACAAGAAATTCATCTTGAAGCATGGAAGTATGTAGACATAACATTCTGAATTATGTCAATAAAGCAGTCTTGTCTTCTAAAATGTGCAGGGCCCCCAGGAAGAACAGTACCTGCCTACTGATGGGGCTACCCTGCTGAAAGAAGACTGAATGAATAAATGAATGAAAATGAAATAAAAGTGAAATTCCCATGACAGAGCAGATACAGCTACAATTTATTAAGTCGTACAAAAGTTTGATTTATATGTATTGTATTTTTGTTTTGTCTTTTTGTCTTTTTTTCTTTAAACACTGGTCTTTTCTGGTTTGGTTTGCTTTGGTTTGGTTTTGGTTTATTTCTGCATTATCTTTCTCCAAGCACAATGACAAATCAATACAAACTAATACATAGTATCACAAAACATGTAAACGTACAAATCAACTTTGCAATTGTCAATTTCATGTCCCTAATAAATATAAATTTAAAGCAATATTATTATGCATACTGTAGTCATATGTGAAAAAGGGAGAAATTGGTACAGGAGATCCAGACTGTCATCATAAGCAGAGCTTGACATGGATGGGGTCCTTTTGTATTTTGTGTTTCTGCCCTCTTTTATTTTGCCTTAGCTGTAAGTATTTTGTTCTGCTGTGTCTGGTTCAGACTATTTTGTTCATACCCATGCTCAGCTCTGTAAATGGTGACAGAAAATGAAACTCTTACAGCAATGTGACTGGCAGTGATGTGACCGAGCTGTCAGCGTGTCACAGAGTGAATGTGACTGCTACCCTCACTTGTAGTTTCCTCGACGCATCGTTTCATGTCATGATGCCAGTTGTTAGTTGTCATTTTTGTTTTGAATATGGCCTCTAGTCTTTGCTGATGGGATGAGAGTGACTGTACCCATTGTATCTCTGGATTATTTGTTGTTGTTTTTTTTTCTGTGCCTTATCCAATTCTTTGTCCAAAATTTTACAGTCACACCACCACTGAAAAATGTCAGGAAAAGGCGCTTCAGGAAAACTGCCAAAAAGAAGGTACTTATATGTGTATTTTGTACATTAATTTTTTTTTTTTTTTTTTTTTTTTTTGGGGGGGGGGGTTTGGAGGCATCTCAGAATGTCTTTTAGAGATGATGGGCATTTTTATATGTGAACCTATATCCTGAGTGTATTAAATCTCTGTATCGATTATAACATTTTATATAATGGCTTTTTGTATTATTGCTGGTAGGAAATGTTCATGGATTTTAAAGAATTAGATGTGTAGGAATAGTCTGTTTTACATAATAAAGATTTACCTGAGATGCTAATTTAATCTAGTGAATTTAAGTATTTAAGTGGGTTATTTGCACATTAGGTTCCTTGATATTTAAACAAAAAATTCAATATTCTTTATTTGAATTTCATTCAAATTGATATGATGTATAACCACACTTGTGCATATCCAATTTGTGTGGTTAGTGTGATCCTGCCAGTGTTAAAGCAATACGTAAAATGGTTTCATGTGTGTGATTTGTTTGGACAATGAATGTAATTGTTGTAGATTTCAAATTATTTTATTAACATATTATGTCTTAAGACCCTGAAGTAGCATTTAGACAGTTTAATCATATTGGGAGTTATCAGTGCTAAAATCAGATTGTAATTTTTGCTGATACACACACACACACGCACCCCAATGAAAATTAAATGACTATGTGTATGCCTTCTGTAATGCAGTACATTGAGGCCCCTGATGTGGAAGAGGAGGTGAAGCGGTTGCTACGGATGGACAGCACAGCCATCAAGATCCGCTGGGAGGTGCTGGCAGAGGAGGACATCAAAGACGACAGGACCGACATGATGGAGTCGACTCAGAACGGTGAGGAGAGCGGGAGGGATCGTGTTTGGGGGGCGTGTTTGATGGAGGGTACCGAAGACAGCCACATTTTCTTTGATCATTTCTACTAGTTAAACGGTTGGAATCAGTGTTTCTTTACATAATCCAGGCATATAGGCATTATATTTGTGAAGATACTTGTGACCTTAGACTTGATAGAGACACACATGGGATATGAAGTGGAAGTGGTCTCATGTTGGTGTGAGGGATACACAACCAAGCACACACTAAAAAAATCCCATTACAATCCTCACATAGAGCAAAATGCAAGCCCAGTGAAATAGTCCATTTCTTATGCATGCTCGAAAACAGAGAGATGATACTGGTCCATTTGTGGTTTGCCCCCAGTGACTGGATACAGAATAATAATCACCAGCTCGACATATGATCAACCAGGAACCACACGCCATATGACAAGAAGAAGAGAAGTGGAAGTAGTGAGATGTTGCATGCATTTAATGTAGGGTTAAACTATACATACAGCCTAGTCTGCAAACGAGAGCAGGCTAGGAATCAGTTCTGTAAAGATTTCCACTACACATGAGTGAGTTAACCCACTGAAGGCTAGTCCCAAGTTTACTCGGGCAGGTGTCTATAGGAAATGATTGTTGTAGCAAAATCAGTCTGTCCTCAATGGGTTAAAGGTGTAATGCTCCCAATCTTGCAATGCCTGCTCTCCTACTAGGTGAGCTCCTCCAGGACATGTTCGGCGACGTCAGCAGCTCGGACGATGAGGATGACGAGGAGGACATGGATGTCAACATCGAGGACTTGGAGGACGGGGCGGGAGAGGGCGGCCGGGTCCTGATGGGGGGAGAGGCATCCAAGATGGAGGAGAGCGATGGAGGGGGAGCTGACGACGAAGAGGAAGGGGATGGTATGGAAGGAGAGGAGGATGAGGATGATGGCCAACAGGAAAGTGAGTATGTGGAACCAAGAGAGGCACCACCTATCCTGTGGTGGCACTCTCTAAGAAAACTTTGTGAGATATTTTTGATATTAGTGCCATCCCTGCAATTCGCCAGTTCTTGATAAGCTCATATGCACATCCCATACAAATGACTTTTCTTTTTTCTTGGTAGGTGTGGCACTTCACTTGTTTTCAAAGTGACATAATACATAAGCTTGCCTGTTATGTTAGCATACATTAGGTGATGACCAGAATGTTCTGTCAATCAACACTTGAAAGAGCATACATTTCATTGTTGTGCATTGAAAGCATTAATAACCTTTTTCAATTGATATTGCCAAATATCAGGCTTGCTGTCAGGTGAATGTGCTGGCAAGCACCATACTGTATGTAAGGATTACATGAATTATCATCACATCACAGATGTGATTAGTGAATTTACAACCATTTACAACCATTCTGAGTTTGAAGGAGAGAGTCTGCATTTTCACCATTCCGAGCTTTTGTTTTAATAAGGGTTGTCATATTTTTATGCCTCCGCCAACGAAGTGGCCGGAGGCATTATGTTTTCGGGTCATCCGTACGTCCATACGTCCGTCTGTCCCGTTTTGTTTTTGTCGATATCTCAAGAACCGTGTTGTGGTTTTACATCAAACTTGGTATGAGGGTATATCCTGGGGGGATAATACTTCGTTTGGATTTTAAGGTCACGGGGTCAAAGGTCAAAGGTCACAGGTTATTTTGTGAAAAATAAAGGTTGAAAATTCATGTTTTTCTCCATATCTCGCAAATGGTTCAAGGTATCTTCGTGGAACTTAGTATACATGCTTGTTCCAATGGGCAGTGATTATCTAGGGAAGTTGGGGGTCATGGTTCAAAGGTCAGGGGTCAAAGGTCAAGGTCAACTCCTCAAAATATCACTACTTTCCTTATATTTATGCAATGCCTGAAGGTTTTTTTTTTTTTTAACTTGATGTATACATGTATTACCCAATATATATTCTGTGGGAAGTTTCTTGCCAAAAGGTCAAAGGTCAAAAGGTCAAAGGTCAAGAGAAAGTGCTGAATTGCACTTTTTCCTCCATATCTCAAAAGTAACTCAAAGGTATCATCATGAAACTTACATATTTATGCATGTTCAACCTAACAGTGATTCTCTTTGGAACTGTGAGGTCAAAGGTCAAAGGCCAGGTTTACATAATGCTATTTTCCCATTTGATACTAAAATTATACTTTTTCTCAATACCTTGAAAATTACTCAATGCATAAACTTATAAAAGGGTCAAAAGTCAAGTAAAAATCATCAGTTCCCCAAATACCTGCACTCTGACATTTTCATCATTCATCCAATTGAACCTAGTTCTAGGAAAGTGAACATTCAGCACATTTGTGGCAAACCTGTCATTTTAATATTTTGCCAATTGTATGAAACTGTCATCACACATTGTCAAGACATTATACTATAGACTTATTAGGAGAACCATGCATTATAGCGGAGGCATATCAGTCGCCGTAGCTATATATCTAGTTCTTGATAATTTTACTACACACTTCTGTCTGCGGGGACTGCTCTTTCTTTCCTACTTTGGGCCAAATTATCCCTATTTATTTCAGTCAGAAAGGTTGGGCGTTCTGCACTGAGTTCATACATTTTCCACTCTCTCCCCACCCCTCTCTCTTCCCAATCCACACACTTTCTCTCTCGCCCTGGACTACTAGATGAGTTGGCCAAGCGGCTAGCCGAGTTGAGGGAGGAACTCATCGAGCAGGAGGGGAAGAAGAAAAGCCTTGAGGAATCTATCGCCAGCTTGGATAATCCAATGCTCAAGGTAAGCTACCAAATAAGACCACATCCTCTCACTGTCAATGTCGCAAGGTCATCTGCATTTTTAAATGCAAACTTTTACCATAGTTGCAAGAGTCTACTCCCATTATAACAAAATCCTAAGGACCAGCAGATTTCTTTCAATATATCAAAAATTTGTTATAGCAAAACAATAAGAAATACAAAGATATGTACTGTAGATAATGATGTTTGGACCTCAATTCTTGCTTCTTTGTAATGAGTGTTGTGTTGTAGTATTCATCATAATTGTAGTGCACTGTAACAAGTCTTATTTTTTAGTTGATTTCAACTGACGTTGATGATGCATCATTTCCCTAAGTACATGTAAAAAGTGTTTGCCATTGTCGCAGTGAGGAAACACACAAACTGATGGAGTTTCATTTTCCACTGTTTTCTTCTTTCATGCTCTTATCAAGGAAGTGGAATCCTGTGTGCAATTAAAACTTTGAACAGACATTGCTGGAGGATTAAACTTTTTGCAATATTTACCACAGATGTGATCATGGCATGTCTGTTTATCTACTTTCTTAAAATTCTTTTCAGCAGTAACGACCAGTTTTCAACCAGTTTTCAGCCATTTTGGAAAAATATTACATTGTGTAAACCAAAACTTTGGTGGGATGTATTCAGGAAATGGTTTGGGGAGGGGTAGGGGCAGGAATAGATTTGTATTCATGTGTATTGTAAAAGTGAAAGTTTTCGCGGTGTTAAAATTTTTGTGCATTTCGCACAACCAGAAAAAAGGGCAAAAATAAAAGCATGTGAATATTTTTGCTTGCCATATGTTCCAATAACTGATGTCTTCATTGCGCGGAATTAAAAACGTGGAAACTCTTCTTACCCGACTGAGCGCGAAAAATTAGTCTCGCAAAAATATCCACTTTTATAGTATATTTCATGTTGCCGTTTTTTGACTGGTTTTGTAAATCAAGCTGCATCATAAGCCCTATAGTGCTTGTTGGGGGGGCCTACTCCTATATTTGTGATGTCTGTATGTACATGTACAAGAACTTTTCCTTTACATTGTCCTGTTTTCTTGTCTCCAACAGCAACGGTTTCAGTCACAGCTTGAGGATCTGATGTCAGACATGAAGAAGAAGCAAGAGGAGGTGAACAAACTCTTTTTTTTTTCTTTTTTTTGCACCACATCACAGAAAAGATCCTCCGATGCAAACTTTCCTGTAACACTAAAGTGTGCCTGATTACTGTAAAACCAGAAATTTTTGCATGCAAGAAACTTGCATTTATTTTGTGAGGAGCTAAAATTTGCGAAAGTAATATGCGTGTTGAAGTTTTGTCTACATAATACAGTGGTACCTCTCGTATCCGGACAAGTCGGGACCGGGGCTCATCCGGATAAGGGATTTGGCCGGATACGGGAGACTCAATGCTTTATACATGTACATACACATGTACTGATGTAGCCCATTGTAGTACCACATGTAGTAATGTGTATACTGCAACCTTTTCATTGTTACACCAGTAACAGACCCCAAAATAGAGGTTCGTGTTTGCAAGAATGAAATCATTTTCTTTTATAAATTCTTGGGATGATTTACCTAAATAATTATCAAGAAATGTATCAAGTAGATCTTGAAAATAAACAGTACGAGTCGACGAAACTATGCTTCAAAATTTTGAGTGTTCAATATCATTCGTTGCTCAGCCAATGACTCGAAACAATGCATGTCTATCTAGTCATATCGACGGCTGTGTATGGACCTATATATGTGGCAATGCGATATGAGGTGACTCGAGCGCATAATCTGTCCATGTTCTTGCGATGATTTGGGGATATTTGGGGATGTTAAAATGTCTGAAGGTAAGCAATTTGGAAGGAAATTTGATGTAAAGTATGTTAATCATGTTGGAAGTAATATGTAATTCATGTGTGTTTGTGCAGGAGTTCTCAAGGAGTTGGGAATCCCCTTTCCTCCCGTAATTATTATTTTAAAAAATCACGGCGAGATTGCGTCCGTATAATAGAGAGATCCGTGTAAAGGGAGGCCGGATAAGAGAGGTTCAACTGTACAGTAAATGCCAGTACATTGCTGTACATCATCATCATCAGCAATTTGCAATAGGAAGGCGGCCATTTGCTCCGATTCATGAAAGTTTTGTGCCGCAAATGTTTCCGGTCTTATAGTTAATGTCAGAATGGCATCATTGTTTGGAATGGTTTGGAATCAAACGTCACATTTTACTCATCCAACAGTTATAAAAAGAGAATTTAAACAATTTTACAAGTTTCTTCATGCTTCTTATGATTAAGATGACAGATACTCCAATCACCCATTGATAAAATATTCTTATGTATAAGGCAATGGTTATGCTTCTAATTTTTGTGTAATAAGTGTAATTTATCATAACAATATTCTTTGTTTTCTTTCTTCCCCCTACCCACCACCACAGGTCGAGACACTAAAGGTCATTGTTGGAAGCAGATGATAAAAGAAACATCAGCGTCATTGTTGCATTAGCAACAGCGCGTTAAGGACACTTCTGTCTCACTGTTTGATGCTCTGCAGTCACTTGGCACTGGTGCAGACCCCAAAAATTGACGGAGTGTGAGGCTATCTTCAGAATGTAGCTTCACAAATCAGATGTGTACTGCATGGTGCTAACTGGCTGAGTAGTTGCAACATGTGGGGCTAAGGGTACGTCCTGCAGTAGAGCATGGGTGTGTCTGCTCGTAGACCTACAGTGAATGGCTCACCAGATTTGTATGTACAGCATTGATACCAAGAGGAGGATCTATTGGAAAGTAATGGATCATTCTGGTATTCACACATTGTGATCGACAAGGAAGAAATCAACATAGATTGGAGACACAATTGTATCAGCATTAAAGCGGTCTCTGGTCTTGGTCTTAACGTGCATGTCAGTTGTAAACAGGTCATCAAGAGTAGATGAATCAGGAAAGTATCATAACATCATATCATTGGTTCATTGTGACTTGTGTTACAAAAGTAGTACAAGTCAACCTTGCTTAAAGGGTGTGTACAGTTCTGGTCGAGATGAAGATTTAGCTTTTAACGTTTTGCGAGATATTCAGAAACCACTCTATGAGATGTCAAAGAGCATGCAGTTGTAATAGGTATCACAAGTTTATTAGATGAAAATCAGTTTTGAAATGGCTGAGATATCCAAAAACACGGTGAGAAACGAAGAGATCCTAATGAAGTTGTGGCATGTCGCCTTTTATTATTAGCACTTTTTTGGATATCTCAGCCATTTGAAAACCAATTTTCATCAAATAAACGTTGAATCCTTCTTAAAATCACATGCTCTTTCATATTTCATGAGAGGCTTTTCATTATCTTACTTAGGAATGTTCAAAACATGAATCCCTACCTCAGCCAGTGCTGTACAGTCCCTTTAAGTTGACCTCGCATAAGTTGAAAAATCGCCTAAATTGACTTAGGTCTTTTCGAGTCCTCTTCTCTGTAAATTCTATTGATTTTAATCCCTCATAAGTCGAATCTCTTAGGTCAAAGCTATTTCTGCAGTCCAAATAGATTTGACGTAGGCAAAGTTGGCTGTAGTTCTTTCAAAGCCAAAATACCATTTTCAAGGTATGTAGTTCTTTTATAATGTATGATATACATTTGTGATCACAAATAGCAGTAAAATGAAACTAAGCATCTAATAAATTTGTTGTCTTGCTTACATATATTTCTTTGCCTTGTTGTCCTGTGCTTATCTTGAAAGAGAGTACCGGTACATACTGTAAAAGTGGAAATTTTCGCGCATTTCGCACAACCAGAAACTAGTGCAAAAATAAAAGCACATGAATATTTTTGTTTGCTATATGTTCTAGTAGTTGATATCTTGATCCTGTGGAATTAAAAACATGGTAAACTCTCCTTAACCGGCCGAGCGCGAAAAATTAGTCGCACGAAAATATCCACTTTTACAGTACACTACATGCTGTCAGGAAAGGATATTACCACTCTGCATACACAAACACTCAGCACAAGATCCACAAGCAATTCAAAGACGGCTATTGCGCATTGGATACACTTTGCCAGTACACTTTTTTGCATCCAGTGAAATGATAAAACATTAACAATGACATTGATAAATATAGTCAACCTTGCTTAAGCATACCTCGTGTAAGTTGAAAAATCGCCCAAGTAGAAGGTCTTTTCAAGTCCTCTTCTCTTTATATTCCGAAGTCGAATTTTCTCTAAATCAAAGCTACAACATGTATTACTTCAGTCCAAATAGATTAGACTTACGCAAGGTTGACTGTATTCCTATAATTACCATTTTGTGATTTTAGATTATATAGCATTTAATCCAGTAAAAGCATACACTGGTGGTCTGCTGTACATAGAGTTTTGCATAGCCATGTGCGTGTATAAGTAAAGATCAAGAGCAATTGTAAAATGTTTTTTGCAATGGCTTTCAGGTAGTGTAACATATCTGGAAGAATACATGTAAGTGTATACATGTACAGTATGTGAAGTGAATTATGACACCATCATTTCACACTGCCAGGAGTTATATAGTGCTTCCTGAAATGGGCCCTGAGTAAGTCTGCTGGAAAATTGTATGCAGATGAATTGGATTATACATCTGTGCAACTATCTGTTCTCACTGCCTACAAAAGTAGAACATACCAGTACACTGCTTTCTGAAGTACGTCTCTGGTGTATCTTCAAGAACATGTGAATGGAAACTGAATTATTTACTGTCAATGCACACTGTCAGTAATATAAAGAACTTCCCTATCTTCAGCAGGAGTAGTAATTCTGGGAAAAAATACCACATAGACACACAAAGTATGAAATGTTAAAAGGTTATAAAGAGCTTTATTCCCATATGTCGTTTCCATCCACTGTACTCGCATGATTTCAAAGCAAGACTACAAAAATTGTATGTACAATATATACACTTGTAATACAGCAGAATGCAGTCAAATGTTGAAAACTGAAACAATCTGCACATCAAGGGGGGCATTTCATGTAGGAACTTGTCGGATAAAATATCCGGCAAGTCAATTATATCCGACAAGTTCAGAGAAATCAGCCAATCAGACAAAAGAATTTCTCAAAACTTGTCGGATATAATTGACTTGTCAGATATTTTATCCGACAAATTCCTTCATGAAATGCCCCCCCCCCCGACAAGTCCATTATACCCGACACGTTTTGAGAAATTCTTTAGTCTGATTGGCTGATTTCTCTGAACTTGTCGGATATAATTGACTTGTCAGACATTTTATCCCACAAGTTCCTTCATGAAACGCCCCCCAGATATGCTCCAACTGATGCATTATGAAGGTCATGTTCACAAGAACCTTGTTCGACATTGAGCATTTAATGTGTCTAAATACAGTATAATGTCAAATGCCACCCAAGTGTACTGACCTCTGAATTTGTGTGTATGTGTTTGTATGTCAAAGTGTGTGTACTTAAATAGTAGGTGAATGTCCAGAAATGAATGGAACACAGCATAATACTGTGTTTGCTATCGATGCATAATAAACAGACAATGGTTTGGTGGGCGTGTTTGAGTGTGTATGACATTTTGTGCGTTTCTCCTTGTCAAGTATGCATAGCAGACATTGTACTAGAAATACAGTACAGTGGAAACTTGATATAAAAGATCTGATATAACGAAATATCTGATACAAAGTATAACAAATTAATTTCTCCGGTCCCAATGAATTTATTTCCTTTGTTTAGTATTGTTTATCGACTACAGATATAACAAAATATCTGCTATAAAGAACAAATTGTCTTGGTCCCACGGATCTTGTTATACCGAGTTTCCACTGTATAAGGTTGTACTTCGAAACAGCCAGAACCACACATGGTATGCTGCTGCGTGTTGAATGGAACATATGAAAAAATGCACAGATGTGGTACAGTACGTGTTTTCAAGCTACTACATGCACATTGTATAAGAAAAAAGATATCCCCAACATACCCTGGATACCAGCCATAAGAGCATTTTGTGTTGCAACAACCTCTCTACACTTTCAGGGTCACCAAGAAAGTTTTTACACATATCCCCTGTGATACGACATACACGTATAACATACAGTAATGCTCAAAAACTCAGTTGAATGGGTGTCAACATCTTCCCTCACTGGCAAAACCATATTTGCAGTGCACATGTATGAGCACTAAACCTCTTTATGACTCCTGTGACAATTTTGCATGATACATTAGCAAAGCCCTTTGTAAATTGAAATTGATGAAAAGGAAGTTGTTATACAGTGGAAACTCGATATAACGAGATGGTCGGGACCGAGTCATTTTCCTCGTTATAGCCGATATCTCGTTATATCAGTAGGCATAAAAGAAGGCATAAAATAAAGACATTAATTTGCACGTGTGGGACTACCCATCATATTTCAATCAATACTGATAACTTGATATTGTGTGTGAGGGAATTACTCACCTTTATGGGTAAGAAGATGTTTTTCGCCAAGGAAATCCAATATCAAGAATGTGTTTCTTATTAATTGTAGATGTTTGAATTTGTAAATTTATATAGCTTGCGATTGTATCAAGATCGTCTGTGGATTGGTATGTGGTTATCGTATGGGTGTGTGTTGTGTGGAAAGCTTGAATATGGTCTGCACAATGCTGTGTGTGTATGTGACACATTCTGTATGTACATTATGACTGCGTGTGTGTGAAGACGGGGAATTCCCTAAAGTAGAAGGCTAATCACAGCATCCGATTGCCTCACACCTGCTAAACGTCATGATGTCATGTATACATATGGCCGTCCGTCCCACCACATTTTCTGCATGTATCAGTGTGCGTGCACACACACACTTCACACGTACAACATGCAGTGCTAGCTGGAGTGCACTGAAGAAAATGATTATGTGTGTACAAGACAGTTTTTGGCGCATCAAGCTTTACAATCTCGGAAGATGATAGCACAGGCGAAGGAAAGCTTTACTGAAGGCATTTTGCTTTACCTCGCTATAGCAGGTTTGATTTACTATGTTTTTCTTTGTTTGGAAGTCACAAAATTTATCTCGTTATAGCAGTTATTTCGTTATAGCCGATCTCGCTATAAGAGTAGCATTTTACATAGACTTGTGTGGAAGGAAATTTGGGACCGAGAAAATTTCCTCGTTATAACCGATATCTCGTTATAGCAGTGTTCGTTATACCGAGTTTCCCCTGTATACACATTACGAGTTTGTATTTCCATGCACTAAATATTTCTGCTTTAAATGTTTTAAATTGTTCCAATTCCTTCTCAAGATAGTGTATACAGTGCTTTTGTAGTGAATACATGTAGTTGTTTTGAGTTGCAACAAAACTGCTACTATATGCACAATCTTCTAGATATGAGCATTAGCATATTTACAGGTGTATAGATGATATTGTTGGCCTCCCAGAATACACTTATATATGAGAAATGCCAGACTGATATTGCGACTATATGATGCTGTACTGTTTGACAAGAATGTGATTTCTACCAGCATTATGAATCAAATTTTAGACAGAAAGACAGTAAGCCAAGGAAGAAGTATGCAGTGCTCTCTACATGTCTTTGGAGACTTATTAATAGATCGGCTATTTGTATGTTACAGAGTGCTTGTTAAGAATTGAAATAACTACAATATACTTACAAGAATCCCGTGTACCATTGCACACACAACAATATGCGGAAATTGTACAGGTAAAGCTTCAAAAAAGGTTATGCAATACATGTATTTGAAACAGAGGGCATGGAAATTGGTTCTATGACCACAAACTTTCACTAAATCATGAGGATGGCCACCCACCTACAGAATTTAACACCATTATTGTCACAATTACTGATGGAAATATACACATGAATGAAGCAGGAAAGGAGAGAGAGGATATTACAGAATAAGATGCAGATTGTCAAATATAATGATGGTACGCAATGCCCAAACAGGAAATTACAGTTTTTTTCCGTCTCTCTTAGTTCAATCACAGCTTTAGGCAAAGGAAAACAACATGCTTCTCACTTAGATAATACAGCTATTGATAGGCTTCTGATATGTACAACAGGCTATAGAAGTGATGTGCAGTTTACAATATTTACAAATATACACACGTTATACACCTTGATGATGATGAATTCTACCAGTTATGAGCTTCATCAAGAAGTTGAATGCGCCTAACTATGGGTACCACGGACTAACACAAAATCCTTCTCAGGGCTTTTTCTTTCGTATGTTTAATTCGCTTCTGCTTTACAGGCAAATTAAAAGCAAGGCTTCGGTGGACCATCTTACTGTGCAGTTTCTTGCCCACATTAACAGTATTTTCCAGTACTTGAAGCTTCTTGGTCCACTAAATATTTGGGGTGACCAAAATATCTTTTTCACATCATACGCCTAAGAACCTTTATCAAAATAGCTGCAGTTCATATGACATTTCTTCATTACACATCTAGCAACTGATTAGTTAATGAGTTGCAACTCATGATAATATAGAGCAAGGGGTTACAAAATCAGTAATACCATTCCAAAGGAACAAAAGGTTAAAAAATAAAACTATAGTATATTAATGTCTCTTGTAGAAGTATTCAGTTCTGCTGTGGTAAAGTGGACATGAAAGCATTCTGACCCCATATGAACATCTCACATAGAGTGATCACACACAGGTTTTTTTAAGAGGAAAAAATCGTAAACTATCAGTCAGAAATGTCCTGTAGGGTAACGTGGAACCTTGGTTGGTTGCATTTTACAGTGTTGAATACATACTAAACATGCACAAGTGACCTCCACTACTTAAATATTTTAGCCATACACAATCTGCATTTAGAGCAACATTATCTCTTCCATTTCTCCACATATTTCTTTGGGCACCAGTGCATCATGCACTAACTAGAGAATATTGTCGAATATGAAAGGATGCTGTTGTTACAAACTTCCCTAATACAAATGCTGGTGTGTTTTTGCTTTTTTGGGAGGGGGTGATGATTTCACAGCACAAACCATGTCAGGGATCATTGCAATTGACAGTCCTTGCAAGTTCTAAATGCCTAGTAATAGTATAAGAAATGTCAGAACTTGAGCATCGATTTTGCATAGTATACTAGTTATACACTGATAGATCATTTCATATATACAGACATCGCATTCAGCTCCTTAGCATTTATTACAATCAAAAGTACCTGTAAACTTATGTAGATGATAGATCTGAAAAAATAATCAAAACTTTTGTAATACAATTGTAAATACAAGCTCTAGAAAGAGATCATTTGCAAACAGGCAAACTATTTAATCCACACTCCACTATCAGCATTTTCAGTTTTAAAAGTGCTATCACTACAACCACTGCATTCCACTTTTTAGTGTGTGTCTTTATGGGGGTGACACGGGCAGGACATGATTATACTCATGATGGTACATGAACAATCAAAAAATGATTGAAAATTTAGCATAATGCTGCAGTTTGCCTTCCAAGGCTACCATGCTACAACCTTGATGTGTTTGCCATCCATAAAAGTCAATAGATGAGCAATAGAAAGAAGTCCATGATTTGTGCCATACAGAACACTTAGATACACCACCCTTTCTTACTTAACACTACTGAGAATCTCCATTAGTGTAGAATACCTTTGTAGAATACACAATATCTTCACCCACAGTGATGCATTCATAAAGCCACAAAGCCGCAACTTCATGAACTGTCCTGTCAGTAGCAGAGTCACAGTCATTCAACCCAGCCATATCATCCTCTGCTCACTTGCCAAAGAACCTAGCCATGGATTTCTGTGAGAAAGAGGGGAAAAGGAGTATGAATTAGAGTTAGCATAACAGATTTTTAAAAGGAAGCTGAGAACACTTTTGAACCTATGTAATTCAAGCAGATTGCTACATTTTTTTTTTCTTCTTCACATTCACAACGAAGATCATGAACAATACTTTTGGCACTTTCCAATTCATAGAATATGTAGATGTGATACTCAAAATGAAAAAACAAAAACAACAACATGTAAATACAGTGCGCTCCTGTTATATTCAACAAACACAGTTATAATGAAATTCAACAAAATGAAAATTCTTATATATCTTTACTTATTCAGCTTTATAACAAAATTTCGATGTAATAAAAGAAAACTGCCTGTGGACTCCATTATAACAGGAGTTGCCTGTACTTTAACACCATCGTAGACCTCGCTGGGTAGGACCTACCATCTTTGAGGGAGTCTTCTCCACTTTGGTCTTGACCTGAGTCAGGCCGGGACTGCCCTTGGCACTGGACTTCTTAGCCAGGGACATCCGCATGGACCTGCGCCTCCTGGACAGCACCTTGGGAGAGAAGCCGACGCTGTACGCAATGCTCTGTCTTCTGGAGGCTGGCTCCTGGGGGGTGGGTGAGGGGGATGAAGAGAAAGGGGCAAAACAACAGATTTCCAAGAATTCAATAGCTGTGTCCTGTTACACATGGCAGATAAAATCTTTTCTGAAACTGGTGATTACAAGCCAGCGCCAGCTGAAGGTGGATGTGTCAAGATAAAATCTGAAACTGATCACACGTCTGAATGCAGTCTTATGTTGGCTCCAGGTGAGAATAAGACAGTTTGAAACACAATGATTCAGTGATTGGCTTACAAGTTATAATCCCTTTCTTTCTTTTCGCTTTGTAAAAGCAATATCAATTATAACTTAGTTATTGATTGTATTTTGAACAAATGATTGTTTTTAAGAAGCACTAGAGCATCTAAACAGTAGAATGGAGTCACAATCAGATGATATTGACAAGTTCAAGCACAGTATTTAGGCAGTTTATTTTGATAAGTATAAAGTTGTTAAAGTGTAAAAGTAAAGAGTAAGAAGTGCGGGTATCAGTAGTCGAGCTGTTATAAACATCCAAAAATCTGTTCATACACAGAAAGCCAGTAGTTCCAGGGATGTTAACATATTATATAACTCCTCTAGATTGAAATATTGATGTTTAATCAAGAAGTCACTTCAATATGAACACATAAAAATGACATAAACAAGATAAAGTGACAACACATACTTGTATCTCTGGAAAGACTGGTTCCTTCTTCTTGGCCTTCTTCTCAGTGACCTTCGACCTCTTGGAATGCAGACTGGAGGAGCTGGAGCTCCCTTCTGGTGACCTGCTCACCAGGCTGGACTTGCTGGTCCTCAAGGAGGCACGGCCTGGATCGGCAGTCTCACTCCTAGACCCTGGTCTGCTGTGTGGACCACCACCACTGCCACCACCGCCACCGCGGCTAGTCTGCTTCGCCAGACTCGACGTGCTCCCCGCCAGGCTCGCTCTGCTGGAGTGGCTGGCCAGGCTAGTCCGGCTGCCAGACTGCGATGCCAGGCTGGCCAAAGACTTCCTCCCGGACAGGCGTGGGCTGCTCCTGGTCCCCGCCAGGCTGGTCTGGCTATTGCACTTGGTGGTCGGCTTGAGGACGTTTGACCGCTGACCCATGGCCGACTGGATGGAGGCGGTCCTCGTGAACCCGTGCCCCCCAGAGGCAGAGGTCGCCGCGGCTTGGTCAGTGGAGATGCAAGAGTGAGAGATGGCCCTCCGGGTCATGACTCCCTTGCCACCTGGAGCTGGGGGCGGGGGCATAGCTTGGCAGGAGGTGGAGCTCCTCAGTTGCTGGGGTTTGAGGGAGGAGGAGAGACAGGCACAAGATTTCATCAGCACATAACCATTGTGAAATATACATTACTTTGCCAGAGCAAGCTGAGAAGCTGGAACAAACATGAACACATATTTCTGTTAGCATCAATACACCTAAAAAAGAGGGGGGGGGGGGAGACATTTAGAAACACATGCAGCAATTATTCACAAGAATTTCCTCCTTTCTCACATTTCATCCGGCCACACCTAGCCCAAAGTCCTAGACACTCCTCTAATGAATTTGTTACAGTTTGTTTTGTAATCATTTCAAACAACAGAATAAATCTTACCACATTACAATTTCATCACACGTAAATCTATGCTTAGCCAGAAATGTGAAGATGTGACACTTGATATATGATCTCATTGTCTTTGATGTGATTAACTCATCCAAATATATTTATGTACACGTCTGTGAGACTATCTCCTCACCTTGGTGACAGGCTGTTCCTCCTTGAACTCATCACTCTTCCTCTTGCGTGAGCTCGGTCTGCTGGAGGTGGCCTCAGAGATTGGAGTGATCCTCCCTGACAGCCTCATACTGGTGCGACGTGTGTCCATGCCGATCCTCAGGTCTGTCTCACTGACCTCCTGCAAATCAAGGAATATGGCTAGGCTCTGGTGAAAGTAGCATTCAGTTGGTGACTTACAACACTAGTATGTGTGTGTGTGTGTGTGTGTGGGGGGGGGGGGGGGGGGGGGGGCAGGGAAGCATTGTTTAACCCTCACCCTAACCTTGACCCTAATCCTCATCCTATAACCCTGACCCTAATCCTCATCATAAAACATAATCTAATCCTCATTCTAACCATGACTTTACTCCACACCATAATTCTTCTTCAAACATATTATAATCCCAACCCTTATCTTACTCTTCACAATAACTCTAGTTCTAATCCTAATCCTAACCCAGGGCTGCACACTAACCCATTTTTCCTACTGGTCCGACCTGTCTGTGACACCAGTAGGTGCCCAGTTTTTCTGTCTGTGACACCAGTAGGTGCCCAGTTTTTCCATTTTTTACTGGTCCATTCCTGAAAAAGATACTGGTCCTACTGTGATTTTTATTGGTCAGGGACCATCGGACCAGTGCCTGTGTGCAGCATTGCCTAACCCTTGGCCCTAACCCCAACCATACTGCAACACCTTACCTCACACACAACCTCATCTACTATGGCATGGTTTGTTTTACTAAGGTTATGTTCATAGAGAGATGTTTCCCCAAAGGCCAAGAGGTTTTCCCCAAAGGCTTGCACCATCAGAATGTGACAAGAAAAAGTGGTACCTGTGGAAGTCTGGTCTGGGTTTCCACTGGGTAAGAGGTCTGAAGATGGGGTCTACAGAGGGTGTTCCGCCGTTGCAACTCCGAGAGACGGTCGTCCCAGTCGACATGATCCGGTTCTTCCTCACAACGGCCAACCAGGAAGAAACCACTTGGACCTGGCAGGGCAAGGAAAGATTTGGATTTGAATAAATACAATGCATGCTTAGTTCTACGGATCCATTTTTTAATCTTTTTTTAATCTAGCATGTTACAGAGAGGAAATAATTGAATTCAAAGACTTCTCAATGAATATTCAGAGAGTTGACAAATTTCATGGCAACATTCCCCTTTGACTTGCAAGATTACACTTCAGGCATGGCCCTTTTCTCATTTTACATATACACTGAAATCTGGCATCATAACAAAAGTGAACCAAATGTTTCTTCCAGCTTATTTCTCTATACTTAGACTATTATAATCTCCACTCTTTCTCTGAATGCATGGAACTATCCTTCAATTCACAGTGCACAAGCCTCCGCTCAGTAAACTTTTGAACAACTTTATTGAATGTCCTATTTGTCACAATCATGATACAACGGGATGGAAAATCTGCCTCATTTGATAAGATGAGTAATTGTATGCTTTATGCTGCTTAATGGAAGATCATGATTTATCAAATATCTTTAACTGTGACTCTCAGATTATACAAGGTCTTGGACCTGACCTGTAGTTCTGTGGGTGTCCAGCGTGTCTCTGCGATTAGAAGTGGCAAACTTTGAGTGACCGCTGGCCCCAAGGTCATCCAGGGTCCTTGCAAAGTTGTCAGGCCAGTCGGCCCCAAGGCTATTCACACTTCCACCCAAGGAGTTTTGGCTCAGGATGCCGCTGATGTCGTCAAACTGAGATCCACTGCGGGAAGAGTTCCTCGACACGCTGCGCTTCGCCGACAGTGTGATTTCAATCCTGGTGCGACCTGTTATGGACAACAATAGATTGATGGTAAACTCCATACATTTTCCGAGGTACCCTCACAATTGTTGAAGATGTAAAGGACCAGGCAAAGATATAGCAACACTTTATCACATAATTAACATATCAACATAATTGCAGAGATGCAAAATATTGATCACAGAATACACTGAAAGAATAACACAAAGATCCTGCACCATGTAATCTGAAAACATTTCTAACAATTTCCATGCATCAGAGCATCAGTACTTCTTTTCTTTTCTCTCTTTTTTAGGACCCTTGCCAAAGAGGTTATGTTTTTGCATATATATGTTTGTATACTTGTCTTTCTGTGGTAAGTATTAAAGGGGGAAAATTGGACAGATTTTGACAAAATTAATCAAAAAAAATGAAAATGAAAAATAGACTATGGAACAACAGAAAAAGAAAATATATATGTGATCTTGGACCAACTCCACAAAGATGATGCTATTGTTTGCAGATTGCGCCACGGTAAAAAATAAAATGTTTTCAGGCTGTTGTAAAGGTATCTAAGAAAAAAAAAATCCAAACCTCTAAAGTGGGCTTATGGACTATAATTTTGATCAACAAAGTTCTTGGTCACAGAACTCTTCACTGTAAACAGTTATGTTGCCAGCACTCACTTCTGGTTGACACAGTACTCCTGTTGGAGGCGACCGAGGCCAAGCTGGCCCTGGACTCAGTCCGGATGGGCGGAGGAGCCTGAAGTCCATCCGTCTCAAGGTCGTCCATGCGGAGGTCACTGTCGTCCTTGTTGTCATCGGGACTGACACCGAGTCCGTCCAAGCTGTCCATGCTGTGGTCGGCGACCGCTAGGTCACGCGTGGTGTTGAGGTCGGGCTGGGACGGGGGTAGGGGAGTGACCATGGCGCTATCCTCACCGGTCTGCCTAGGGGGCGTGATGAACTGTTTCTCTAGGGTCAGTTGCTTCATCTGCTCCAGTTCTGCCTTGAATACCATCTTGGCGATGATGACAACGATAATATTGATCATCAGTTGAAATGGTGATGTCTACAAAAGTTCAAATTCATCTGATTTCGACATGCAATCAATTGCTATATCATTTAATTGCTATGTGAGGCAATAGTTAGAGGCTAGCTGTCTTCTCAGTGCAAATAACTAAGTCATTGAAGAAGTGAGTTATCTAAATGTTCACAGGAATCTATGAGCTAGTTGCCTTGTAACAGCATCGCTTTTCATGTGCTAAGACGCAATTCACTCCTTCCCTAATATCTAGTGCCTGTGTGTACAAAAGATTTTTTTTCTTAACACAATATCAAAGTCTCTGTTTTACCTTATAACTCTTACAGTGTTCAAAAATCTGACAGAATGACAGAATAACTAGCAGTGCTCCCACAGAATATGCCATCACTCCTAAACCAGCATTTTCCATAAGCTGAAAATGATATCTGAGGTCCCCCTGAGGCAATGACCTAAAGATTGTACCATGCTTCTCTTACAGGAAAATACAAAAACAAAAACAAAAACAACAAAAAAGCCTTGATGTGAGACACCATGCAATGATTGGTGTACACTGATAACTTCGAAATGATGATTTTAGAAATAAAAAAAAAGCTTGAATTGCATAAAGACGTGATAACAAATTCAGGACCAGCATAGCTATAAAACCCCCAGGACTGCACAACAGGGACTTTCTGGGCAATGTAAACACTGACGTACAGTGATCACAGTGTAGGCGTGTCTTGCCTCCAAGGACGTGCCCACAAGACAGGACTTACCTCCTGCTTCTCCTTGGCCTGACACACCCCCTGGTATTTGTTCCTTAGTTCCAGGACCTCCACCTCCAGAGCGGACACACGGTTCTGTCTTGCCAGCTCGTTGGAGTCACCTGTAGCACAATGCAGTCAGAACAAATGCAAATATCTTTTTTCAGTTGAAAGTCAGGGAAACGTTATGGAAACCACTGGTCAACTTTCTCATGCAAGAAAATGACAAGCATGTACTGTAAATAACAACTGATAATCTTAAACAAAAATTAACATTTCCCAAGTCCTGATATGTTATAAATGCTCTACAACAAAACATGGTTTGCGGGCATATGAATAGTGCATGCAATGCATTTAGAGAAAGCAATATTTTTTATTTTAACGTAACAATACAGTTCTGCGATCTCTCTCATATGCTTGTCTTTCTAAGTTCTCTCAGCAGACAAGACAATTCATCATGATGTAAAATGAAAAGTTTTACAGTGAAAGGAACTGTATAGTACTGGTTGAGGTGAGGATTCAGCTTGTAACATTTTGCAAGATATTTAGAAGCCACTCTATGAAATGTTAAAGAGCATGCAATTCTAAGGGGAATCAAAAGTTTATTTGATGAAAATTGGTTTTGAAATGACTGAGATATCTAAAAACAAGGTAAAACAAAGAGTCCTAATAACAGTTGTGGTCTGTCAATTTTATTAGGATCGCTTTTTTATACCTCAGCCATTTCAAGACCAATTTTCATCAAGTAAACATTAAATCCTTCTTGAAATTACATTCTCTTTCATATTTCATAAGAGGTTTTTCATTAACTCACCAAAACATGATACAAACCTGACATTAGGTCTCGACCAAAAATATACAATTACTTTAACAACTTTCAGTGAGAAACAGAGATTCAGGAGCACTTACAACTTTACCAATTGCATATGCAACAGGTGCAGAGAATTTGAATGCATTTGTACTAAAACTCTGATGCTTTTTCAAGAGAAACAACTTCATGTCCGAGAAAAAAAAATGCAACTTCTTAACTACAGGAAGTTGATTACGCAGATTAACTGTACTGGGTTGTTTGCTTGTGGTTTAACTCTAGGGAAGCAAAGAAATTCAAAGTCTGTGCTATAAATGTGTGGCACAGCAAAGTGCTTGAAAAGCCTTACCTTGGGCTAGTTTTTCCTGCAGCATGGAGATCTTTTCTTCGTAAAGCTTCTTGTTCTCGTCCCTGATGGCAAGCAGCTCACTCTTGTTGGCCAGACCCTGCTTCAGGCCAGCATTCTCCCTCTGTAGGTTCTCTAGGGCCTGTTGGACCCCTTGGAGGTTGGTCTGACTGTCCTGCTTAATCCGAAGAATTTCCTCCCGCTCTCTCGTCAGATCCTCCAGTCTGACCGTCGCTTGACACAGCTGCCCTTCCCTCTCGTTCAGGGTCCTTCTCGCATCGTCTCGGTCAGCGTCCAGTTTCTTGATCTCCGCTTCCAGTCTGCCGATGTGTCGTTGCTCCTTGTCCAGACCTTCCATGTTGGCCTCCCTGCTCTCTTCAAGCCGCTGCTGGAGACGGAGCTTTTCCTCCTGCAAGTCTTTGATGCTGGTCTCTGCCTGCTTCAACTGTGCCTTCCACTCTTGAAGAGTCCTCCTCACATCCTCCTTGTCGGTTTTCAGTGCCTGGATCTTGGCTTCTTGCTCCAGGGTCTCATTCTGCAGATCTCTTATGGTGGACTTTGCCTGCTTCAACTGCGCCTCCCGCTCGCAGAGGGTCTTCGTTGCCTCTTCCTTGTCCGCATACAGCACCTGGACCTTGGTTTCTTGCTGGAGTCTCTCCTGTTGTAGGTGTTCGACGTTCGTCTTTGCCTGCTTCAGTTGTGCCTCCTGCTCACAGAGTGCCTTCCCTGCGTCTTCTCTGTCTGCTTTCATTTTCTGGATCATCATTTCCTGTTGGAGTTTCAGATTTTGCAGATCTTCAAAGCTGATCTTAAGCTGCTTCAGCTGCGCCTCCAGATCACAAGATGTCTTCTGTGCCTCTTCTTTGCCTGCCGTCAAGGCCTGAATCTTGGTTTCCTGTTCAAGCATCTTGGTTTGCAGATCCTCGAAGCCGGTTCTCGCCAGCTTCAGTTGCATCTCCTGCTCGCAGAGCGTATTCTCTGCTCCCTCCTTCTCTTTGCTCAGAGCCTGGATTTTGGTCTCTTGCTGAAGCATCTCTTCATGGAGGTCTTCATTGCTGGCCCTTGCACTTTTCAGTTGTGCTTCCCTTTCGCACAGGGTCTTCTTCACTTCCTCTTTGTCCGCACTGAGTGTCTGGTGGAAGACGGACTTCTCCTCCTCAAGATCTCGGATGGTTGACCTCGCCCGCTGGAGCTGGTCCTCCTTTATGGCAAGGGATTGCTTGGCTTCATCTCTCTCTCTCCTGAGCTCCTCTGCTTCTCCCTTGGCAATGTCTCGCTGTTTCTTGATGTTCGCCTGGATATGATCACAGCCACAAATTGATGTTTAATTGAACACAATGACAAGAACAAATCACTATTCCTTCCTCAGAGAATGCTTACTACAAAGCAGGAAACTTTTGTGGCATGAAATTTACGCAAATTACCACTGGCATTGAATGCGTATAGTGTGGACAAGAACTTTCATGTGCATTTAATTTTTGCGACTCTTGGCTCTCGCAAAATTGGCAAATTAAAATGCATGTGAAAATCTCTGGTTTTACAGTATTCTGTTTGAAAGAACACAGCAAAGTGTACTTGAATGAAGGCTTCACCATGAGCTATGCATACCTGGCACTAGCAGCCTTCAGTAAGGCAAATGATAATGAACTGTCTCATTATCATAATTGAATGGTATTAAATATTTCAATCAGGAAATCAGCAACATTTTTCAGACATTTTTTATTTAGATTGGAATTACTTCCCGGGTGACATAACAGTCACACAACCAAGCTGGCTGATTTCAAAAGCTGTACCTTCACAAAATCAACTTTCTGATTAGGTTGATGCCCCATGCAACACTAGAACTATAATTTATCTCTTTCTCTCTTATATTCAATGATATACACCATGAAAAACTAAATCTACTCAGGGTTTGACAGATAGAGAGCCTAGGAAAAACACGGGGCAGAAAGTGATCCTGTTGGTTGAATGTTCATTTGAGAGACAAAGCTTAGAGAAGGTGGAAATTCTCACCTCGCTCGTATCCCTCGCCTGAGTCATCTCTTCAATTTTGTCCTTCATCTTCTGGTTGTGGGTCTCGGGACACACCCACGTCATCCGCAGCCCTTCTAGCTCCTGCTCCAGCTTGCGCACACACTGCTGGCTCTCTATCAGAGTTTTCTAATGAGAAAAATTGGAAATAATTCAGGAGAAATAAATGGGATCCAATTTGAGTTACCACATCACACTGGAGCTACTGTCAGGCAAGGAATTTTCACAGCATGGATTTTGTGCAAATACGAGTCAGCAGCCTTTTTCACGGCATGAAATTTTTGCGAATTGCCACTGGCATTTTAATGCATATAGTGTGGACAAGACCTTTAATGTGCACTCTGTTTTTGCAAATTTTCGCTCTTGCACAGTTTGTAACATTAAAATGCACAAACAAATTTCTGGTTTCAGAGTATTGTACTGAGGAGTTTAGTACACTTTCTTTCTTTCTTTTTTTTTTTTGGTGACGCTAGACCAATTCTTGGGCCCATTCCATCAACAGGTTTGCACCTGGCCCAAGCTGCCTTCAGTGCAGTTACTGCGGCAAAAGCTGAGATATAATGCTCAACATAGCCCAATCTATGCTTCATCACTATGGCCATCACTATGATTCATCAATCAAAGTACCTCATTAGTCTGCGTCTCTTGACAGGTTTCCTCGAGGAGATCCTTGAGCCTCTGGTGTGTCTCCGGAGAGACCCAGGTCATGTGCAGCTTGTGCAGCTCAGTCTCGCGCTCCGAGATGCGCTGCTGGAGCTGGGTCAGATTTCCCTGTCAGTGCACAATTTGCAGCAATATGGTTCACTGTTGTTGAAATTTTACAAGGGGCATGAGGATGCGCAGCTATCATTGGAATTGAGGTCTTTGTAGCTCTTGCTTTATCTGTATTGAACTGTATATCACATTCTTGATGAGTCCTGAGCAGAATTTGAGCATGTGGTACATTTGGGAAAATTAAAATATATGACTCATCTCCCCTAAGAGTAAATACCACAAAGAAGTTGTAGTAAATACCAGAGTACAATTTGATGTTTATTAACATTCTTGTCATGGACACACTTAAATTTTGAAAAGCTACTGTCAAGAACAAAAAAAATACAAAAAACAACACAATCACAACAAGAAGAATCATGAGTATTTGCAGGCTTTCAAGCGGGATAATGTAAAAAAGTAGGAATAAAGTAGGAACAAAATCTCTAAAAAAGTAGGAAAAAGTAGGACATAAGAGGGAAAAACTAGGGCATTAAAGAAAAAAAAAGTAGGAATAAGTCAGGACATGTGCAGGCTTTTTGGAGTAGTTTTCGTTGATACTCATCAGAACTCTTGATGTTACATGTAAATCTTAATTTGTACTAACAACCCTGCTACCTCAGCCTCACTTTTGCTCCTGGGAGAGCCTGGTAATTTTGAGCGATGATGAGAGCTGGTTGAGCACTGCTCCAAGTCCTAGGCTGCAATATCAGTGGGATCAATCACATCTGCACAGGAGCAAAAGCTGAGGCTGGCAGCAGTCTTGTAGTTGATTGGTGTGTGATATCCCTCTTTCATGCTGAAGAGGCTCTCCCCACCAGTAAGAATCTGCAACTAGAGTCTACTCATCATTTCTGAACATAAATTATTCAAGTAGCCTTGCACATTTAATTTTTTTGTGGGGTTTTTCACCAAAAAAGTAGGAAAAAGTAGGAAAAAGCAGGATTTTGAGCAAAAAAGTAGGAAAAGTAGGGACAGCAGTAAAAAAAGTAGGAAAAAGTAGGAAAAGTAGGGCCACTTGAAAGCCTGGTATTTGGTTTCACCACCACTCAAAAGACTTAAAAGATGATTTGAGTTTCAGAGTTTTTTGTGTCAGCAAACGGTCTCAACTTGCAGGTTCCAATAGTCCTGACGGTGTTGACTAACTAAATTGAAACGGAATGATTATGTGCTGTGCATGATGTACACTGTAAAACAAAGTAACTGCAAATATATAAGTAAAAGGAGACTGGTGAGATTTTGGTTTTTCTTTTATCTAGTTTTAAAAAAGACATGTTAGCTTTCTATTGTGTCTGGTCCAAACTCTGAGCATATATCTTACCAGTATCACAACCCCTTCAAAAGAGCTCAAGTCAATTGGCTGTGTTTTTTGTTTTTGTTGTTGTTGTTGTTTTTTGTTTTGTTTTTGCTTGTTGTTTTTCTTTTTCTATGTAAAACTACCTCTTGCATAATGATTAGTTACATTAAAACACATACAGAGCTCATTGTTTGCTTTCTTCTTTTTTTTTCCTTCAGTAAAACTTCTCTTTGGCTTTCCGATTAGTTACACAAAAGGCGCGGTCAGACTGGCAAAAGATCAAGAAGTTTAACATCCCGATCTTTAAGATCTCGAAGTTTTGCCAGTGTGACCGCAAACTTCCCGCGAAACTTCTCGCGAAACTTCTCGATCTGTTTGCGGGCGGTGTCTCCGAAGCGCGAGACCATTGTCATGTACAGATGTGCATTGTTACGTCACAATCACTAGCCATCGGACGGCGCACTCTTTTTGCGCGCATATGAATGGCCCAAACTTCGCGATCTTGAACTTCTCGATCTTTTGCCAGTCTGACCGCGCCTAAAGACATACAGTGCTCATCCTTTCAGCCAACACAGCACATCTCCCTCCATCAGCAAAACATTCCACAGAAATCCTCCCCTCCCCGTTCTCACCTCTAGTTCCTGTTTCTGCCGACACGCCTGCTCATACATGCCCTTCATCTGTTGGTGGACCTCGGGCGACGCCCAGGTGGTGCGCAGCTTCTGCAGGTCCAGCTCCACCTCCTTCGAGCGCTGCTCCCTGACTTTGCCCTTGGAAATCTCTTCTCCCAGCTTCTTCACGTCCATCTTGAGTGATAGATAGAGAAAGACAGAGAGAGATAAATGAATAAACAGCTGAAGAGGCAAAAAACTAGGCAAACATTGATAGGAGTTATCAGTATCATTTAACGAATTGATAGATGTATGTGTTTTTCTGTTGACTTTTTGGGATGATTATTGACCCCAAAAACAGATGTCAGTTCAGAATTAAAGGGTGTGTACAGTTCTGGTCGAGGTGAGAATTTAGCTTTTAACGTTTTGCGAGATATTCAGAAACCACTCTATGAGATGTCAAAGAGCATGCAATTCTAAAGGGTATCAAAAGTTTATTTGATGAAAATCGGTTTTGAAATGGCTGAGATATCCAAAAACAAGGTGAAACAAAGAGATCCTAATCAAGTTGTAGCCCGTCCCCTTTTATTATTATCACTTTTTTGGATATCTCAGCCATTTCAAAACCATTTTCCATCAAATAAACGTTGAATCCTTCTTAAAATTACATGCTCTTTCAAATTTCATAAGAGGTTTCTCATTATCTCACTTAGAAATGTTCAAAACATGAATCCCTTACCTCAACCAGTGGGGGGGGTGTTTGTCACTTCCCAACACAATTGATGTATGAATTATTCATGTATTCATGAGTCAATCCCAGATGGTATGCTAATGAATACTGCCCTACTTTAGAAAAAGGAAGCAAGTGACATGTACTATCCAAATTTGAGTTATTGATGTTTTCATAATTCACATAATGAGCTCTTCTTCCAGGCCAAATTTCATGTAGAAACACTCATCCTTTTAAGAGATATGTTAGATAAGACATCATCATAGTCCATTGACATCAGTGTAAATGACAGACACATTTTGCTCTTTTACGAGAAATGTCACTTTTGACACTTGTTTCCTTTTGCCAAAGAAGGGCAGAATTTTTTTTTTCTCTCCTTGTTTGTTGCATTTTTTTCTATCTTTCTTTTCTCCTACCTCCCGAGTGAAAGATGGATTTGTGAAGCGCTGTGATACATATGTACTATTTGTAAGAGCGCTATAGAGATACTAATATTGTATTGTATTGTATTGTAGAATAACGTGTCATCACAGGCAGTGCAGGTTGGATTATGTAGCAAGATTATGTAGCAAAGAGATATGTTAGATAAGACATCATCATAGTCCATTGACATCAGTGTAAATGACAGACACATTTTGCTCTTTTACGAGAAATGTCACTTTTGTCACTTGTTTCCTTTTGCCAAAGAAGGGCAGAATTTTTTTTTTCTCTCCTTGTTTGTTGCATTTTTTTCTATCTTTCTTTTCTCCTACCTCCCGAGTGAAAGATGGATTTGTGAAGCGCTGTGATACATATGTACTATTTGTAAGAGCGCTATAGAGATACTAATATTGTATTGTATTGTATTGTAGAATAACGTGTCATCACAGGCAGTGCAGGTTGGATTATGTAGCAAGCCGGAGATATGCATATGGTCTTTATGCATATTGATTAGATGCTGAAGTCACTGTGAGCAATGCGGTTGCAGATTGGTCGCTATCTTTTTGGTAGCAAAATCGACAAGGGACAAGATTCAACATAAGAAATTAATATCAGGTTCTAAATGGCCTCGTAGCTGGGCCACTCAGTCTTGCATTCACTCATTCCCTCGCAGTTAGTCTCTCTTCCAAGCCTCAGCCATGACGCCTTGTCAAAAGGCTAAACAAAAAAACAGAAAAACACACAAAAAAATGCTTTCAGATTTCTCTTCTAACACTGCGTATTATCATTTCCTCTTTACCTCCAGCTGCTGTTTCTGTCGACACACCTCCTCATACATATCCTTCATCTGTTGGTGGACCTCGGGCGACGCCCACGTTGTCTGGAGTTTCTGCAGCTCCGCCTCAATCTCCTTCCCATGCTGCTCCTGGACTCTGCCCTTTGAAATCACCTCTTCACATCTCTTCAGCTCAGTCTAGGGTGTGAGCACACGGGATGGATATACAGACATACAGAAAGACAGAGATACACACAGCAGATAGCAGATCAACAGTGAGATGAAAGACACACACACACACACACACACACACACACACACACACACACACACAGTCATATAAGAATAGAGTGACTAAGAGGGAAAAGTTTATTTGTGTATTACGTATTATTTCCAGGAATTTCATATCCTATGATGAGTGTTCTTTGTTTCCTTTTCCCTTTAACGTTTTTATTCTGAATGCAGTCTGAAACTACATGTGTCTATTGGTCTATTCTCTTCTCAAAATCTTCCATTTCACATATTTCTTTGTGCAATAACTGTGAGTAATTAAGAATCAAAACATATGAGTTTCCAATGATGTGAATAAGAGATTATCTACCCTGAGAAGTATATCATGGGTGTTCAATGGGGCATTGAGAGACAAGAAAGTTGTGGGGTGAGTACACCATGTAAATATTTGTCTACAAAGAAACCAACAGAAAGCTGAGGACAAACAATTCTAAATTCTTATTCTGGAATGTTAATTGATGGTATGGTTTTGGTTGAGATGGGGCTATTTTTTGTGAGATAGTGAGAAACCTCTTCTGAAATATAAAAGAGCATACAATTCTAAGAGGAATCCAAATTTATTTCTTGAAAATCAGTCTT
The DNA here is from genome assembly GCF_040938485.1 of Diadema antillarum. Lineage (NCBI taxonomy): Eukaryota > Metazoa > Echinodermata > Echinoidea > Diadematoida > Diadematidae > Diadema > Diadema antillarum. The sequence continues at coordinate 1,378,398 of NW_027271035.1, forward strand.
GAAATGGCTGAGATATCCCAAAACAAAGAGGTCCTAAAGAAAGGTGTGACCCACCTTTTATCACAACCACTTTGTTTTACTTTGTCTTTGGATATCTCAGCCATTTCAAAACTGTTTTTCACAAAATGAATTTGAATTCCTCTTAGAACTGTATGTTCTTTGATATTTCAAAATGGTTTATAATTATCTCACAAAAAATTAAATCTGAATCCCTCATCTCAACCAAAACTATACCATCCCTTTAATGTGTCCTAAAGGCCTCACCTCCATTTCTTGCTTCTGTCGACAGGCTTCCTCGTACATGTCCTTCATGTGATGGTGGACCTCGGGCGACGCCCAAGTTGTCCGGAGCTTCTGTAGTTCTGCCCCCATCTCTTTTGAGCGTTGCTCCCAGACCTTGCCCCTGGAAATCACCTCTTCACACTCCTTCACATGAACCTGGGGTGAGTGATGGAGGGATCATGGAGAGGAAGCAGGACAGAGGCAGGGGTGAGAAAGAGAGAAAATAGATTCATATGAACGAGATCTCCGATTCATTGAAGCTCGGTGGTCTAGTGGAGATGACGCCTGTCCGGAGATCAGGAGGTCGTAGGTTCGAATCCTGCTCTAGTACATACATCCATGATTTTTTTATCATGGCTACTACCGAAACACTGATCAATTCAGTGCTTAGTAACATCGATGTAGGGAAAGTTGTCAATCAGTGGCAGAGATCATTGATGTTGCAAACACAAAGAGTTTGATCTCAAAATGGGCTAAGTCTCATTTTCAAACATTTCAAAGTAAGTCCAGCATCAGACTGAGCAAATAAAACCTTTCTAGGGATACCTTACTTGTAAAACAATCAAAAATATACTTCAAGTTATGGTTTGGAATATCCCATATTTTCAAATTTTTCAAAACTACCTCAACAAGATTGAGTTTTCTAGCCATTGAATGTTCTCTTTCAACCACTCCTTGCTATCTATCAGTTATCTGTCGCCACTTGCAATATACCTTTGCTCTAGGAAACATGAACAATGCATACCAACTTGATTGCTAAATGAGGCAGCAATCCATTTCAGCTACCGAGGACATCACAACCACGGACAGAAATTCACAAGAACCAAACAAGTTCATATCAGTCTTTCTTAACTAAGTGTACTGCATCCTTTTGCTCTTTACCTCAAGTTCCCGTTTTTGGAGGGAGGCCTCCTCATACATGTCCTTCATTTGTTGGTGGACCTCAGGCGACGCCCAGCTAGTCTGGAGCTTCTGCAGCTCTAGTTCCACCTCCTTTGCCCGCTGCTGCCAGACTTGGCCCTCGGATATCTTGGCTTCACTCTCCTTCAGTTCCGCCTGAGGGTAAGCATGAGATATAGAAGACGAATAAGCATATATTCAGACAGGTAGAATAATAACTGGAAAAGTGAGCAAGGAAAGTGAACTCAAATTTTGCCTTCAGGTGCTTGCAAAGTTCTAAACTTTGATTTGAAATTCGCAACCCTCATTTCTCACTGGAGTCATGATGAACACAGCACTATATACTCTCCGTACACCCTGGTAGACCAGGTAGACCATTTCAGCTTTATCTGTGTACATCTATGCATCAATATGAAGCCCTCGTAACTATCATTGTATTCAAGATTATTGTTATTGGTGTTTTGGATATGTAGCTGACACTATGAACAACACCACTGACCCAATAACGTCTATCCCTGCAGATTCCATGACATTTGCTCCTGCAACAATTGCTCCCATGAAATATCTGCATGCTAAACCAAACATAAAACCTACCCACAAACATTGCTGTATTTCCCAATCCTAATCCTAGTCCTCACATCAAACTAAAATCCCATCATGACCTTCACCCTAAGGGTGGGATTTCACGGAGCACGCGAACGATTTGCGAAGGACGCGAATGACAAAATCCAACATTCGTATTTTAGTCTGCAAAAGTTCGCCAAACGAACGTGAGGGTTCGGAAGCGTCGTCAGTTGTTCGCGAATGTCGTTTTTACTTCGGCGAGAATTTCAAAAAAGTTTGAAATTTTTTGCGAACCTTTTCCGCACACTTGGTCGTGATTTGCTCGTGAATTGTTCTCGAAAGTGTCTTTAAAGCCTCGTCTTATGCGCAAGACCTTCGCAAGACACGCGCGATGTTCGCAAAATGTTCGTGAAACCCCAAACAGACTCCGAAACTTTGGAGAATGTCTCGCGTATGTTACGCGAAATCTGCGAAGTTTTTCCGATCATTTTACGACGTAATCGCAAATTGTTCGCGTACCTTTTGAGACATTCTCGCGAACGTTTAGCGCACGTTTGGGGGATGTATGACTTATACGTTTTCTACAGATAAAAATCGTAGCATATAACATCTAAACATCAAAGAATTATTAACAACTATATATATCATAATAAGAAGTATAGTAGAGAAAGAAATGTTTGATATACAAAAAAAATCGCAGAATACACTTAAAATTAATCTTAAGTATGTAAAATTTCATTTGAACTATAGAGATTACATGTATGTGTCGGAGGAACTGAAAAAAAAATCAAATGCTCGTTACTAGTGGAGATAGGTATTAGGAAAAAGAATGTAGGCAAGCACACGATAGAGAAATGAGAGAAAAAGAAAGGAGAAATAGAGGAAAGAAAAAAATTCAACTCAAGACAGCTTCCACCTCTCCTTGGGTACATTTTCTCCCATGATTATTGGAAATGTTTCGTTGTTCGCATTTCCGTTGCGTGTTCTTCGTGTACGTAACATGCTGTACTTTAGCAATGATACACACGACATTCGCACAAACGTCGTGGAAAAATCGCACAAAATGCGCAAGAATAGTTTTCGGCTTCATTGTCGGAACACATTCGGAGGAAAACTTTTCCGAATGTTGGATTTTGTCATTCGCGTCCTTCGCAAATCGTTCGCGTGCTCCGTGAAATCCCACCCTAACCCTGTCCCTGAAGAAAATTTTAAGACTGGAGTAATTGTCGCAAGAACAAATGTCGCATCACCATTCCTGTGATCCTCATGTTACATTCATCATCATGACTATCATATATATAATAATCATCACTACATGTACTTCCCCTTGGCTCAGAGTATACACCAAAGAGCTTTTCCCCAGTGACTGCTAGAGTGGGGACTCTTCATACGCCCTGTACTACTGTTTTGTGATTGCACAGGGAGCACTGGATGACGATGAGGCGGTAGGCTCATCCCTCGTGCTAACATGCTAGCAAACGAGCAACCGAGGAGCAGCCAAATCAAGAAGTGCGTGCTTGCGTAAAAGTTCAAAATTTTGCGTAATACGCGCTGTAAAATGTTACTTCAATACGTAAAGTCCGCCATTACTAAGTGGGTAATGGCAGCCCCGATGAAATCACTGACACCATTGTAATAATAGTTCGCCCCCCTCTAGTGGTAGGGAGGCAAAAATCTCTTTGGTATACCCCCACTGGCCCTCTCACCATCAACTCCTGCTTCTGTCGACTGGTCTCTTCATACATGTCCCTCATCTGCTGGTGGACCTCTGGGGAGGCCCAGGTGGAGCAGACTTGCTGGAGGTCCTGCTGGATCTTCTGCTCCCTCGCAAGGCAGCTTGTAATCTCTTCCTGACTCTGTTTTAGCTGGACCTGGAAACAGTTGTCAGGGAGTATACATTTCAGATAATCAAAGTTCAGAGCATCTACTTGATATAATACAGTAAGACCAGAAATGTTCACATGCATAAAATAAACTGTTGCGAATTTTGCAAAGGGCCGAGATTCGCAAAAGTAAAGTGCATGCAGAAGATTTTGTCCACACAAGGCATTGAATGTAAGTGCCAATTTTCAAAAGTTTCATGCCTCAAAGAAAGACCATCGGCTCTAATTCACAAAAGTTTCATGCTGTGAATGATTTTGGTTGTACAGTGTATGTCAATGCAAGTGTGTATGGTTTGCATAAAATTTGCCTTGCTAGCCCGATGTGTGTGACAAGAGGAAACAGCTAGTTCATTCACCTTTTCACCCTGATGGTTCTGGGCTCTTTATTAAAATATCATAAATAATAAATATTTTCTTCAGACTGGTACAATGCTTTCTCAGTTTTCCAGCAAATCATTTTACGAAAAGTATAAGATATTTGTTGTGTGAAGAGAAGATCTGAAAGCAAACACAACATCCATACATACAATTAAGCCATTCCCTAGATAAAGCGGTTTACCTAACCAAGAGACAAGGGGTTAGACCAATTGGAGCAAAGTTCCATACATTACTCAGCAACTGGTTCTCTTCTCTTGTTATCATGTGACCACTGAATTTACACAATGACCATCATCATCTCACTGGCCAGCTTGAAACAGTTGGTGAGAGCAGCTATATGTACAGCACAGCTGCATAAATCCCTCAGCCCATGGTTACTCTTTTCTTTTGTGGCAATCTTACTGTCATAAACACCATCTTCATCTCTGTACCTTATTGACTGTTCCAACTGGATAGGGGTTTGGTGAGTAACTTACAGACTCCATACCTTGTCTGGCCATCAATGGTCATCATAACTTCTTGTCAGACGGCCATCTGACAATCACACTTGCCAAACCATGTGATGCTGCCCTGAACTGGATCAGCAGCTTGGATATAAACCTACAACCTCCCCTTGTATGCGTCATACAACAGAAGAAGAAGGTGCACATGCATTCTCACCTCGCTTGCTTCATTGACCCGGCAGGACTCTTCGTATAACTCCTTGAGTCTCTGGTGGGTCTCAGGTGGTGCCCAGGTCGTACGCAGCCTTTGTAGCTCCTGCTCAAGTTCGCTGACCCTCTGCTCCGTGATGACACCCAGGGATTCTCCCTCAGATGGAGCAGACGCTACGGGGAAAGGGGGAGAAGAGAAGGATAGGGTTGAGAAGTGGAAAATGTATTCTGTCTGCCTACAGGGCATTCTTTTGCTATAATCCACATTAGAGATAATAAGTCATTGGCAAGTCTCTAAAAGATATCCTAATATCACAAACATTTACACGAGTTCGTAGATTTGTGACAATATCATGCCTGAATAAAAGAAGTCATATTTTGCAAGTCAGCCACTTATATTAAGTCCTTGTATAGAAAGCATTTGGTGTTGTCAATGCTATTTTAAAAAATTCCTTTTTTCTTTTCAGTCAAAGTACTGGAACTGCATAATGAAAAACTTAAAACTATTTAATTTCTATGTTAATGCTCAACAGTTCCCTTATTCTCTCCTCAACGATTCCATGTAAATCAGGACATCTAACATGCATGTGTATTAAAATGTAAGTCTGCTTAACCCGTTGAGGGGAGTCTTGAGTATGCTCGTGCAAGTGTCTATGGGAAAGGCATGTTGTGCAGCAAAATCAGCCCATCCTTAACAGGTTAATGTCAGTTTGATTGCTACATCATATTTGGAATGATGCCTGCAGAAACAGAACCTAACCGTTCCCCTTTGAAAAATAAAAATATATATATTTTGATTACCCTGCATTAGCTGCTCCTCCAACAGCGCTATTTTCTCTTTCAGCATTTGCTGGCTGGTCTCCGTCGTGTGGGCCATCTCTTCCCGTCCTTTGAGGGCGCTCTCCAACTCGTCCTGAAGGCGGCAGTTCTCCCGGTGCAGTTCGCCGAGGTTGAGTTCCGAGCGGCGCAGCCTGACCCGGCTCTCCTCAAACTTGCTCTTGATGGTTTCGTGGTCTTTCATCTGTTATTGAGAAATGCCAAGGTAAATTACCACTACTATTAAAGGTCAGGGGCCCGTTTCATAAACTTGTTCGTAAAGTTACGAACAACTTACATGCGACTGGTGATCAGCTCTGATGTGCTATACTTATCAGAATTTCCATAATTTAGCACAAGAACTGATCACCAGTCGCTCGTAAGTCATTCGTAACTTTACGAACAGCTTTATGAAACACCCCCCAGGTAGTGTAAAGATACCATGGAGTGGGAAGGCTGGCCTGGTTCGAATATACATTCCAGGAATCCCTTTTGATGAATTATGTACAGCTTTACCATTGATCTGCATGTAAGTACACACACACCCAAAGAACTTCAACTCGAACTGGAGTCAACCGTTAGAAATGAGTGCATGCTTCAATGGACATATTGGCTGACCAATGCTATTCATGGTTTTTTAATGTACCTCAGAAGGACAGTGAATGAATTGGGCCAGCCACGAATCCCCACGTTACAGGTCTTTACAACACGTTTGCAATAATCAAACTTTCGTCACAAAACAGGGATCTCAAGAACAAACTTAGACTGGGCACATAAATGACTATAGAGTCCCTCCTGACATTTACCGTACTTCATTTCTTACCATGTACTTCAGCTGGTGTCTCTCAGACAGAAGTTCTTCATTCTGTTTCTCAAGATGATCTTTGTCCATCTTGAGCTCTGCCTTTTTGTCCAGTAGCTTCTTGAGCCTGGTAGAACAAAAAAGATATACTGGTATACAATATTTTTTCACTATGGAAAAATGGAAAATTATGATTCATGTCGGCATATCAACTGAGAAATAAAGACTTATCATGTGAAATGTAATGTAGATTAGACACTTAGAATCCTGGTTTCAATCCAATTGTCACAGCAGTCATACCACATACGTTTGTACATTATAAAAATGTGGTAAATTTCACCATCTGCTCAATGACACCAACACACTGTACTGGACCAACTAACGAATCTTTATAACGCAGAAAAAAACTAGAAATGTTGCTATGGCGACTGGTATGCCTCCGCCATAATGCATGGTTATCCGAATAGGTCTATAGCACAATGTCTTGACAATGTGTGATGACAGTTTCACATAACTGGCAAAATATTAAAATGACAGGTTTGTCACAAATGCATTGAGTGTTCATTTTCCTTAATCTAGGTTTATTTGGATGAATGGCTATACTGTCTAAGAGTGCAAGTATTTGGGGATTTGAGGATTTGTACCCAACTTTTGACCCTTTTATAAGTTTAAAGAAGAAGTGAAATTTAGCACTTTCACCTGACATTTGACCTTTTGGCAAGAAACTTCCAAGAGAATCTGTATTGGATAATACATGCATACACTAAGTTTCAAGAAAAAATCATGCAGGCATTGCATAGATAAGATAGAAATAATCACATTTTGATGAATTGACCTTAACCTTTGACCCATGACCTTTGACCCATGACCCCTAAATTCCCTACATGATCACTGCCAGTCAGTACATGCATATATACTAAGTTCCATGAAGATACCTTGAAATATTTGTGAGATATGGAGAAAAAAGTGAAAATTTAACATTTTCACTTGACCTTTGACCCTTGACCTTTGACCTCATGACCCAAAGCGCTCTCTGGGGAATCTCTATTTGGTAGTTCATGTATACACCAAGTTTAAAGAAAATACCTCCAGGCATTGCATAGATATAGGGGAAATAGTGAAATTTTCAGCATTTGACCTTGACCTTTTGACCTTTGACCTTGAGCATGTGCGCCCAACAGTTGATTGGCACAACTTCGCCCACTCATACATATACATGCCAAGTTTCATTAGGATACCTCAAACTGTTTTTTAGATACGCTGTCCACAAAATTGATTAAGGACGGACGGACGGACGGACAACCCGAAAACATAATGCCTCCGGCGACACTTCGTGGCGGAGGCATAAAAAAGATTGGTAATACAAACAGAGCTAAACTAGCAAAATATATATTAGTTTATTACACACCTCCATCAGTTTGGGGAGACAAAGAATGTATCATATGTTGAGATCTGTAGATAAGTTCCTAATCTACTGGAATGAGACTGGGACCATGACTACAGGCTGGAGACCACAGCATATCTATCATGTGATTACAACAATGACTTAGTGAAAAACTGAGCAAAAGAGAAAAGGATTTTATTGGGATTCAAACCCGAGACCTCCGGACAGCTAGACCGGTGTTCTACCGACTGAGCTATAGAAAGCCCTAGTACAGTTTTCGTCCTAGAAACCCTTAATTCTCAATGACTGTGACAATCTGTGTCTTGTTTTTCTGTATCTATTTTGACCAAAGACTGGAAAAATTAACTCGGAAGTGAGGAGAGTAAGGGCAGAAAGATGAAAGGAGCTCACTGTGCAACTTCTCTCTCGCTCCTTCTCAACTCATCCTTGACTGCCTGGAGTTCGTCGACCTCGTCCTTCAGCTTCTTAAGTTCCTTGACCTGTTGGTTCAGTTCTCGGAGCTGGCCGTCTGCAGGAATGAACAAACAAAATATGTGTACTGTGTAACATTTGATTTAACTATGTGTGTAGACTTATTGGTAGGCCCTATTGTAATTTAATTGTATATGATAGGGCCTCATCCATGTCAAGCTTTGCTTATGATGATGGTCCCCTGTGTTAATTTCTCCCTTTTTTCACACACAACTACAGTACACATTATAATATTTCTTTGAATTTATATGTATAAGGGACAATATTGTTATGAAATTGGCAGTTCATGTATTGATTTGTATGTTCTTACTTCTTGGGGGGGGGGGGGCATACTCTGTATCAATTTCTATTGATTTCTCATTGTACTTTGAGAAAAATAATGCAGAAATAAACCAAATCAAAGCATGTGCAGAGAAATTGCAACATCAAATGAAGCCAGCATGTACATGGAGGATATCACATGACTCAGCTACCTCCTCAACAGTTTCACATTGAGAAGCTGTAAATGCCATGGCAAGAAAAGAGAAACATCTTTTGGCTACCTCTGTAGTTGCTGGAATGATTTCAAAATCAATTTGTCCTACGCAGGGCTGACTCAAAGTTTTGTCCTTCACCAGTTGTATTCATCCCATGCTTCTTTCAATGATACATTGAAAGTTTTTCTCATAAAAAAGGTAATTATGCATCATTGATAAGACTGTGACCAAGAGCATACACAATTACGTACATAAATGTGGTACTACACACTACAAGATCCCATGATCAAGTTATATGCATTAAATTGCTGATTTCCTGCTGGTATTACTGCAATAAACCTTTCCTCATTCCTCAGTCATGTGACAGTGTGTTCTTCTTTCATATAGTCTTTATTCAAAGCAGAGAACCTCTTAATAACGGGCAATACAGCAAAATACTGCAGCACAGTAGAAAAGGGAAAAAATCACCTCCGGGTGTGGCATTCTACACAGAAATCTCACCTCTACATTGACACAGGGAAGAAAGCTGACATGCCCTGTCCTGTTTATGATAGTATATCCTGAGATTTGACTACAGGATGCTACGAACCTACCTGCCCTGCTTGCCAGGGCAAGTGAACTTCACTTTAAAATTCAAGTGACATGAACAGGCACTTGCCTGCTCAAAGTATAAGGCCCTTGCCCAAATGACGATTCAAGCAAGTGGGTTGGAAATGAAATGACATTTGAATGCCCTGGACTATTACAGTCATACTCCTGCCTCTTGCTTTCCTTAGCTTTCTATAACACATGATACTCTGCTACCATCCACCACATAGAAAGCACCATCACCACTGGTCTCTGATGTATCTGGATATCTCGTAGCCCTACTCACGCTGTACAAACAAGTGAAGCCACCACGCCACCATCTTACCAGGCACACTCTATGGGGATTTGCACACATTTTCCAGCAGAGACTGTCACCAAGATCACATAACGTTGTGAGCCTCGTACACAAATGTATGGGCTTTGTGCATGGTAAGATGGCGGCGCGGTGGCTTCAAAGCAATTGGCCTATGAGATATCCAGATACCTAGAGATAAGTGACCACCATTAGCTTGCTCTACCTTTAACCCCAATCTCCTTGTTCTGCATCTGGACTTCCATCTCCAGGTCTTGTCTGAGGGCACTCTCGGCTGCAAGCTTTTTCTCCAGACATCGCAGGCGGTCGTGGAGTCTGCGGTTGTTGAGCTGGAGGCATGGGAGGGAAGATCTTTGCACAGTTTAAACAACATCAATTTGTAATTTTAATTCTTATTTTGAGCATTATGTTGTTGTTGTTGTTGTTTTCTCTCTCTTCATTTCATAGTCATCGGAGAATAATTTTCCTGGTACTAGTAGCGCATCGCAATTTTCTATGCATTTCTATTTCCTGTATGTAGCCGGGCGTTTACATACAATGTAAGACTGTACAGAACTTTGTTCAAAGTATTTTCCCATTGATCAAAACTGCTAATCAAATTTAAGACATAAAATTATTCCCTGGTCATTTTATCAGCCATGAAGCCACTTGGTGCAAACTGCTCATGATATACACCTTGTCGCATTCAAACTTATTTTTGAAATGAAAACTCAAACGGGTATGACTGAAACCATGTCATCATTCAAAATTCTAAAAGTTGAATACATCTTCATTTTGCAGACCAGCAGAAAGTTTACTTTTTCTTTCTTGTGTCCACAAGAGAATTTGAAGTAAAGTCACACTTGCCTAAGTTGAATTTACATGTATTTGTATTGAAGAAATAGCATCAACTTAAAGAAAATTTGACTTATGTGGGATTAAAATTAATAGAAAAATTCTAATATGTTGCAGAGGGCATGTCTCAAGTATATTCTACAAATAGAGCAAACGTAATACTCAGGGTATTGGTACACTTTAAGTTCTTACCTTATTAATCATGGATGGAGAGTTGATGAGATTGTGGACAGGTGATAGGGGTGAGTTGGTGAACATGGGAGTCCCAGACTGCACAAAGGGGGAGGCTGGTTCTGCCGGCGATGTGGTCTGACTGGAACTATCATTCATACTTTCAGCTGAAAAAAAAATAAAATATCAACATACAAATCAAAAAGCATTAAACTTATTTTTAGTAATTATTCCACAGGATATCAAAATTCATTTATTAGCCCTCTTCTAATCAAATTCAATTCAATTCAATTCAATATTCTGCACAAGAAATAAGAAGTACATTATGTACATGATAAAAACAAACGAAATGCTTTACATGCACATATGAATGTTTAACAAATCAATGCCAGAACCCCTTTGAAGCAACTAGAGGTTGTTAGCAATTAAATCAATAATCCAGTGAGTTGATTGGCAGTTGCATGGTACACAACTTACTGAACTTACCAGCACTTGGCTCTCGAGTGCTGACAAATGATACACTAATGTTTGGTTGTAGTTCATGTTTGAATCTCTGCATGCCTAGCCCATCTTGCAGTTGAGGAAATATATTTGATTTTCTCTTTTAGTATTTTCCCCTTAAATGCAAATATTTGATTATGACTATGAACGAAAAATGATACAACTCTGAGACTTCTCTTCTCGGTTTGTCACTGATAAAAATAGCAAGGCTGCATAACACAGGTCAATATGATGTCATACCCTTAAATGATATGGCAATTGCGTAGCATAGAATGAAAACACAAAATTGACTAAGCAAGCATTAAGGCAGTGAAGAAGATTAGTACAAAATATGAGCAATGATCATATAGATACCGTGATACCAGTGGGAGAAAAAAAAAATTTTTAATGCATATTAAGACATTCCATTGCTTTCATAATACGAAAACTTGAATGAAAAGCTTAAAACAAACCACATAGAGTCATAGAGTTAAGAACTTAATTCAGGCATAAACTCAAAGCATATTTGAGATAAATTGTGGTTTGTGATTCGACAAGACAACAGAGAAAAAAATTAGAACACCTCCCTGTACTAAGCCAAACATGACACCAACAAACCTTACTTACATACATGTACATATACATGGACCAAATGCGGAGATACTGTATCTTAGATATGAATGACAATACAATATCGTACATTGGTAAGAGAAAGAGATGTGCAATGCTGACAAAATGTTCTGCAATACAATGTACGAGCTTGTGTATTGCAAGGAACAAAAGTTGTGAAGGCTGTAAACGTTGTCAAAAAAATAATAATACATAAAAAATCATTCATTCTTATGACAAGAAGCCAGATAAGCCAAACCCTAAAAATGGTAATTTGGCTTTCTTGCAAAGAGCAGTGATTGAATTGCAACCATGGATGAACGGGACAGCTGGTGAACAATAAAAACAACGTCAAGAAATGTGGCTACTATCTACGAGAACACATATTTTTTTATCTTTTTGTTTTTATTAATGTATATACAGTGTATAACATAAAGAGTGATACAAGAAGAGTGGATATTTACAAAAATAGTGCACAGTTTCTAACAAAAGGATTGAAGCACAAGAGTAGTAACACATGAGAATTATAAAATGAAACATATATATGTAGTTTAGTGGCTATATAGTGTTAACATGTGAGAACTAAACAAACTAAGGTTGAGGTCAGACTTGATTTACATCGTGTATTGAGAAGGACCACTTCTTGAAGTGGGCATTTAACTTATTTCGTTTCTGTGCTATTTTGCACTCGATCTTTATTATATATTTCATAGACACAATAAAAGCATGGAAATTCGGTTGCTTTTTCTGAAATCTACATCTATAAATGTAAACGAGAACATATATATCAATGCTATAAAGTTGAGTACTTTGTATGTTGTAACTCCATTCTGACTGAATATTCAGAGAGACTCCAACTCTCCCACTTTTGGTGAGAGATCTGCTTTAAAGCCATTTTTGCAAAATCTTCTGCCCTTCTACCCGAGTTCAAATTTGTTACATTCTAGCTGTCTGTAACCCGCTTACGATATATTTTCTCTCATTCAAAATTCAGCTTCCTTCTGCCCAATTTAAGTACTGTCATGTACAGTGTTCAATAATAAGGCTAGGACAGAACCAGAGAGCATAACCCCAGAGCTCGACCCAGCCACAGGGGGCACCATGCATCTCCCTCGTGATGTATTGTGCACTTGTTTGTGCCATCAGAATCACTCTCCAGTCTGCTAGAGGGTCTAGGCGGGAAAATCTCCCATGTGTGAAGACGCTCGACATTGGGAGTCTCTGCATTCAAATTTGGTATGGGTCAGGTTCGTGTACATGTGTTGTATTTGCGATAACAAAGCCATAATGGTGAATTTTACGTGCTAACTGACTGTAGCCATCTATACTTAGAATGTCATGTATAGAATGTCATAATTATTTCATGTATCCCATCTTTGTGGTTTTTGATTGAAAATTCAACCACTCCTGACATTTTCTTACAAGTCCCGAATGCAAAATATTACTCTCAGCATATTCAGTATTTCATAATCATTAATACACCTTAAATGGAAAATTCAATATACATTGTATGGAGATACTATCTTGCATTACAGTAAGTCACTCACTGTAAAATTACTACTGTTTGAACAAATGTCACAATTTCCAATACAAGTTCCTTGCACCCAAGTTTGTAAGATTGCTCTACCACAAAATCAGCAAATGCTATACTTTTATAACATTATCCTCTGGTAGTTTTTTGGTTGGCAATATTAGTTCAAATTTTGTGTTTTTTTTCGTTTGCTCTGTTTGTTTGGGATTTTTTTTTTTTTTTTTAATGTAGGTCATGGATGGAATTGGTTTTGATTCATGGCAATTTCAACTTGCCTTGATTAAAACTTAACTCATTTTTTTTTTCAATCATGAAGAACATTGCCAGAACAGACATAAACTCTTTTAATAACTTCACATGTGATTTTCTTGAATGGTAGTTGCCTCTTGATACGGAGTGAAGACAAGTGCAAGAAAAAAAAAACTCAGAGATTAATATTGCATGACAAGGAAAAAAATAAAAGCAATTTGCATACATGTTAATGATAGCTGCACATAACAAATCAGTATTGGAGAAATGCACAGAAAAACACTGTATAAAAGCAATAATAAGATTTGTTAATAGATAATGAAGCATTGTTTATGAATATCATGAAGGCCTAGTATGATATAGACTGGCACTAGAATGAAACAAAGCCAGGGATGTGACAGAACAAGAACAGAAAGAAAGCTACATTTTTTTACGTTTGTGGCATCAATCTAGACAATATCTTTCCTTGTAGTTCTTTATCAAATTTGTTAGGATATCCCATATTTTTGGTCCATTGCAGATATTTTCTACTTTACTTATGTAAATACTGTAAAAGTGGTTTCTTTCGCGTACAGAAACTTTCGCGGTTTCCATCGGTGCCGACTTTTTCGCGTGTGTTTAAATTCGCGGTCGGTAATGATAGCGTTGTAACAAGCGACGAGTTCAAAACATTTTCGCGTGATGTTAAATTCGCGGTTCAACCTCAAAGCGCGAAAATAAAACCACCGCGAAAGAAACTACTTTTACAGTATAAGTTTAATCCAGGCTGCCCTATACGCTATGCTCAAAGAGGACATACCCTGCATGTTTATTTTCTTCAACTCCAAATTTGATGCTCACACAGACATAATATTTTCAATATCAAAACATTTCGACTCAAACGGCTAGGTCCATTATTTTTTTCGCCACTCTCCCTCCCAACAAAAAGGGCATTTTGCAACAGTAGAAAAGCATGTTCAGATTATGTCATGTGTATCGGTATAGTCTACAGCTGCAGAATAATCACACATCAATTTCATGCAAAACATGCATTACAATATACAGCTACCACAAACATATTTTCAGCATGTGATTAAGGAATCTTTTTATAACAACAAATTATCATGCAGCCAAAATTGAAAGCCACTTAACTATACACAAAAATGTCTGCTTTTAAATACCCACTGCATCTGTTAGATAATATACTTTTGTGTTTGGGGGTGGGGTGTGGGTACAGTATGTATATGTGTGAAAGATCAAAATGTTTTGTCTACTGGTATTTGTGTGCGAGTGAGTGTGTTTGTACTTGGATCCAATAGTAAAATTCAGTTAGCATGTGAATTGGTACAGTACCCATGAAATTTCTATTCCACGAGCTTGTTTATGTTGCTGGTTAAGGAACTACTGTACACCAAGCAGATACCGGTATATTACATATCTGCCAGCTATTCAAACTGCTGATTAAAGGGAGCGTACAGTTTTGGTTGAGACCTGATTTCAGGTTTCTAACGTTTTTTTGTGAAATAATGAGAAACCTCTTATGAAATATGAAAGAGCATGTAATTCTATGAGGAATTCAACGTCTATTTCATGAAAATTGGTTTTGAAATGGCTGAGATATCCAAAAAGAGCAATTCTAATAAAGTGTGGGACCCACACTTTAATACAATCGCTTTGTTTTACTTTGTTTTTGGATGTTTCAGTCATTCCAAACCCGATTTTCATCAAATAAACTTTGAATTCCTCTTAAAATGGTATGCTCTGTACTATATCATAAGTGTTTTCTTGGTATCTTGCAAAAAGTTAAAAGCCCAGTTCTCATCTCCACCAATACTGTACCATCCCTTTGAATATCAATTTATCATGAAGATCTCATACAAATGGAAGAGACATACAATTACACTGAACATGTCAAATGGAAAATATCAAAAGGCAAAATGATAGGGAAGAAAGTCTTTGGACTTGCATGATTAAATTAATGTGAACAAAAAACTGTCAAAGTTGTGCTTTGTCTGGATGGTGTACACTTGTCTAACATGTGAAATGAATAAATGAGAACTGGAATGTTTTTGTTAGGGTGGAGGGTAAGGACAGTGATACACAAATATATAAATACCAAAAATATGGATATTACACCAATAAAAGTATCTCCCATTCATGTATAGAGTACAACTGCTTCTTGATTCATCTCAGTGGGCAAAATCTACATTCTTTGACCTCTCAGAAATCAGATTTGGGGTTTTGATTCTGTTTCTGTAGCTCTGGTTAAAGCTTGTGTGTCCCTTTTACAACCCTGAAAATTAGATTGCTTTCATAAGCTGGTGTATTTTAGAGGTACGTAGGTAATTTAGACCTTTCCTACGAATAATAAAACTGGAAGCGGACACAATACTATAGGTTTCCGGTGAATTTATACCGACCTACAAAAAAAAAAGTACTATTATTCACACTAAAAAAGGGGGAGCGAATTTGGAGTAACATGGGGTTAGTTTTTTCATTTCTTTCTTGAAAACTATGTGGTGTATTAAAGTAAGATTTCATAAATGACTTTGGGAGACATTATTCTTCAACCATGCAAAATTTCATGTCATTTGCAAAAGGGATATATGACTTGAGGCTACTGGCAAAAACAAAAACAAACAAGTGTCCTTAACTCTAAACGTTGTTTCAAACACACATGGATCACAGGTCAAGATGCACATTTGCCCACTCAAAAAATGGCTGGGTCAATACATTGTATGCTTGAGGTACAGTGTAATACCTCTAGTCGGAGCAGTTGTGGTCAGAGTACACTCAGATATACTCATCGAGGCAGAGGGTTGAGTACCTGAGTAAGAGGATGAAGTTGTCATTTCAAGAGCTCAATGAAGAGAATGAGTGCCTAGAAGTGTGATATGCAATGGCTCATTGGCAACTTCAAGTCACTTCTAGAGCAAATCTCAGACAATTATTTTTTTTCTAAAAATTGGGCATGATAAACTTAGTGGAAAGAACAGAATTGCATGAGAATTACAGATTTATGTTATTGTCATTTGCTATTGCAATTAATTGTGCAAGAAAACTAGAAGAGGAAAAGCATCGGAAGAGCATGACATTAATATTTCAAGACTGTAGTTCTTAAAAATTGGTGCAACTGAGCGATGAAAGCATGGCCAAACTTGGTGCGATGTTTGACTGGCTGCCATTCTCTATACATGTCTACATTTTAAGTCAGGGAACACTTTGTCTAGTAGTTATTTAAAATCAGCTGTCAAAGTCTTGTGAATCCACAAGGTTGCTTCTCTGGTACTCCTCATTTGCTCTTTCTATGAATGTCCACTACTTTCACTTTTCCTCAAAAGACACTCTTTCCTCAAAATCGCAATGTCAATCTATTCCTACACAGTTATACAGGTATACATAGTCCTTGATAGAAAACACAACACCTTTTACAAAGTGTAGTGGGGAAAATGAACACTGGCATTGATTTGCACAAAGTCAAAGAAAAGTGTAATGCAGTTTGTATGTATTAAACAAGGATGAAAAATTTTCATTTCAGAAATTGAATTCCTTCTTAACAGTTTGCAGAGGAGAAGCATGATTACTATCTATTTCTGTGTATATAAAAATAGATATTCATCAAATTTGCATGAGCAGAGGGTTTTGTCTCAATGAGATTTTTCTCTCTTTTTTCTGGAAAACACACACAAAAAAAGAAGTGAAATGTGATAGATCTGTGACATTTAATGAGCTGAGCAAATGAAAAGTTCAACAAACTATTGAATCAATATCAAGGCCACATCTCAAACACAGCTGTTTTCAAAAGTGATTACAGGACACAATGTCAGATATTTTCCCACACAGCATAGTGAGTACAATCCATATGCCTGTTCACCAAGGGCAATCCATATTCCTCCACTGGCAATGAAATTCCACGGACATTTACACTGTTTGGCTATCATTCTAAATTTTACCAGGCATTGTGCTTTTCTGACTTTAGCACTAAATATAGAACAAATCACAGATGTTGCATGAAATTTATGATAGAGCCAATAGGTCTTGATTACAAATATCAATCTTGAAGTGAAATAATTAGCACGGCCTACAGAGCACAGTGAGCTTGACAGTGACTGATTTGCTTTAATACTAAAGATGGAATTCTTTGGGACATCTCGACAGGCTAGAAGCGCTTCAATTCTGCATGCTGTCGTTTTTGTTTTCATGGTGTGGAATTGCTACTTTTTTGGGGGGGAGGGGTGGGGTGGGAGGAGAAGAAATTACCTACTTGCAAAGGTTCACATGTGAAAAGGATAATTCTGTAGCATCCCGCATTGTATAAAACACTATCTCAGTCTTTGTCTGGTCTTGTTGACATTTTCTTCAGTAAGCTCCTATTAATTCACTTTCCATGATGAATCATCTTAGCATCAAGATGTGGTCCCCTAACACCAGGGCCCTATTTCATAAAAGATGTTAGGATAGCAACTCTTGATGGAGTAGCAACTTCCCATAGCAACAGCCTATCAAGAAGCTGGATTCTTGTCGTTACCATGACGACTGCCATTCCAGCAAGAGTTTCTACTGTATCAACTTTTTATGAAATGGTGTTCAGAACTTTTGAACCTGAATGCATACTTGCCAACCGCATTTGGCGGTAGACTACCGCTTTTGAAAGATTTTATTAGCATTCAAGCTAGTGCTGCTCGCATAGGCATCCTGGATTCTACCGCTTTCTCAAATGAAAATGTTGGCAAGTATGTGAATGTTTACAGGTAAGTTAACCACGCTCACCTCTGCGATGCAGTATATCGGCGAAATCCGGCCGCAGCTTGTGGCTGCTCTCCTGGGCCACGATGAACTGGATGATCTCCTTCAGCTCATTCTGGGTCACGAGGTCAAGGTTCGTGATGGCGTCCACAAAGATTTTGACCTTTTCACTCTGGATGGCCGCACAGAGGAGCAGGGTCGTGACCTTGGCCAGCTCAGTGATGCTGGCACTGTTCACAATCTGCGAGAAGTCCACATGGAACTTGAGAGAGGACTGGTAAAAACCTGTGGAAAACAAATAAAAATCAAACATGAGGTAGGCATGTAACAAGTATGCACATGAAAAGCTGTGATTACATTAAGCACCCTGCAAACTTGCCAGTTCTAAAGTCTTGACCAATTAAATCTATCAGACCAAAGAAGTATTCCCACTGAAAAAAGAAAGTAAATCACATCAAACAAGTTCCCTGGCATATTCACAACCTACTCAAGTAACCATCCTCATCACATTTGAAAGTTAATCTCTGTAATCCCAGTAACTTAACCCCTATTGCATTGTTCTGTAATAATAGGCATATCCACCTACTTCTAAATGCTTCTGTTTATCAGATTGGATGTGTTGAGACTAATAAAAAAAGGGAATTGCATAATCCTTCTGATCCCCATGGTAACACAGTAGCCTTCATGTTTAAATATCAGAGTAGGCATGTTCAGCTTATACTGCAGCCAAGTATTTTTTTGAGGTGTGAAATTGAATGAAATCGCTTTGCGCAACATAGCTTCCAGTGCACACAGCCACATTGGATTTGGGACTTCATGTCACATTATTTTGCTACATGCAGGACCATTATGATTACTGTATACACCATATATTTAGCAAATCTAATTTCTTCGCAAAGCAGGATTTCGTGACAATTCTGCGAGTGGTTAAATTTGCGATTGTGGAGTTCAGCACTAAAATAGAGAAATCTTTGCATGTACGCACATTCATGTCATGATCAGAGTTAATATTATCATGTGTTTTTAAATTCGTGAATAGCAGCAGACTCGAGATTCACAAAAACAAAAACCTCACGAAATATTCAGCATATACAGTATAAAGTGACACTGGATAAGACCACAAACTCTCAGTCATGAGGTCCGTAGTGTGTGAGTCAGGTGACATCAGTGGTTATGCCCCATGGCAAGGCACTTTATCCTCATTGCCTCGTCCTTCATGGCGGATGTAGAGTCATTGGTCCCTTGGTAGCTTGCTCATTTCAGCATGTAAGTACTTCCTTTATGGCTTTATTCATGACCACATAAAATAAATCCCAACACACACATACAAGCAATGTATATCTTCACTGCATGTAGGGAAAGTGAAAGTTGCCCACTGCATATTTCTGTATGTTAATGGGAAACTCCCCCTCAAAGGTACTAGTTAAATCATACAACACTTCACCTTCCAAGTATTTCAGGATAAAGCGATAGCGCTGAATGGAATTGTCGCAGTCCGGAACTTCAGTGCTACTGCATCTATGTAAGAGAAACAAAATCAAATGAAAAATATCAAAATTCCGGGGACAGGATACAATCACAAATGGTCCCAAGTCAGTATCATATCTCAATCATATTAATGTTGGGGTAGAGCCATATACTGTAGATGAATGCAGAAAAATAAAAATATAATTGCAAGGGCTAAGGCCTTAGGTAAACTTTTTTGGTAGCCAAATGATGAGACTGCTAGACTGCTACTTCCACTTCTTTTGGGTTTTTGGAGATTTTTGGCAGCAATCCATATAATTTTTCATGAGCTAGAGATTTATTACTCCAATGTTTCAATATTGTTGGCAGTTTATTGAGACAGTTTACAGTTTCAGATGCCTGAACACACCAATTACAAAGATATTTCCCCCACTTGCCCACACAGGCACTTGGGTTAGTGGTATGTCGTGTCCTGTGCATTTACTCATTCATTTCACTTGCCAAACAATTAGTTTCAGTCGTCCCAAGACAGGGGACCATGTAAGTCTCTGTAAAAATGGTTTCTTTCTCGTACAGATACTTTCGCGGTTTCCATTGGTGCCGACTTTTTTGTGTGTGTTCAAATTCGTGGTCGGCAAAATCTGTGAATTCACAGTCGGCAAAAAACTGTTTTATTTTGCACATGAAAACCCAAACTATAATTCAATTATTCTTTTATTCATTAAGTAGAAATTAAAATTAAATGCAGGCTTACCTGAAATCCCGTCTCTCGAGTACTTTATAATATGCTTGTACCTACATTGCGCGGTATCGCTGTGTGTGTGTTGACCATCAATACACTCAATGCGCGGAATCTTCGTGTGTGCATGTGCGCAATAGCGTTGTAGCAAGCGGCGAGTTCAAACATTTCCTTGCGTGGTTAATTTCGCGCGACTTTTCAAAACATTTTCGCGTGATGTTAAATTTGCGGTTCAACCTCAAAGCGCGAAAAGCGTGAAAATAAAACCACCGCGAAAGAAACCACTTTTACAGTAGGTTAGAAACACCCTGCCAAAAAGGCATAAATGTTGTAGAAGAAATGCTTGCACTGGAAGGAACAACCCTCTGCTCCTCAAGTGATGAGCTTCGCCAAACATCCAGCTGCAAGACATATTTTGGGCCACAAAAGCCACACATCAGACTGAGGAACACACGCTTGACATTGTCCAATCTGTTTCCTATCATTCATAAGTTGTTTGGGGGTTTCTTGAAAACAAAAATAAAACAAAAAGATTTTTTCAAAAAGATTTAGTATTGCTTTGCTGGAACGAGCCAGTCTTTCTCACAAATAGAAGTCAGATTCTAAAACTATAACAAGTAAAGAGTGTAACTTTTTATCTTACATAACTTGCAGAATGCGGATAAAGTGTTGGCCATCCTTCAGCTCTTGCAAGGACTCGATGCAGTGGCTGACACCTGTAGCATTTACCTGGGCAGAATGGAAGAACAGGAAAATGTATCAAACTATGGACAAAAAATTTCAAATCTAATTTTCATTGCATGTTAACCCTATTCTGACTTGGGGGGGGGGGGGGCAATTTGACCCCCCTCGACATTTCGCGCTACGATTCCGCAACACGCAACAATTTTGCCGCGCCGTTTCATGACTTTTTTCATTGAAGTCTCCCGCATATTTTGAGACCAAATTTGCAACGTCCAGGTACACCGTTCTGAAGTTACGTAATGTTTTGCATATATGCATGTCAACCCGAAAATGGCTCACATTCATGATATCGTGTGCAAATCCAATGCAAATTTTTTTTTTTTTTTTGAAATTGATATAAATTAGTTTATTACAAATTTCAACTTTTAACCGTTGAAATTAATTAATTTTAATGTAGATAAGCTTGAAAAAGTGCCTGCAACAAATTTTGGGCAAAAAATAATACAAAACAAAAGGTCGAAAAAACAGTAAAATACATAAGAAATTAAAAAAACAATAAAAAACAAAAGAAACTAATTTTGATTGTGCTATTTTTTTACAAGAAAATTGTTGGATGTGTCTTTAGGAACTCTGACACAAAAAATCAGCAATCCTTCAGTCTTTTTAATGGAGTTATAGGTGAAAATATGATTTCATGCGTAAATTTGCATAATTAATTTACTAAAAAATAGAAAGCCATTACTTTTCTATTATGTGACCATGTAATCTTGTAGTTAACATCCAGCTCTATCTTCAGGCAAAATTTTGCGGCGATCGTGGGATTGGCGGCCGAGATCTGAAGGGGGGGTCAAATTGACCCCCAACCTGTAAAAACTTGGTCTCAAATAGCCCAGTTAAAATAGGGTTAAGAGAATACACAAATTCAACCCTGTCTACGATCATTTAAAAAAAATATATATGACCACAACAAACTTGTAATGCAGTTGCAGAACTGAAGATTTTTTTTTTTTTTGTCATTATCATTGCTGACATGTTTGATCTATGTTGTTTTTAGAATGTTTGTTTTACATACAGTACATTCATAGTATACTGAATGAAGGAGGAAATTACAACTAATATAATGAATTTTAAGCAGAACTTTGTACTTTGTGGCAAAGATCATAATCTCACATCATTCACACTTTCATCATATCTGATGGAAGGACCTGGGCCCTGTTTAATGAAGAGTTATAATTGATTACATAGTTCACTTCTATCATAAGTCTATGGCAGCCTGTGTACTGTGGTTAGGGGAATTTACAACCGATTTTATCTTTTGATAAAACGGGGCCCTGTTCTCACAAGGAATAATGCAAATTAAAATAACACATCATGCGGATAATAGACACGTTGTATGAATATAACAGACACTCAATATGTTGGGTTCCAATGGTTATTAGGCAAGGTCTTTAGCATACACAGTACAGATAGTGTGCAAATTATCAACTGTACATTAAGTATTCATTGACTTTGTAATTAGTGTTATAATTATCAAACCTGCATCAAAATGAAATCACCAAAGGTGACCAATGGCTACAAAGCCACTAAAATATAAACTTTCTCATGAATGAATGTTTGCCAAGTCCATCATACCACATCACCATGTATATCTTGGTAAAAGTATGAACAAAAAAGCAGAAAAAGATGCTGTCCAAATCACAAGTAGTAGGGCTGGGGCTTACTAAAATAATTCTTTTGATTACAAAATGGGAGGGGGTAGCAATTAATCTTTCAGCAGAGAAGAATGTTAAAGGTCCAGTTTACCTTTGGGAGCAGTGATTTAAAAAATGTTCAAGATATCACATTTGATGCATATGAGTAGGTCTGTTTTACCACAAAACATCCTACCATATAAAATTTTTGCAATAAAGCCTAAAATATAAGGAGATATACTTATTTTTCTTAATAAACCGTAACTGTAGACGGTTAAGTCTGGAAACATTTTTATTATAACTATTGTTTGCATTTTGTATATTTAATAATACTTAACATCCATTTTACTGATTCAAAGTTTTACAGTGGTTGTTTCTATCCCTAACTCACATTTTAGAACTATTTTAAAGCACTAATGCTGGGTTTTTGTTTCATCTGCAAATGGTAAATTATGCCTTTAACCTGTATATTTATTGTACAGTTAGCATTACATTTTACATATTATATCATATATTCTGAAAGTACTGGTATACTTACAAAGTTCACCAAACACCTCAGTTTGCCTTGATCCATCTGCAAATTGACACAAATTAAAAATGAAAGAAATAGGAAAGAGTTCCTGTGGGACAGCTGCCCAAAGATTGTGTTGACCCCCCCCCCCCCCTAAATAGAAAAGCTAACCTTTGTAGCTAGATCTGCATATCACTTTGAAATAATCTGATTAATCATGATGATTACTCCCCATAACCCAACCTTACTTAACCCCAGTTAGTACAGGACCACCGGAACCAGCAATTAAAAAACAAGCAAAACAACAACTTAAATAGATTATACTGATCACACTTCATACGCACATACACATCGTTGTACGATGAGTAGCAAGTGAACCTCGAACTGGTATTTTATCATGTTTATAGACAGAAAGATCCGTCTGTCCGGAGGAGTCATTTATTTTTTTTACGTTATCGCTCTCCACCGAATGGGATCCACGAAGCCAGATGCAGTCTCCGCGGAACATATCCCAGACGACCATTATTTCTGCATGCACTCAGCATGCAGCAATGTTTTATGTAATTGTCATCAAAGTTGCATCATAGTGATATCATGATTCATAGATATGTAACTGTTAGAACTTGACTAAATTTAGTACAAGCACGGACAAGCCCGAGGAGTGCCCTGGCATGGCCTGGGGTTAAGCTGAAACTTCAGAACTTTGAAGTAATGTTAGACATCTAACATCAATTACCATTTAGTCGTCACTTTAAGTGTATTTCCTAATCTATGTACTCCCGGGTTGGCGAACTAACGATAGGCACTGAATTAGTTCGCCGCCCTTCGGCCTTAGTGTGCCACGTATTAACGCTAGCGCGTGTGTCATACTGTACACACACTTCAATGAAGGATGCATTGTGCATCATCACGTTTGAAAAACTTTGTTAATCTGCCACCTGAAATCCATTCGAAATCCAAAAACATTCTCGCGTGAAAAATGGTTTTGTCACGGCCCGGGCAGAGGGTACGGCCCGGCATATGGCTGCATGGGTCAATTCTTGTTCTGGTCATTGACAGTGCACGTACACGCACGTTAACAAATGTTGCACACATGTCACAGATTTTGATAGTTAATTTACGACACTTTTTTGGCCTAACGTTAGGCCCTGTTAGGCTGTGGCTGTGCTGCAGCTGTGGTAAGTAATTTAAATCAGAGTAAACAAGTCATGATTGAAAGTCTAACGTTAGTCTCTTCATGCTCTTAATCCCAGATTCAGTTCGAAGAAGTTTTATCTGTTTATCGTTTTTAACGTTAACCCGTTACCGATCGGCGATATACCGCGTTCGTGGAGAGATTCAAACGTCTTCATTTGCAGGAACTTACTTTAGTTCAGATGACAAACTGCATTGCGCGCTCCAAATGTAACGTAGACTTGTGGGCAATTGTGAACTTTACGGCCCTATTTGACTAAATTTACATAAAAAATGCTTTAAA
Source organism: Diadema antillarum (assembly GCF_040938485.1). Lineage (NCBI taxonomy): Eukaryota > Metazoa > Echinodermata > Echinoidea > Diadematoida > Diadematidae > Diadema > Diadema antillarum. The sequence goes on from NW_027271035.1 coordinate 1,403,097, forward strand.
CTGTGGCGTCGTTGCATTGACCGATCCAGATCCAGTAGAGTACAGCACTATATAATCAATGGTTCATCAGCAGTATGCAGATCACACGTACAAGTACAACTTTACGTACAGGTACGATCGCATCAAAACATCACCGTTCATCACCATACCACTGCACTGCACCCACATACATTCATGTCGAATTCAGCGGTTGAGAGTGGATGTCAAAGGTCAGTGATGCCAACGTACCAATCACAAGGTACTCCCGTGTTTAATTACCACTGATAGAGGGAGCTACACAACTGTCAGAGACTTTTTTTTTTTCCCCAGAGCGATCTCACTATACTGTAGTACTTACAGTATTTTTCCTTTTTTTTTATTGATTTGAACAAAGAAAAGTTTGTATGTATCGTTTGAACAATCGAACAATTTAAGAGTACGTAAAGTCAATGGATAACCAAAAACTTTTAAAATTCATCACACTCGACATCAAGTTGTTAAAAAAGTGCCAACAGAACATACTATAGGTCTACATTAGTATTGTATAACTACTACAATACGATAAATGTTTAATAATAATATCAAAAAATACAACAAACAAACGAAAACTGTAAACTATGAACAATAAAAAATGGAAACGACCTCTCCTCACCTCCTCCTATCCCCCCCCCCCTCCAAAAAAAAAAAAAAAATATATATATATATCAACATCAACAACAACTGATACGGCGGCGCTGAAGAGCACCCAAACATTTCAACTTTTTATCATCATTACGTTTGTTTTTATCTTGTTCAGAAATATGTGATTTAGCAATATTATTTATGGGATAGATGTGATGCATGATGCTTAATATGTATAAATCTTATCTCGTAAAAACTGTAAAAAACAAACAAGCGAACAAACCACAACAACAACAAAAAAAATCGCCAAGCCTATCATGACCACCTACATCAGTCTCTTCCCGTTTACTTGCAGTTAAATAAGAAATTGGATGCTAATATCATTATGATGAATTGAATCATTATAGTCACAGACGATGTAGCCTTGGGAACAGCCAAAACGCAAAATGATATAAGCTAGATTTGAAATCATAGCGTTTTGCAAGTTTTCAATTAACAGCCGCGACAACAAGCCATAGGAAATAATGCCATCGCCTCACATTTATTGTCCCATTGGTTTGTGCAACAGAATTATTATAACCTTTAAAAAAAGAAAGAAAGAAAAACGTTTTGGGTCTATAATGTACCATCTGTATTCTTCCCCTACAGAACCATTCTTAAGTTTTCAGAAGACTCTATTCCTTGCAAGGCTAGATAAAATTTGTTTTAACTATTGTAATTTCAAAGGGGATATTAACCAGTGGAGATTCCTTCTTGTTCTTCTTCTGTACTGTGTAGAACTTCCTGAAGTATATTTTGTGTGCATGAACTTCAAGTTCATGTTCAAGTTCAAGTTGATTTATTTCATTTCCAACAAACAAATAATTCGGAATACAATGACATTTTCATTTTCATGTTCATGTTCGTTAAAGGATTATTGTATTTCATAAGTTACTTCTTCTACTGCGCCTTGAGCACGTTAGCTATGTGGAATTGGCACATTATAAGTTTATATACCCTGTATCATTATTATTATTATTATTATTATTATTATTATTATTATTATTATTATTATTATTATTATTATTATTATCATCATCATCATTATTATTATCACTATTATTATTGTTATTATCATTATTAAATGTTCGTATTACAGATGCCAGGAAATCAGTACAACAATGCGATGAACATAATAACATGTAATCAAGACACAGGTAAATTATCAACAGAGATACAAATAAATGTTATATTATTATGGTAAAAGCAGAAACAAAATTGCTGGAAATGGAGGGGACTGCTAAAAGGCAGAGTTTGTAGTATGCAGTCCCTTCATAAGAAAAAGAATGAAGAAAAAAACTTGGCAGGCTCTCACATGTGACAGACATGAGACTCGAGACATAAAAGTGCAAAAAAAAAAATATATATACATATTTTGGGGGTTTTTTTGGGGGGAGGGGGTTTGTTTTGTTTTTTTTAATTGTACCAGTTAAAATCCTTCTGTTCTGCCCTAGCATGGCTAGCTGAAAGTGACATCTTTGATCTTTATGTCGAGTTCACTAGGATATACATAGGTGCTTCCGCAGGCGGATGGCCGTTTTGGGGGAAAAACGTCCCTCTCAGTGCGAGTTCTGAAGAAGACAAGCCTCTTCTTGTGCCTCTCTCTATCGTTTGAGGGTATAGTCAAAGTATGGGAGACTTGTGAAGCAGTGCCATCATTATCTCAAGTATCGATTATACGATTAGTATACTTGTAGAAAGGTAAGTTATTATTTTGACTCACTAGGTCTCCTCCATTGACCTGCAGATACCCAAATCATTTTTTTTTCACATGAAAGAGAATGAATTGTGCTGTATTTTTTGTAAGTAATGTGTAACAGTGCTAAAGTTATTTGCACTGAATAAGTAACGATTGCATTTTAGAGGGGAGTTTCCTTGAATCATTGACGTAAGAATGTTCATAATGTTTATATCACTCAATGCACGCAGCCAATGGGAGAGTGGTACGGCAATGTCGTCATCACCTTACTTAAATTGGGTGATGTTCGTTATTCCAAAGGTTTGTAAATCTGAAAATAAAAAAAGGGTTCGTTATTCTGAGGGTTCGTTTTTCAGAAGCACTAAATTTCTCGTTCCTATCGTTGATCCGAAGGTGAAATAGGGTTCGTTAACACGAACATTTGTGGTGTATTTCCGAAGCTTTGTTAATCCGAAAATAAAGTGAGGTTCGTTTATTCAAAACCGAAATACGTAAGATTCGTTTTTCCGAAAATAATAAAAAAAAAGTGCGTACTAACGAACCTTTGCGGGGGCCGCAGAGTTTTGTTTTTTGTGTTTTGTGTTTTTTTTTTTTTTTTGGGGGGGGGGGGTTGGGGTTTTTTTTCAACGGTGGGGCTTAAGGTTTGTACCCACCGCTTATCGACTTGAAGAATGTAAGGACGAAACTTTGGGAAATTCATGAACATGATGGACTTCGTGCTTTCTCCCCCCCCCCCCCCCCTCTCTCTCTCTCTCTCTCTCCCTCTCTCTCTCTCTCTCTCTCTCTCTCTTTCTCTCTCTCTCTCTTTCTCTCTTAGTGATTATTTTATGAGCCACTTCTGCTGCTTTGGAATAAAGAACTTTTTATTCATTTTTTTTCATATTCGAAATCACGAACCTTCGGTATAGCGAACCTTCGGAATAACGTAACGCCCCCCCCCCCCTCAAAAAAAAAATATTTGGATCAACGAACCTTTTTTTTTTCATTTTTAGATAATTGAACCTCTAGATGAGGGAGTCTGTGTGTTTTGGAATAGCAAACCTTCGAAAGAACGAGCCTTAATTTCATTTTGGAATAACGAACATCACCCATAATGAAAAATGCACCTCATCTGATCGCCCGCATGCATTGACAAACTTCACATGAATTGACTGAAGTCATCATTATTACGCGAAAAAAAAAAGCCCAACCAAACAAACATGTAAAGTTTCAGGAATCCATAGGTTTATCTTCTTCTTTTTTTTTTTTTATTTCACTGATGCATCATAGGCAGCAGTAGCGGATCCAGAGGGGCGCATGCACCCGGCGCACCCCCTTCATTTTTTGTTAGAAACAAAAGAAATAAAACGAAAAAAACAAATGAAATGAAACACTGAAGTGGCACCAGACATATTAATTGCGCCCCCCCCCTTTACAGAATTCCTGGATACGCCCCTGGATATACGTATATTTCATGTATATGTATATATATATATATATATATATATATATATATATATATATATTATACACATACATCTTCAAACGCAAATTGGTTTCTCTATTCGAATTAATGAGCCTATTAATGGGTGTGTATGACTTCCCAGGGCCCCATCATTTCATAAAAGATGTTAGGATGTATGGTAACTCTTGCTGGAATGGCAACCTTCCGTATAATAGCAGCAGCTAATCAGGAAGCTGGATTCTTGTCGTTACCATGAAAATTGCCATTCCAGCAAGAGTTGCTATCATATCAACTTTTTATGAAATGGGGCCCAGATGTATTGTGAATATGATTATACACAAATCTATAGATACCAATGCACACACCAGTCGCTTGCAGTTGGTGCCCGGGACAATCAGACCCTTAAAAACTATACATAGATATGCATGTCCTGAATCATTAATTCCATTCAATCATGCTTCATGAACATTGATTTATTTGCACTCACATATAATTATCTAGAGACTTTCATGATTATGGATTGATGTTCAGATTCTGATTTGTTATGATTTCATTTATTGCACCACATGCAGTTGCTATAGACAAAGGCCAAAAGCCTAAATCTAGCAAATAAAAGGTGCAGGGGAAGCGATACACCGTCGTCACCAGATATCTCTCCTTTTTATTTTGCTCATTGTACAAATAAGGCGTGTTTGAATACAAAATAACGAGAGGTGAAATGTAGTCTAAGGCGTTTTCACATCAGCCCGATGTTTCGAAATAGCGCGCTATATATTTTCTGACTTGGGAAATTAAAAAAAATCTCGAGCTTGGATTTTTATCGGGCTGATGTGAAAACGCCTTTATGTCGCAAATTTACATTATTTTGGAATGCTTGTGGCTAAGACACCAGTGCATGGATGGGTGCATTTCTTATTATCAAGGTCCCTTTCTATTAAACAAAACATTGTACACAGCCATAGAATAGTACATGTATAATTGTGAAAAAAAAATTGCGAAAATTTCTGATGCTATATACCGTGGTCATGTTGAAAAAGGGATGGTCAAGGCGTTACGTGATATTCTCTTCAGAGCATGGTAAACATTCGTAATGAAACATTGTAATAAATAGGCGCCTTTTAATGTAATAAAATGTAATTAAACTGTAATAATTATTCTGTGATCTATAGTGGGACAAATATTAAGGGACAACAGACGTCAAATGAAATGAGATCAATTTTACATTTTTCTGTTATGACACACATTTCATGCGCACCCACCAAGCAAATATGGACTTTGGGTCTCCTTTTTATGCACTCACAGCCCAATATAAAGTAATGTTTATTCATCTGACTCCATATCAACGCGCAATATAGTTATTGATATAATTATGTCATACCGTCATCATTTCGTGGAACGTTTGCAAAATAGTTTTGCTGGTTGTCTGTTTGTAAAGAGGGAGAAAGCATTGGACTATAGGCATGATTGGATCGAAGTCCACTACCCGTCGCACTGTTGCAGATTTGCAGTCATTTTTTGTTTTTTAATTTGAGCACAAGAATTAGTTGGAGTTGTGTTCCAAGGAAATCACACCATGATTTGTCTCATCAGATGGGATGGGAGTCATCAGTGGCTGATCCAGGAATTGTGTAAGGGGGGGGGGGGGGGGGGGACAAAAAAAAAAACTTCAGCGCAAATTTTCTGGTGTACTGTGGGGGTGGGGGGGGCTTTCATTTTTGTCGAGCCCATAACGTCGTCCGTCCGTCGTCCGTCCGTCCGTGACGCTATACAAAAACTTGAATAACTCTCCACTGAGGACTTCAATTTCAATCAAACTTGGAGGGAAGAGTGGTTATACAAAGTTACACATTTTACCAAACATTGAAGGGCACCTCAAGGTCAAAGGTCACAGGCAGAGGTCAATGAACTTTGTTTGTTTGCTTGTTTGTTTTATTTCCGTTATAAACATACATAAAAAAGACAACATAAGATACAAGGAAAATGATACATCATGCATAAAATGAAACATATACATACATATAGCAAATGAATAGTGTGACACATCATCGATATACGAAAAAGAATAGAATGTAGGATTATAGAAAGATAACGGCTGGATAGCCCATCGTACACATAGTCAGCTGCACTTTTCTGGTGCCGCTGGTCTTCCATGGGGACCAGTTATAAAGAGGTATAGAAAAGAAAGAAAAAGAGTAGAAGATTGCATATTTTTATTACATTATTTTTTTATAGATTACAAAATTATAATAATCTCATGAAATATTAATTTATAATGCAATATTATACAAAATCTCGAGGCAAAACACGCTATAACGCCCAATGTTAAGTTTTTACGGCGCGTTTCGATTATGGCTCATAACTTTTGATCCCTTTGTCCATTTGTGACCAAATTTGGATGGTAAATGTCCCTTGGGGAGTTGAAGGTCGTCACAAGGTCAATGGTCACAGACAGGGGTCAACAAACTTTTAGGGCCCAATGTTAAGTTTTTTACGGTGCGTTTCGATTATGGCTCATAACTTTTGATCCCTTTGTCCGTTTGTGACCAAATTTGGCTGGTAAAATAAAATGTTCCTTAGGGAGTTGAAGGTCATCACAAGGTCAAAGGTCACAACAGGGGTCAACGAATTGTTAGGGCCCAATGTTAAGTTTTTATGGCGCCTTTCGATTATGGCTTATAACTTTTGATCCCTTTGTCCGTTTGTGACCGAACTTGCATGGTAAATGTCCCTTGGGGAGTTGAAGATCACCACAAGGTCAAAGGTCATAGGCGGGTCAACGAATTTCCGGGAGTTAGAAAACATTAATTTCTTCTACGCGAATGGGCGAGACACAATTTGGCACTTGCCTTGTTTCATTTTAGTTCTTCTATTTTTCCCTAAAAAGTAAATAAATAGATACAGGGAGGCACCCGGTGCGCCTCCCCCCCCCCCTCCCCTACGTTGATACGAAAGGTTATTATGACAATATTATGCAAATGCGTATTACAGTAACGTATATAAATATTATCAATAGTGAATTGTGAAACTGTGGAGCTCCAAGATGGCCTAGCATATGAATGTGAATGAGCTTAATTCATGAATATGTATGGTTATGCATTTATGTAAATATCATATGAATTATGTTTGGGCTGTGCATGGAGCTGTGGAGAGTGACTCTCTTGCAACATGGCTAGTGAGGAGTGTTTGTTGTGGAGTCGTGTATGTTTGCAAGTAAGGTTGATGCGAATATAATTATGCAAATGCGTATGACCGTTATATACGAAGAAATAAGCATTATCAATTGTGAATTGTGGAGCAGTGGAGCTCTAAGATGACCTCGCACATGAATATTTATGAGCTTAATTCCTGAATATGTTTTATAAATATTAAAATGTTATGATGTAAATACGAATTATGTTTGAGCTGTGGAGTTAAGGAGAGTGACTCTTTTGCAACCGATTGTATGGCTTGTGTGGAGTGTATGTTGTGGAGTCGTATGATTTTGCACGATGATAATATGGAATGTATTTATACACGGTGTATATGCAAATGTTATTGTATGGCCTGGAGATGATTAACGTGTGAATGGGAGTGACAGTAACGTGATATGGGATTAAGCACTTTTGATAGTGAATTGTGGAGCTATAGAGAGTTACACTTTTGTTGTTGTTGTTGTTGTTGTTGTTGTTGTTGTCGTTGAAATGGTTTACATGGCTATATAATTGTGGAGTGTATGATTATGTTCTCATGGAGTCGTATACTTTTACACGATGATACGGATATGATACGAATATTCAAATGTGTATTTATTATAACAGTAACGTATGTAGGATTAAAATATGTATCATCAATAGCAAATTGTGGAGCAGCGGAGCTTCAAGATGACCTATATAGCATATGAATTTGAATGAGTTGAGAAGTATATGAATATGTATATATGCAAATACATATGAATTATGTAAATTTTTAGGCATCATCAGTACGGGAATTGTGGAGCTGTGGAGATCGAGACTCTTGAAGTGAATTAATGGTAATTGTGGAGTTATATTGTAGAGTCGCATGTTTGCACGATAATACATACGGAAATTTGATATCATTACATTAAACACGATGTATGATCATAAAATAATGATCACGGTATATACCCGCCGAGTAGCGGAGTCGTGGAACAGAGGAGTTCCAGAGATGCTGTATGATGTATGAATGTTCATGACTTGACATCGTATGAACTTCAGGGTCTAGACCCTGAAGTTCTATGTGGAGTTTATGGCGTGTATGGAGCTGTGTGCGTTTGCAGTATATCATGGAAATCCTATACGACTTTGCATATGACATAATATCATCACGGTGTGAGTACTTGGCATCAAAAGTGAGAATGAATTAGAACAGTAATATTCCTCTTTTCATCATTTCATCGTTTCATCATTTCATCGTGTAATCATTTTATCGTTTCATCATCTTATCATTTCATCGTGTAATCATTTCGTCGTTTCATCATTTCATTACTTCATCATGTTCATCGTTTCATCGTACTAAATTGTTAAAGAGATTTAAGTCAATTTTCTCACACAATGTTGGAAAAGCAAACATGTAGACACAAACCCATTTGCATTATTTAGAAGTGCGAAGTAACACATTGTAGTGTTTTGTACGATAATTGCGGAGTCGTATGTTTCGCACGATAATACGGAAATGTGATAATATTATCATTGCAGGCATAATTATGTGTAAATGAGTAAACACGTTGATTGTGAGATAATGATCGAGTGCCCAATGAGCGCAATAGAGTTCCAAGGTGCTGTATAATTATTATGATGCATGAACGAGTGCTCATATAAATACGACTAAGACGTGTGAGTTCTCTGTCGTGGTCAAGGCATTTTACATGAAACCAATGAATCCTATATGCATGGTGTGGAAATCTAACCCTATGTGGCACTTTCGGATGATACGGTCGTAATCGTATACTAAGAACTAATAGCATTGAAAACAGAATACGCGAGAAAAAACAAACAAACAAACAAACAAGGAAGTAAACGATTGGTGTAATCTACGTTTCGATATTTCCCATGCTCATGATACATCTCTTACTTTTTTACAAGGGAAGTCGCACGTAGCTTACCCAGTTTCTAACAACATATCTTGAATATCGTGTAATATATAGTTAAACCTTTTGATGTCCAAAAAGATATTTCATAACATCATTTTACATCGCATATATATATATATAAAACATGTTATTGTTATGTTAGTCGAAATTGATGTCCCTGTCAATGTCAGTGTCCCTGTTTTTGTTTCTGTCATTTTCTATGTTTCTGTCTCTGTCCTTGTCCGAAGCAATAATAATAATAATAATGATAATAATAATGATAATGATAATAATAATAATAATAATAAAAAAAAACAATAATGATAATGATAATAAGAATAAGAATAATAAAACAATAATGACAATGATAATGATAATAATAATAATAATACCTCGATTCTGTATTTCTATATGTTTACTATGATAATATATGGAATGTAATACTCATTATGTTAAGGGCACACTCGTCACAAGTTTTTTTGTACTTCTCATGAGAGATGTGCCCCAACATTTTCGAATTGACCACATGTTACTTGTACTTATATAAAATTATATTCATATTTGCTGGAAATAAATGCCATTGAACTTGAACTTGACCTTCCCTAATTCTCATTCGATTTTTATCAAATTTTTACTGTTGTGCTAATAGAGTTTACTCCTTAATCTTTCCAGACTAACTTTAATCCGGTCGGGAATTCCCCATCAAAATGATATATCAGTAGACCTGTACATAAAAAGAAAAAAAAAATTAGTTGAATACCCTGGTACAATGACACTCATAAAATTAATAATGACATCATAAATCAAAGTACACAATCCGAAATTTCAATGACTAGATTTAAGAGAATCAAATTTCACTTTCGGTGGAAGCATTGTGTCTCCTTATATGATGAACAATAAATCAATTTTCAGGTCCACTTAAAAAGATAACTTCCGTGCACCCCATTCAGAACATGGCATTTTAGTTACGTTAACACTCATGGACTCAATGTATAGGGCAATTCTATTTCAAAGTTGGCTTTTGTAATAGGGCAAAACCACTGCAGATAAATCATAATCGGGGAGAAACCAGTAAAATTTGGGATTTTGAATTTCCACTTGACGAAAGTGTTCATTCAAACAGTATATCCGTTTCATGCACTTTACATACAATGTATCATGAATATTAGATGGAATCGTAATTCGTCATCTAAAAATAACCAATACTGGCCTGCACACAAAACTTCATTTAAATTCCTCTTTTTTCCCCTCCCCCTCTTTTTTTTTTTTGGGGGGGGGGGGGGAGGGGGGGTATGAACACCAACAGAAACTGTTTGCATCCTTCCCATGAAATATTTTATTGTTGTGTATGATGCAATGATGTGACATAATGATTATACTTTGGGAGGATGTATAGGGATCATTGTTTAATATTCTTTATTTTGTTAAAAAACAATGTGACACATGGAAAGTCTTAACAACAACAACAACAACAACAACAACCCATCAACAAAGGTATATACGGGCATGGGGAATTATAACCCCTATTATCATCATGCCCTCTTCGCGTCATTAATCTACTGTGCAGTTACGAGCAATTTCTTCCCATATCATCAGCAGGAAATGATGTCAAAACGTTGTTTATTTATACACAAGGATTTTCGGAGAAATATGAGAACTTGTCGCCCAGAGCAACACACCTTATCGAGGGCATATTTTCTGTTTAACTGAATAGGGAGAGATTTACCTATTATACAGCTGGGTATACTCAGTATTACTTATTATATCTTCGTATTACGCAGGAACGAGCCAACGTCCGGAGGTCAAAAAACTTTTTTGTAGTCAATTGCCCAACTCTCGTTGGCGGCTTTTGTGGTCTAGCGATCAAGGATGTTTGTCAAACATTCTTACACGTCACGCTTTAAAGGCATTACCTACCATTTACAGATGACACAAAAACCCAGCTTTATGAGTGCTTAAAATAGTTTTAAGATGTGAATTAGGGATAGAAACATCCAATTTAAAAATGGTCATTAGTATAACCACTGCTATGTATATACAAAATGTGAACAATATAAATATAGTTATATAAAATTGCCTATAGAATAAACCGTCTGCAGTTGCGGTTTATTCAGAAAGATAGTGATATCTCCTTTTATAATAGGCTCTATTGCCAAATGCTTACATTATAGTTGGATGTTTTGTGATACAATAGTCATCTGACCTACACATATGCATCTAGAATATGATAAGTCGAACATTTATTAAATCCCTACTCCCAATGGTGAACAGTATACCTTCAACCCGTGCTTTTGATGTGAATGGTGATAAAGGGATACTGGGTTGTGCTGACTACTCACTTGATCATTATGGCAGCAAATGCAGACAGACGTATCAAGACAATTCCTCTCGATACCATTATGACGAAAAAAAAAGAAAGGGAAATCATACTGTGTGATCGGTTTTGATTATATATATACCACACCGTTGGGTAAGAGCTATATACTGTACCAATACGCAACTCCACAACCTAGTTGTCTTTTGTGAATATAGTATAGGCTCATAGACGAATATAATAGGATGAAGCAACCCTAAAATTGGATACATAAATAATTATGTCATATAAAATGCAAAAAGAAAAATACAAGACTTCTGAGCTTTCAGAAAAAAAGAAGAAGTGATTTTGGTTACAACGACGATGTGCAGGTGTCGTCGCGTCACGGAAGTTGCGGCTCACAATATAATCTGGTAACTTATACAACCCCTTTAACCCTCAAACTTCATCACATTGCAGTGACAAGATGTGGATTTTTTAAAAATGAAAAAGTGAAAATGAAATTCAATGAAGATGTGTGCGCATAATTATAATGTTAATTGTATATAGACATGAGAGGCTATTATAACTTAATTCATAACATGCGAATACGAAAAAAAGCTACCACGATCACTGTTTCGTGCATGCAACATCATGACTGTGTATATCGAACATTGCAATATCATTATGGGGGTGTTTCATAAAGCTGTTCGTAAAGTTACGAACGACTTACGAGCGACTGGTGATCAGTTCTGATGTGCTATACTTATCAGAATTTCAATAATTCAGCACAAGAAATGATCACCAGTCGCTCGTAAGTTGTTCGTAACTTTACGAACAGCTTTATGAAACAGGGACCTAGACAGATATTCTACGTAAGGTTTTAATCAAACGTCTATACATACAGTCATGTTTGTTTGATTTTGATTTATGTACTTTGTAAAGTCAACACGAATTTGGAGCAGTTTTGCATTTTGTTTTTACGTAAATAATGTCGATCACAATTTGTTATGTTGGTCCTGTTATGAGAGGATTAATGAGAGCCTTTCAGGGGCGCCTGTATTTTACGCGCCTCAGCGTGTTCTGACGAGTTTCCATGGTTCTTCGACGAATTTTCATAATATTATTATTGCTCATGAGCAGTTGTCTTTTCCGAGAACGTGACTATTCTACACGGATCCAGGTGGAGCGCGACGGGTGCGTGTACCCCCCCCCCCCTTTTCTTTTTTGTTAAAACAAAATAAATAAATAAAAAATGCGGGGGGCCCTTGCGGCCCCTTAATTTTTTTAAGGCGCCCCTTCTTTGCAGAATTCCTGGATCTGCCTCTGTATACATCATCTTTCTTTGTCCGTAAGAAGCTAAATAAGTTATACAGTGCTTTTAAACGGCCGAGGAGTTACGAACTGAAGAACACTTTAGAACGATGAGGTCTTCTATCAGGATAATTTGATAGTTTTTGACACATTTTCAAAACAGGAAGGAAAATCTCACGTGAAAACCCCCAATTGAATGGTGCAAACTTTATCAGGAGACAAAAGTGAGTACAGTAGGGGTGTGCTAGATTTCAGCGGAAAAATACCATCGCCCTTAGAGCACAATGTCATAACACACCAGGTTAAACAAGTTGGTCTGAACGAATAACTATTATCTGTAAAGTTCATTCCGTGAAGCTTATCAATCTGTTCGTCAGCTTTTATACTCTAAGTAAAACGAACTTAAACATGGTATAACTGCACTTCGAAGGGAAGGAACAAGCCCTTCATTCGCTATCTTCATGATTGTCTTTGCCTTCCAAATCAATGCCTCAACCAACGTGCAGCCTCCTGCTGTACAGTGTGTTATCGTCGAGTAAATGTTACATTCTGTACAAATAAAAGTATTCAGAGGAGAATATTATACTTATATACCGTCTGTGCTCAAGATTGATTTGATTTGATTTGATTTGATTTGATTTTGATTTGATTTCTGAATTTCTTTTTCATACATAAATGAAATACACAGTCAGTTGAACGAACTAATTGAGCACAGTATAATTTGAATCTGACAATTAAAACAAATAAATGATTGAAAAAATCAAGAAAATTTTTCTGACATAAAGCAAAATGAATATAAACAAACTATTTTTGCATACATTAATATGCAAACATATATTACAGTATATCTATTGTTCAAAGACAAATTACGCAACTCTTGATGTACAGAAATTCAGGAGACATCATCATAAGCAAACGCTTGACGAGGACAATGGCATCAGAAATGATAGTCTAAACAATACAACATTGTAAGAATATAATATACAAGTCACCACTCACTGAGTGGCGATAAAGAGAAAGGGAGGGAAGTTGACTGCATTAAGAAGACCTAATTCAAACAATCGGAACAACAAACAAAATAGGACCAATAAAAAAGTGAAAAGCTAAGACATTGCTAAATCTAAGACATTTTACAGTCTCGGTCACAGTCACTATACATGACAACAAAAAATATTGATAAGACAAAGCGAAAAGTATAGGCTATCGCCTCACACCTCCCTTTGACTTGTCACTGAACATTCTACAACATTATAACTCCTAACAAAAACTCATGCAGCAACGATACGTCTCTTCACAAAGTTATCATTCCTAAATTACTTTTAGTCTATATTCATTTGACGTGAGGGATATCATAAAATTGTTCCTTCTTATAAGTTTAATTCATGTCCAAAGAGCGAATGGGAAACTCTCGAGTCTAAACGGCATCTCCTCATATTATAGTTGACTGGCATTTCATACAGCCATTGACGTCGTGTATTTACTTATAAGTATAGGTCTAATCGCCTATATTGCTCTAATTGGATGGGGGACTTCTTAGATTTAATGTGTATACTTCTTAAATTGTATTTAAATTTTCTCGATTTGTTTGCATGATTTTACCACATTGCTATACTTTCTTGTAAAGTCAATATAAACATGGCGTTGGTGGATGTTCACTCTTTAGTGTGCACTGACCCAAGGCTAAAACAACGAACTTAAAGGGATGGTACAGTATTGGTGGAGATGAGAATTGGGCTTTTAACTTTTTGTGAGATACCAACAAAACACTTATGATATAGTACAGAGCATACCATTTTAAGAGGAATTCAAAGTTTATTTGATGAAAATCGGGTTTGGAATGGCTGAAACATCCACAAACAAAGTAAGACAAAGCAATCGTAATAAAGTGTGGGTCCCACACTTTATTAGAATTGCTCTTTTTTGGATATCTCAGCCATTTCAAAACCAATTTTCATCATAGAAACATTATATTCCTCATAGAATTACATGCTCTTTCATATTTCATAAGAGGTATCTCGTTATCTCACCAAAAAATGTTAGAAACCTGAAATTAGGTCTAAACCAAAACTATACGATCCCTTTAAATGAGGCAAATCTGTTTCACATCCAGAACATTATTGGACTATATAATAGCGTCCATAGTTCATGGACTTGCAGTGTGTATTGTTTCGAAAATTCATGTCGTAAATAAAGAGAAAAAGAACTTCGATGAAAAGAGAGGATTACATGAAAGGAGCTTCTCAGATTAAAATGTTTAATCATGATAAACATAACTTCAAAAATACTGTAATGATAGTTATTGACATCTAAGAATTTGGGTTTAGAAAGAAATGAAAAGAACTGTGAATGACGTTCAGTCTTTTGATTAAGTTGAATTTATCTTTGATCCGATAGCGGCCGAATAAACATTGACGCAATTCAGTGATTTATCTCTCGTGCATGTTGACTCTCCCAACTTACAACCGCAGCCAAATAGACATTGGCACTAAATGGCAGCGATTAATCTGCAAACTCGTACATGACGGACAGAGTTAACTTTAGACCAAAGTTTTGGAGGGAGAGACACTCTTTCTGAGTATGAATAACTCAAACTTTTCGATGAATTTTTGAGTTCATATAAAATGTCACCGCCCTGAAGTGGTAGCGTGTGAGAAAGATATAGCGTTTGGAATAATGGAAATGAGCGCATGTGTGAAGAATCGTTTAAAAAAGAAAAAAAAAAGAGGAGAATAAAGAAAGATCATACTTAAGAACACTTTAGCCTGTTCGTTTTCCCAACCAAAAATTGCCTCTGTGAAGTATTATGTTGTGGTGCCGTCTGATAGACGTTGAGTTTTGGTTTGTTTGATTTTGTATTCGTTTTTTTTTTCTTTTGTTGTAGCTGTTTTTAACTTTATAGACATGTGAATCGTAGATGGATCCTACAACATAAATTCTTTGTACATCGTGGCGTTATAACACTTTCGGAAGCACTGAACAGTGGCAGATGATAATAAATCAATGCTAAAAAGTAACGATCCTTTCTATCGTCACGGTATACTGCTTGGTGTGACGAATATTCGTCAAGCTCTGGAGTACCGTGCGCGAGCACAGTGACAGCCCTGCGCCCGTAGAATCCTCTTGCGCCGGTGATTCCTGATCAACGTTACCATGGGTGTGTGAAGCCGCTCCAAGTCCGATCGATCAACCGTTGCGTGGATGGCAATCGGCTGTGCGTTTTTTCCGCTTCGCTGCGCGGCGGCTGCTGGCGTTCGGGAACCACCCTAATTTGCATATGACCCCAAAGAGCTCGTGCTTTCACACGCCGGACCGGCTCGCGGCTCTCTTGCAAGGTCAGATGCATTGCAGCAGGAGGATCCAGGATGCTATGGTAATTTATGAGCCCGTGGTTCCGTTGTGCGTCCGTACACGGCCGTCCAAAACGAAAAGGGTCAGTGACGACCTCCAATCCCCTCCGCCCCCCCCCCCCCCGCCACTAAAGTTGCATTGACGATGGGGGCGCACATACCGCTCCTGCTGCTGCCGAGCCAAGCGCCCGTCTGTGCATCAGTGTTATATCGCATGTACAATGATATGCCTTCTTTACACGTAAAGGATACCATGTACCATGAGATGGCACGGGGCGCGGCGTTGGTAGGGCAAGTCATGAACAATTTTTGAATACACTACTCTGCATGAATAGCTATGCACGACACTACCGTTGTGGCTTGGAAAGGGTATTAACGCCCTTCTTCTTCTTTACTGCATCTGGAATTATATGGATTTTCCTTTATGATGAGGTAAGAGTTTGTGTATATGAATGATTTTGTAATTTTGGGGATTCAAATTGCCTTCTCATTTTGTCAGACAATTCTGTCGCATTTATTGGGTCGGAGAGAGGAGCAGCTACTGTAGCAGGACAGCGCGGAGTATGCACGCCCTGCACCAGTGTCATCCGCAATGCAATGTCAATGCAACTGTAGCTGTGACTGGTGACTAAACGTTAGTAAAAATATTGACGACATGCACATGGAGTATCGTAACGAAACAACAGACGATTTTGCTTGTAGAAAAGATTCTAGAATCTAGTTGTTTTAAAGTTGTAAATTACTGTGTATGGAGAAAGACATGGGATGGTCCTTGGTGGAGGCTCATTTTCGGAATGTTAAAATGTAACGTTACATACTCTGCAAGAGGGATGCACTAACTTGGAAGAAGAAGAAGAAGAATTTAGAAAGTTGTACTTGTACTGTAGCACGAGACTGTGCGACGAGATGGCAGCTTTTTTTTTTTTTTTTTGGTTTATTGTAGATCTATGTTTGGTATTCCAAAAATGACAATCTAACATTGTTAGATTATAAATTATATTAGGCCCTAACAGTAGCTAGCTAGAACTCTAGACAGAAAATTCCGTTTGTTCAGGGGAGTTTTTTAAATCTTGCTTTTACTTTACTTTTGGCCCTCCTCCATCCGGAGGCGATTCTGTGAAGCCAGACGTACACTGTAGTATTCTGTCACTGTGTTTAGTCGTAGTCTCTGTGGAACATATCCCTGACAACAAAATACAGACTGATTTTTCTTCGGTCAACTGTCAAAGCCCTAGCGGACCCTACTTTGGTAGTGTCAATTCTTTTGACAACAAAGACAAAGCCGAAGGTCACCAAAAAATATACGCGTCTGTTAAATACTTTTTTACATTGTACTATGGTCGGAAGGACTTCCATATGTACAATTGTACCCCCACTATTAGTATCAGTTACCGGTACTATTACACCTACATTTTGTATGAGCTTCCTCTGGCTCTGAAGTCCGCATTTCCCTAGTAGGACACCGAGATCAGTGTTACCTTAACTCTATAAACCCTAACCCTAACCCTAATCTTAAACTGAGTAAACTCTAATCCTAATCCCACAAAGCCACCTAAACTTATTCGTTACTTAGCTATACAGTCATAACGACACATAGCGGGGGGTACTTATGGAAGTCTTGCCCTACGGTCCGTACGGACTAGGTTTTTAGGTTCTATCAAAGATCTTTTATCGTTGATATGTGTTCTACTTCTGGTCAGAACTGTGTTGTTAAGACACTGTAAATTTGTATGACTCTAGTCTTAGTGACAGAAAATCTGTCTGTCTGGAGGAGGTTTTTTAATCATTTTTTTTTTTTTTTGCTTTTACATTCCTCCTCATCCATAGGAGGGGATTTCATGAAGCCAGACGTAAATATTACTGCAATGTTCTAATGTAATCTCTGGGAACATATCCCCGACAGCAAGATACAGACTGGTCTTTGGTCAGTGATACAGATTGATACTGATATACCCTGCTTTCAATTAGATGTTCTACTCTAGATACTTAACCAGTGTGAAATGAAAGAGGACAACATTTTTCAAACTTGTCAAATAGAGCACATGTCCTTCATTGTTTGGGATTCAAATTTGAATGTTACTGTACCTTGTACATGTACAGTGTACCTTCTCTAAATGAATTATTGTAAATGTGATGGGTAGAATAGTGTCGGCCTAATTATAATTAGAAATCTAGATTCTATCCCGATTTGCCGCATATTATTATTAACTCTCTGCAACAGTGGCAAATCTTCCTCCATCTGTGATAGAGAAGAAATAATAAGATCACTAATTAATATCAATTATGACTCTGGCAAACCCAACTCACTCAACACACAGGGCACCCATAATATTAATAAAGATAAGCTCAATACCAATGGAGATTCGCGTGGTCAAGAGTGGCCAGGCGATGTGCAGTCAGCATGTCCCTCTTAGCAGCAGGTTATGTGCCGGGTCGCGGCAAAGCATCAGATTTTGCAACAGGGAGTGCTCCCCGTTTGCGGCATGAGGCAAATAGGCAGTACGCACGATTACATTGAATTGTAAGTAGAGGCTCCGATGTTGGCACCTACAGATTGCACGTGTGCAGTGAATGCATGTCTCGATATACACTGTGTCTGATGCAAACCAGAACATGTGCCCTCCATCGTAGCCCTGTTTCCGGCCTCCCCTGAAACCTCACAAAATTATTCATTTTACATCATTTTTACAATTGGGAGCAGAAGACAGCTCTTTGCACCTGTAGTACTCTCTCCCATCAATTCTGATTGACCCCCCCCCCCCCAAAAAAAAAAAAAATGTATGAAACTAGTCATATCTTGGTATACAGTCATGTCCATCAAAGCCCTAATTTAGCGATAAGTAAATTGCAGACTAACCTTTTCGAGAGGCTTCCTTTGAGATTTCCTGTTGTTTTCAACTAACTGGTAACAAGCATCGAGTGTGCTTTTAATACATGTAGTCCCACGTATAGAACAAAAGCAGTCCAGAGTTTAACTCTCTTGTGTGTACATGTACAGTACTGGAAGTAGGACCCTAGTCTTAATGAAATATCTGTACACCTATAGTCTGTACAGTCTGTATGTTGTACGAGTACACGTGTACTCCAATATGTAATACTGTATAAACTGTTATTTTCGCGTACAGATATTTTGGCGAATTAGAAGGTGACAGACATTTTTGCGAGATGTTGATTTCACGAATTGACACCAACGCTATCTTGCATGTATTGTTACTCCAGTGTATGGCAACATTTTCGCGTGTTGTTCAATTTGCGATCCAACTGTGATTCGCGAAATTTGCGAAAATTAAACCCTCGCAAAAATAACCACATATAGTATTCTGGCTATCCAAACTAGTCATGAATGCAGATGATATTGACACTTTTGTCGACCGTTTGTATTAAATAATCTGACAATTAGGAAAGATCTAAATTCCAGTCAATTTTAACTAGTGTTAAATTCCTTATCTGAGATTAAATGTGAAAAAATATATATATTATTTCACTCTTTTTGCATTATATATCGAAGCATGTCAATTTCTTTTTGGGGAAAGACTTCCTTCTATTCCCCACTAAGTTTGCCTTACCACCCTACAATGTACACTACCTTTGAACCATTTTAGCTTAGGCACGGATGCATACACTCACACACATTTTGGCAAGTGGTGGAGTATGAATGGCTGGGGGGGGGGGGTGGATTAGGGAGAGGGGGGTATAAGGAAGTCTTCCCCCTTTTTTTTTTAATGGGCACAGAAAACATTGCCTGCCGTCCACTTACTAATAGTACAGGATCATCTTGGGGGAAAAAAATTAAATATGTATTTTTTCCTCTGCTAGGCAAACAGTATTGCCATGAAGGCCTATTAAAGAAGTCATGATGATTTAAAAGCGGTATTTGCAGAACTGGACCCAAATGTTTTGCAGGGAAACTGATATCAGATGTTGTTTTTTCCGTGTACATGTACAAGTAAGAAAAGTTTTAAGCACAGCTGTTTTTGAATTGGTAGAAAGAAGGAGAAAAAAACTTCCATACACCCCCCAACTAACTGTTGCTATGCCACTCTATACTACCCTACCCTCCTTAGCTTAGGCATGGATGCCCACATTCACACACATTTGGCAAGTGGTAGGGTGCAAGCATGTAGGCCAACATTGTATGAGTGGGGGGAGGGGGACATACAATGTACACATATAAAGGAAGTCTTGCCAGAAGGAGATATGCACATGAACAGATAATGGCTTGTTGCACATTGTTTACATTGCTAGCTTGTCCAGTAAAATGTGTCAACATCAACAAGGGACCCAAACTGAAGATACAAGTGTTTTCAATGTGTCAATGAAGATTTCTTTTCTTGGAACCCTTTTCCTCTGAAACTTCAAAGTTACGGTTTTTAAGTAAACGTAGAAGCTAAACTATGCAAGTACAGCATATATATGTAAAGACCCTTGTTAGACTCCTACAATAAGACCAAAATACTTGCTAGCTGATCAGTCAAAAAGAAAAGAGACCTACAATGTATCTGACATGAGCAAGGAGGCAGTTACAATGTACGCCAGAAGATCATGAAGCGTACCAACTGCTCATTTGTGCATACGAGCAGCTTGGTATGCTTCGGTGATATCTAATCTTTCAAGGTAAATGCAAGCATGCCAGAAAATTAAGAGTGGACAGTTATTGTGTGCATATGTTTGTAGCCCCATTAATCTCCTTTTTCTGTATTGGGTAAAAGGATCACTCAATACAAATACCTATTTGTCCACAGTAAAGAAATGAAACCAGTTTCACAGTGTAGTGAGCAAGTACAATTGTGTGTATGTGCACTCACAGTGTGCTTTGTAAAAAGCAGTCAACTGGAAATGCATGCGGAATTTAGAATTGTAATTCTGTTTTATCAGTGATACTAGAGCTTAGCTGAAAATATGTTTCAAATTACCCAACTTGTAATATCTAGTAAGAATCAATTTTATCATACAGTTGATGAAAGCTGGAAAATAGAAGCACGCAAATGCTATTAAAGAATAGTGTATAATGCCATATACCCATATTTTTCTCAGTTTTTATTTTCCCCTTTTTTTTTAGTCGGGTGCCTTTCACAAATTTAAAAACCTTGCCGAAATTACATAACTCTGATCCCAACATGAATGCCACGCACAGGCTCATACAGTGTACAGACTGTATACGTACAATTATATCACTGGTATGCAGTTGGTACGTAAACAAGGTGTGTGTACCAGTACGCACATCTGATACAGTAAGACACAGTTTTCATGTGTCCCACTATGGACCGCTTCCAATTTTTGTTATGACCTGTTACAAGTACATGCTGTCATGTTTCTTGCATTCACCCAATTTAATTATAACACAGCATCCACAGCAGTCACGGCCTGTCACGTTTGTCCGACTGCCATGGCTGCCAGGAACATGCTGTAAATGTAGCATACACTTGTATACAAGCAATTTGTCAGATTATACTCCATTAGCAGAGGAGGAGACAAAATAATTTCATATCAGTACTCTTGTATAGAATATGAAGGGAGTATAGAATATGAAGGGAGTTTGATTGACTCTGACAATACATTGTATGCTTATATCACAGCCCCAGATGAACTTTATGAATTTGATATGAGATGAAAAGAAGATCCATGCTTGACTGTTTGAAGCATACAAAATTTACAGTGTACGTGTACACACGTGTACAGTATCATGCACATGCATGTACCAAGCAGTGTTACAATCTACTTCCTTCTCCAAAGCTGA
Organism: Diadema antillarum; assembly: GCF_040938485.1. Classification (NCBI taxonomy): domain Eukaryota; kingdom Metazoa; phylum Echinodermata; class Echinoidea; order Diadematoida; family Diadematidae; genus Diadema; species Diadema antillarum. The sequence goes on from NW_027271035.1 coordinate 1,424,638, forward strand.
ACCAGTCACCAATCACTGAGCATGGGCTGTACAATCAGTTTTATGAGCAATTCACAGAAAGCAACTCTGTCAAACTTGCCCTACTTGTTCTACCATCAATCGTGAGTCACCACTCGCAGGACATTCATTGTAATTTGTCCATGCCGTATTTGCATTCTTTGCATTCCAATCAATGCTGTACAAATAAGGTTGTTTGTACCAAATAGTATTTTCTCAGTAAGTATATCATTGGACAAGGAATTATTCAGTTGGTACTTGACACGAACAATGCATTTTTGAACATACAGTACATATACTGAGTCAACTGCTGTTTAAAATAGACAGTTGTGCACAGTTGCAAAGCAAAGTATTCTACATATAAAGTAACTGCACACAAAGGCATGGAAACATTGAGACATGAAGGAATCAGACAAAGTATGAAATAACACAAACTTACACATCAAGGTGTTGAACATGACACATTCAAAAACTTTAGTCATTTATTTACAATGTACCACAACCCTGTTCTTTTAGTTGTATATTGTCAGAGTTGTTATAAAAACACATGCTCACACATAACTGTTTTTTTTTTAATGTGTCAAGAAATCAACCTAGCTGATCATGTTTGGTTACATTCATTTTATAGCTTGAAAGAAAAAATAAATCAACAACACCTGCTTTGTGCTCCTGGTTTCTTGCTCCTGTGTTCACAGAACTTGCATATTTCTTTACAATTTATACATTTAAAAAAAAATACAGGTGCATGATATAAAATACGATGTACAACATGTTCTTGAGATTATTCTTGGCTAACTCTACAGTTAAGTGTTTATTTGAAATACTGTTCAGTTGAGTAGTGAAGGTTGGTATGGTGCAGTTTCAGTAACAATGCTGTTGCATCTTCAAAAGTCCATGATGAGTGCCAAAGTAGGGCATCTCTCCACTAATATGCATGTACAGTGTATGCTGCATGTGAACTTTGGCTTTGTATGCATGACTACAGTACATACATAAGATATGTACACATATGTACTTGAAGCTGTTTAGTCTTCTGGAAGACTTCTTATCAGGGCTTATCAGCATTTATTCAGAAATACAAATATTCAAAGTGGAGCAGAAAGTACATACACGTGTGTACATACATGTATCTTGGCCTGTTACATGTAGCATTTTAGACAGCCACCTACTATGTTTAAATGATACAAATTTATCTTGAACTCTATTGGAGTAATAACGGACTTCCTGCTTCTTTTGTGGGGGTGTTCTGATGTACAGCTACACTCTTTGTACATAATACATGTAGTGTACATTGTGCTATTCTGTATTGGCTCCGTTCTCGGTTAGCTCTTGGGGGGGGGGGGGGCGCTAGAGGGCATTCAGTGTGTGCATTGAAATTGTGCAGGGCTTCAGGTGTTGTTAGGAGTATTGATTGGTTGTTCTTTTGAGAACAAAATAGCAACAGTGTCAAACCAATGCTGTGGATGTCCATCACTGACTTGAAGGGATGGCTTAGTCAAAGGAGATCATTGTGGAAAAAACATATGGAGTGGTGTGTGTAGAAGGACGCACAGTATTAACGGTTCTACATTGTACATGTACAAATTATAACATTTACGAGCATACATTGTATCACATGAGTGGCAGTTGTCAGCAAAATGCGATTGTGATAAAGAAAAGCACAGGCCTTCAGTAAACATAGTGTCTAATACCAGCATTTCTTTGCAAATTCTTTTGGAGGACTTTATATTGAAAATATGACAATCACACCATAGAAACACAGTCAGATTTGCCATATCAAGTGACAAATTGTATCACAAATCGTAAAAAAGTTTTCTGTGATCATTTGTCATTGCAAAATCAGGATTTAACATCAAGTAATGGGGGAAAAAAGAGTTGCCTATAAAATGCGCACTGCTATAGCTGTGTTTGTTATGATAGATTTTGACTGTACTACCTTGTAATTCTCATTGTCGCATAAACATGTAAATGTACGCTCTGCGCATGCCTTTTACACAGTAACTCTGCATTCCCAGAAGTGCACAATTAAACAGCGAAAATGTGACCCTGCTTAACCTCCCCATGACGCGTGTGGGTACGTAAGATCACTGCATTCATTATTTGCATGTAGTGTACAGCCTGCGTACGGATTTGACTGCTAGCGATGAAATGTTTGCATTCATATGTGGGATAGGGAGAATTGGTATTGTGGTATTTTGAAATCATAGAAAATGATGTTCTTCAGAACATTTTCTTTTCTACTATTATCTTTAGGGATAGCCTACGCTACTTGTCAATACGATTTTCTTTTTCCCCAGTAAAAATATATCGCAGACCTACAGTTCAAATTACATTACTGAAAGGCTGTGTGAAGCCAAACCCCAACTTTGATAATTGTGATTAGATGTAATAAAGTACATATTTTACATGTACGTGTACATTGTACATACAGTATTCTTCTTGTGATGTCTGCATGCTGGCTGAATTCTGTGCATTGATTTCAATGATAGATATTCACACTGCCAGCCATGTTGCACATGAACAGTATGTATGGTGCAATGTACTCGTACACTGTATGAAGAAGCTATTGAACGAATGCTGGATAAAATGCTCCTGAACGGAGGACTGTTTGTTGCTTTGTAGTTTTGACAGCATTGTCATCTGCCGGTACTGGTGTTTGCGCATCTTCTCAGTCCTTTATGTGGCAAGGTCTATACATATAGATAAAGTCAGTGGCCCATCCCTTGACTATCATGCTCCCTTACCCAGCCCCTGGGGACTTGGAGGATAGAACTGTATCTCAAGAAGCAGGGACGCCTTCCTGCAAGAAGGACGCATCTTGCTGTTCAGTGATGTGTGCTGTCAGCCAAATCTAGTGTATTGTTTGATGTAGACATGTGTCTGCACAAGTACACAATGCATCATGTGTAGTAGAAATCAGGGGAACATTGTCACATTTGCAATGTATTATACAGTGTCTAACAGAGCAGTGGGGTTTTAGAGAATTGATACCGCTGTAATACAGTAAGTACATTGGGTTCCTACATTTTACATCTTTGTAGGAGTGGCCAGAACATAAACACATACTGTACTTTTTCATGGGGATTACTGTACAGGTGTAGTGTAGACCTTTGTTTTGTAAGGTCAATTACAACTGTATACCATTCATATTTTGCATACTTTCTGTTTTGCAGTCACGACAGTTTGCATCATAAGATCGTATTACTGTCTGTAGGTGTTATATTTCATTATGCACTGATTGAGTAATGCATTGGTCGTTATTCACAGGAAACAAAACCTGCTGTAAAGTGGAAAGCAGGATGAAGGTCATAGACGGAGAGGTTTAGGGAGAGGAGGAATTCTACTGTGTACTGATATTCAGCTTTGAGAATGAAGAGAAATTGTTTTTCTATAACACAACAACTGGAAAGGTAGTACTGTATGTTATCTTTGGCTTTGACTAGTGTAAAAACTACAGTAGCTTGGCAGTGTAATTGAATATTGAAGTAACTAACAACAACTGCAAGTCTTATTTCCCCTTCTACTGCAGCATTACAACGCGCCTACATGTGTACATGTACATTTTTATATATAATTTACGTGCATGTTGCCTTTTTATTTCACAACCTGAGTTGCTTTTAAACATGTTTCTGTACGATGCTAGTGGTGCAGCGACTTTTGGCATACAGTACACTTGTATATTTAAAGACATGCTACTCACATGAAATGCTTTGCTGTATTTATTAACTAAAGTGGGCAGTGCTTTTAGGCAAATCCCATTTGCGATCAAGTCATTTTACTTTAATAGACAGCGCACTCACATCACATGAACAGACAAAGGGAACACAAGTCGCAGCATTGCATTGGATGCAAACACTTTACATCTTTCTTTGGAATCTCCCCCTCCACCTGAAGCAGGAAATCCTCTTGATCCCATCAGATGTCTCTATCACTATGCACCCATCCTCCCAGAACATTTTGATGAGACAAAAATGTAGGGCCTACAAATTGTATGTCTGCCTACATGTACACCTTTGAGAGTCCTTGAGACTTTTTTTTTCAGCAGTTGTACATGTACTTGTCTCAGAAATTTCCTTTTAGTATATTTAAAGTGGGACTGACAAAGTGAAATTCATTCAGCCCTGCTACACAAACTAACTTCCTACAGTGTACACTGTTGCGCTTCAAAGGCTAGAGCAGTTATTAAAACCAGTACCAGTGCCAGTAGGTGTTTACATGTAAAACATTAGTCTTACAAAACTGTCTCAAACCCAAAATGCCTTCACTTTGCTATTATTACACAACCTTATAGACAGTAGTGTTGTATGAACATAATGTATAGGCTACATTGTACATGCATACATTGCATCACTTTTCTTCAACAAAAAAGTAACATCGTAAATTCCAGTTGTTTACTCTAAATACTCACAAGTTTTGCTTACATGTATCATATGATTGCTTGAACTTCTGATTGGGCAGTGAGAATCGATTTTCAGCATCATACATTAGGTGTAATACATGTATGGCTTCTACATTGTAGCAACCATTTGCAATCATGTTTAAATTTGCAAGATATAATTCCAGCCATTGAAAATTCAATTTTGGCAAGGTCTCACAATAGTGTACCTACAACTGTAAGTAATGCGTCATCAAGGAAGATGGACCTCTTTCTCTCTAAAAAACAAATAAACAAAAAATCTGAAAATGCCTTTTATACAATGATAACGATGGCTGCCCAGAGTTCATTTAAACTTTGAAGAATGTGCCATACTTGTGCATGCCCTTGACCGAATTTCTAAAACAAAGAGTCATGCTTACATTACCACTCTACCAGGAGTTGAAGGGCCTACGTGTATGTTTGTAGTGTGTTAATAATGAAGAGCGTGCAAAATACATACCTTATGTACATGTGTACAATTCACAGCTGAGTGCACATAGATAACAGACAGGACTTGATATACAGTTGTAGCAGAGGGAGGGGTTCATGTGACAGCACACACCTTATGGATAGCAAATGAAATTGTGTGTCACTGTAGCGTCATGTTCCACATATCACAAACTGTGTTGTAACCTGTAGGGCACATGCAGCTGTGTTGGTACATGTGTAGCTAGTCTTTGGTACACTGGATGCTGTATTCTCCATGCTGTCATACAGTTATACAGTGTGCATACAAATGTACATGTACGATGTACATGTACACCATATCCATTGGTGTAAGTTCTGATTCATCCAGGTAACGTTAAAAAACGGTGCAAAATTAAATCAGTTCATATGGACTTCCTGTTTTAATTTCGAGAATGATTCATCTTGACTTACATCTGTACCAGGTACTGTTTTAATTCTGAGAACAAGAAACCGGTCTTGGAATTAAAACAGTAAGTCCAGATGAATTGATTTAATTTTGTACAAGCCGTACCTTTATTATTAGTGTACACCATACAAATGCACAGCTTTGTAGGTACATGTAGACATAGAACTGTCTACTGGCACTAGGTATCAAAATGCCAAGGGGCAAAAATGTTTGTATGGACTAAAAAACACCAATTGCCACTTCAAAACCGTACCCACTGGTATGTATGCAGTATCAAGACCGATCCATCAATGTGTGTGTCAATATGGAGATTATGAGAGATACTAGTTGTATGTACATAGGCCCTACACATTCAGAGCATACATTGTACTTGTGCGTACAAATGTACAGTATATTTGTATTTTATGGTAGTAAAAACTAAAATGTAGTGTACATACTGTAGTTGTTGGTGATGTACGTGCACTCTCGTCGAGTTGCAGTTTCTTTGACACCATGCAAAATGACAGCTGCTGTACTGTAGACTGTTGTCTGTACATCTTCTAGAAGATGCTACCCCTATAGTGGTAAATTGCGGGGGAGAGGTGCGAGGGGTTCAAAGATGCACTTTGTTCCAGTAAAAGCAGTCTAAAGTGATTACCAGCTTTAATGTGCTCGACGTAAGTCCATTTAGGAAATGGGCATTTCAGAAGAGAGTGTCAGTCTCCAAAGTTGACCTCTTTTCACTGATCAATGTTTGAATGCGCTCTCACCAGAGAGAAAAGATCAGTAATTTGCGTTACAGTGTAGTTGTACACATACACTGTACCTGTAGGCCTCTAAATATGGTTGTACAGAGAACATGCATGCACATTGTGTACAAAACTCACTGTATTGTAATTGATGTGAATTTGTACTCACAAGTATGATTTGCAATGCATCCAGAAAGATATGGCAAATTGCCCGTGTCCTACATGTACAGATTATACATTATGTACAAGGTCCACTGTAAGATTTCAGAGTTGAAATAGAACACAGAATGGACTACACTGTATGCATTGTGGCAATTTCTTGTCTGAATTTTGTTTTTGTGTTTCGAGTTGTTTTGCCATGTACCTTCTAAACAGTATTGTAGAGAGAAGGGGGAGGCTGATGTGCAATTTATAGACAGACACTTGTACAACCTGTAGGAGCACAGTTCTTCTCTGCTGTACAATCAAACCAGGTCAAATTTGGCTGGTAAATTTGCCCTGTCACAATGAACAATAGTGACTGGATTAGACTAGAAAAGGGCAATGCCGGTAGTTAGTCTATAGGAAACCATGACCTACAATGTGATAGTGTGTCATATCCTCAGATCATTGTCCTCTGTTTTCGCAGTGAAGGTCACATTTCAATTTTTTATTGTGGGCTGCCGATCAATATGGTAAAACCAGAAAAATTGTGGCATAAAAATTCTTTTAATTCCAGCTGACAGCCTTTTTGCAGTATAAAACTTTCACAAATTGCCGACCTTGAAAAAAACAATGATTATACTGCTTAGATGTACGTGTAGGCCCTGCAAGTGATACAGGGATTTGTTGAGTCATTCAAACTCATACACTTTCTTTGATGCCAGTCTACTATACCCTTGAGGAAGAAGTTAAGAGATGAGTTTCAGGCATATTTTGCTGTTAGTCTTTTATCAATTTTGTTTTTCACGGCCGTATGAAAAAGGGAATCATTTTTTAAACATACTGGAGATGAGATGAAAAAGACCTTAATTTATCTTATTTCTTACATCTTGTTATTGTGTTCATAGTTCACCACTTCTCATGCAACAGTAGTCGTACAATGCTGTATAGCAACAATTGAACGTCATTCAAAATAGACCCAAACACCTGGGTATGACGCTGTGAAGAACTTTGTGGATAACCTTAAGGTGTACATACAATGGTGTCGGACACCAGTTACATCACACCATGATGCATATCATTGTTAATAGTGGGCAGGGATGGGTCATTTCCCGGTTGGCTGATCTCTCTCCTGCCTGGGCTGTCGGCCTCGTGAGATAAGCAGTAGACCAGGAAGCAAGCGAGCGTGTAGCGAGACTGTTTCATTTTTAAAGCGCAGTGCTCACACCCATGCGAAAAACCTGTATCTTTTCAGATTGCAGCGCACACTGAAAGTATACATGTAGCAGTTTGCATAAGCATCAATGCAGTGTGTCATAACCGAGGTATTCAAGTGCACATACTGTACCGGTACATTTAATACAGTCAGGTGTATTCCGGTTCAGCACTCGGTTATAAAAAGTGCTGTCATACATGTACATTCACACACATAAAGACACAAAGTGACACATTGTGCCACAACTTCTGAAGTATTACATGTATACAAGTAGGCCGACTCTGTTCAAATGATTTGTGGTACAAAGTTGTAAATTCTGAGTCCAAGTCTAAAGTTGCAATTTGTGCCCATTGCATTATCATCCCATGTTGGTGTTGTGGTACTGTAGGATATGATACATCATACAATTGTAGTTCTAGTGATATCAATATTGTATTTAAAACCAACAAACTCAAAAAGTCGTTCGACCTCTCCATGAGCACCTTTAGTACCTCCTTAGCTTCCAGGTCAGAATCCAGCATGTGCTGTACACTACTGCATCATTAACATGAACAGGTTTATCCCTAGCACTGTGTGTATGTATTTCTTCCGGTCCTGTGGTTTAATCACCAAGTTGGGCTCTCCTTGAACATTTAATTTTAAAGATACGTACAATCGTTGTAAGGTGTTGTATGGACGCGCGTCATAGTTTAAAACTGCAAGGTATAAAATCATTGAAGTTTAAAACTTCCAAGATTACGCTGAATAACATGTGACCCTAACTCACAGTATGTATGCTGAACCCAATTAACCGCAGGACAGTTCACTACATGCTGTGCAACAGGTGAGTACAAGTGTATGTAATCATGAAGTCATTTTTGAAAGGCTGACAGCCATTATCTGACAGTGCCAGTCATACAGAATAGTTTGTTCAACCGGGATATAGACACCTTAGAATGGGGAACTGTCCATGGATGCACAATAGTGACATCATACAGTAGACAGTTCATTCAGTGATTTTCTCCTGTGCAGTACAGTACAGTCTTGAAATAACCTTGTATTGACCTTGTCTTTCAGCTGTGTGGTAACTTTTCTAGATCGATGGCATCTTTCCTCTTTTGTTCCATACTCCCACATGCCCTGTGGCGTGTCAGTCCATTGTTGTGGATTTCAGTGGGAACTGGTGGGAATTACATGTAGGGCCTACATGGAAAAGCTGGATTTTTATTTTATCCCCTTCCGGCCTCCCCCTCCTCAGTGAATTGCATTTCATCATGTGTAGGTGTATCAGTAATTATGCCAACAATTTTGCATACTGGTACTGTACAGTTGTACTGTCTCTACTAAAACTGACAGACAAACAAACAAACAAAAAACATACAGATATTGTTCATGCATAGGCCCCATCATTAAAAAAGCTAAGTTTGAATTAAAAAATGTGAAAACTGGATTTTTCTCACAAAGATGTGCAGTCTGATTCTGTGACAATATGCCATTCAGTCTATGTATGTAAAATTGCATTGCAAAATTCTATTCATGTTTAATTAGATTTTTCTTTTCCATTATGTACAGCTGTACGTAGAGTTTGTGCAGTGTTCAGATGTGTCAGTTTTATTGTGATTAGATATTGCTTTGTGATGCAAGTCTTTTTAGATTGAATTTTCCTATTTTAAAAGACTGCCAAAGTACTGCCAATGTTCATCATACTGTAGCCAAGGGAAGCGATTTGGCACACACGGTATTACTGTATGCCGAATCTCATACAAGGGGAGGAAGTGAAGCTGCACCGAGGTTAAGTGTCAAATAAGAATACAATTGAGTGTACACACAGACAGACGTTATTTGTTCCTTGTCGCAGAGAACCACAATGTCACTCTGTTCTGCCACCTGGATAGATCTGGAAAATTGAAGCAATTCTATTGTGCAAAATGTCCTGAAATTATTTTTCTGTGAAAGTATTGTTAATTGTATTTAGCATCAAAGCATTTTAATAAGTGTAGCTTTTGCTGCAAAGTTGCCAGCTATAGGTACTACTGTGTGGACAGGAGATTTAAATTAATGAGTGGGAATTATGAAGTGGTGCAATTTCCCTATTTGAGATATTTCACAGGTTTAGACTAACTCTTGACTTTAAGCACATAGAACAGGATATCACTGAGGGACAGGAAAAGGAGGAAAGAAAAGAGGAACAATGCTAGACCTCCTATGTAAGAACATTTCTTTACCAAGTTTGGAGCAGTTTGGACCCTGCATTAGTCACGGAACCATCCAGTGAAGTTGCAGAACATTTCATTTGTTGTACAGTCAGTGGATACATGTATGTGCCCAGCAAAGCATTGAAAGCAAACCTTTGTGCTCTGTAGAGCATGGTTGTAGAGAATCATTGAATTATTCGAGCCTTATCGATACAGTAAAAAAGGTCAAGGTGTAAAACCCATGGGAGAGAGAGAGAGAGAGGGGGACGGGTTGGGGTCAAGGAGATAGAAGTAAGGACACGCCTTCTTGGAATCCCCTGTCTGTATGATAATGTCTGCGTGCCTCACAGTTGACCTACATTGTATACTGTCGGTTGACACTACAGCGTAGTATTCCTCGCAGCGGCACAATCATGCTTGTTTGCATACTGTCACATGCTTATTTTGCAATTGTGCACCATGTCCAAACTGGCTGTAAGAAGCAGAATTGAATTAAACACACAGATTAGTATAGGTCTTGAGAAAATCAGATGTAAGAAAGTGTCATGGAATACCAAAATTTTTCTTTTTGCAAAGAGCTGGTTGATATCTGTAGCTTCAGTGGCCTCTGAATGTCTCATCCACCCACACACATCTGTTGTGACGCTGTGCTATGGTTACCTAGAAATGATGACTTTTAGTGAGGAAGGGTCATAGTTCCTGAGTCATGGATCTGAAAAGTATGTTTGTTTTGTTTTTGTTTTGTTTTTCCCCACGCAAATCAAGGGGAAATTGTGAACTGATAACATCGACTTGAGGGATACCCATTTCCAGGCAAAAGCCAGAATTCAGGCCCTAGCAGTATCAAATTTCAGGTCTTTTCATTCGGTGTACAAACCAGCTTCTTGGAGATGGTCCTCTCTCTCAAACTGTTATAACTGGCATACCTGCACCTCTTTGTGAATAGTTCAATGCCAAACTTCAAAAAGATTTCATGATGTTGTTTCGATCAGGGAGGTGTTACAGAGATGGAGTGGCAACTCAATAGATTCATGCAAACACATGTTTGGGTTCAAGGTGTTACAATGGGATGTCTAGCATTCCACCACGCTTTTCAGTCATGTTCGGCACTGCTCTAGTTGCAAGAGAAGTTCGGAGACGAAGAACGCACTTCACCTTTCGTTGAATTACAAGCTTTATTTCACCGTAAAATTCTAAATGAAATGCTCGAATTGATTTAGAATAGTTTAGGAAAGAATTCAATATCATAAACATGTATTTCTAGATTCTTCATAATGCGCAGATCGAAATGAAATGCAAATTATGATAATAATAATAATAATAATAATAATAATAATAATAATAATATTAATAATTGTTTTGGATATAAACTCCAAATTTTATTGTCCAAGAATGGAAATTCATTTTGCCCAATTGATCGTGGGCCCGGCAGCCACTGAGCAGCGCCAGATCGACGTTGCTCTAACCTTTTCAACTGTTGAACGGCAAACAAGGCAGCAGCAACTCCCATCTTTTAACGTCTTGTGGTATGACGCGGCCGGGGTTTGAACCCACGACCTCCCGATTGTGAAGGCAGCCGCTCTACTCACTGAGCCAACACATCGGTTATTAGGCCCTCTTACAAACCTAATATTTTTCTATAATGCACACATTTCCGCATGTTAGTTTTCTATCTTTTAATCTGGGATATTTTGATCTTTCAAATAAAGTACTCTGCTAAAGTGTGTTCCAGTTTTGCACTGCATTTTGATTTGCTGCTCCAACTTAAGATACACGAATTCATTGTTGCAATCACATTGAAAGAGAGAGAGAGCGAATTGCAGTAGGGGCAAGTATTTCTAGATGTGAGAGCACTAGTATACAAATATACTTGGCCTTGAGAGTTTCTTGTTAAAACTATGGGCAGAGGTGACTCCAAACTAGTACTATTCACTGAGGGGCGCAGCCCCGAAGTGAATAGTACTAGTTTGGAGTCACCGAGGCCCATAGTTTTAACAAGAAACTCGAAACTAGGCAAAGTATATTTGTTTTATATTTTGGATCAAAAATTTGAATAAAAAGTGAAAATCATTTTATATAGGCCCCATAGGCTTAGCCGCACTGCGGCGGCAGCGCAGCGCCTGCAATACGCAACAGTGCGAGAGATCGGAAATTGAAAAACGTAGTAGCCGTGGCACCGCCAGAGTTGCCCGTCGCATGTATCCAAGCGCTCGTATGGCCGCTGCACACCTGAACACTAGAATTCGGGACCGGACGCGGACGGGTACACTTGATTGTAAAGAAGGGTGATTGTGACATCATTTTGCAAATAGTATACTATTTGCAAAATGTCGTCATAAAAGTGACGTCATTTTGCAAATAGTACTTCATGGAGTGTCAAACACACAAACACTCTAAAATAGTTCAAAATACCTACAATCACGTGAAGCTCTTTTAACCAATCAGTGGAAGACAAATTTTTGATCCAAAATATAATACCGATTATTGATGCTCTCTTTTGTCAGAGCACATGGGTAATACCTGTAGTTGAACGCATGACTTCTCGGCGGTGCCGGGCATGACTTCAAAGGAGAGCAGTAATTGTCTCTCCTTCTCTAGCACCTCCCTGTTTCGATTGAGCATGCTTCCACATTCTACATACAGTACATGTATCATATATTTTTGATTGAGTATTAACTGTCCATAAGACATTCCTGGGCTATCGGACTAGGGTAACATAGAGCATGGATTTCTACTCATTCCTTGGTCAATATTAAACATGTGCTTCGTACAATAAGAGCATTGCTTAGAATACCATCCACAACCCAATATTCTTAGAATATCACGGTGCTGCTGCAATATGCTATTAAGCTGGAGTTTGTGGAATTGCATTTCAAAGTGGGTTAGTAATGCTTTAACCTGTAGAAATTCCTCGTGACCAAGCTGTATCTTCTTAGAATTTTGTGCGAATTTGTGAAGTAGGAGGCAAGAACTTTATTTATTTATTTTGTTCATCAAAGCAGAAAAAGTAGGATAGGGCATTGTCCCCTATTCTGTGTCTAAGATGGAAGTGGTTGATCATTCAGGCATTATACGTCACAGCAAAAACCTCTCTAGGGGTTCAGAGAGCCTGTCATGCATAATAGTATCTTGTTTATAGTGGATGATGTGTTTCATTGATATGGGGGTGTTAATCCTCTTTCTTCATAGAATACTGGCAAAATCGGCATTCATTAGAGGATTTTGTTTGTCTCACTCTTCTAAATTGTAATGAAGAGGTCCAGACTAGATCATAAGCTCTATTTGAGGCGCGGTCAGACTGGCAAAAGGTCAAAAAGTTTAAGATCGCTAAGTTTGGGTCATTGGTACGCGGGCACAAAAAAGAAGAAAGAGCGCGCCTTGCGATGACTAGTGATTGTGACGTAACAATGCACATCTGTACATGACAATAGCCTCGGCCTACAAAAGGAGACACCGCCCGCAAACAAATAAGTTTGACGGTGGTTAGGGAAATATCCCTAGTTAGAGTGGGAAGTTTTGCTGGAAGTTTGCGGTTAAACTTCACAATCTATTGCCAGTTTGACCGTGCCTTTAGTTGCTGTCTTTGATATGTGGGCCTGCTTGCGAATGCCTGGTAACTGATGAGAAATTTTGTGTAATATGTTATCTATCCGATACAGAAATTCAAGTGGTAGGCCTACAGTTGTACATGTACGATGTATTTCTTCATCATGCAGCAATGCACATGGTGCACCCTGTAGGCCTACCACGTAACTTGTAGGTTCAGGTGTACATGTACACTGTAGGCCTACATGTGTAGGCCTACAAATGTACACAAGTTATGTGCCTATACTATACAAGTGTGTACATTTACACCTGAAATGCTAATTTTCAATGGACATAAGTATAACAGAAAAACGTTTTGGCACAAAGTATTGTATCAGTATACATACAATATCATGCTGCAAAATGACCGTATTACTAGGTCTAGCTTGTTAGGGTGAAGTTTGTTTAAATTATTGGCCTGTAGGCTTTGCATCAAAACGAGAGTGATATTGTAACAGTGAAATTTAACTAGATCTCAGTACTTCTGAGGAAAAACAAAAAATAAAAGCCTGTAGTTTGACATTGTCTTCAGGCACATTATCTTTAAATGTATTGCAGTGATTATGGAGAAAAATACAAGTAAATTCAACAATTCGATAATGTGAAAAGAGAAGGGGATTTAGCACATTCAGGGCAAAGATGAAAGCAAGAAAGGAGAGCCAACCAGAAGAAGGAAAAAAAGACAAAGGAAAGAAGAGAAAGAGAAAGAGACAGACAGATGGAGAGACAGACTGTATGATAGACAGAGTACAAAGGGGGTGGGGTGCTGTAGTTGAGTGTGGGAATTAAACTGTATTGGGTGTCATTTGTGACTCATGCTGAGTGTCTGCTATCATGTTTGGATGAAGAGAGCAGAATTACATGTCCTCCATGCATACAGGGTCCTTGCACAGTCAGCCAGCATGAAGTATGCATGTGGCAGAGCCTGGGGCAAGGGTGTATTCTGTGTCCCCCAATGCCTACAGTATGATGTGGCACATAAATTACCATAATTTTAGCCTCTGCACTGCTTCACCAATTCTTAACCTATCCCCTACCCCCTCTCCTTCCCCACCCCACCCCCACCCCAACTGAATCTCCTACAATGTACATACATGTGTTTGTGTTTCTTGACCCTAAATCTTTTTTCTGAAGTCATTACATGTGGTTTTATTGCTGCTGCTAAATTCATGCACTCTTTTGTCATAAATCTTCCTCATGAGCTACAGTATGGGCAATGGGAATTCTTGTGCAGAAAATGAAGAGCTTTCAATTATAATAAATGCTTTCCTCAATGCTTCTGTCATTATTGACATTGTCTGTTTGACCTGTAGTTTTCTGTCTTTTTTTTAAATCCATATTATGCTTTATGCAGGGAGGTGTGAGACACCTCCCTGCTTTATGCAAATCTATCTGTCTATCTAAGGTCTACAAACTGTATCAACTATCTCTGTTTATCTTTCTATTTACATTTGTATGAATTTATCTTTCTATTTACATTTGTACAAAATTGTATGAATATGAGTTCTTTGTGAAGTTGTGTTGTCATCCACTGGGTAGGCCTATATTCCCGATTTGTGTGTGTGTGTGTGTGTGATTCAGAGTGAGTCATCAAACCTTGTAGACAATAAGATATTGAAGAATTATCCTGTCAAAAAATTCCATAATGTGATTGATTGTAGATACAGTTCTGTGTATAGAGAATGGAATATAAAATACAATGTAAATGTGCACATTTTCATTTGAGATTCTATATTATTTTGCTTGTTCATACCCATACCACATACAAGTCTATGGTATTGACTTGTGCCTTGCTCTTACTTTTTCCTGTTTGCTCTTTTGGAAATTACAGGAATCTAGTCACATGACGGCAGTGGGTCGGTAGTTTTAGAGGACAGCCCTCATGGAGGCCGATAGTGTCTAGGGAGTTTCACCAAGCTATGGATCATCTGAGATACAAATTACACAAGTGTCTGGTAAGAAGACTACCTTGGTATACAGTTATTTGTTGATGATATATTTATATAATATGTGGTATATGTGGTATATGTGTGCACACAAACATCTACCTAAAGTTGCAGTTGGCCTGCTATTTTTTACATGTCACACATTTAAATTCTTGTTTATTTCGTGTTAGGATATTTTCAACTTGATTGTGTGTGTTTTAAGAATGTTAATGAGAGTGTTTACCGGAGCGTTGATTGATGCTTCAAATTTAAGTGCTGTTTGACGCACAATGTATGATGTGCCATTTGAGTCCATAACAAACCACATGATCCAAATCTAATTGTCTTTAATATGCAAAAGTGCCAACACCAGCAGTGCAATTTTGATCAATATTTCAATCAATAGGCCTACTCATAAACTAACATTGAATGTTTTGGGAAGAACGGCACCTCCTTTAATTAAGGTACTGTAGATTTCTCTCTTCTTCTCTTAAACGTACATCATACAGTTCTATGCACACTGCTCGGTTTTCAATGGATTGAATCACAACACTTTACCCACCTCATGTAGACATTAATTCTTAGCATACAGTTGTACAGTTTGTCATTGTTGTGCCAGAGCTGTGATTTGGCCATGCCTATACAATTTGTGCTCTAATGTAATTAGTAGGTACAATGTCCCCACTCATCTTTTCTTTTTCATTTTAGGTACAATGTACTACTGATGCAGAATATTGCAGCTAATGTACAACAGTGTAATTGGTGTTGGGAGCGGTGTGCCTTTTGTGCCTGTAATTCTTGGTTTATTCACAGCAGCCTTGGATCACTTTCCAATAAGATAATGTCGCTCCCTCCCTTGCAGTGAAACTTCCATCCACAAACCACATTATTAGTTATCATTACTATTAGTATTTTTATTTTATTTTTGTAATGACAAATTTACAGTAGATTATGTTTATGCTGTTTCCATGTTAGCTGTTGTTAATCAGACCTGAAAGAACAAGCTGTGTCGAGATTTGAGAGACAACCAATATTCAACAATAACTGCTAGAAAGGCTTTGGTCTAGGTGCCAAAGCACAGAAGGCAGACCGACTACACTGTACATAGACTTTGAATAAACTCTGAATCCACAGCAGATACAGAAGTGGGATTAAACGACAGTTTGGCAGCTTCTTATTCTTACTGCTGAATACAAACATACAGTCTGTGAGCCAGGCAACGGGGAGTGAAGGACACATCTGGGCTAAACTTGCCAGGTACTCTGAGTCTGAGGAAGAGGAAGGCCTACATGTTACAGTGTATGCACGTCCTTATTTACAATTATTCGTCTGTGCTGGTCAGTGCAAGCAAATTTGGCCAAGACATTAGTGCTGCATCGAAAAGTTTTGTGACCTGCCCTGCAGATGACATAGATAAAGGTATAAATGTCCAGTAGTACCGCACGACATGCCAGGATTTCCCCCCATCCCCAGCCCTGAGACACATGGCATAGAATGCTAAGCACGCTTGGCAGCTTGTTTGTTTATCGAATCCAAGGCGACTAGAACTAGTGCAGTGCAGACACAGAGTACAATGCCTGGTAATCACACTAGACCAATGTGGACCCATTCTTCTCAATGCTGGCATCATTTCAAAAACCTGTAACTGAATTTACCTCTCACGCTGCAATCACAGGTGCAAGCACAATATGCCACTTTCAAAGCATTTCTTTCCCTCGTGTGAATGTGCGGTGTTGCCCACGATGCTCACAGGAATATTATGTTGATTGACCTATAAATGCTGAAGATAGATTTCCTTATTTAAGGCTATAAATTCTCATTTGGCTATCTGGAAGCATTTGATTTTTATTAGTGTGTAGGTAGAGGAGGGTATGTAATTTTGAAGCCATGAAAGTATAAGCTGTACATGTACATGGCTGATGATATACTTGTAGGCCTTGTACCGTACAGTTGTGCTGTAATTGCAATCAACATGCATGTTTGTTTGTCAGTTTGTCATGTATGTTTGTTTGTCAGTTTGTCATGTTTATCCAGTATATAAATCTTCCTTGCAATTGCATGATGAGTTTACATGATATAAAAGGAAATAAAGTAGATTGTCAAAGTCACAACACAATTACCCATACTCGATGCCTACAAAATTTACATGATCCAAAAGCATCAGAAATGTGAATTTCATGCTTATGTGGAATAGTCTGCATTGTCCTCAAAGGAAAGCATACACTGGTGTACTTCTGTTAGCTGAGCTGCCTTGGAAACTAAAAGGTGGATTCAGGATAGGGCATGGTCCATCCATATTGTCTTGAGTCAGTGGAGATACTGTGTAAGAAATTTGTTGTGTATGCGTGAGTTCATTCATATCATTATTGTAGTCATGGTGACGAGCAGGTAACAGTGCATACAGTAAGGGTACCAGACACCAACCTAGGGACATCAGAATGTGATACCTGGTATATAATTTCACCCATGGCCACCTGTGTGAGAGAAATTCACCACTGAACCAGATCAGTGCACATACATGTACAGTGTAGTACATGTAGAAACCACTCCTTACAATACTTCATTATTAGCATGGTATAAACAGGGAGGTGGGTTCTCACCTCCCTGGCACAAATATGTACAACTGTCAAACATTTGCAGATGAAAATAAAAAAGTAGGAGTGCTTCAAAATAGATGTAAAATGGGAGTTAGGGATAAAGACACCTAATACATGACAAAGTTAATCAATATTATTATATTGTTATAAATACAAAATGTGAACAATACATACAGTACACTAGTTTTATTGATAACTGTTTCTAGAATAAACTGCCACTATACATGTAGCATTACAATTAGTGTACATGCATACACTTTGTACAATATAATTTAATTTCTATGCTGTCCAAAGGATTTGTTTATTTTTGCTACACATCCAATTGATGAACTTAATTGAAATCTTTATGTTTTAGCAGATATCATGTAAAAGTGAATTATGTTTATTCTCTGTGTGGCCCATAAACAACGCTGCACACTGGCACTGGTTTGACGGTCCAGGACCAGTAAAAAATCACTGTCGGGCTAGTAAATTTTTCAGGAATTACCCAGTAAAAATTGAAAAACTGGGTGCCTACTGGTCTGAGACAGTTCGGACCGGTAGAAAAAATGGGTTAATGTGCAGCAGTGCTATAAACATTTAATTTCAGTGAAAATTTGCTAATAATTCTCGTGCTTCTTGTCAAACAATTTTGTCAGGTTCCTGGAGTCCAATTATGAACACTGTGCAGGTGCACATGTACATACAGCTGTACGTACAAATGTACGGTACGCTGTAGTACAGTGTTCAGTCACTGTACACATTCTCAGGATACAACGGGTTTCCCCATGAGAGGAAGTTGAATAATTCTCATTTGTACACATATCTTCATCAAACTTTTGAAATGATTGCAGCATGAAACAGACTGATGACAGATCAAATCACCTGGAAGTGAGATACACCTGTACAAACCAGTATAATTATGCTGCATTATGATTTCTTACTAAAATTAAAAGGCACTCAGGGAATAATTTTCGAACTCAAATTTGATTAGCAATTTCAGCTGGTGAAAAATATCTTCAGTGATATCCTGTACACTTCTACATGTATGAAAGACAACTGCTACACAAAAGTTAGTTTGTGTAGCAGTGGTGTAAAAATGCATAACAAATTGTGATGCGATACCAGGAAAATTATTCCTTGGGCACTGTATGTTTGCTGTGTCTGCCTATCCCTGCCTCTCCCCTCCTCCGAGGTATAAGATAATTAACACTGAGTAACTGTAAATAGTGACTTCAGCCAGGATTGTATGAAAATGAGAGGAGCTTTTCGTCATCATTATGCCGTCATGAAAATTCAGGGCATACAGACATAGATCTGTTACACGACAACCAGTAATAGCAACAGCTAAAAATAGTGAAGTGGGAGAAACATAATACCGGGTAGTTGTCAATTTCATTTGCTGCGTGAAAAAGTGTGCAGATCGCTCTTTTTTTTTTTTTCAGAGCGAGGGATATCTGCAGCTCCGTGTGCAAACGCTTCGTGCCCGAGACTGGTGATAAATTATGCGGCAAAAGAGCTGCTCAGGCACTCTCTCTTTCTGCCGATGTCACGAGCACGTGGTACAGAAAAACGCCCCGGCAGTCTCTGACGCTGCCATTAGTGATACCTGCACTTGTTCTGTCTCTGCAGCCACCACTCTCTTCCTTGAGGCCGTTTAGGCGTTTTCATGATCTCTTGGCAGCTGTGTGTGATTCTGCTTCCTCAGTTCGTGTGCAGAGGGGAGTGTGGTAATCGCTCTGTCAGTCGGCGACTTTTTCAAAGCAGCATCTCTCCGGTGCACCATGAGTTTACGCATGACCTCAATATACTGACGCCCTCCTTTTAAAACTGCTCAAAAACAAGGATACAGTCCAATCCCCTTTTCATCAATGGCATACTCTCATGTTGTGCCAGCGCCGGGTTACGGTGGATTCAAATTCAGATTCACCAATTTTGATATATTATTTTGATATCAACTTTGGATGCAGGTTACTGATGGTCTGATGGCGATTGATAACAGCAATTTCCCGCATTGATGAGGTCGTGTGTATTGCTATGCCCAGCTAATGTGGATATATTATTCAAGCACTGGTGGAAATACTCTACTTGCCTCCCAAGCGTTCCATGTGTCCTCATTTGAAGAGAGATATAATGTGAAATACATCTTCATGCCTGCAGTGTCACTGCTGTGGGGAGAAGAACAGAAAATGATGGCTATGTCGCAGGACCGTACTGTGATTTTCTAGTGACTGAGTAATGGCTGAGAAATGGATTATTCCTTCAAGGGTAGCATTGTTCAAAATGCACCGTTGGTTTAAACGCACATCACTGAGCAACCAGGAAGGCGACCCTCGATAAATCCAGTCACCTTTCTTGCTTTTCTTCAACATTTTAAGTGGAAGGAAGGAAGCTGCAGATTTTTAAAATGGACCTTTTTGTTGATCTTTCCTCCGTGAAAGTGAAACTGCCATGTACACTGTACAAAATATGTATTTATAGAACAAGTTTTTCACACTGGTACAGTATGTAATGATGTGTTTCGCTGAAATCTGTTACCACCACTCGTTGCCAAACATCTGGCAAGCATGACAGGCAGGTGGCAAAGTCGCTCTTGAATTTGCATCGATATGAATTCTCTACTTCATGATGATTTTTTGTTGGAATGCTCTGACAGGCCTCAGCCAGAATCCAAACTTGTACAGATGCTGCAGGTACGTACCGGTACATGTACAACGTTGAATTTCCCTTTCATTAATACAGCATTTCAATACTGACTTTAATACTAGAGAGGAAAAACATCACATGTTGCGTACACAAGTGTGGGACACCACCTGAAGAAATTTGACACATTAGAATAAAAGAAGATAGACTAAGGCATGACAGAGTAAGGCATGACAGAGGAAGATCTGCAGATGAAATTTGTGTAATGATCAGTATTGCCACAATTTTTCTAATTGTATTAATATTTTCCCTCCTTTCAGTTTTTTCAGTGAATGTCTTATTGATAATAGTACATTGTGGCATTCACATGAGTGTTGCAATCACTAAGAAGTACAAACTCTGTACTGACTACATGTATGGATGTAAAACACTACAAGATGCAAACAGCTGGTAGAATGTACAATGAACTGTAGGTAACTGTAAAACCAGGAAATGCGGACAAACATTCCAAATGTTTGCACACATCTTGATTTCATGAATTTTAGCGAGAGTCAAGATTTGTGAAATTAAAATGCACACGAAAGTTCTTGTCTGGAGACACTATACACATGTAGGACCTATTTGAATGCCGGTGTAGTGGCAATTTGCAAAAATGTTTACATTGCGCTAAAAAAGCTGTTGACTCAAATTTGGGGTGGTATAATTACAATGAAAAATGTACATGCTGCAAAAATTTCTTGCCTTACAGTACACAAGTGTGGGAATGCCTGCTGCTGAGATCAAATAGTAATTCTATGTGCCTCTGCGTAGTAGGGCCTATATCTGATTCATTACTGTCAACCAAACATGTACTTGATAGTTAGCAAATATTGAAGGCCTGAAATCATGGGATTTGCATAGCTGTAGCAGCCATTCCCCCCCCCCCCTCAAAAAAAAAACAACAACAACAACAACACACAAACAAACAAACATACAAACAAACTGACAGTTGTAAAGAAAATGAGGACATTTGCTATTAAAAAAATGATGACGTCACCTTTAGACTGTCAGCTTGTGTCCAATGAATGCAAACTGTTTGTACAAAACGGAGACATCTTGACTGTTGATCTTGTTTACATTCAGTCAAGGCGGGGGAAGGGAGGGCAAACAACTTTTAATAGGCAGATAGTGCGTCTACCTTTACTGAGCAGTTAGCTGCTTGATAGTACCTGCAAAGTCAAAATTCTTGTCATTGAATGCATGCACGTGATGATCTCAAAATAATGTTTATGTCACAATCAGAATCTGTTACATGCATCATGTGATTTTTTTCAAGACTGTTTAATAATCAGTGTGTAGATGCAACTGTACTGTTTGATGATACTCTGTGATGTGATCAATGTGCCCAACGGTTGTGCATGTACATACATTGTATGTACACGTACATCATGTGCAACCAACTAAAATAACCCATGTGCTCATAAACTGGTTTTAGTCTCGTACAAATATGCTAGGGTATGTATGCGTCATCACATGGATTAAGTTCCACTGAATCAGATCATCTCTTTGAAGGATAGAGTGAAACTGTGAACTGTTTGGCAATTGAAATAGGTGCTGTAACAAGAACTTGTTAAACATGATTCCAGCCAGTATGAAATAGTAATGGTTCTACATATTATTTCAGTATGTGTAATGACTGATTATTCTGATATGTACAGTTTTGTAGCCCCGACATTACCAATATCAGTGGAATAGATTTACATGTGACAAAGAAATTTTTGAAGGACTTCATTTATAGATTTTCAGACTCACCAGCATATAATCTCATGGCTATTACAATGCTTATCGATGGCACCGGTTTGATGGTCCCAGAATGGTAAAAATCTTTGTCGGGTCAGTAACTTTACAGGAATTGCCAAATTTTCTCATCTGACATGACCTGTTGAAAAATGTGATGACATCAGCTGTCGGGTCTCGTTAAGAAAAAAAAAAAGACAGGACCAGTAAATTCAACTTTTTGCGAGATATTTAGAAACCACCTGATATCTGAAATAAAACAAAGTGATCCTAATAAAAGATGGGTCTTTAATAGCTTTATTAGGATTGCCTTTTTTTTTTATATATGTCAGCCATTTCAAAACCAATTTTCATTGAATAAACTTTAATTCCTCTTATGATTACAAAAAGTGTACGTATGCTCGTTCATATTTTATAAGAAGTTTCTCATTTATCGTAAAACATTAGAAACCTCACACCCCATCTCAACCCAAACTGGACCATCACTTTAAGGTACTTGTAAAACTAATGTGTACAAGTGTGAATTTCCGTGCCACTGCAAATTTGAAATGATTGTACAATCTTTGTAATTAAGTGTGCACTTAAGATCTGATCACTATGATGTTCATAGCAATGTATATTAGATACAGGTCTAATATGAGAGTATACACAGTGTACACTGTATGTTTATTCTTTCATATATTCAAGTTATTGGCAGCAGCATGGGCGATACCTATGATATGCATCAGGGCTATCTCCAAGATGTCTACAATCTTGAAGATTTATGATCAAACCTGCATTCCATGCCCTCCTCCCCCCCCCCCCCAAAAAAAAAAAAAAGAAAAAAAAAAGAGTAAATCATAAAATCTACAACAGTTGTAGATTTTATGATTTACTGAAACTTTGAAAGAGATACCAACTTCAAGTGTAGTCGACATTACATGGAGCTATTGTTTGGAAATGCTGGTACACATTTTCAGATAATATTTCACTGAAGCCTCCAGCAGTAATTTCCAATTCCCAGAATAGATCATCCCTGTAATGGAAATTTCTTATGATATCTGTAATGCAAACTATGCAAGATTTTTCAGAAGGAAGGGATCCTTGCTGCTGGCCATCATGGTTTTGTTTTAAACGTGCAGATGTTACGGCTGTACATGGTGTAGTGTTTCTTGAGTCAATCTCCTGGAAGCTAGCATAATTTGCAGTGTACTGTAAGTACAGCATGTGTCCTGTTTGCTCTTCTAATTTTTCTCTTTGACTGCTTGGAAATGTGACACTCTCCTGCATCCAGGTATAAAGTACAGACACAGGCTTGATATTAACCAGACACTCCATATGTCCAAGGGATGGATGTCATTAATAGCCCTGTTGCAAGTACATAATGTACATTTAAGGTGGCATATCGGGTAAACATGTTCGCACATTTGTTAAAAAGAGTATTCACAATTGATATCCATGCTTTTCTAGAGAGTGAGGGGAAATATAAGTACTTTTTCTTTTGATAGTTCAGAAGTGGGTTGAAAAGCGATTTTATAATTTTAGTAGGAAATTCTGGGTTTACATACAAGTAGTGCTTTATAAAACATACTCAAAGCTGTTTCACATCCTTCAGCTGATAGCTGTGATAGAATTTCATGTCAGTTGCAATGTACAGTGTAGCTTTCCATTTTCTGGCATTGGTGCTTGTATCTAGATAAATGACAGATCTATACTTACATTTACCTCTTGACAAGCTACAAGGAAGACAGAACTGAAATTGATATGTGCATGAGAGGTATTGTAACCAAGTAACACTCCTTACTAGAGGAAAACAGTGTGGTACAAAGTGTACTTGTGGTCATTCAATCCGCTGTACAGTTTGTTGGTTACATGCACACCTGTACATTGGAGTGTAGTGATGTACAATGTACATGTGTACATTATGTACAATTTGTAAGCATAATTTTTGGGGCTAAAAAAAAAGTATGTGAACAACTTCAGGCCAATGAATGCAGAAAGACCTTAGTACAAACTCTCTGTAACAAAGTGTTGCAACCCTCTGAAGATACTGGTAATGCTAATAGCGATATTTGGTTTTAATAGTACGCTGTTTACCTTTGCATCAGAGGTCATTATGTTTATTCAAGTACAAATTCATTAGTAAAATTTCGTCACATTTTTTATTTTTTTCCGTCATGGAAAACAGAAGAAACAGCAAAATATTGGAGCCAAAGCTACTGCATTGATAAACATAATGTGGTTGTACATATTACTACATGTAGCTACCTCCCTGCACTTAGGAAAGGGAGAGTACTGTAAAATTTTGATTTCGCAAATTTCGCGAGTGCCAAGATTCGCGAAATTAAAATTCATGCGAAAGTTCTTGTCTACACTGTATGCATTGAATGCCAGTGGCAGTTCGCAAAAATTTCATGCTGCAAAAAAGGCCCGTCAGCTCCAATTCGCGAAAAATTTCATGCCAAGAATATATCATGTTTTACAGTACATTGCTGTAGGGAAACATTTTTGCAAGCTTCACCAATATCCACTGAAGTTCATTTAAGAATGATTTTTTTGGGTAAAAAAAAAAATACAAACGAATGCAATTTCAAGTACTTCAGGTTTCTTTTCTACTACTGTCATAGTCCCTCCGAAGTTTTACAGAATTTCTGTCTAGATTCAACAGAATATTAAAGTAATTTTCATATAGTTTTCTTGAGGAAACTTATACAATGACGTACATGTGATACATATTTGCATCTTCTTGGTTTCACCAATTTAGCAGTCTTCTGTTGCTGTAATATTTAAAATATGCAGCATGGTGCCTTGTTCTGGTTTCAGCCACATTACAGTATTACTATTGGTTGGATACAGTCTTTCAGAAATTTGGAAATTAGTTAATCATTTTTGTTGACGTCAGTCGTTAAAATTTTAGCCCTAAGTGCTCATGCTTTTTATGGCTGAAATTATGGCTGATGCGTCAGCATTATGTTTTGGTCTGTGGAGCATATAGAATGTTTCAGGTGATTAAAATATTTAGTGCTGGTGACGACAGGCGTAGCTGATGATGGGAGTCATCCAAACAGTCAGGATAAACCAAATTTTCTGTCCCTATCCAGGAGTTTTAGACCTTATTAACTAGCCCTACCAAATATTCAGAAAATTTTGTAGATCTCTAAACAGTGCAGATGTTTGTCAGCAGTATCTCCTTCCATGTGAGGGTTGAAAAACAGCTTCTCATACCCCTTTTTGCTTTCTACCTTGGTTGTAAAATTGGAGTGGGAGCAGCACAATCTGCACAATTTTGACAGATTACCTACTCCAGGTATCTACATGATGTACCCATCGTGTCCAGGCTTAGGAGTTTGTGAATGCAATTCAAAATCAATGTGCATTATTTCCAAGGCGTGGCCCAAAGGGTACCCCACCCCCTGGGAGTTTCCAGGGGACTTCAGAACCCCCAATGTAGAGAATCTCATATTGGAAAATAGAATTTTGTAAACCAGAAATACACATACTCTATTAAAGTATTAGTGAGTGTACATTGAAGCTGGTTCATGGCAGATCCACTGGCCAGGAGTAGTCCCCGTTGGGGCTGGGTACGAATTGGGAGCCAGTTTTCACATTTTTATCTTATTTTTGACAATGTATGGTCAAATTTTCTACAAACTTTGCAGGTATTATTGCCCAGGTGATGTAGATAGAATAAACTCATGGACACCATGCCCCCCCCCCTAGTTTTTTCTTTTTTCAAAGGTGCTATTATAGTCCACAGGAATACCTGGTAAGTGAACTCACAATACTCAGGTGAGTGCGGGAACCCTGGATATCTTGTTTTAATCATTTATTAACCTCACACAGGAGTGGATGAAGCATGGTAAGGTTGATCAGGTACGTGGACAAAATATGCCACGCACGCTGCAACAAAGTGGAGATTCTCACGGTCAATATCATGATACAAAATATTGCTGATTTTATATTTCTTCAAATTTATAAATTGCCAAAGATTTAGTTTCCTCAGTAATGCTCCAATTTGTCCTCATAGTCTATAGATTACACCAAATCAATAGGGGAGGAGGGGGTTGCATTTGTGTCCAATTGAGATAGCATGCCTTGATCAAGGACTTAATATTTACTCCGATCTTCACATGCAGACTGCTGTGTTTGTATTGTGACTGCATCACAGGGCAGAGGTACTATGACCTTTACCTTCTTATGAGGCTAAATGATTGTATTGTTTGTATTTCATTGAGTTATTATCTCTTGGATCTACATGGGTGTCCTAATGACATTTGTTGACCAGCATGAGTCACCTCCAAGATGACCTTGACCTCCGATCATGTGGATGATACAGAGTTGTATGTTGGCTGTGTTTACAGTGGTCAGTTGGTCTTACAGTGGTCAGTTGTCCACCAGTTGGTGCATTACGGTGCTTGCATCAATCTGCAGAGATGGGAGGATTGTGCAAACACAGGTCACTTCTATCTATCATGAGAAAATCTCTAATTTGCCAAACTGGACTGACTTCATCATCTATGAGCAAAATTGTGTTTTCATGGATATAGACCTACAGCCAAGTAATCACGAAGACCCATGAAAAATGAAGAAGCCATAATTTGACCCTGGGCGTCCTCTTGCTGGAGACTTTCTTGTCATTCAAGTGTTTGTCTCAAGTCCTACTGTATGCATCACTGACTGCTGACGTGTACAGTATGTCTTCATAAACTGGATGGCTTCATCTCATATATTCGTTTTCTAGCGCTTCCCCGAACAAACAGGATGTTCAGTCTGTACCTCATTGTTTCAACAATGTGCGTCATGTGAGTCTGTTCTCTTACCAGATATTATCCTCTCAGTGTTTCGCATCTGCACATTTCGCCCATTTTGCTCGAAGTGAGTGGACACAGTCCTTTGTGCAGTGTTCTGCGTTGTCAAGGAGTGTAAAGACATGAAGTTATCCATGAAGGTAGGCCTCTTGTCATCTGTGTATATTTCTCTATAAAGCCAAGCGTCTGTGATACACGTACATTCCTGGTTAAAAGCAATCACTTTGGCTGCGTCTATCAACTTTCCAATGTTTGAAACGCGTTTCACTACCCACTATCAAAAAGTGTGTGCAAACGCCTTTCAGATCACGTTTCTCGAGTCGTTGCATTCATCGACTCATTCGTGAGTCGATTGGGAGGCCTCATCACTGCGTAGCTCCATTGTGCAGTTTGGCTTGAGGAGCAGAGACGTCTTCTTGGCAGTGATTGGTGTGGGCAGGTTCGAGCTATAAACGTGTTTCAGAACGACTTTGAGTTTATCAACTCTTCACACTCATGTTTCTGGCTCAAACGCATTATATGCGATCACACTTTTTTGGGCGTTTCAGAAACACATTTCTAACCCCATAATGAAGACTGCTTTGCATTTATCAACTGCCCAAAACTCCCTGAAAACTGTATGGAAACCTTAATTCTGCACCAGAAGTGAGTGATAAATGCACCTTTTCAAGTACAACAGAAATGCATTTATAATGTCTGTTGTGATAATGACGGCTGTTGTAAGGTCCTGTCTTGTTTCCTCTGTCTTTGAATATTTGAGAAGCGTGGATGTTATGATGTCATGAAAGTATGTGATAAGTTACTGTAAAAGCGGATATTTTCGCGCGACTAATTTTTCACGCTCTGCCGGGTAAGAAGAGTTTCGCATGTTTTTAATTCTGCGGAATCAAGACATCAACTACTGGAACATATGGCAAGCAAAAATATTTGTGTGCTTTTATTTACACGCTAGTTTCTGGTTGCGCGAAATGCGCAAAAATTTCAACACTGAAATTTCCACATTAACAGTATTACTGTACATTGCATCCTAATGGACCTGTTCATTTGTGTACATGTACACTTTGTATGTGTGTGTGTGTGTGTGTGTGTGGGATACCTAATGGCGTGCAATGTGTGTTGTTTTTTGTTTTGCTTGTTTTGCTTGGAATTTGTTAAGAAGCTTTTACTGAGTGTGATTTACTAAATTGATTTCTGCAATGCAATTATCAAAGGGTATAGTCTTAATGCTTCTGGAGGAAGACAGGACTTTTTTTGTTTCACCTTTTTTTATTAACATGAAGTATGATTTATGACTTTCAGAGATAGCTACTTTTCATGCTGCATTTTGCCAGTTTTTCCCTGCTCTGTTGTATGAGTGTAAATGCGTCACACAGCCAACTTTGTTATATTGCCCTATTCGTCATTAACACTTTCCAACTGTATGATCAGCATAATTTGTGGGAAAGGCACGCAATTAGTGTTTTAATGATATAAACAGTGTCGTTAGTTGGCATAAAGACTTCCATGGCTCTGTTAACAGAAATGAGTGGATATTTTTCACATCAGTTTGTGTATGTGTGGATACTAGGATAAAGGTAAACATTCACAATTGCTTAAAGCCACTGTTTACCATTGGGAACAGTGATTTGAAAATGTTCGATTTATCACATTTGATGCATCAGTTGTATCACAAAACATCCTACCATATAAAAATATGGCAATAAAGCCACAAATGTAAGGAGATATCACAAATTTTCTCAATAAACCAAAACTGTAGACGGTTTATTCTAGAAACAATTTCAATAAAACTATTGTTCACAGTTTGTATATTTTAACAATACTTTAATAACATCGATTATAGTGATAAAGATTTGTACATTGGTTGTTTCTATCTCTAACTCACATTTTAGAACTATTTTGAAGCACTAAAGCTGTTGTTTTTTCAAATGATAAACAGCACTTGGCTTTAAAGTGTTAAGTGTATTACCTCAAGGTGATACTGACAGTGATAGTGTGAGGCAATGCCATACATCACTGTCCCGTCTCTGTTCCTTGCGTCGGTCTCAAAATCGATGGTTCCTGTATACTGCCTCACTAAAGCGTGGACAATTTCTCAGAGATGCCACCTCGCGGATACACGCTCTCCGTAAGCCGTCAGAATGATTGAGCTTGACAATTTGGTTACATTCCTCGAGCAGTGGAATCCATCAAAGGTGTGGGGGCATTGCAGTCACCCTGGGGTGAAGGAATAGAAGTCTTCAAGGCTTAATTCATTCTCCATCTAATTCTAGTCGAATATTTAGCTGCTCTAAACATTAGCAGTTCGGTAGAGCCTGCGGTGTCATGAACCCCACTTCCCGTCCCTTTCCTGTGTCTGTTTCCGTCAGGTTATGGTACTTACATAATATCTATTCATATTTCTTGAAGTGTGACACTGTTTCCCTGAAATCCAATCGTGCTCAAATCATAGCACATCATTAAATGAATGCTCACAAGTAATATCAGTGTCATGTATCAGCGACATTTAATGTACCAGTGGATTTTTTTTTGTAGAGTCCCCATCAGCCATAAATGTAGGGAAAAAGTGTTTATATTCACTACCCTGCTCCCAAGCTTGATCAATGATTGTATTAGATTCAATAAAACAAAAACAAACAAACATGATTCCAAGAATATGTGGTAATAGTGTAAAAATCTGCTTTAAATATTATTGCAATGTGAAGTGTAGGTCTTGTGGTATCTGACTCATGCAGAAGCCACACCAGTGAAGTACATCCTCCATATATAACAATATGCCCTTGAAGGTATTTGCTGATTTCAAGAAATCAAAAACTACCTTTTGAATTTTGATACTGTTGTAGTTTTGTTTCACCTTGTGTGATGATGAACACATGACAAGGGTGGAGATTTTGATTTCCTGTTTGCCAAAAAAAAAGAAGAAAAGAAAAGAAAAGAAATCGACAAGACAATGTCCTGAGATAGTATTGAAGTATCAAACTATTACCATATATGACAATGTTTCTTGATGGTTCTTCTGTAAAGTGCAGCTACGAAAAGCAATCATACTTGCTGCTACACTTGTAGTCTATGAATAGGCTTGTATGAGTACAACTCTGTAGAGATCTGCATTGACTAAAGACGAATGAAATACAACATAGGGCTCAACGAAAAAGTTCATCACATTCACCTTTTGTTGCAGTGGAGTTCCAGGTGTTGTTGCATAGAAAATCAAACAAATGCATAGAAAATCAAACAAATGCATAGAAAATCAAACAAATGTAAGGTGTCAGCCAGTCAGAACTGAGTATTCAGAAACATATGTTTGATGTGCTGACTCATGTTTGATCTCGACTTTCATGCTACAACAGGGCGATGGTTTGTGACTTGACATTTGTACACTGTACAGTGACTGTATGTACTGTATATGACTATGACCTTGTAGTTTTTCCTTTAGTTTAGTGATGTGTAATAACAGTTGTTCCATCTAAATCTTCATCATGCAGGCAGAGTATTAGTGCAGAAGTGTGCTATGCACGTCATTGGCCTCATTATTCTCACCAGGCATTAGTGGTAGGGCAGAGTTATTAATCACCTTTGGGATATTTCTAGTTCTGTTTCTCCCTGTATTTCCTTCTGCTACAGTGCCTCTCCTCTTTTTGTGCCCCAGCTCACTCAGCCTTGCACTAGGGTGAGAGGTCCACGTTGCCAGCCAGCCAACCAGCCAGCCAGCCAGCCAGCATCTATTCATTAAGTGTATCTCTCTCCTCTCCTTGCTCTTTCAAGTGGGTTCTGGGAAGAGACGCTGGGGCATAGTGTGTGCTGGCTGCATAAGATATGTAAACCGCTTGCCTCCGTAATAGACTCAAGGGGCTTGATGCATTTTGCATTTATTTTGTCGCGAGAGAGATAGGGGCTCTCGTGACAGCATCCCATCGTCCGTGCCCTGCGGGGGCTGAGCTCATGAGGCAAGTTATGGCTGCTGGGACTAGATGGTTTTGCCATCTCATCTCTTCCCCCCCCCCCCCCCCCCCCCCCCCCCCCAGTCCAGATGCTGTCCCATCATCATCATCATCCTCATCATCCTCCTTCTCCTCCCAGTTGCGTGGTGCAGCACGCGGTGTTACTCGGGGAGCGGGTGTAATTCACCTTGTCACCCTGAGCATACCTTGCTGTCATCTCCGATATCTCAGCGTGTTTACTTCTCGTCCTAGTTGTGGTGTCCACTGAGCTATATGTCTGTCCACTGATAAAGAAGTCCTTGGGGGTACAGAGGTGGGGAAGATGTTGGCAGGAGGTTGGAACGATTATGAAACTTGCAGTCAGCTCCTGGCAGGGAAGCCTGGGAAATTACTGTGATGAGTGAGAGCTGTATCATTCATTCCGTCTGGCCTAAACACAGTTCCCCAGAATTTTATAGATGATTTCACAGATGAATTTAAAATTATTAAACCCTGCTTGTGATTTTCCTTTTTGTTTTGTATTTGTAGTTGTCAAGTCTGTGCACATTCATATCTTGCTGGTTCTGTAGACCAGCAGTATTGAAGCATATAATGTACAATGATGAGGGTCGTAAACCTATCTCTAGGCTCAACCATGGTTTCATGACACAATGTATGTGTATTTGTAATTGTATTAACATTGTCTGTTCACACAATCACAAATGTTCAAGAAAATTCTTGCAGGAACGGAACCTTGATGAAGCTTATATACATATTATAGTGTCTTTGAAAATGAAAAGCAGTTGGTGGGAATCCCCCACCGTTATCATCAATGAGGATTCCGCGATGCATTAAATGTCCTATAAAAGAGGCTACCCACCCCCTCTCTGCGAGGCTCAGTATAATGATGTCTATTTTGGGGTTCACTTGAGGAGTGTACTACACAATGTACAGAGCCAAGCAAAACTGTGGTACCCTGTAACATGTACATGCATTCACCTGTTAAAAATTTGGGAAGATGTAGGGGGATATGACAACAGTTGTCAGAGTATAGCACCTTATCTTGCTGATATCTTTTTCACTACTTGCTGTATAGGAAATTTCCTTCTTTCAACTGCATGAAATGACCTTGTTTTGATGAGAAGATTAAATGTGTTAGCTGTAGTCCCTAGCTGTATATTGTTTTAACTGAATACACCTCTACACTTTCAATATTCAAATTCAGATGATTAAATGATAAGCTGAAAGTCATCATAATCACGGATATTCCGGGCCTGGGTTGTGATAAGCCATTCCCTTTTCATGGAAGAAGACTTTCTTTCATAGGAATGTGCATTGTCATGGATGATATTCTTAAAATGAATGTGCGTGCAATACATGAACTATACCTTGTACTTGTCCTGTAAAGTGTGCTATGAGTTTCTATCATTTTGATATTTGTTCATATATTTGGGTTTTATGGATGCAAATGTTTGTTCTCCATAAAATTTGGTTTTCTGTCTGGAATAACAAAATTAATGGTTTTGAATTTCATGTTTGTTTTGTTGTTTTCTTTGTACAGAGACCACACAGAATACTTGCCTTCACCCTCTGCTACACGCTGACCTGTTTTGTGTGCCTGAGCCTGTACTACGATGGCACCTATAGAGCCAGCACTTCCCCCCAGTTCAAGGTGCTAGCGAACAACGCCTCGCTCGCCTCGGCGGCTGCCGCCGTCACTGCCAGCCAACGGCAGCCGGCCCAGTCGCAGCTCTCCTTGCAGCAGCCCGAGGGTGCCAGACGCAATGTCTCCCGCGAGATCCTCCAGCTCCAGGATAAGGCCGATGAGCTGCAGAGACAGGTGGAAGCGCAGACGGCGGCCCGGCAACACCCGCCGAAAATCAACTGGCGGGACATCGCCAAGGGGGATATGGTCAAGAAGACAAAAGTATTGTCCAAAAACGACTACAGACACTTTGCTGATAACAGGGTACGTATTGCACTGTGAAACGAGTTTTTCTCTTTTATTTCCAGTTTATTAGCAATAGTGTATGACCTCTTTTAGACAGATTTTTGTAAATTTGATGCATATCTGCAAGTGTGCGGAAACTTCTTTCCACACTAATAGATAATGCCAAGATATACATTGATGGCCGCTTCAAATCAATGTGTATGCTTGATCAAGACAGCTGGCAAAACGGTAAGAGAAGGGAAATGTTAGGACCCCAGCCTATTCTGGCAAGTGCAAGTATACTTTATTGTACTGTGCCTGGGGAAAGACAAACACATAGGATAAGGGAAAGAAATTATGCTATTGTTCAGATACAAGTTTCAAATTGCATTGTTTCCAATCAAATATGCAACAAGAGCCATTGATCAAGCAATTAGTGAACGGAGTTGCCAGCAATCCCCCATATTGGGAAGTAGGAAGAGGTATAAGCAAGGAGGTTCAGGAGATGGAGTCACAGCAGTCTGATATTTCCTTTGATCCCATGTTTTATGCCACCATTCCGAAATATTTGGAAGTATGTGCCAAACTGGATCTGCCCCACAGATAGGAAGACAATGGATTCATGTCTCATTTCAAAAGGAAGATATGTTTTTATTATGGTAATTACTGTTCACAATGTATACTTTTATATGAAAAAATCAATGGTACATAATGGTAAAGACCAGGGATGTGTGAAAAGAAATTGCACAAATATTGCAGAAATGAAAACCAAAATTTCTCAGCTGGCTGTGGCTGTGTCTGATCACTTTATAAAGAATACTTTACTATCAGTTTCATGTGTTGGAATTAATCACTAAAGTGATAAAATCGTTTTTCCAGATCTCAAACACTTTCAGAACATGCAGCTCACATTTATATTTTTGCACATATTTTTGGATAGGATTGACATCTGTTTTACATACTTTGATATCATTAGGTGAAGTTTCATCTCATATGATAAATAAACAGATTGCTGAGAAAGATGGTGGCATCAATTGCGAGGATCAGGAGAATTCTTTTGAGCATCCATAGAAAACTGACAAATGTTTGAATAATTACAGCCAAGTTGGAACTCCGTCTCTTGAACCTCCTTGGTGCAAGTGGATGTACATATGTCAATTCCAGGAAGTAAACCATTTCATCAACCTATTTGTCACGACAGTTGACTTGGATGAATACGGTGCCATTTTATAGCAGCTTGGAAAAGTAATTCATAATGTCAATGGCACCCAGGGGTGACAAAAAGATTCTAGAGTGTCACACAGTAAAAAAAAAAAAATAGAATAATGATAGTAATAATAATAATAATAATAATTTTAAAAAAATCTTTGGGTACTGTCATGTCTGACTGCCAAACCAAAAGATAGATTTAGGAAGTGATTTACATATGTCATGTTTTTAGTGCCATCTTCTTTTAGATTAGAATGGAAATGAGAGAGAAGAGAAATGAAGAAGAGGGGGAACTTACAGTGAGGTACGGTTGCCAATTGAATCACCACTAAAAGAAAGATAAAATATTTAAAAGCAAAACAAGAAAGGAACTGAAAATGTAAACACACACACACAATAATTTATCAAATTATGGATGAGTGATAGGCTTGTTTGTCAGTGAAACTAATTAATCCAATGGAAAAGAGATCTATATCACTGTGGTCAGAGATGGCATATTGGATATTACATTTATAATTGATGTTTACATCAATCACATTTTAATAGCATGATTCCAGTCTTCCTGTAGTACGGTTGTAGAGTGAGTCACATGTTTGGTGTGATACATATGTTAAATTCATTCAGCCATATTACAATGACATTTACAGGTATATGCTTTATATGACAAAGACACATTCATAATATTGTCCATGCAAGCAACAAGGAATTGACAAGGTATTTTATAACATTTAGTTTTAATACCAGTCGTAGATGGCTAGTAATGTGAGAAACTGCGTAATCTTTATCACAGAAAGACTAAGAGTCTCTAGAGCTTTAGGGAAAATAGGCCCAGAATTCTGAGGATGTGTTCCACTATTCATCTGTGGGCGAGAAGACTGCAAAACTACTAAAGGTATATGACCCATTCTACGCTGATGTCCCAAGTTAGCAATGGATTAAATTTAGTGGAAATCTCCCAAGAAAGGACTATGTCCTTGGAATCTGGTTGATCCACGATGGAGTGGCAGGCATGTGACAGTTTGAAACAAGCTAAACTGTAGATTACTTCGGACTCTGACATGAAGCTGTTAATGTAGTTAACTTGCTTTTTTGATCTGCACTTCTGTCAACTTTATGTCTCTCTTAATTTTGGGTCCACAAAGAATTAAAGATAATATAAAGTTTTGGTACCTCAAAAGTTTCCCTGAGTTTCCTTGACCTAATAGTTTGTGTTTCAGGTTAAAGTACCTTTCATATAACTAACACTGTTAGACTTACTCGCCCCAAAGTGCTCCCATGTCTTAGTAATCATGCAATAATGGTTTCGTACCAGAGCAGAGAGGGCTCTAAAAAATTCGAACGAGCCGTTAGTTTGACTCGACGCAGTACCGCGACAATCAATATACACGTATTGTACAAAACCATTATTGCATGAAAGACATGGGAGCACTTTGGGGCGAGTAAGTCTCACAGTGTTAGTTATATGAAAGGTACTTTAACATGAAACACAACTAAGACAAGGAACTCAGGGAAACTTTTGAGGTACCAAAACTTTATATCATCTTTAATGTGATACAATGATAGTTTCGAGGAAGTCCGTGGTTAGGGTGGTTAGAAGAAGTTTTCATCCTGCTCCAGCTACACTTTTGTATTTGGTCTTCACTGGGAAATGCACTCACAGATCATCTATATGCATGTTTGTACAAAGTTGTGTATGATCCATGTTTACCCTACAGTTATGTGAGACAGTGAAAGATTGGTTTGCACCCCTTCTACCATAAAAGCAATAAGGTTTTCCTGTTTTGCAGTTCTGAGTGGAACACTGGTATTCAACAGAAGTTCTAAATGAAGATAATACAACTGTACATGCATAGTAGAAATATATCAGGACTGTCAGATGATTGACGCCATTATTGCCTGATCAGCCAAATTATCACGCAACATTAACACCCACTGGCATGGAAATTGCAATATTAAAGTTCTTTGCGTGTGTGTATGTGTGTGTGTGTGTGTGTGTGTGTGTGTGTGTGTGTGTGTGTGTGTATTAAGTTTTAACCCTTTCTCAGCCAGAGACATTGGACAGTGTGTACAATGCTATGGACTTATCTGTGCCAATTGACTCTCGAAGCATGCAATGGGTTAAACAGAACAAATCTACCAAATGAGGAAGTAGGGGCCTTCTGCAGTACTCGCATGGCCTGGACTCCACTCATTTTGTCAATACATCAACAGTTGGCCACATTGTAGGACAATACTAGTTGGCTGTGAGCACATATTGATCATAGGAGTGAGAAATAACTACCTACAGGAAATGTTCCAGAGATGTACTGAATACATCGACTGGTCTTGTGTCTTACTCACGAGTTGTCTGATTTGGCTCACAAACAAAAATTCATATGTGTACAGGTCACAGAAATATGACAAGTGAAAATGTTTTGCACAGAGCAGTTTAGAATGCTGGTGGAGGTGGTGCTTGTCGTAGGCATTGTTTCTTTGAGACTTCAACGTTATGTGAAGCGAAAGGGAAGAGAAACACACACAAAAACAACATCTTCTTGAGAGGGACTTGATGGACGATGTGGTATTTTTTTCTATGAGTGGTTGGCAATGTGTGATAAATGCATTATGATTATGTGGCTTGCCAGCAACAGCGGATCTCTTCATTGTGAAGTCAGGCGCATACCTCGCCGGGGTTTTCACACGCTCGACTCCCTCCGCGTACCTCAGCCTCCCTGCTATATCAAATAATCTCCTTCTCTTCTCCAACTTTATGTGATAAATGTTTCACATGGAGAATTAGTCAAAACAATGATTCATCTCTTGCACAGTCATTCTTTGTCATACTGCCATATCCAGCTTCTCTGCCATCGACTATTGACCATGTTATTGTAGTCAACATTATCATCAGCTTGGGGTAACAGTGCATCTGTTGGGAACACAGGGCCTCGGCATTCCTTTCTCACGCATCTCAAAAGTACTTTATTGTTTATTGTTGTAATTGGGAGAGAAACACACTTAGTACATACATGTAGAATATCTTTTGGCTGCAATGTGATACAGTTGTTGTAGTTTCCTAAGGTATGAGACTGGATGAAATGATATGTCTGTGCATGAGAGGAAGTTAGAACATGAGTGTCATTCCATAGTTTCGTTGAGAATGCTGAAGTAGACTGAAATTCAAAAGATAATCAAGTACTGTTAACATGTAGAGTAGATGGTAACATCTCATACCCGAGTACAATGCACTTTACTTATCAATTTAATGTCACATTAGTTAGTGTTGTTTAAATCTGCATAGAGAAAGCTTGGACCTGAGACTGAAATCATTGTAAGTCAAAGGGAAGTATTGCCAGTTGAGATCAAAAAGGTCGAACATACAGTAGTATGTGGAGTTTATGCCCTTGTGCTTCTCATGTAACATTGTGCAGTTATTGCAACATTCATCTCAACTTTTTTTTTAGATTCCTTTATTTGATTTTTTTTTTTTTTGGGGGGGGGGGGGTCAGTTCCATCTGATGGAAACATTTGCAACATATTGTACTGTATGTATCTTCCCACTTGAGCTTTTTTATTTGTTTATCTGGAAAGGGTGTATTACATACCATACATAATGTATGTTGTATATATTCGGCTGGCTCATCGTATGTATATCAACAATTTTTTCATGTACTGTCAAATTTTCTGTATTTCTTTTCCTTTCCCCTTCCTGCCTGTGACCGTGCAGAGCCTGTCGTACCACTGTAAACGATGTGCAATAGTTTCCAGCTCTGGCCAGCTCTTGGGACGCGGGGCTGGGCCTGAAATCGACAAGAATGAATGCGTGATTCGCATGAACGATGCGCCCACCAAGGGCTTTGAAGCCGATGTGGGCACAAGGACTACAGCCCGGGTGATCGGGCACAGAAATCTGGGGCGAGTCTTTGCCCACCAGAAGGACTTGCAGGACCAGATGTTCTCCAATCGGTCGTCAGAAAAAGTTTTCATCCACTGGTCTTACCTGACGGACATTGATGCCGACCAAGTCGGAGAGTATGCGCTGGTCATGAAACTCATGGAGAAATACCCCAAGGTGGATTTTGTGATGTTCACGCCGCAAAAAATGAAATTTGCCGAAAAGCTCTTCCATCAGGAGACGGATCTCACAAGGTACAGTATTAGTCCAATTTTTTTTTTTTTCTTGTGCTGTTATTATCAGCAGTACTAATTACATGCATGTCTTGTTATTAAAGAAGATATCCACTCCAAAATTTAATCGATTTCATAAGAAAGAGAAAAAAATTTCCCTGCAGAACAGTGCCAAAATGATGAAATTGGATACAAAATAAGGGAGTTTCTGAAGAACATTCTGAAATTTCAACATTTTTGTGGAAAACACTTCTTGACCAATCGTTATAAATTTTCAAATTGGCAAGTTGAAGATGTCATGCTCTCACAATTTCTTATTCATTTCATTTGCAGAAATGACAAAAACTAATATTTCAGCTGTATTATATAAAGCTTGCCTTAAAACTACCAAAAATGAAATAAATTTTGGTGTGGGAATATGCTTTTACCTGTATTAGCTAAACAATAATTTTTTTTCTGAATTTCATGTACATTGTATACCATACATGAAAAATTGTGAGGGCATGACATCATCAACTTGCTTATTACAATATTCATAAGGACTGATCAAGAAATGTTTTTTAAAAAATGTGAAACAGATTTCACAATGTCACGTCTTCCATATATTTCTTATCAAATTTTTGTCATTTTCGGATAATTCTGTTGGGAATGTTTTTCTCTTTCTTTTGGAGTTTATTTATTTTTGGGGTGGATTTCTTCTGTAACTCTTCTATACTACATTCAGCAGTCAAGATGGACATCCATATACCTTTATCCACAAGTATTTAGAATTTTCTATATTTGTTGTCTTTTATGCATCGTCTTGTGTTATGAGCTATACAGCGACTGCTGATCAGGAACGCTACACTGGGTTTCTCATGAGAAATTCTCCTGATCATCCTTCTAGCTTTTCATCCCGAAACTTGATACACGCGTCCATGTGTGGGGCCCTGAATTGATAAACAGTGACATCTTGCAAAGCCAGTTCAGGAGTCACATCTCTACAGCAAACATGGGCAAGGCAACAGGTTCAATCTTTCTTCGCAACAGCAGCCTTGCATTATTTGGTAGATCATGAGGTGGTTGTAGTGGGGCAAGGTTGTATGACTTTTGAGTCGCTTTGAAGAATAGGTAAAGGAATCAATGGCATTGTTGGCCAATCTTATCTCGAAAGGTCAAGATGATTTCCACTTTGTCTCACGTCACATGTTAGTGATGTTGCTGTAGGTAGTTTGAATAGCGAGAAATAAATTATTTGACATCGCAGTCTTTCGTACTCATCTAATAGAATTGCAGTCTTTCCTGGTATTCCAGTCGCTTAATCAAATAGTCGAGGACCAAATTCCCCAATAAAGGGGGTTCCCCCAGCCCCAGATAACAGAGTATGATAGAGAATCCTTAAAGGAAGTGAGCTTTAATAGGCTAGCTGGACAGATTAGCTTGTTTGTCTGCATTATCGGTTTTGGTTTCAATAGCATTTTCATCCCATTGTGCTTTTACCCCTAACAATCCTCTGCTTCTCTTGATTGCGTCATTTTAAACTTCCAAAAACATCTGCTGTGAGCCACATGTTCCTCTACTGTCCAAGCTCAGTGCTGACCAGTCTCTCTAGCCTGAGTCTATTAAGTAGCCTGCGTCTTTGTAACAGGAAATTTACCCTCAGCATTATCATACTATCAAGCTAAGTAGGTCAATAATGTCTGTGTTTTCTCAAACGCCCGATTGTTCTCAAGACCCGCAGATAGAGTGCCATGTCTACAGTAGGATTGCATGACCGCGCATATCAGAGGGGGTGGGATGGAGTTTGAAGATTATGGTGGTGTATTGATTACAACTTTGTGTGACAAAAAAAAGAGGCAAAATTGATCAAAACCTAACAAAAAAAAAACCTTTAAAAAGATGGTATGTTTACACACACACACACATTTTAAAAGCTTACTAAATTGCTAACAATTTCAGGTGATTCTTCAATTTGGCAGTGCATTGTAGAAGAAAGACATTTTCCGTTTCTCAAATTGGCAAATTTATGCCACTTGCTTTGATTTTATTCCATAATTAGGAAGACATGACATCAGTAAAAGAAATGTGCCTGTTTATGTCGGTCTTTGATTAAGGTGATACCTAATGCCATGTATGTTCAGAAATCAAAAAAGGTATTTCAAATTTCATTGAGTTTTGAGAGATCCCAAAACCAATGTTAGGGAAAAAGATGAATACATTTCAATATTCCAGAGGTCATGTGATATTTGATCAATCACAAAGGGGCAGAAGGACATGCAGACTTAATCTGGACAAACGTCACATACTTTTAACATGTTTTGGGAGTCTAGCTAAAAAATTATGGGTCAAACTGCTTACGATATTTGCTGTCTAACATTTGTCATGATGCTGTAATTGAAA
This sequence comes from Diadema antillarum, assembly GCF_040938485.1. Classification (NCBI taxonomy): domain Eukaryota; kingdom Metazoa; phylum Echinodermata; class Echinoidea; order Diadematoida; family Diadematidae; genus Diadema; species Diadema antillarum. Next base: position 1,465,016 of record NW_027271035.1, read on the forward strand.
AATGATGTGACACTTTGTTTGAAGAAGTATCTTACATTTATTAAAGTGAAAGCAAACTTTTTGTCCCTAAACATTGTTTTTTTTCTGATGTCCCTTTTTGTAACATTACTGAGCGATCTTGTAAGTTACCATGGCAACTCAAATATTTGTGAAATTGTATTCATCCTTTTCAGTATCATAAAACCTGTAAAGGATAAACATGTAACATGATTGTGACATGAAACAAAAAGCACCAATACGTAAATTTGCTTAAAGTTAAATGTATCATCATAACTAACCACAGAATTGCCCTTATACAATGTACATGTATGTGTAGATGTGTGTTGGAAATCAGAGGTGCCAATTTTGATGATAACAAAAGGATAATTTCAATTGCAAATTCTTCAAGGACTTGGTGGGTGTTTAAAAAACACTTAATTTCTTTGTCTTGTCCTTCAAGGATCCGTTACCTAGAAGTGGGAGAGGGTAACATACAGTACTCAGCCCTTGAAATATAATGAACAAGCAGAACAACCAGAACCATAGCAAAGCTTTGCCTTGAAATGAATGTCACGTACTGTACAGACAGACAACAAAGGACCTTGTTGAAAGGATCGTTGTAATCAAGAGAGACAAAACTTTCGATGATCCTACCTGGGCATGAATAGCGTTGGAATATTTCAAGGCTGTTGTTATTCATTCGAACTTGTGCTTTTGCTGCTAAAGTGTGATGTCTATCATATGTTGTCTCCAGCAATATGTTTACATTAATTATTGTTTTGTGCTTTGTAGGTTTATTTTGGTATTGCAGCTACAAGGGATTTCCAGTATGCGGTACTGTAAGAGTGGATATTTTCGCGCGACTAATTTTTCGCGCTTGGCCGGGTGAGAAGAGTTTCGCGTGTATTTAATTCCGCGAAATCAAGACATCATGCACAGGAACACATGGCAAGCAAAAATAGTCGCGTGCTTTTATTTTCGCTCTAGTTTCTGGTTGCGCGAAATGCGCGAAAATTTTAACACCGCGAAAATTTCCACTTTAACAGTATATGGCATTTAATAAATCCTGATTTATTATACCCCCACTCACACTAGTGTGTATCGGGGTACATAGTTTGATATCCTGGTATATCACTGTCAAATATCGTAAAAGTCTTCAATAAATCTTTACTCTAGGTAGGTGATCTTCTCTGTCTAGTTGACTTGGACAAGACATGATTTTGCATAATGTTGGTTTGTGATGGCTTGTCATAAGGCACTGTTTTATTACCGAGAATACACTTGGACTCCACAAAATGTAATGTATAGAGAGGACATTTATGTAAGGGATGCCCACCACTTTTTTTTTTCAAATGATATTCATTCACTTCCAATCAAATGATTAAAAGAAAAAGATCAATTTACTACTGTACAAAAGTTGTACAACATAAGAGAATAATTCTTTAAAAAAAAAGAAGAACTTAAACATTTTCATGTTTCAATATAACTAAATAAAGATGGCAAAATTATAGCAATTACCGAAGGGAAAAAAAAATGGAAGTATATCATATCTAAAGTAGAACCCATCCGGCCCCAAAACAATTCTCCCTAGCTGACCTAACTACCCTTCCTGACCATATACTGCTTTACTATAATTACCAAAAAACAAAAAACGAACAAAACACTTCACCCCTACATAGTTACCTATCCTTTCCTTCCCACCCCTACCCATTACAGTTTCACTATTTTACTTCTTACACACAACCACTCAATCAAAAAAAATACACACACGCACACACACACACACACACACACACACACATACACACACATACATGTATATATTCACATTCATCTACATGTCTCATATCAACACTATAAAGGCAAGATCACCGTGGGATCACTTCCTGTTCTTAAGTTGGCTTTTCATTTTAACCCATAGAGAACGGACTGATTTTGCTACAACATGCATTTCCCACAGACACCTGTACGAGTATTCTCATGACTCATCTTCAACAGGTTAAAAATGATCTATAGGTCTGCTAAAGAGGTCTTTCTGCCAAGTGCTACATTTGTAGATGTTTTTGCACAGGTGTATTTAAACACAGTTGGAATGAATGTGGATTTTTATGTAGTTTCAACATTTTATAACAAGTTTTATAATCGTCTTTCTCTAAATATGACTTTCAAACATTGTTCCTTGGATGTACAATGTATGTATTGGACCAGATGGTACCACAGAGCAATCTTTTGGAAGATAGTAGGCAACTGCTCTTTATTTCCTGATTTTCTAAAGAAAACTGACCAACGTATTGCGGGAGGAATTTAATCAGTTGGTCAAATTCAGAGGCAGATATTTTGATCACTGGCATTGTGCTAGATAATTTACTCTCGCATGTGTGACCCAACCACCCACTGGGCTTACATATTACTCTTAACATGCATATTTTATGGCCCATTTTGTGATAAGGTGTGCAATTATTTACGAGCTGCAATTGTGAGTGTGTATGTGTGTGTGCGTATGGTAGCAGCCAGGAAAAACCAACAGGATGTAAGCATTTAGATTGTTGCCATGGCAACTACACTTACTGCAATTTACAATCATTGTAAACATCTCTATAAAACATACCCCTTGCATTGAAGTAGGTGTACACAGTATCACTAATGCAGACCTGCAATTGTTCTTTCATTTTAACCGTACAGTATTAAGTGTATGTGTGTTTTTGTCCACTTTTTCCAAATGTTAGATTAAAAAGGAATAGTAATTTTGAAGCGAGAAAAAGTTTTGTTCTAAATTTTTCTTTGACATGTCTTTATATAGGGTTTCCGTGATTTTGAATCAAAAATATTGTATCTTTATCTCTGTCTGTTCTAGCATACTGTATCAGTACATGTTTTTGATAGTCTGAAGGCATTGGTAATCCTGAAAAAAAAAAAAATATTGCAGTGTTGGTATCATTGATTGTCACAAAGAGAATCATCATTCTGAACAGTGCTGTGGAAAATACAATGCAGTGTGAATGCACCTCTGGTGGGCAGGGCAGCCAAGATACATATTGCCTAAAAAAAAAAAATGATTTGTGGGGCAGCACTCTTGTCTTTGGCAGATTACAAGGAAATCAAAGTGTTTCTCCCTCACTGCACACCACTGGTGCCTACTTAGGCAAGCTGCCTTATGAATGAGTACACTAAATTCTCCGAACATGTCCACTGAGGTTGGAAATCTTGCCCCTCCCAGAAAATCGCTTCCAAGCATAACTTTGTTGGTAATACTCAAGCTTTAAAGGTTATACTAGATTTTTAGGCTCGCCATTTTCTTAACCACATTAAATCCCCCCCCCCCCCGAAAAAGAAGGAATAGTATCAAAAAAGCCTGCACCAAACCAACCACCAAAGCTGTTAAAGGTGGCATGATTTAGTGTTTATCAGTTATCGTGTTGACAACATTTTGTAAGGTCCTGTTTACCTTTGGGAGCAGTGATTTAAAAAATGTTCAAGATATCACATCTGATATATATGTGTAGGTCCATTGTATTGCAAAATACCCTACCATGTAAGATTTTCACAATAAAGCCTAAGATATATGGAGATATCAGTATTTTCCCATTCAGCCATTACTGTAGACGGTTTGGTCTGGAAACATTCTTAAATAATTATTGTTCACATTTTGTGTACTTTGAAATTCTTTTTACCATCAATTGTATGGATTCAAATTTTTACAGTGGTTGTTTCCATCCCTAACTCACATTTCAGAACTATTTTGAATCACTAATGCTGGGTTTTTGTTTCATCTGCAAATGGTAAATTATGCCTTTAAAGTCATCTTCAAGCTGACATGTCTTAAATGTATTTCATAATATTCCATTTACTGTTTGGTACTCGGCTTTATTTGACATTTGATAATGCTTGCATCTATTGGCAAGCTAACTGAGATGCTTTTATGCAAATATGGCTTTAAAGGATAAAGAATGTGTGGGCATTAGTGATACTGACTGTATTATTTCTATGTTTACTGCCAGAAAGTAGGCAAATTAATTGTATCATTCTTCTCTGCCACCTCCTCCAGAAACCAATGCTTGTCAGCATCAGGTTCAGTCTGTGTGCAAATGTTGATGCCATAAAATTCATTCCCACACTTCCTCCGTGCAGTACATAGAACAGGGTACGCATATTTGTGAACATACGGCATTTTCCCACATACCGTATGTTTAGGCAATGTGCATGATATGCTAACAATACAACCATATGGCAGAATAATGTGACTGTGAGTTATGAGAAGATCAAAGCTTTGGAATAGATTTGTCTTTTGGATTGATCTGTTCAAGTTCAACGCACAATTCCTTCTTCCATCTGTCTATCTGTCTGTCTGTCTGTCTGTTTCTTTTTCTGTCTTTTCATTTTTTTTCCCCTAATAATATCCATACAGGGTATCCTCATATAGTCTAACACCCCCTCCCCCCCCCCCCCCCCCCCGAAACTGGAGCAAAGTGTATGATAAAGCGAATGTTGCCTGTCACTATTGTGCTATGTTTCGCATGAAAGCTCACATTTTGGCAGAATTTACCTTTCTCTTCCTCATTGCACACTGTCCTTTTTTTTATCATTCTTTCTTTCTTTTCTGCTAGATATTTGCAGCCTTGAAGTTCATGTGTCCCGTTTGCAACCTTGGAATATTAGATTCCCTTTCATAAGCTGGTATATTGTACGGGTATAGGTAATCAAGACCTTTCCACCGAATAATCAAACTAGAAACTTCTTTTTGTGGAGAGGGAATACAAAAATGCCAATTAATTCATTCGGACCCCAAAATTCCAAAGGTCCATTATTCTTGTTGCAAAAGGGGAGCATATTCTCAAGTGACATGGGTTAGTTTTTCATTTTACTTCTTTTAAAAGCCTGTGGTGGAATACCATAAGATGTCATACACAATATTGAGAGACATTAATCTTCAAGCAAAAGGGATATTATGACCTTTAAAGTTTATGTCCAGGATAAACATACTGTACAAGCTGTGCATACAATTTTAAAGATGCAAACATCTTGTATTTACATACCTGAATGTATGTACATTTGTAGATGTTATTAAATGATTGATACTATGGTCGTAAGAACATGAAGGAAATGACATATATGTTGAGGGAGATTTGAGGAATACTAGGGAGTAATAAATGCTTACTGTAGGGCAGATACATGTAGGTATCATGTATAATGCAGCTTCTGTGGCTGCTCTATTTTTTTTTTCCTTTGCTTTCCTTGTTACTTAAGCCCTTTCTTCACTGTGACAGCATCATGGTAATGGGAGAAATATTGTGACCTGATAAATTTTCCCTTGTTGTCTTCGCAAAATTGGACCTAATGAACAGAATAGAATCAACCAAGCAGCATGGTATGTAGGTCAGGGTTTCATCAAAATTGGACCCAATACATTATGAATTTTTTGTTGTTGTTCTTGTTTGTTTTACACATTTTCACAGAACAGTTATTTAGCAGCCACTTGTGTAAATCACAAATACAGATGAGGTGATGCTGCCATAGCCTAATACATATACATGTATGTATTCTTGATCTGTTTGAATATGATTGCAACCAATATTACAGTCACTATCTTTATTGTACAGATGTATGTATCTCCAATTTTGGTATGAGTTTTTATTCCTCTTTCCATCTCTTTATGCTCATACAGGTCTGTAATGTAATAAGATTTTGTATGGAATAGCAATTCAATATATTTATCGAGATGATTCATGTCATAATAGTCCAAATTGAGTTATCATTTGTACTTGGGTAAGCGCATTATCTGATATTATGAAAGTCATGTATACTCGTGATTAAAAGCAGTAGATCGTTTCGTGGCATTGTCAAGTGACTGTGCTCGGTGTTGTGATCGTGACATCAAATAATAATCCATGTCTCCCCCGGCGGGATCTGGATATAGCACGCGGATGTCATAAATAAATCAATACGATGCGATCCTGAAATTCACCGTTTGATAGACCTGACCTTTGGAACAGGCTGGGAGAAGATGTGAGATCAAGAAGGAGATGCATATTGTAGAGGGACAAAAGAAACTGGGTGTACCTAACGTGGAACGAGTTGGGCGGTGAATAGTATGCACGAAGAATAGGGACAAGAATAGAGTGATGGAAATTATGTTGGCGTGGATGTTCTCAGAGAGCTGTGTTTAGGATTACATTCAACAAATTGTGAATCTGTGCCACGAGTGAGCACACCTTGCTCTGTACATGCATTTAGTGGATGAGGCTGCATCTGATCTCTAAAAGCTTTGTCGCAACAAAACGTGCTCTCAGCAGAAAAATTTGCATTGTAGTCATGATTGTAGGGAGCATGGATGATAAGGCGTCTCTAACACCCTGTCCTTTTACTTTAATCATGGCGGACTGATAGACTGGATGAAAGATATCTGCATATGAAGAAGTCACATGTACAGTACAATTTGTAGGAAAGAAAAAAAAATGCTTGTAGTGAGCCTAATGACATCAGTTTTTCCGTTGGAAAGAGACTCTGGACAAAGACATGCTGAAACTGGGAGGCTTTTTTTAAATACAAAATGTAGCTGAACTGTGGTCATATCTTATGTACCAGTAATAAATTTGATTTCCTCTTGCCAAACAGTTGAAAAGTGGCCAGTTTGGGCACCTAAAATCTTTGAATTTGAAATATTGGTGGCCTGAAAAATAAATGTAGTGGCCCAAAATAAAAGGAAAAAGAAAAATCTCTTTTGAATTTTAGCTGCCCGTTAGGGCAACCAAAAGATAGTCGTTATGGAAATTTGGTAGCCAGACATCAGTTTTTAGTGGCCCGTGGCCATCGGGCCACCGCTGATGTCAAGCCCTGACATGGTAGGATTCAGCAGTTTTCATACATTGGGTGTTGTTCAAAAAATCTGGAATGGAACAACAGTGTTAATTGAATATTGTGCGTAGTATGTCTTTCATGCTTCATCTATGAAAAATAATCATAGTGGAAAAATAAATCACTTTGAAGTCTTGAGGACAAGCTATGCAACAGCTGAGTCCTCTATGCAAGATTGATTAGTCTTTGTAGATATTACACAAATGGTCTAAGTATGCAAAGTTTGTCCTTTGGGACCAGCGTGCAATGAAACATTGAGGACATGATGATGTTAAAGAATTCCCCAAGACATAGAGTGGGTGTATTGTACACGTAGGTGATGATCAGAGCAGGGAGGTGGGCTAACCCTAACCCTAACCCTCTCTTCCCACCTCCCTTATCAGAGTACATGCATGTTGGCAGGGTAGCATGTGCTGTACACACCTTTCAAACCATCATCTGTCACCATTTAATGTGTGCCAGTAATCTGTCTTTATATGAGGCTTACCAGGGTGACTTTCTTGTCATTTATTTATTTATTTTTGCAGTCATTTATTTTCATTCTATTTATATGCCTTTTTATTCATTTATTTATCAATTGATTTAGTTATGTATTTATTCATTAAGTTTTTGCTTGAAAGAGACCTTAGGATTTTGTACTGGAACATTTTTCTGAGATGTATGCTAGTAAAACTCTTATAAGAATTCCTCAGCTAAGAATCTTTTTTTCTAGAGGGAATCTTCATAATTCTTTTTTTTTTCATATAGATTATATACATATTATATATATATATTTTTTTTTTTTTTTTTGGGGGGGGGGTTTGAGAAAAGATAGCTCCTTGGACTGTAAGCTTAAAAGTCTCTATGTTTTTACAGTCTATTTTCTTTTTTCAGTGGTGCACAATTTATTCCATTGAGTTTATGCTATCAATGATTCCTTTCTGTAAGCAGAAGTATTCTGAGCCGCACAGACTACAAAAGCGTTACAATTTTGCTTTACCCAGGTTACACGAAGTAAGACTAAATAAAAAAACCACAAAACAGATAACATGTATTTTAATCTCATAATCCATCAAAACCTTGAAAATTGCAATCATGTGAAACCAGACTTAAGGCCATCTATGTGGTAAGCAATCAATTATTACATAATTTTAAGACCCTGTGACAGAAGGCTTTTATTGTTGTTGTTTTTCTCTCGTTATTTCCGTAGTCACTGAGACAAGACGCCTGTATTGAAATCAAACAAAAGTCCTACACATGTTATTTCCTGCTCACATCTTCCTACATTGTACCCCAGTGATTTCAGACAGCACAATGACCTGGGACTTTTTTCAGGTCTACCAGAGGACTTTTCCATGTAACACACTGACTTTCATGCCACATACAATTGTTAGTGCGTTGTAGATGGATGGAAATGCCGGCAGATAGAGGATCAACAAAAAGATCGGTGTGATCCATAACTGATGTCATACATTTAATTTTTTACGTACATGTTTTCGAAAATTTCATCTCTTTTAATAGTGTTAATGGACATAGGTATGTTGATTGTGTGTCTATGAGACACTTTTATTTTTCTATCCACAATTCACAATTCAACATTACTTTGTTTGGGTGTGGTCGTGTTTGTTGACAACGAGTTCTGACGTAGATTGAACGATTAGCAAAGTCTGTGCTAGATATTTATTCCCCCCATCTCTGCCTTGTATTACTGGCTATTACTTTACCTTGCTGACCTTGCAGGCATCAAAAGCTGAGAAAAATACAAAACAAGATGTTTTGGTTGAGAAATTAGTACACATGGCTGTTTGCTTTAAAAAAAAGAAACTTAAATGTTAAAATGTTTAAAGCTTAAAGGCCTAGTAGTGTGGGGAAACGTGAGTGATCCTGTTGAATAAGCCAGTTCGTAATTAGCTCATGTACACATTGGGACAAATGACCTTTCTTTTTTCTCAGTTGGTTAGGCACTTCACTCGTTTTCAAAGTGGCATAATGCATAGCTCGCACGACGTAACAATTTATGGAATTCATGTTCATACAAAGAATTAACTTGTGTTGAGATCAGGTGATGAGAATGCTCTATCTGTTGACAATTTAGCAGGCATCCATTTCATTGTTTTGTGAATAACAATCAATTTCCTTTTATATTGCAAAATACCATTCTTGCTGTCAGGTGGATGTGCTGGCAAGCACCATTTAGATAAGGATCACATGAATAATCAGCGCATCACAGATGCTTATCTCATTGGATTTACAAACCAAAATGCCTATTGGTACAAATGACCTTTTTCTGCTCAAGCGCAAATTGGAATTACGAACTGGTCTATTGATCTCCATTCGCTGCTCATCGGGATACATTTGAAACCATGAATAGGGTCCGTCAGCCAGTGGTGGTGAATGTGTGCATCGAAGCGCATGCTCAACGGTTATGGTCACCCCCAGTCAAGGTTCTTCGGCTGTGTGTGTACAGATAGTGATAGAGCTGTACACAATGAAAGTAATATACACTGTAGTATTGGTTGAGGTGAGGATTCAGCTTTTAATTTTTTTTTTTGGTGAAATACTTAGAAACCATTTTATGACATGTTAAAGAGCATACGATTCTAAAAAGAATTCAAAGTTTTTAATTCTTTTAGTGAAAATTGGTTTTGAAATGGCTGAGATATCCCAAAACAAAGTGAAGCAAACCGATCCTAATAAAAGTGGATCCCACCTTTTATTATGATTACTTTGATTCGGATGTTGCAGCCATTTCACAACCAATTTCAATCAAATAAACTTTGAATTCCTCTTAGAATTACATGCTCTTTCAAATTTCACGAGAGGTTTCTCATTATCTCAAATAAAAGTCTGAGAATATTTTAAAATCCAAAACTTCTATTGTTATGAAGCATGTCACTGTCATGAATTAGACCTGATAGCATATCTAACATACTTGACGGCATCTGAAGTACAAAGCTGATAGCATCAAAACTTCACGCAGTGGCCTGTAGGTTTCTTCCAGTTTCTGTCTGAGACGAGGCTGCATATTGGCACTGGTCCGACGGTCCAGGACCAGTAGAAATCACTGTCGGACCACTAACTTTTTCTGGGATGGACCAGTAAAAAATGGAAGAACTGGGAACCTACTGGTCCGTCAGACAGGTCAGACCAATAGAAAAAAATGGGTTAGTGTGCGGCCCTGTCTTGGGTCTAATAGATAAAGAGGGGAAGTACAGCATAATGATCACATATCATCAGATAGCATAGGATCTGAGAAAACTTGTTGAAAGCAAATCAAAAATTCAATGCTCATTGACTTGATAAGACTTTCAGAGTGACAGTTTGGATGTGGAGCAACTACACCTGCTGACAGGCCGAACATTGTGGAGGTTCTTGATAAAAGATGACAACTCAAACAATACATCGGTGGGCATAATACACTATGCCATTTGTGGGTGTGGTGTTGTAGTACTAGTATGGGCTTGTCAGATGGAAAACCAAGGTAAATATTGGGACACAAAGAAAGAAAATGGAAGATTCAAGGATTTTCTTTTCAGTTCTCGCTGTAAAAGCCATACTGGAACTGAACCAAAGCGGCAGTTCCATGCCGTTAATGTCTACACATAAACATGAGTTGAATGAAGCATGTAAATTGGTGAAAATTCGAGAGATTTGACAGCGATGAGGAAGCGGCATGCTTCAAAATTTAATCAAACATTGGCTCAGTACATATTGGTACCCAAAGTGATATTTTTTTTTACCACAAATCACTTATTTTTTCATGTGATATTTCAAAATTAATTACCATTTTATCTTTTATGATGAGAATTATAGCCCACCTTTCCTTTTTTTCTCTCTCTATCATAGGGATGAGTGCAAAATTATACCGGTACATAATGTAAACTTTTAAGTATGCGAATATCTTGATATGATGAACAGTTGTTTTAGAAGACAGTATTGTATTCTTTTTAAAAGATATCATATGCAAAATAAGTCATGAAGCAATGACTTCATCAGTTCATTGATTTACTTTAAAAAGGTTCAAAAAGTCTTGAAATCTTTAACAGTGTCTTGTGACCTGTTACAAACAAATAAAAAAAGATCTTCCATCAAAATTTAGTAATTGGCGTGGCACTGGAAAATCAAATTCGATGAGCATTATATGAAGTGCCCCTTAAACTCTGACAATGAAACAACATTAACGAGTTAGACACGTGGTATTCATGCACAAGCTGATATCAAAGCCACGTTCAGACAAACTGGTAGATAAAAAAAACAAGAAAAGAAAAGGCTTTCCTGATCAGGCCATGACCCTTTGATATCATGTCTGAAAATGGAAAGACTCTAAACAACAGTGTGAAGAGCAATGCAAAAAGACAGATGCCCCATGTTTTCACTTTCCACCCAGACTTGTTTGTTCGGATCACCCATAGCAGTGCTCTTCCGTCACTATCAAAGCCCATGTTGGTAAACCTGCTAGATGATCAAATGGCTGTGTTTGGATCCGCGACAGTTGATTGCAACTATGTCTGATGGGTGCAAACAAACTCATCCATATTTCTGAAGGTCAGAGTTGGAGGAGATAAAAACGAGCCATTTTTGTGTCATTTCCCATCTGTGTAGGATTGAAAGTTTATTTTTATACACGTAGGCCATTGCATGCTGGTCGTGGATTTTGCGATGCATACTTTGTAAATTTGTGTAGCCACCCTTGAGACCAGCAGTGGTTTGAGAGAACCTTCACTCGTGCTGTAAATAGTAGACAGTATAAAATAAGATGCAAAAAGTGTCAGATTTAGGCATGAAATAGATTCTCTATACCATCATAAGTTATACCTTTGTGATAGGAGCTATTGGAGTTTGATTGAATAAGCTTTTGTTAACTTCAGAAATGACTGAAATTTGAAATCTTAAAAATCTTAAAATCAAGCTCTTGACAGGATATTGTCATGCTTAAATCGATCAGTGAAAGATTTACTAGTAAAATAATTGGAAATAGTTTCTACATTTTTAAGAGTGTAAATCACAATTGTACTACAGAGTGTACATTCATACGTAGTTTACTGTGCACTGTATAAAGTACATACATACATGTCCTTTGATTTGCTGTGTATTGACTATCTTCTTTTGATCCACCTAGTAGAGTCATGAAGAACATATGTCTTTCAAAGCAGTTGAAACTCTTGTCCATTTTGCACAAAACAGAACTGGGAAAAACAACAACATTGTGTTCAGTGTAGTATTATGTGAGTGAAGCCATTGTTGATTCGTCTATTTGCACTAAATTCAGGAAAGGTGGAGATTTCGTTTGAGGGGTACTTCCCCTTTTTTTCATCAACTGTTACAATTTAGAAATTTCATACATTCTTGTACCGTCGCCCTTCAGTGCCTGATGCAACAGACTTGAAGTTCACTGTAATTAGCAAGTGAATATCAAAAGAAGTTCAACTGTCAAAGGAGCTTTGTTGCTTTAAAACCTTCTTGTGGTCACTCAGAGTTCTTGTGTATTTCTTCATACATAGAGTCTAGTCTCATATCTTCCTTGTCATTATTCCAACGGATTGACAAATTGCTCTACATTCACATACAGATACATGGTAGTACATGTATTAGCACCAATAACTGTAGAACTAGATATTTTCACAAATTTTGCGAGGAGCCAAGATTCGCAAAGATTCACAAAATTAAAATGAACAACAAAGTTTTTGTCTATACACAATGCATTGAATCCCATTCACCAATTCACAAGAGTTTCATGCTGCCAAAAAGGGTGTCAGCTTCAATTCGCGAATGTTTCTGGTGTTACAGTACAGTGCTCTCCGCATAATCAGGTACTGCTTAATCGGGTACTCCGCTTAATTGACTTAAAAAGTGAAAAACAGTTCCCGATGCATGATATATTTACCGGATAATCGGGTAGGCATTCCGGATAAGCAGGTAGGAATTTTCCAGATTAACCCGATATATTCCCATAGTTTCCTGCAGAAACCCTTTGAAATTTGTGTAAATATAAATAATGAAGAAACTGTGAGGTGCTGAAAGTCAGTAGAGAGCTTAGGTTCACGGTCTAACACGATTATGTGCAGTGTACGACTGATTGGCCGTATGACTGGTACAAGTAGACGCATTTTTGCATGTCGTATAACCCTCATGTGGCTTGATGAGGACTCGGGGGCTGCAAGCAGATTGCTGATGTTTGCAAAATTACACTGCAGATACTTTAAACTAAGGCTGTTGTGTGACTTTAGATGAGCTGTGGCTGTAAGTGACATACCATGCTGTGTGTCTGACACAGAGAGGTGTGTCATTACATGTAGTATGTGGTATCTGCGTAGTGAATGGATGAACATGCTTTCTGGTTAATTGGTTACTCCGCTTAATCGGGTAAAAAAATGCTCTGCTGGACACTACCCAATTAAGCGGAGAGTACTGTATTCACTGTTTTGGTTGCAGCCATGTGGTAACAAAAAATGTTAGCATGCATACTCGGACTGGACTCAGTTGCATTAGAAAGCAACTCAACACAGAAATTCATTAATTTGCATCTTTTCTGTCTGTTTCTAACTTGCAGGAGACAAGCAAGAACTTGGTTATCAACGGGGTGGTACACAATGTTGCTTGCTATGGACGTGTGTGACGAAATTAATGTCTATGGCATGGTCAGCGAAGATTATTGCAAGTAAGTATAGTAAATTGATTCACCGTATTATGACTGAAAACCAGTTCTCAACATTTACAATGTATTGAGCACATTATTTATGTGCAATTCATGATTATGATAAGGTGAAAGGGGCTTCTGAATATCCACCTAAAGAATTGTTTGATGAATAGGTTTTGTCATTAGAACAAGTGGCTAGCCACATCATTGGACATTTTCAGTAGTGTCACTGTTGATGTAATTATTATTATCTAATATCATCATACTGCTTTTTGTTCTGTCACTTATTGCTGCTGCTGTGGCTGCTACTGCTGCTATAGTGTCTAATGTAGTGTTGACCAGTGTTTGGATCAGTTAAATAATTTGTGAATTGAATGCTCAGTTCCATGATTATTAGGAAAACACTAACTAGTAAACATTATGATTGACATACTTAGAAATGACTGAAGTTCACTGATTTACACTGAAGGGCTGGTGTGAAAATCAATCGTATTAAAAAAAAAATCAACTTTTATAGCAAATGAGATTGCTTTAACCCACTTTTAATGGCAAATGTAATCTGTGGAGAATGTTTTAAAGTTTGATTAGATATGGCATAGAAAGGTAAACCGAAGATGTGTATTCTCTCTGTGCAGTGTTGATAGTGCCAATAAAATGCAGTCTACTCGCCACTTTACAATAATTATGAATACTTCAGAAGTCGGGAAAGTGACATTGCCATATTTGCATAATCATCTGGCGTCAGAGTGCAATGACCCTGTCCTTTTTCTAGAGGCACGTCCAATGTGTTCTCAATTAATTGCTTTTCCTCCTTGTGTTGGCACAGACATTTCCAGTTCCTGTCACTTGCTTGACATGATAAAGTTATCTAAGTTGCTCTTTTCCCCATACGTCCGTTACATGTGTCATGTTTTAATTGCAGTTTTGATCACCAGCTTCTAAACATGATAAGTTAGATATGAACAGGCCACCATTACAATGTTGTTGGGTTTGTTTGTTTTTTTTTCTATTGGGGGGGGGGGGGGAGGAGGGGGTTGTTGCTATTGATATGTTAGTATCTTAATTGGACTGATGTTTATGCATTGAAGCCAACCGATGTGCACTATTATTTATGATCTCTATAGTGCAGTGCCTTCAACTCTGACACACTAACAAAAACAAGGAGGTGAAAAATGTTGGCAATGTCCTTTTGCTAAGTTGTCAAGTTGTCCTTTGAGGTTGTGAAGTATTATAAGGTATACATGTAGCCAGAGAGAGAGATAATTGCATTTCAGTCAACAACAGCTTACGCTCTGTATGCAGAGTGCTTGCGCAGCGCAGAGTTAACTCCGCGCTATTGCTCGCCAAGTCCAATCCACCAAATTAATTTTTGATGACCCCGCCGTGACATCATGTTGCACCGTCGCATTTTCAGCACGCTCTCTCTCTCTCCGCGTCTTCAGACGGCGGTGTGAGGGGCCGCAGCTCTGAATATTTCAGAACATGATGAACAGTAGTTGGAGGCTTTGCCCTCGGATTCCTGGTAGACTCAGGAAGAGCATCGTTAGAGGGCTGCGCAGGAGATTAGATGAAAATGTATTGTATCTGTGTTAAACGTGATTAGATATGCGGGCAGGATCTTAAGAGTGACTCATTTGTGCTCTTCGTTTGATGTGGCAGTGTGACATTTACGCAAATGTAGCCTGATATAATCACCCCAGCTACTTGATTACATCCTCATATCCTCCCCATCTCCCTATTCTTCTTGTCTCCCAGCCCAGCAGCTTCTAGCCCCATCCCACCCCACCCCCCCCCCCCCCCGCAAAAAAACCACCCAATACATACAGTGTACGTACACCCTCTTTCCTTCCCTGCTCCATCTAAATCCCTACCCATTCCCCTCCCCCCCCAAAAAAAAAAAAAAAATTAAAAAAAATAAAAGATAATAAATATCAAAACCAGAAACCAACATCAGAAATTCTCATGAGTGTAAGATGTTGTACAGTGTGTGTATTATTTGTACTCATAATACCTTTGCGTTTCTGCCAGGGGAAAAAAAAATATGTGTGTTTTTATGGAGGTACTTGAATTCATGCATCATTTTACAGGCAACGACCATCTCTTGACTTGGTCGCGACTAGAGATGTCGCGGAGACATCTCAAAGAGCATCTGGGAGGCTGGAAAAAGTCTCTGAAAAAAAGAAAAATTAATATGTTCCATTCTCACACAACTCCCCAGAGACCAGGGGATTCGTTTCATGAAGTCATCACGTAAAAGTCTTTACATAAATCTCAAAAATGGCCAAAGTCACTCTTATGTAGCCGTGAGAGGCTCTCAGAGAGAAGTGAAATCCATTTCATGATGTCTCTTGTAAAATGTGTCTTATGAGCGAAAAGTCTCTCATAAGACCTTCCTGTGAAATGGACCCCAGGCTAGGCTCCAGGGGACATCGCAGAGATGTCTCTGCCTCCACTTCAGGAGCAGGAAGACTGGAGTTACCATCAGGTCGTCACCCAGCTAGTGAGATACACACTTTAGTCTTTGAGATTAGGACTGTTGTGTGTACCAAATTGCTATGAGTTACCCTTGCGTGATTTATCCACATATTTGCTTTGCTGAGGAAGCCATAGCAAACATACAGCAAAGTGTTTCACTTTTCTTCTCTCATTCCTCCGTTTCAAATGGTGGAACCCACACAATCATTACCCAAAGAGGAGGCCCCTGTGTTCCTTGGTGGTGCATTCTCTGGCATGTGTTTGCCACTAATGCTATCAGTATCCTTGCTCTCTGTTCAGATGTAAGCCAGTTTATACCAAAACTCGATAAAGAAACAAAGTATAAAGAATCATCGTATAGCAAACAGACCTTTCAAATGCTAATCTCAACCATTCTGGAAAAGGTCATATAGATGCACAGTTTCCCTCTGCGCATGTTGTTATGGTCATGATGTCGCCACTGGTGAGAGGAATAGGGTCATCTTTCGTCCTCGCTCACATTAAGCCCCGCCTAGTTATACCGTTCTATGGTCACCATACACGTACGTTCAGACACCTATGAACATGATGGAATGCTGATTCGTTATCGAGTTCTAGTTCGAAACGATGCTCTGACTGTCATTTTGTTATACATAATTTCGTTAGTCAGCGTTCAGACATATAAATTGTTTGCGTCTGAACACCCTGTTGTATTACACACCAGTGATGCCTCTGCCACGAATACCACCAGTATCGTAATATCGCACACCAGTAATGCCTCCCTGGCATCCCGAACACATGGCTGGCATCCCGAACACATGGCTGGCCACCACATGGCAAGCACGCACACAGAGTCAACCTCCCATCTTTATTCACACAGAGAAGTGATGTGGGAGGAGCCAGCTTCTGTCAGGGATGTCTGCCATCCCACAGCCAACCTTGGGAATGTTTTCTGATCAGAGGTAGTGGAAACCCTGTGCTCTGTGTACCAGACACAAAATGAGAGCATCAAGGGCGATTGCATCTGGGCTCTGGGCTTAGTGTCCTCCCTGCTCTCACAAGATCTCCACGTAATATTTTCCAACCCTCAACAAGATGAGAAGATGATGACTTCTGGCATCGCAAGAGCCCCCAAAATGTCAAATTCGAGCTCAAAATACCAGTAGATGTGACCGTTAGCGAGAGCATTCCACGAAATTTAGATTGGCTTCCAGAACATGTTGTAAGGAGATGTGCGTAGTCAGTGCATAATGCACAAAAATGTCCCATATTACATATGGGTATTTGCAAACTGATCACTCATATTTTATTGTCAATTGTATCTTGAGTGTGCTTGAAACAAAATGAAAGAGAGATACTTTATAGCAAGATATTTTCACTTCATGAAATTTTTGCGAATTGGTGCTGACAGCCTTTTTCGCGGCATGAAAATTTTGCAGATTGCCACTGGCATTCTATGCATGCAGTGGAGACAAGAACATTAGCATGCATTTTAATTTTGTGAATCTTGGCTCATGTTATTCGCCAAACTAACGCGCACATGAAAATTTCTGGCTTTGCAGGAGGGTAGAAAACTAGCGGTAGATACAAGAGAAGAGGAAACCCATGACAACGATAAATAGAGCATACTTTGCATATATACCAGAGGATCAAACTTTTCGGAATATATTTCTGCCGTACTGTATATACCTGGTACATATCATTATCACATAGAATTGCAGTAGGTACAATGTAAATGGCAGATATTTTGAAATATAATGCAACAGTGAAGTGTTAGAGGTGATTCAGTCATACAGTGCCATTCAACTTTGCTCAAATATTTTCAGCAAATGAGGTACCAGTTCTTTGTTGCAAATGGAGAAGGAAGATGAACTGAATAAAAAAACTGAACAGAACTTACAAAGACTAGAAAAACCCCAAGTCCGTCACTGTTCAAGGTGCAGCTTGAAGATATGGCACAGTTTGTTTGCCATGTAATAAACCCATAATGATTTATAGCTCTTGGAATTATTTTTTTCCGAGACTATTGACCATCAAAGAAGAATTAAATTAAATTCCATTGGTTCGGGTCTTGTCAAGTGTTTGCTCTCAATAGAAACTGTGCTGTAATTCAAAATCTCCATGATAAGGTCAGTAATGCAGATAATATTTTCGTGCAAATAATATTCCCCTCATCAAATGTGGACTCTGGATTTGCATATATATATTAGTCATGGTTTGTGAGAATTGTCATCAGCTTGGAACTTTCAGTGATATGGCCGTAGTTTAGTGTGATCTACTGTGAAGAGGTACTAACAGGTACTAGCTCGCCTAGTACAGTATACGCCATATATTTCGCGAGTCTAAATTTTCACGAATCTGGATTTCCCGACGATTTTGCGAGTGGTTAAATTCTCGATCGTGGAGTCCCGTGCTGAATGGAGAAGTGTACACGCGTACGTCACATCCACATCCGGATCGGAGTCGATATTTTCGCATGTCTTCAATTTCGCGAATAGCACCTGACTCACGAAATTCGCGAAAATAAAAAGCTTGCGAAATATTCGGCGCTTACAATACCTCCTTGCAGCGTCTATTAGAATAAGTGTTCAGTAAGTAATGGAAGAAGAGAATGGTATGAGAACAAAGTGTCACAGTAGGAATGATGCAGTATAATTGCAGGTACTGCTTTATATGACCCCATGGGTCAAAACCTTAATGATATTGTACATATTTGAAGATGTGTGTACCATGATAATAATGCGGGCATTTGCCATACACAAAGTTTAGTAGAACTGTGCTTTCCCTTCCACTTGCATTTCATACATTGTACACAATAATCTCTCCTTCCTGATGAATTTTGAATTGCACAATGATAGAGCACAAGTGTAGTTTTCAGAAAACTGCTTGGAAAATTCAGCAAATTGTCACTTTATGGCATCATGATTGCTTGAATAGCAAGGTGACAATAAATGAAATGAAATGACATATCACAGTTAAAATATGATATTTCTATGAGAGAATAGTTGGAAAATGATTATCACTGTGTTATGGCATGATAGTGCAGTACAGAGTAAATGTATTCATGCATTCAGGCTATGTTAAAGCTATAGCGGGATGTATGAATCATATGCATATAATAGAGGTTGTGTACCAGCCATGGGTTGGGTCGGCCTTTGCATATTTTTGTTGTTGCTTTATTTGAAAATCATGTTACTTATTTATGCACGAGCGAAAGATATCCGTTCTGGACTTTGGTATTTGCTCGATGGCCGACGTTTAGATCCCATGTATGCTTTAAGACAGTAAACACATTGTCGTGCTAGACTTGCGCTGAGAGGAGAGCGTGGATTACTTTGATATTCTATGCATGAACATAAAAATGCAAGGCTGTACTGTGATTCAGCCTAATACCGTATGCTCATTATTCATGTAGGCCACGAGTGCCGTCATAGATATTTAAGGTCATCTCAATATTAAGCCAACACCGTAGTTGTACATTGTACTGTGCACCCTACTGCATCAACCTGCCATTGTGGATTGTTGATTACTTGGGTAATTTCGAGTAGCAATGAGCCGTCAAGTTTCCTACTTAAGAATATCATATTTCTTGCAGTCTTACTCTCTCTCTCTCTCTCAATAAATCTATCAGGGCTCATCATTAGCAGTGGCCTGATGGACTGCGGCCACTAAAAATTGAATGTCAGGCTACCAAATTTGTATAGCGGTTATATTTTGGTGGCCCGTTTGGCAACTGAGAAGTCCAAATTGAATTTTGTATTTTTTTTTTTTATTTTGGACCACTACATTATTATTATTATTTTTTTTTTATTTTTTTTTTTTTGGGGGGGGGGGGGGGGGCACCATAATTTCAAATTCAAAGATTTCAGTGGCCCAAACGGCCCACCTGACAGAAATGTGAAAGTGTCAAGTCCTGTACATATATACATATAGATATATATGTAGCCATATATACAATACATGCATACTTATATATAATCATATAAAGTATTTATTAAATTTCTCTGTCTCTTTTTCTCTGCATCTACCTTTGCCTACTGCTCTAGCCATATTTACCCTGTCTTCATCATATCCTAATAGAAGGGAACTGTGTGGGTGGTACTGATAAGGGAATATTTGTTGACATTATGATGGTCCCTCTGTAATTTACTCTGCAATCACGGCGTCTGGTCTTTCAGTTTTCGACATTCTTGGGACGTCTCCCAAATGGCAAGAGTGCTCGTGAGGACTTCTTTTACTGCACACATGTGAAATGAGATATGAAGGCTGATAGCAGCTGTGGTGTATGCACCCCCACATACTTATGAATTTATGTGACCACAAGCATTGGAAAGACAGAGTATAAGGAATTCACCTTACCAATGCATTCCCATGAGTGTGAAATCAAGCATAAAGAACATTCGTAATCAAGATTGACTGTTAATGCATGTCTGGTCACGATGTTTGTATTGTCCATGAAGAGACATACTTTGTTCTGCATATTATGGAGTGGGGGGGAATCCCAATTTTGATTTTGGTGGAATTAATTGAAAACTTTAAGGTTTTTAACAATATTGAATACTCCGCTGGTTCTCAGCTAATGACATTTTACTTGTCATGAAATACTGTGTACTCCATTTATTGAATGATCGTGATATTTCCCAAACCAAGACGTGGGAGACAATTTCACCAGTGGCAGAATACGGAAATTAAAACCACACAGCATACGCATGTAAGACAGAGAATAAATGTTATTGCTTTTCAAGAAGCAACAGTTAGTGATTTCCTGCTTTGAAGTTGTTTTTCAGGAGCTTGGCATTTGTGTTATGGAAGGCACAATTTATTTTGGCACGGTCTTGATCTCTGTGAATATCAGTTGACTTCTTTGGAATATGAAACTAACAAAACATGTTGACATATAATGCATGTGTGTGGTCTATTCAATACCAGTTCTTAAAAGATCAACTGAATATCAAATTACCTGTGAAATTTATGAAAATGGAAATATGATGATAGATACCATAAAGCCAGAACATTTGTGGCATGAAGCATTTGCAAATTAACGCAGATAGCTGTTTTCGTGGCATGAAACTTTCACGAATTGCCGCTTGCATTCAGTTCATTGTATAGACAAAAACTTTGGCACACATTTTGCTTTTGCGAATCTTGGTTCCTCGAAAGAATTTGCAGAAGTTTCATGCACATAAAAGTGACTGGTTTGATAGCATGTGGTGTATTCAGTACGAGCTCTGGAAAGAGCAAATGTTTCTTTAATCTTCTCATTGATAACCCTAATGCTGCAAAGCATTTGGGAGATGATTTCAGACCACTAGTCCAGACTATCGAATGTATTTTTGTTTCCAAACAGTGTGGAATTAATCCTAGCTTTTAATCTTTTCTTTCTCTTGCCCCATTTCACCACCATCTCCTTCAGGGATCACCCATTAGAAAAGGTGCCTTACCACTACTACGACCCACTCTCCAAGCCGGAGTGCTCCTACTACCACACCAGCGAAGTCCGGCTGTCCAGCGGCCACCTCTTCATCACGGAGAAGGCCGTCTTCGCCCGCTGGTCGCACATCTACAACATCCACTTCCACCATCCCCAGTGGACACCTAGGCCGTACAGTGTCAGCGACACGTTGCGGACTCCATTCCTATTGCGCTATCACATAGCCAACAACCGACTCTTTTCGAGACATCCCCTGTGGAAGCTCTACTTCCACTTTGCCGGAATTTTCTACCCCTTGGTGCATTGACGCAAGTGATTCACAGTAGATAGGTCCCGTTCAGAATTCTATCGCCGATGGTATCTTTCTCATTTTGTGTGTTGAATTGTAACTTTTTAACAAATTCAGTTGTGCCAGCACCACGATGACACAGCGAATCTAAGTGAACAACACTGTGGAAAGCAATGCGTGTTTGCAAAGTGTCATGGTATGAAATATAGCGTGCATATTTGGAAGCGTGCACGTGGGAAGATGGTCAACCCATCGTGTGTTCGCGGCACCTGCTGCTTTGAGCCGGCCTGGGTTGAGGGACAGAGATGAGAGAAGAATATGGCGGGGGAAAAAAAAGCAAGGATGACGATATTCACCCCTCGCTGCAGGAGCTATCCGTCCAGGTTGACATGCTGTGGTCTGCTGTCCGTGCAACGCGGCGACGAGCGTGGACGTCAACTTCAGCCCTAGCCATCTGTTGCGTGCAACTGCCAACCAGGAGGAGCGGCGTGAGAAGAGGGCGATGTGTGGGGCGGGGCAGCATCCTCTGTCCGCAGAGAAGGGAGTTCCAGCAACAAAGCTTTCAATACTTAAGGGAAAGGGAGGGAGGGGGAAGCGTAGCACGGCATAGATAAGGATCAGCGTCACAGATCCGTGCAGCTGTAGATAATGGACAGCGTTCAGTGATTGTTGTTGGATTTTTTTTTTGTATATACATATATGTGTAAATCAGTGAGAGAGCAATGAATATGATATGCTTTGATGAGATGTTGCCGTGTGTGTAGTCGTGTAGGTGCTGAAGAAAATAGTCTCTGCCCTGCCAATGTATGTGCTGTTCAGAGCTCTCCAGGCTTCTAGCATGCCAAAATTGTCGTCGTTTCGGGGAGGAAGGGAAATGGGTACAATATCTTCCACTCCAGAAGCACAGTGAGCATTTCCCTCAGTCCCCCGGGACAGACTTACTCCTTTCACGGGATTAATCGATTTGTGATGTTGCAACCGAGACCCAGATATTGAGAAGTCGGTAACTCCAATTCACAACTTTGTGGTCTTGTATGTCAGAAACAAGACATTTAAGAGCCGATAGTTCTGACATTGACACCTTATGGGGGGATAAAAAAAATTCTTAAAGGAAATGGCTGATACTGTCATGGATGTAGGTAAAGTGTGCACTTCCTTGTAAATTTGATGCCGACATACATCAACTGAAGTCTGCACAAGCCATAAACTATGGGTCTTGTTTTTTAAAAGAAACATGAAAAAAAAATTGATGAAAAAGCACCATATTCATTATGCTGTTGATGCTGTCCTCATGATTTGAAGTAATTGTACAGATTGAAAGCATTTCAAAGAATTGTATAAATTTCTTCTAAGAATATATGTATATGATGTAATGAATTTCAAGAGATTGTATAAAGATCTCAAACCTTTTTCACTTCCAGTATAATCCTTCAGTAAGGTTGTGTCACATTAAAGGCACATTTTGAGGCTCTGTGTTTCGGAAGTCAATATTTTGTCCATTTTCCTGTTTAGTTTTCAGAGCATAATACAAGTCAGTCATGTCCCCTAAGTTTGTGGGGAAGCAAGGTAGCCAGAAGCTGGAAAACTTTGAAGACTCGGATCAAAGCAACAGTTGTAGCAACAGTTGCAGCAACGTTGGCAACATAGGATGGTGGTGCTGCTCTCCTTCTTTGCCGGGTGCAAAATCATCAACAAACTTGTCTGCCAGCACATATATTTAGGGCATGGGCATGATGCCTCGCTTGTATTGTAAGATTGCTGTGTGTATCAAAGACCATGACGGCCACTGTAGTGGTTCCCGAGTCTTTTCAGATATCCACAGAGATGTTAACATTCCAGTCCATGGAATGCGCACCGTACCAAGTACATGCCGATGTGAATAATTCAACTTTTTTTTTTTTTTTCCTATGTACGGTACACGATAGCATTAATTTGTTAAAAGCTGCTGGCTGAGAAAATTGCCTGATTCACATTGAATGTTGGAAGTTGAGGTTGATATTGAATTCAGATTTAGTAGGAGGCACATTTGAGGAAGGAGGGCTCTGTGTCAGTGAATGTAAAGGAGATGTTCATTGGGCGGATTCCTAGGAAGAGTGAAGAGTAAAGGGATTGTTTCATTGTCATAGGAATGTGGTAGAATTTTGTTACGTTTGCCAATGTTATTATTATTATTTTTTTCAATAGGCACAGGCAGGAGGAAAGCAGGTGCCGAGGGAGACACATATAAGATTACTTGCCAAGTTTTAATGCCAAGATATATATTCTTGTTATACAGGTATTAGAACTCCGTATATTCTCACTGTCTCCTTCTCTCTCTCTCTCTCTTTCTTTCTCTCTCTCTCTATGACTATGTTGTGTTCTAAGTGGTAGTTGACTAAATAAACCTATCATGTATGTTGTTGTGATTGTAAGTACATGTATTTTGTATCAAGGTATGCATCACATTGTGTGAAAACCCATGTGTGATGGTAGCCATTCTTTTTTTGGGGGGGGGGGGGCAGGAGAAGTGAGATACATACTCTGTAACTACAGACCTTTTCAAGAGAAAAAGAGAATATTCTAGAAAATATTCAAGGTATTCATAGTCACCTAGAACAGATCAGCATTGCACCTTTAGGAAAATACATTGGAGGTTGCATTGTTTTTCTTCCTTTACTTTGCCAAACACAAATTTGGGGGAAAGGTGTGTTATGTGATCCAATCAATGGTTCCATTTTTTCAATTATCAACCACAGAGTTTACGTCGTGCAACAGCTCACTCAATTTTCTTTTCTTTTTTTCTCCTTTTTTTTTTTTTTTGCACATTCAGAGATTTCATACGCTATTTGGATTCTATAAAAGATATCACAACTTACATCTACTTAGCATGACTGATGCCTAAAACCACTGATCTATAGTTTGCCAACTTTGGATTCTCAGGCTGTATAAAAGCACTTTCACATTTGGTCACATTAGCTTTGTAATACCATAAGCATGATTCTAAATCAAGATGATACCAACATTTAAAAAAATGAAACAAAAAGACGCTCTTGTGCATTGGTGAAATGGTAATATTGAAAACAGAAGAATCATTTTCTTCTTCAGAAATGGAGTGGCGAATCATATGACATGGATGATGCAGAATGACATTTGTAATGAACTTTGTAATGCTTGTTGTAAATAAGGGATCTTTGCACATATACGTGGGAAACAGTCGTAACCAGCAGTTTGAGTGAAATATAGTGACATTTTAGATTCAGGCAAAACGTTTCTTGATTACTGTCATTTTGTAGACTTAGATTTTGTGGGTGAAAAGTGATTTGCAAATTAGACTTTGTCTTCAGAGACCAGTAGTTAGAAAGTCAGAAAGTCATAACTGTAGATAGTCTGCAGATGAGTAAAAATGTGTCATCTCGAGTACAGGTGTTCAAATATTGAGTAGATGTAAGAAGTAGACCGGTAGGTGAATTTACAAGGATGTGTACTTCAAATATCAGTATATAGTGGTAGTATTTCATTTCAAAGAACCGCTGGCTAAAGACTAAATTTTGCAATTGGTTGTGGAATATCCCACTCTGTTTCCAAAATGCTGTCATTTGCTGAATGACAGTGAACTTCTAGGGATTTAAAGTTTGACCGGGGGTGTAATATCCATTAAAAGTAAGCGTACTGACACAGCTTTCCAAATGTGAGCATAATGTACAATTGGGTAGCTTCAACAGAAGCGAAATTATATGACGCAACATGGTTTAAAAGGGTATCGGGAGAAATGCATGCTGCCTTTTTGTAACATGGTCCTTTTTTCACCTAGGCTTACACGATGTCATCATGTACTGTATCAGCGTAAAAGAAAAAAAAAAATCAAAATTCAAATACGCGAGTGGAAAACTCTCTGCTTCTTAACCCTGAATGTGTTCCAGGTACTTAGATTTATAGTGTGTGCCAGCCTTTTTCATCAGCATTTACTGATCCGCCCAAAGTTGACCTAGTTGTAGTTAGTTGACCTAGTTAGTAAGCCCACTGAGGTATAGCAATGTGCCTCTGTTCAGGAGGAAGGCCATATGAAGTAACACCTAATCTCTATTTATTGACAGTTCATTTCCAGACATCTGTACCAATAGGCAAAGGAAGTACTCCGGCATGTGTACCAATTGTCGAGCAAGGCACTGTTAAGGTTAATGCAGGCGTTGATATGCATTGTTTTCCAGCTAATAGAAGCATACGCAGTTAAACCCATATTTGAAATAGAAGAAGAATCTGAATAGGATCATCGTCCTTGGGGATAAGATATGATATTGGCATTGCATGTGGGACAGAGCCAGCAGAAGACATCAGGGGCCTGTTGCATAAAACGTTTGCATAAAACAGTGTGCTGGATCAGTAGTTTGAATGATACCAGGAAATGGTTGACCTGACAGCTGCACACGTAAGAAATCTATTTCTGCTATCTTATTACTAGTCACAGGATTTGATATTATTATCACCCACTCTGAAAATGTATATGTCTCTCAAGATTATATCAACAGCCTTTTGCCACCCTCATTGAAAACTGCTTTGTGTACATGTGATTTTATGTTAGTTTATCTCTGACACTTATCCAGTTCTTGTCTTTTTTTGTAATGTTTATGCACTATGCTATCATTCTTTTGAAACTTAATGTTCCTAAAGAAGGCCAGATTCATTATCCGGAAAGGAATACATGCTGGTTTTGTGTTCTTCGGAACCAGTGTTTATCCAAGCATAGAAAGTTGCATATATAGCGAATTACCTGTAACTTTCTAATCCTCTCATTCCTAATAGCAGTACAGACAGAACATTCAAGCAGTGTATGGTAGGCCTTGATGTTTTGTATGTTACAAGGACTATTTGTCGTGATCACCATCCGTTATACTGTACTATTTGTTCAACAAGGCCGACGAACCAATTTGCGTGCTTCAACAAACACTGTGTTTTGTACAGATTAGCCACAAAGGCACTTTAATACCCGTCACATGCATTGAGCAGTTGCCCAGTGGGGCGAGTTGGGGAGAGAGGCTTTTGTAGTACTGTGTCTGATAAATATGTCGTGCTCCAGTT
This sequence comes from Diadema antillarum, assembly GCF_040938485.1. NCBI lineage: Eukaryota > Metazoa > Echinodermata > Echinoidea > Diadematoida > Diadematidae > Diadema > Diadema antillarum. The sequence goes on from NW_027271035.1 coordinate 1,491,692, forward strand.
CTAGAACAAAGGTGGTCATTACTGAGATTTGTTTGTGTGTTTTGTTTTTTCTTTCATTGTGTTTTCTTTCATTGTCTTTCCATTTGTTGGGGGGGGGGGGGGGTTGTAAATGATCTGTTAATTCGAGGGCAGTTCAGTTTCCTCATACCTCTTCTGCACAACCACATTCCTGACTTCAGCCAGCCATGCGTCATTGGGAATAGAGAACAGCAGAGGGGGCTCCTGTCAGTTGTAACTTGGTGTGGGAAACAGAGCCCTCTATAGTCAGCAACATGTCAGGCATAGATACTTCCAGCACACAGGCCTGCTCTATACACTGTTTCAAGAAGAGAGTTTATGGAGGAAGGACATCATGATTTTTTTTTGGCCAAACTGTCTGTAAATTTAATTGGCATGGCCATCATAGTAATATGAAGGTTAACTTGCTGATACATTTTATTTTCATGTCCTGTTTAATATGATATGAAGATATGACATTTGGGTCTATGGAATTTATGTCAACGTGAGCTAGCTTGCACGTTATGTTTCATCGCAGCTGTGGAGCTGTGCAGTACTCTTGTATCAGTCCTCTCAAAAATTTTCCTACTCACGTGTACTCCCGAAGTAAATTCTGTCAACAGTTATGGTCAATGGTAACTCGTCAGCTCATATCCTGCAACCTGTATTGTAAAAATAAAATTTGTTCTTTTGTTTTTAAGTTGTGCTCATTTGCTTGATGTCTGCAAAGGCAACCCCCAACTTTTAAGAAGCCAAGCTCACCAATTCTGGGCATCTCTATAGGGAACCACATTTAAGTGTCACCATGCCTCATCTGCACGCAGCTTTGCTTTCAATATTTTGGATGCACTATCTTAAATCTCTATTACCGGTGGAAAGACATCATGATGTGTTTTGCTTGAAAGTGTCTCTTTCATTTAAACATCCTAAACAGTGTACACAGTGACAGTGGCATTTGGTTACAGTGCGTTACGTTTCCTCTGCTTGCATTACTTACATTCATGTGCAACACACATACGCACACACACATGTGTTTACAGGCATGGTGAAATTTAAAGAAGACACTTATTATTTTTTTTCTAAAATTGTATGAATCGCTCATAATGCATCAACATATTGTATCTGTAAATACATTGATGTACACTCTATATTGCAAGATCCTTTGCTGCATTTGTTCAAGATTATTAAAAGCAAGCAAACAAAATCATACACTCCTGAGGAAAGTCCAGCAAATTGTGAATACCAAATGTACTTATACTTTGCCAAGCGAATGTCGGGTATCAACAAATTTTTGATCTACGCATCATTTTTGAGATGTGTGTTGCAAGATACCAGTTACACATAGTAAAGTGACCATCGTTATAATGTAGATTTATGAAGCTACTTCTGCCAACCATTGAAAAGTGTGGCCATGTCTACATAATTATATAAAAGCTGAAGAATCCATGCAAGAGCTATTCTGGAATAAGAAAGCTTCCAAAAAGCTTACAAAACAAGAGAAACTGAAATGACTTTTTATCGAACAGACATAATATCTCATACTGCGTGGATTATAAGATAACATGCAAATGATTGCTTATGATTAGTCGAGAATGTCACAATCTTCTTAGCAGTCACTGAAATTTCCTTTTCCTTTCCAGTTGAAGATGTTTGAGCTTTTTTAGGATCGTTATGCCAATTCACAACACTTGCATACGTAGGTGAGACACCTGTGTGCAAGAAACACTTTCACTTTGGTGTATGTTTGCCATAGTTCTTGTTCACACTTTTCTGTCTGGTCACAGTGGCTGTAATGTTTTCATTGTATATGTAAAAATTGTCATGTATTACTACCCAATACTCTGTATTTATATCGTCTTACAGCTGTTATAACCACATTCCCTGTATCTGTATCGTAATCTCAACCTCTAATAATTGCAAATGTACAATGTAAGTGCGTAATATTTCTTCTCGATCATCCATCCTGCTATTTATTGCAAAGTGCTGTACAAAATGATACCATTAATCGAATGATTTGAAAGAAAACATCTGTGCATCATGGAGTCGTATGATAGGCTAGACTTGAAAACATTTTGCGACCCCGCAGTGTGAAGCAGATAAGAGACAAACAAAATGTGTTCATATTTATTCAGCGAAGTTGTTGTCTTTGCAGGCTATGATATGATGCCAATGTGATCTGTGCTGGTTCGAATAGTACTATTATGTAATCTGGTAAACATGAGCAGTATAATTCCATGGGCCAAGACAGAATCGAAATGTTGGTAGGTACCCTGTACAGGCAGACAGATGCTACATCCTTGCTTCTGCTGTATTAGATATTTGTGATTTCCCACTATAACTTTATCAACCAAGAAAGGGATATTCCGGTAATATGCAATATGCTAGACATGTTTAGAGATGGATTGCCAGCACTGTATCATTGCATGTTCACAAGAGTGTCTCGCCTCAGACCAGGTGCGCCCTGCATCTCTTCTGAGTTGTGTCGAGGCGAGGGAAAAGAGGCTCGTTGTACCGCAGACTGCTGGATGCTCTGGAAGTGGACTTTGTTAATTTTAATGAGTTAATGAGTACTGGTCGTCGAAGATGAAGCGCAGTACGATAAACAGCCAAGGCACGAAATCCCTGGTATGAAATCCAGTAAATTATCCACAAGTCATGTGAGTTTTGAAAAAAAAAATTATCGGACCAACTCCATTTACTCTTAACTATGTTGATGTATATAAAGTTTCTTGTCTGTGGCCATTTATTATATGAGCTCTGCTCGTACACTAAAGGTCAAAAGAAATTATGACATTGTCTTTAATATGCAACCAGTCAAAAGAATATAACCATATGGCTCAAACTAACTATTGTCCCCTACAATGTACCAGGGCTTTATGTTGAGCGTGATGATAAGGTACACGTCTGTGCATGGTCCAGATTGCATGATAACGTATACTTAAATTCACAGATATATATTAATATTTCATTCAGGGTTGGTTGAAATTCTCAACATTATTAGTGGGAAGGGAGTTTGCAGGAAGGAGGAATTAACCCAATGATGATGAAGATGTGTCTACATGTCTTCATTTGATGAACTGAATGTGATTTTATTTACACTCTCTCTTGTATCACTTATTATTATGTGCATGTTTTTGTGTCTAAATGTATCATCAGTGTATTGTATGTATTTATGTATCCATTATTCAAAAATAGGACACTGTAATGAGGTTATATCAGAGGGAATGGTTAATGTGATCTTTTTCCTTCTCACTCTGTTAGTGTGGGCAGGAAGACAGTGGACAAATCATCCCTGAATCGAAAAACAAACTCGCTTTGTTAATCCTCCCAAGTCCTGCGATTGCATGAAGTCGGCATATGACATTGTGAACTGATTTCCATAGAGCTGACCCACTGATACCACATCAATGAGATTATATGTGAATTTTTAGCTTTCCTTTTTCTTTTTAAATTTCACCATTTAGAAATCATTTCTGTGGCAAGTAGTGATTTAAATTTCTAGGAGACCCGTGATCGTACATGAATCTTCTCATGGACACAATGTTGTCATGGAATGGAATCCCATGCCACGCTCCGTAATTTGTCCAAAATATTTGGTATGTAATGGCGCTCTGTCATCTCATGTAGAGAATACACACCAGAACCTTTCCAGAATGATATACCAGGCTCATTTCACCTGTTGAACCACTACGACAAACTTTAACCCCGTCAGTCAGTCTGTATTCTTAATGTTAATCTTCTGTTGAATAATCAGCACTTTCAAAAAAAAGAAAAAAGAAAAAATCATTTACTTCCATGATATTATGCATTTGGGGTTATTTTGGCACACACATTCTCCAAGTATCAAGTTTGTTTTGTGAAGCAGTATTTACCAGTATTTGGTACTCCTATTTAAGTGGAAGAGTGTATTGATGAGATGGTGCATACAGCTATTGAGTTTATGAAGCAAATTTATTCAAAAAATAAAGATTTTTGCGTGATATTGTTTCATGAAGCATCAGCAATCTCCTTCAAGTGGCAGTGGCATTAGCATGCCATTGCCTTAGAAGGAGACAGAAACATGAAGCATGAGTGTTTAAGTAATAATTCATTCAACCGACACCAAAGATTGAGTTTGAGATTTCAGCAGATATCACATCCATGGTCATACAAAATTTATCTGGCTTTGTGCAAGAAAAATGTTTTCTTTTCTTCTTTTTTTTATTACCCTGCTCGCCTATCTAACGTGAGGACATTTAGGGGATTATTCAGTTTTTGTTAAGATAGGGATTCAGGTTCTAACTTTTGGGAAGGTAGTTAGAAACCACTTATACGAAATATTTAAGAGTATACAATCTAAGAGGAATTAAAAACTTATTTGGTGAAAATCAGTTTTGAAATGGCTGAGATATCCAAAAACAAAGAGGTCCTAATAAAAGGTGGGTCCCACCTTTTATTAAGACCACCTTGTTTTACTTTGTTGGGTTTTTTTTTTTTATACCTTGGCCATTTCAAAACTGACTTTTGTCAAATAAGCTTTTCATTCCTCTTAAAATTGTTTGCTCTTTAATATTTCATGTAAGTGGTTTCTAACTGTCTTGCAAAAAAGTTAAAATCTATATCCCCATCTCAACCGAAGCTATACCATCCTTTTAATGTGCCAGGGCTTTGGCAATGTGTAATGAAAGTGCTTGCTGACTGATAATGGTGGAGACACATGTCATTTGTTTAATATTCCTCTACTCTTCAACCCTGTAACCACCACTTGACTCTTAGCCAGTTTACACCATGTAAAGGCAGTAGTCGGCATACTATCAAGCCCACATATTATCTGTATATAATTTGATACTGAAAATGTCATGCAGAGTCTCGACACATTCCTGTTTTTTTTGTTTTTTTTGTTTTTAAATGTTATGAGACTGTATTTGTATGCAGGGCTCAACATTAGTTGTGGCCCGGGGCCACTAAAATGGGTGTCGGGCAACCAGATTTCTCATTTAGTGGCACAATCAAGCATCTAAGATTCAAAATGGATTGTTGCTTTTGCTTTTATTTCAGACCACTACATATCTTGTTCGGGCCACAAAAATTTCAGATTTATAGTTCTTAGTGGCCCAAAGGGGCTACCAGACAAACGGATTTCTGTCGAGCCTTGGTGTATGTTTGTATGTGTGAATCATTATATCAGAGATGCTGTGGTGTATGGTAAGCTTGGTAATTGAAGAAAACCCACCTGCGTTTGTACATGCAGCTTTGCATCTATATGTGTAAATGTGTGCTTGCATGCAGCTCTGTTGCTCACATAATAGTTGTCTTGTATGTGCTGCTGATATGCGAGTGTTGCTTGGTCTCATATTCCAGACCCAATACTGCCGTTTCCCACAATATCACAGTATTAATTGTGACACATCTATCATGGTTTGTGTATGTGGTACTTCACCTGCTCTGTTTATTTTGTTTCCTTCACTGCAGTATGAATACTCCCCTTCTTCTCTCTCTGTTCACAGTAGTTTTAATTTCCATGGCAGTTGGTAAAAATGTCATTTGGTCTGTAATGTAGACTAACATCCTCTGTCTCAGAGACAAGGTTTTAACATATGATTGATTTGGAAGGTGAAGTGTATCAACATTATTATTATTTTTTTTGTCTATAACTGCAGTGAACGACTTGCACGACTATGCCCTACTTTTCATAGCATCGTCTGCAGTTGAAAATGTGCATTACACTATCAGACCAGTGGCAGTGTGGATTGTCTTATTCAACCACAATGTTCCTTTTCATTCGGTGTTGTAGTTTTGTTCTTAGCCCTTGAATTTCAAATGAATGCAATTTGTATATTTATGGAGTAAGCTATTTTGTATTTTGGAAAGGCTGAAATATTTTGTGTTGTTTTGCTCTTGGAGGAAAATTTAATTTATCAAGAAGGGACAGTGATCTTATTGCTTTTCCATAAAATGTGGTGAAACAGCTGACCATTTTATTCATTTCTTTGTTCATCAGTGTAGTGATAGCCTCGTACAGAAGCAAACATGTATTTCCAGAGTGCAGGTTCCAGTTAGTTCAAAACAAAAACATTAGAGACAGAAGGTCTTTGATGATGATTTGCCCCTCTTTGCAGAGAATTTGCGGAAACAGAATGAAGTGTTACCCAATTTGTTTCATTGCGTGTATTACACCATATATGAGTTGTGTAATATGTATGACTTCTGACCCCGCTACCCCCTTCATTTCCAATCTCAAGATTACTTTTGGATAAAACAGCCCAAGTCTTCGATTGACTTCACATGAAAGTGTCATGACAAAGAGCTGTGTGAGACATTTTTATGCAGTTGATTTTTTTTTTTTTTTGGCACTCAGTGTAGAAAGATGAAGTTTACATTTATTCACATTGCTGACTTGCGACACAGTTTACGTAAGATTGGATGTTCACAACAAATTTCATAGTAAGCGTAAATACGTATTTGCATGTTTTGATTTTTGCATTGGTATCACCTAGCGCAAAATTACCACACCAAGAAAACATGTGCTTATGACATTTTCTCACACTTTTCATTTCAGATCAGATCCACAAAGATTCGTTTGACTAGTGTTCACGTACAAATGCTTAAGTACATTTTATACTCTTTCCGTTTTTGACAAGTTTTAGATGTCGTTCATTTCGACATGCACTAGAATATTTGTAATTAAACTACTGGTCATACTAGAAAGGACACAATGTAAATGTTACAAATAAAGCTTTGTTGTTTATTATGGACTTGACGGGAGTGAAAACATATTCAGCCATGATTTGAATAAAAAAAAAAGGTAAATAATGTATCTGTACACATGGATCTTGGTGTGTTATTATTTATTAGTTGAGTGACATGGTTGGCAGATAGTGTGTGTGATTGAGTGTGTGTGTTTGAGCGCATTCACAAAGGAGGTCCTCAGTTATTGAATACCTTGACACATTTCAGGGATATATATATATATATATATATATATATATATATATATATATATATATATATATATAGTATACAAATAATGAATGTTTACAGTGCAATGGACAGAATATTTCATGAGGTGAAAGATGAAATGATCCATTCACCGAGGTGAAGCCGAGTTGAATGGATCAATAATTTCATCTTTCACCGAGTGAAATATTCTGTCCATTGCACGAATGAAAAACATTTATTATTTGTTTTATATAACACCTAAAAGAGATCCTTGTCATTTGATGTTTTATGAATTTAGAAACAAGAGAGAAGGTGCGGGATCTGAGATCGAGCGAGAGAGTGCTCACTGAGCGCTTTACGCTAGCGCGCTGTCACATACAAACTGCAAATGCAAACGTTTTATATGCGTAGTGTGCCGGGCCCTCGGCTTAATGTGCAATGGAGCAAATCGTATGGATCCAAGATAGCACAGTAGATGGAGCCACAATTGCATGAATGATGACATAATAACAAAATGGGCCAAATGATCAATAGCAAACAACAAATCAAATGACAAGGATCTATCTAGGTGTTATATAATTTTTTGTATTTGTACATGATTCTGATGATATGAATTCTACAATACGAGTTGAAAGCTGATGTTTATCATTGGGTGTTTTTTTTTTTTTTTTTTTTTTGGGGGGGGGTCATAAGATATGTAAATAGTATTCAGATACATGCATTACCTTTTTAGAGGTGTAATATACATGTACTTGATGTTGCCACAAGAATTATATCCCCCTCATTTCATAATTTCACATCATGTAGTACATACATCGACAACTACATGTATAGATTTGTGGAATTTATTGTGGACCTTGAGCAGAGAAACCAATACTCCGAAATATCTTAAACAGATTACATTGAACAATGTTGATGACATAGGAGCCTCATACATTGTACATGTATTTCAGAAATGTAACGGTGTAATTCCATTACAATACCGCTTGCTTATAACAAGTTCACCGGTGTAAAATCTATGCATGCCGCCTTCTTTTGCTCTGCTTCCTTGAGCCCGAACTCATGCATTCTTATGGTGAGGCTGCCATGTCATCATCCTTGTTCATTGCAATTTGTTATAAATTTTGAAAACATTCTTATTCCTCATCCCAAATACTATAAATTGTGAAACTCTGTACTCAGGATGACTGATTTATAGTTGTTCACATGTAAGTCTGAAAATCATCCGGAGGTCTCCTTTAGTACATATTTCATTCTAGCCACATTAGCCACCAGTCAAATTTTATGATATTAGTTACTTGACATTGATGTAACTCTCCGCAATATTTCCATCCTCACTGCATTAGTTACATGATAGTGATATGGCCAACCATCAACCAGTAGTTAATCCACACCATTATATATAAATATATATTTTTTTTTTCTCTCTCTCTTCATAAATTACACTGTATGTTGAGTAATTTGTAGTCCCCGTGTTGGTACAATAATAATCAAAAACAGAACTAAGAAAGGTATCATGCTGTCAATACCCACAGTTTATTTTCGACACAAATATTCAAGCTCCCTGCCCTTTGTCAAGTGATTTAAAATAAACCGTTGGTATTGACAGCATGAAACCGTTTTTTGGTTATATATATATATATATATATATATATATATACACACACACACATATAATATATATACATTTATACATATATATATATATATACATATATATAACTTTGAACAAACTTCTCTCTCCTTGTACAAGTATGTCCAATTTGCTTCAACTCATTCGACGCACTAAATTGATGTTCTTAATTAGAAATCACTTTTGTTCACTTTAGATGGGGCTCAGAATTTCCCAATGAGATAACCAAATATTGAATATATTTCAAGGAGAGAATATACAAACAAGAAAAAATATTCACTTTTATTTTGCTCTGAAGATAAGTAATTTTTGACCTTTCTGACATTAAGGTACAAGTCTGTGAGGTTAACAGTAGTCCAATTGTGTGATTACTGTATCTTCTGTGAAACGAGGAATTTTCGCGTGCATTTTAATTTCGCGAATTTCGCGAGCGCCAAGATTCGCGAAATTAAAATGCACGTGAAAGTCCTTGTTTATACTATACGCATTAAACGCCAGTGGCATTTCGCGAAAATTTCATGCCACGAAAAAGGCTGTCGGCTCCAATTCGCGAAAAATTCATGCCGTGAATATATCATGTTTTACAGTATATCTTAACCCTTTCTGTGCCAGGGACTTTGGACAGTATAATACAATGCTATGAGGCTTTCCTTTGTCAATCAGCATTCAAAGGTCACAGATGGTTAACTCTTAATGTGCCAGGCCCCAAACCCCTAACATGCCAGAGGTTTTTACCTAACGCCAGAACGTTTCGAAACTGGACTGACAATGAAATTTAAAACCGCCATATCTCTGAAACTATTGACTGTTTTGAATTGAGTTCTACACAACATATATCAAGAAATGTTTGCTCTTTCGTGTCATGCAGTCAGTTTGCCACAATATCTATCTGAATCTGAAGTATTGCAGAAATATTTGATACATCAAAACAATTATTAGAAATTTTTGTGTAGTATGGAAAAAAAGAGTCAGTCTTGTTTTTTCTTCAATGGAACGCTCCCTTGGCTCTGTGAGAAAGTTTTAGAGCAACATTTCCTCTTTCAAATGATAACAAAATTGCCTTCTAGAATTGTATGATTCCAAAGATACTAGCAATTTATTTTGTCTTAGCAATTTCTCTTTCTGCCTCAGTAATTCATTCCCAAATCTGAGTCCTTTAGTCCCAGATCCTGTATTTGAAACTAAAGTTAATTGTCCCGGGCCCTGGAATAGTGTCTTTTGTCCACCTGAGAAGGAAGAACCTGCTAATCCTCCTTTTGTTTACGCGGACCGCGGGCGGGCGTACTCTATTGAAATCGGCAGGCCTTTGCCCACGCGCAATTCCTATGCTAGCGTGGGGATGATTAGTGACGTTCACCAAAACAAAAGGATGAAAGACTTGACCGATGAACGAAAGCTGACCCTCTTTGAGGGACAAAATCAAAGCAGCTTCCCGCAGGACAGCGTCCAAGCGGAACAATGCGAGTGGAACCGCATAGACAATACACGCAGAGTCAATAGCCTACACACGCGTGGTTTACCTATGAGACTTTTGATCCATACACATCTCGCAGAGGGTGCGCCCGCTGCGGATTTTCCCGATGTGAGAAAAATACATCTAGCTGAAAAATCGTGTATTTACTCAAAATTTTCCAATGTAAGCATGTTCATATTTTTAGTGGAAACGATGGCTATGCTAATCAGCTACCAGTACATAACATTGGCAGTTGCTTGGTGTAACACATTACGGTACCACAAGAACTTAAATGATCAATGCTTTTCTCGCTGTTCTTTGTCGCCGATCGGCGACCATGGCACGTCAGGACTAAGGTCGCCGTTCGGCGACCATGGCACGTAAAGAGTTAAAGGTGTGGTATAGTTTTGGCTTAGATGGGGCTTAAGGTTTCCAACTTTTTCTTTTTTTAGATAATGAGAACGTCTTATGAAATATAAAAGAGCATATAATTCTAAAGAGGAATTCAAAGCTTATTAGATGAAAATTGGTTTTGAAATTGCCGAGATATCCAAAACAAAGCAATCCTTGTAAAGAGTGGGACCCCCTTTTATCAGGATCACTTCATTTTACTTTTTTTTTTGGGGGGGGGATATCTCAGCCATTTGAAAAAACAATATTCATGAAATTGTAACTTTTAATAGGTCTCTTCAACATGTCATAGAATGGTTTCTAAGTATCTTCCAAAAAGTTAAAAGCTGAATCATCACCTCAACCAATACTATACCATCGGTTAATACACATGCTCACACATACTAAAGGCAACAAGTGAATGCCAACATTGCAGTTTCAATTTTCCTTTTTTTTTTATTCAAAACATCATCAACACGAGTCCATGGTAGACCCAATCAGCTTGCACGATCACATTGGACAAAATATACAATAACAGACACAAGCCTACCAATAACTACAAATTTTTCCTTAAAACTAATCCTACTCGTTACGCTAGCTTTGGCATAAGCAGTACAGACACACAAATTCCCCATTCCTACTGGAATGGAAATGGTTTGGCATTCCACATGAAGCATGATTGTATACTACACAGGGTCATATGTTTACTTTCTATTTCCCCCTAGATAGCAAATCTCTTGATATATTTACTGAATCAAACATCATGACCTTAATCCACTCATGTAGGTATAGACCATACCTTCTTGACACACTGTAATTTCAGTTAAGTTGGGGCTTCAGCTTTCAGAATTTTTTTTTTGTTATTGTTGTTGTTAGATAATGACAAACCTCTTATGAACTATGAAAGAGCACACAATTCAAGAGGAATTAAAAATTTACTTGATGAAAATCAATTTTGAAAGGGCTGAGATATCCCCAAACAAAATAAAGCAAAATGGTCCTAATAAAAGGTGGGACCCACCCATTATTATAGGACCTTGTTGCTTTTGGATATCTTGACCATTTCAAACCCAATTTTTATCACATGAACTTTGAATTAGAGCCTCTTAGAATTATTATGCTCTTTCAGAGTTCATAAAATCTCTCATTATCTCACAAAAAAAGTTGGAAACCTGAAGTCCCATCTCAACCAAACCTACATAATCCCTTTAAAGTATGAGATCAAGCAGTGAGGTTAGAGAGAGGCCTTGGAAGAGTTAGAAGTTCTGCTTTACTTATGCAAGTTGACATTCTGCGGAAGTTCTCCCTTGGATCAACTCACTGGACTACTGTAAAAGTGGATATTTTTGCGCGACTAATTTTTCACGCTTGGCCCGGTAAGAAGAGTTTCGCGCGTTTTTCATTCCGCGGAATCAAGAAATCACGCACAGGAACATAATGGCAAGCCAAAATATTCGCGTGCTTTTATTTTCGCGCTTGTTTTTGGTTGCGCAAAATGTGCGAAAATTACAACACCACAAAAATTTCCACTTTTACAGTACGTGTCTTCCACCTCTCAAAATGTCCACCCAGCATTGTGTAGTTTGTGCATATGTGAAGAGTTTTATTGCAAAATGGGCTAAGTGCCATTTTTAAACATTTCAAAGCAAGTCTATCATCTGATAGAGCAAAATAAAACATTTCCAGTAATATGTCACTTGAAACATAACAAGGAATATTCTACAAGTTATGAATAAAAATATCCCATATTTTCTTTGTTTTTAAGTACCTTTAATCACAAATATCTCAACTTAACAAGAATGGAGTTAGCTCGTTTTGCGATAACACTCTTCATATATTTACAACAATGGCAACACATACTGTATACGCTATAATTTTCGCGTACATAAATTTTCGCAAATTGCCGCTGTCACACATTTTCGCGAGTGGTTAAATTCGCGATTGGGGGACCAGAGAAAATATGAAGTGGCAAAGAAAGTGTGAATTTTCAACTTACTAGCAAATAAGAACGATACTAGTTATACACTGCATGAAAAAAACTTACCAAACTCTGCGAACTAGTAAGTTAGAATTCAACATTTTTGAAGTGGTTAAGTCCATCGCGCTAGATTTCTGACGAGTGGTCCCCTTGCGATAATGGATTGGCTCTCTACAGTATTCGTAAGTAGACGTGGACGTGCGTAAACAAGCTTAACCAGTATGGTCTGTTCGGTAAGCCATGACATGGTATACTAGTACTGAAATGTTCGTATCATCATGGCAAGGGATTCATTTTAGAAGGTAATATTTTCGCGTGTTGTTAATTTCGCGAATAGCTCCCGACTCGCGAAATTCGCGAAAATAAAACCCCCGCGAAATATATAGCGTATACAGTAGTTACTGCAGCTTTCAAGCTGTGAGCTGGGCAATGGTCAGTCAGCTGTACTGTCATTTCTATGGTAACTGCAACTACAGTGTGTATGTACAATGTACTGCCACAATTGCAAATCTTGTCGCAAAATAGGGATATGGAGAGGCCTTCTTCATAGGCTCTCTTCACGGCATAATCTGAGGGTGAGGAAGGCTGGGCCAGCACATTAATGATTAATGGGGATGAATAACGCATAGCTCAATCAGCACAACATGTCTAGTGTATGATGGGGGGAAGCCAATTCCTACTGTACAAATTCATAATCCAAAATGCAATCCAGTGTGCATACATAACAACACATCAGCAATTCACAATGATTGTTCTCAGCCACTTGACACGAACACACTACTACACTAGAGCTGAGTCGTTTTGGAGAGCGAAGTTACACCACTGCATAGCAGACTGCTGTTTTATGCATGAACACATCAAGCAAGCAGACCAATCCAAACTCAAATACATTTGTACTGTAAAGTGGGTTTTTTTTGTGGAAATTTTCATGTTTTTTGTATAACATAAAACTAGCACAAAACTATTGGTGTTCAATTTTTTTGCTTGAATGCGAGCTTAAGTTATGCACATATATTTCACTGTTGGGTTTCTAGATCAGGTTATAAGCTACAAAGACTGCAACCCTAACCATGCCTTACATCGGAGATTCTCTTGCCCTGGACCCCTTGGCAAACTGAAAACTTTAAAGGACAAGTTCACCTTCATAAACATAAGGATTGAGAGAATGTAGCAATATTAGTAGAACACATCATTGAAAGTTTGAGGAAAATCGGACTATCCGTTCAAAAGTTATGAATTTTTGAAGTTTTTGTGCAGTAACCGCTGGATGAGAAGACTACTGCAGTGTGTGAAAAACTTAGATGTCACATGCGTACAACAATATAAGGAAAATATAAAGAGAATTTCACAAAATTTCATCTTATGAAAAAAGTACACATTCCCCCGACTCGTTACCGACAAATGTTATGGGTAATATCATTCCCCCTGCCTTTAGAAAGAGGCAAGTCAAGTGCTCTTTTATTATGCGAAAAAAGTGAAAATATGTTGAATTTTCTTTATATTTTCTTTATACTGTTGTACGCATATGACTCACAAGCTGTAGTAGTCTCCTAATCCAGCGGTTCCAAAACAAAAATTTTAAAAATTTATAACTTTTGCATCGATTGTCAAATGTTCCTCAAACTTTCACTGATGTGTTCTACTAATATTGTTGCATTCTCTCAATCGTTATGTTTATGAAGGTGAACTTGTCCTTTAAAAATGCGAACATGCGCACAATATTATGCGCGCATAGCGCACATCACCAGAGCAAGATGTTCCTTGCGACCAGGGTCCAGGGTCTGCTGGAAGTTAAGGTTATAGTTGACCGAGCGAAAAGATCGGTCTGTATCTTGTCGTCGGGGATATGTTCCGTGGAGACTACATCTGGCTTCACAGAATCCCCTCCTTTACGGAGGAGAGCCGATGAATGTCAAAAAAAACTAGAAAAAGACTCCTCTAGACAGACAGATTTTTCTGTCTAAGGTTACAGATGCTCTGTGGTGCTATCTTAACCTTACATGTATTTTTTAACATGATATGACAAAATACAGAACTTGAGCATGAGAAAGCCTCATTTTAAGCAGAAGAAACACAGCGAGACCAGGAGAGCAGGGGAACCTGCTAAAATGGCCTCTGAGCAGGTGAGTTGGCATCTCTGAGGCTGAACATTTACATAATTTACGCATGATTTTTAATGTGGACTTGTTACATTTCATTGTAGTATGCAATGCCAAGGACCTTAATCACTGTGGTAGCGGTGAGATGCTTAAAGTGATCCCTCCATGGTCATGACCGTCCACACAACTAAATATGTGGGAAATTCATCTTTACCCCACCAAAAAACAAAAAACAAAAAAGTTATCGCATCCAAATTTTCACTCTTGCAGAACTGCAAAGCAATACATTATCAATCTTTGTCACGACACACACAATTATCCGTCTATACTGTATAAGCTGTTATTTTCGCGAATTTTGCGAATCACAGTTGGATCGCATATCTAACAACACGCGAAAATGTCTCCATGCGCCCTTTTAATAGTGCATTAACGTAAGCATCGGCCTAAGCGTCGCGAATATTCGCGAAAACAATATCTTGTGAAAATGTCTATGGCCTCGTCATTCGCGAAAATATCTGTACGCGAAAATAAGAGCGTATACAGTATTATGAAAAGTACACTTCAATGGCTAAGTAACACAGTAGCTGCACAAAGAAACGTTTCCCAGTAAATCCATAATGTAGCTCAATGGCTAATTACAAATCTGTACACCATTGTACTCAAATACATGTGACCCTCCTCTTCCAAGGAAGGTGGGTATCTATCCAACCTCCCTACCCTTCCACAGCAACAGAAACCACTGCATATCTTTCATTCTTATTTTTTTACATACACAAGTGGAAAAAGAGCAAAAAAGAAAAAAAAAAGAAAGCAGTTCTGTAATGCAGTGAATGAAAAGAATCAACCTCTAGGCTTCACCAAATTCCTTGTTTCTTCAAAATACATCTAAAAAGCCAAGAATTTTAATACCACCAGATGACAAATTCTGTTACCCTATGCATGTGCATATTTTTGATCCACCATTGAAAGCTCGTGATATCATACACATACCTAACTCTGTGATGTGTGTTGTTACCTCCAGAAGCTTTAATGTTTCATAACTAATGGAATCATCTAATACAAATACCACTGTGTCACTGTATGGCAGAGGCACAACACTGACAAACACAATTAAAGGGACATTTCAGACAATTTAAACAATTTTACATCAGGCAGTACATAAATCGATAGTGCCTTGTACAGATTTGTGGAATTTTTGGTCTTTTGAGTTGATAAACCAATACTCTGAACAAAAAACAAGAAACAACAACCAAAAAACAAAAATAAAATACACTGAACAAGAATGATGACATAAGAGGTTCACACACTCCAGTAAATGCAGCTTAGCAATTCTATTACAATACCACGTGCTTAACAAGTTCAACTGTGTACAATTTTTGTGTGCTCTCTTCAGTGTTCTACTTCCTTCAGCACCAAATCATGTATCCTTGTTCATTGTGATTTGTTATGAATTTAGATGACATTCTTTTTCCTCATCCCAATCACTATACACAATTCAAAACTCTGTGCCCAGTATATATAACCAATTTATAGATGTTCAAATGCACAAGTCTAAAAATCATTTGGAGGTCTCCTTTAATACTGTTGACACAATGGACTGGTAGGGGACTTTGGCATATCACAGTTTGTTTGCAACAGGGCTGAAAAGAAATGTGTAATACATGGGAAAAACCTAATGTGATTGATATACAGCTGTAGTTAATTAATATCTTAACATAAGAGCTTTTCCTATTTACAAAAACACACTGCTCGCCACTTTATTCTGATTCCATGCACGTGAACCAACTGTACACCAATGACTAATCAGCTCTGAAAGCTTGGACAAACAAACAATCATTCTTTCTGGCAGGTTGAAATATATTTATAACAAAAAATGAGCAGAACTTGTAAATACCATCGTACTAGGCATAAATTCAAATGAACTGTTGTGTCTTGTGTTGTATTTGAGTAGAAATAATGGGTTAGTGTGCAGCCCTACATAGCGGCCACCCAAGGGAGACAAAAAGAGTGACCATTATAGACAGGTGGCCTGTAAAGACAAGTTCTCTGACATTTCATATGTACCACATGTACATGTACTGTATACGCCATATATTTCGCGAGTCTAAATTTTCGTGAATTGAGACTTCCCGACAATTTCGCCAGTGGTTGATTTTGCGATCGTGGAGTCCTGTACTGAACAGAGAAATGTATACGCATTATACGTCACATTCACATCAGGATCAGAGTCAATATTTTCGCGTGTTTTTAATTTCGCAAATAACAGCTGACTCGCGAAAATTCGCGAAAATAAAAACCTCGCAAAATATTCGGCGTATACAGTATTATGCATGTGTTTCATGCATTGAACAATGCCGTTATTACATACGAGTGTGCATACAACGAGCAAGCTTTTCATGCATGCAGTACTGCAGTGCCTGCATGGGGGTAGAGTAAAGCAGTGGCAATCTTTAAACTCTTCGCCATACATAGTCATGACCAACACAGCTGCAAGACGAAAAGCATGCAGAACAAAAACATGCTGCATTATCGACCCGGCTGCAGCTCCATATGGATTTGTGGCCGCTATCATACACAGGTTAAATCTACCGTGGGATAAAGAATTGGTGGCTGCTTGCCGCATTTGACAGGTGGCTGCTACGTACAGGGCCTCCAACTTCACTTTTAGGGGGGGGGGGTTCAATGGCTATATATGGTAGGTGGCTGCTATAGGCAGGTGGCCGCTAAGGCAGGTTTGACCATATTTCATGACTCATGTTTTGTACCCCTTTCATAAACTCATCCTCCAATTATCCGCCTAAGAATAATGCGGACATTTCAATAAAAAATGGGTTCACAAACTCTGAAAATTATCCGCATTATTTTTACGAGCGCCCGTCCTGAAAAAGGCGGATAATCGTCACGGTGACTACACACGTCCCTTCTGCGGGAAAGACAGTTGACGTTTTGACCGCACCCCGGCAATTATCCGCATTATTTGGGTTTGCGTTCACAAATATAAACTCCAAATCTGGTCCCGATGCTGCTATTACGCGGCTAATAGAAGGGTCGAAAAAAAGCGGATAATTCTTCCCCCGCTCCGATTTTACGACCAAATGATGTGGATCTTATCCGCATTATTGAGTTTATGAAAGGGGTATTAGAGGTCACCTATTCAGGCTGACCCCAACTTCGATTGGAAAATGCCTCTGCCAGGGGTTGGCCAACAGTGATTTGCAAAATATTGTGGGAGGAATAAGAACTAAAAGTTTGCTCTCAAGCTTGCAAACTTAACAAGATTTGCATGAAAAATGTTTCTACACTCGTGTACAAAACAAATTCCTGTGTAAATCTGAAACCTCTCCATGTAAAGCTTGAAAGTCTCCAGGACTTGAAATACAGCACGCAAATACAAGAAAAAATTTGAAGGCACACTAAAATGTACAAAATGAGAGGTTATCGTGTTGCATCATAAATCGCACATAGTCATGGAATGACAAAAGTGAATACTGTCATAATTAGTGAAAGCTAATTAAAAACTATAGTAGAAAATGCACTTAACCCAGACTGAGATAATATTTGCATTTGATGAGGAAATACTGTAAAACACAATATTTTTGTGACATTTTCGTGAATGGGAGCCAATGGCCTTATTTGCAGCATGAAATTTTCATGAGTTGCCTCTAACATTCAATGCATATACATGTAGTGTAGACAAGATCTTTTGTGTGCATTTTAAATCCGTAAATCTTGGCCCTTGTGAACTTCGCGAAATTAAAATGCATGTGAACATTCCTTGTTTTACAGGAACACTCTGAGATTTGTATGAATATGGACAAGATATTAAACTGCAATACTGTAAATCACGATATTTTCGCAGCATGGAATTTTCGCGAATTGGAGCCGACGACCTTTTTTGCGGCATGACATTTTTGCAAATTGCCTCTAACATTCAATGCATATGGTGAAGACAAGAACTTTCGCGTGCATTTTAAATTCGTGAATCTTAGCCCTCGCAAAATTTGCGAACTTAAAATGCATGGAACATTCCTCGTTTTACAGTACTCTGATATTTGTTGGAATACACAAGATATACATGTACTTGTAATACTCTGAGATCTGTAGGAATACACAAGATATTCTTCTAATGTTCTGAGATTTGTCGCAGCAAACAAGACATTTGAATGATGCTCTGAGATTTGTAGGAATTAACAGGATAATCTTGTAACACACTCAGATTTGTAGGAACACCAGAACACAAGATATGTAAGCTTGCGATATTCTGAGATACACAACAATGCATGCAGGAATACACAAGATACTCTTGCACAAATCTTTGTCACCAATATTGAGTGTGCGTCAAGGGAACCAAATACACAATAGAAAAATAGATCGCATTGGTTACACTTTCACGATAAAACATTACAAGGATAATATGATAAAGGAAGTTAAAAAAAAAATAATAATAATATATCAACACTACTTGGGAGCGATGGTGTCTATGACAAGTATTGCATTGATGCTCAAGGTTTTTGGGGTTTTTGGTGTTTTTGTTTTTTTTTTATAACAACCCAGCAAACAAGGTCTCTGTGTATACATTTTGAGATGTGAAAACAAATGTTCCCTTATAATGAAGGCAAATTAAAACTTTCTCACTATGACTAATTGTCATAATATATAAAGACAGAATGAAAGAAAAGTACATACACTGTGAAAGTTGTAGTTAGCAAGATATCTGCATTAATGGTAAGACATATAAACACATAATATCACATAATTTCATTACCAGGGTATATTGCAATGCAAGTTTTTGGCATGTGTAAAGTGTATCAAGAATACATCAGGAAAAAAAAAAGACTCCTGTTACTGAAAATCCATAGGGTACAATTCAGTTTTAATTCCATGTTCAAACGG
Organism: Diadema antillarum; assembly: GCF_040938485.1. NCBI lineage: Eukaryota > Metazoa > Echinodermata > Echinoidea > Diadematoida > Diadematidae > Diadema > Diadema antillarum. The sequence continues at coordinate 1,511,053 of NW_027271035.1, forward strand.
TACACTTGCAATTGCCAGCATAACTGGATAATGACAAAGTCAAAACATGTTTTTGCAGATTTTAATAAACATAATGTATCCAGCAAGGCTAAATACCTCATTATCTAGACAGACATTGCAACTAAATCATGTCAAGTGGATTCAAGTTGGTGATTTTAACCCACTCCATTCTGAATTCTGAAATCCCCATAGACTTAATACACAGGCCACCAGGTTAAATTAATATTCCAGTCTTCCTTTCAACACAAACCTTTCTAATAGCTCAAAGAAATGCTTTGATTGCAGTCACGATTTGATGGAACACTGTCGCTTCTATGTAGGCATACGCCGGTGCAGTATACCGTGGAACATGTGTCAAAATTACCAGACTACAAGATTGAGCTCTCTGAGTATGCAATTAACCTTGAAAAGAGAGTAATCTTCATTAAGTGTTCCCCCGTTGATGGCATCAGTCATTTGATACCGGCAAATCTGGTCACACATGTATTTCTGCTTGATCTGGAGCGCTGTCAAAGAGTGCGGCGTGTGACACACACGTTTGGGGGCGTGCAGTCGTAATACATCTATAGGCTATTGGTATGAGTAATTTGTTTCACTAGTCTCTTTTGCTTATGCCTAAAGTTGTGCTGAACTTTGCCAAGTACAGACACATTTTCTCCCCTTTAAAAATGTAATACACTGATGACATACCTCATGTACAGTTTCCAAATGCACAATATTAATAATGATGATGATGATGATCCAATTCGTAGTAGTAGTAGTAGTAGTATAATTATAACGATAACAAAGACAGTATGTGTGATAATAATCATCATCATAATAGATTCACTGTGTAGCTCAAAGCATTACAACATGTAATGACATTAATATGTAACTTTTATTTGCATTTACCTTGATACACTTCAAGGCTAATTGTATTCTTAATAATCTGAACAGGTACGGTAGTACCCATACCTGGTATGATAATCAATGAACTCCTGTGTCTCATAGCCCATGTTCATTACTGCATTACACAGTAGGTAGGTAGGCAGTATGAGGCTCTACAGGGACAGCACTTTAGCCATCAGTTTCCTGTGATTAAAAAGCATTGCAATAGCTTGTAATGCTCCCCCACAGCTTGGTGAAAACGAATACATACATTTGTATACACACCCTTACCTGAGCAATTGAAGTAACATTTTTGCATGAATAAGTTGAAATTAGTTTCATGTTCATCTTTTTTTCATACACAGTGACACAATTAAAGACCACTTATGCAAATGACATGTAGAGATGTCATAGCCTCACAAGTGCCCAATTTCCCCTTTTCTTTCTCTTTTACATGAATAAACAAAACAGTAATCTATCGATTTTTAAACTGTTTGCTAGTAAATCATATGTGATGGCAGGAATAAGTGAATTCTTTCAACTCATGTATTCAGGAATTTTTAATCCCATTTCCTTGAAGTAATCACGATAAAACCTAGTTGGTTTGCATAATTCACCCTAAGCCACTTTTTATCCAGGGGCTTGCAGTTGCTGTTATCTAAAATGACTGTGGTTGCCATGGCAATGACCAAAACTACCAAAAGCCATTTTGTTGTCTCTCAGCTGTCATCTTGTTGCCTCCAAAATTAATGTTGCAAGGCACACTTGCTGTCAAGTGCTTTGTCAAAACCAGACCCTGGATTTGCTGGAAATACAGGACAGCAGCCTGGCTGTGCTTCATTTCGGAAGTATCAAATGGATTCCACGCAAGACATCTTGTCATCGCGTTGAAGGGTACATGTCAGGTCAGTGTGCAATTTCATTTCATGTCGCGCATTCACCGACATGCTGCTGTTTATTTCAAGCTGGTGTCTGGTTTCTCAGCCGCCACTGGAGCTGATTGCTTTGAGAGGAACATGATGCTAATTTTGCCACGCTACTCGTTAATCAGAACACCCTGCCAATCACTCAGCAGAGAGCACTGGAATCAAGCCCTACAAAGTGTGCTGCCATCTAGTGTGGACAAAGGGAACAGGATTTCCCAGTAAATCAGGACCAAACCACTGTAGTGGAACAAAGAGGTACAAACAAGGCTTCTTTACTGTCTGAAGGTCTTATCCTATTCAACCTGTGAGGCTTACAACTTTAATCACATTTTAATCCTCTTTGTGGTTGGATTAGTGGACTTAAATCTCAGGTGGGAGGGCCCAGATAGACACCTGGCATTTTACATGAAGTGGAAGAGGGTGGTATACACACTGACAGGAAACTGTTCAGGAGATGTCATATCACCCACATTATCAAGATCAATGACAAATTATATAACAAACACTAACTTGTGAAGAAAAAAAAAATTCAAAATCTTGCATTTTAGCTTTGTATCGTACCCAATAGCATCAATGTATTCTTTAAAGGACAAGTCCACCTTCATATACATAAGGATTGAGAGAATGCAGCAATATTAGTAGAACACATCAGTGAAAGTGTGAGGAAAATTGGACAATCCATTCAAAAGTTATGAATATTTTAAGTATCTCTGCAGTCACTGCTGGAAGAGAAGACTACTACAGTGTATGATGTCATATGCGTACAACTATATAAGGAAAATAAAAAGAGAATTTCACAAAACTTTACTTTTTGAATAAAGTGCACATTTCTTCGACTTGCTACTGACATATGTTAAGGGTAATATTATTCCCCCTGCCTTCTGAAAGAGAGAAGTCGAGTGTTCTTTTGTTATGCGAGAAAAATGGAAATATGTTGAATTTTCTTTATTCTTTCTTTATATCGTTGTACTCATGTGACATCACAAGCAATAGTAGTCTTTTCATCCAGCCTTGACTGAGCAGAAACTTCAAAAATTCATAACTTTTGAACGGATTGTCCGATTTTGCTCAAACTCTCACTGATGTGTTCTACTAATATTACTGCATTCACTCAACCCACATGTCTATGAAGGTGAACTTGTCCTTTAAAAAGAAAGAACAACAAAAAAAATCAAAATATCTCTTTACAAAAGACTATATGCATTGAAAGCAAAAGCACCACATATTTCAGTCAGAGGGGATGGCATCTTTTAACTACACTGAAAAAAAAAAAAAAAATGACCCATGTGCACTGTCTATTCTGATTTGCTAAGAGTTGTACATTTTGCTTGCATTGAGAATGCCTTCAGGCCACTTCTTGTATTAATGAATTGACATGGCACTCATAAAACTACACGGCACAGGCAGTAAACCAAAAATATTCAAGTGATGCAGATGAAGAACTGATGTCTGCTGCCCTCGTTGTTACAGGGTCATAAAATATCGCCCTCACAAAGTATTGCTCAGTCACCTGCAATTGCCCTAATGACGATTTCATGCCAGAGGTTGCCGAGGGGGCGCTATTTCACTGCGTAGCCATAGACATGATATTTGAAGATAGCTGGAAGGGCCTTGATTTTCTGCCTAGTGTAGCACACCTTGGAGAATCCTACCCGGTCGATGGCAATCCAGGGCTTTCGGGTGAGAGAGCAGTGGGCAACAAACTGGACGTAGGAACCCATGACCGCTTGCATGAACCGACACCATAGGTCACCGGGGTCGGACACAGTGTGGTCGATGAAGTAGAACCTGCCACCCTGAGATTGGAGCAAACAAGATTGGAAAAAGTGTTTACAACTACTGTAATCACAACAGACCAGTTTGCAACATGTGCAATGCATGTATCTAAAAGGAAATGAAACCCACACATTTGTGGATTGACATCAGTCAATGCAGCAAATTTAGTAAAATACAGTTGGCAGCAAAATTATTCAACCCCTTTCTTGTATTTTGGACACTCTGGCATAATGAATTACATTATAACTGCAGATTATTACTAAATCATCATAGTGGTGATCAGATAGATAGTTACAAGTAAATAACAGATCAGTAGCCTTTGATCTGCATATAGTTACAAACTCTGAGCATGCACATAAAGAGATTATATACGGTCCAGTGAGCACATTTGTGGTCATTTTCAGTCCTTTCGCTGATCACCGAAGCAAAACGTGAAATGCTTCATTGAACGTGGTTTGTTCACTCAATGTTTTGATAATTGACACAATATGACTGAATTTGTTTTAGGATTCTTAATACTTCAATTGGTATTTTTCATTGTACAAAAATATCTAAATGAACTAATTTCTAGTAAAAGTTGCCACCATAGAGTTTGTAAAGAGGTTTAGCCATGATATTAATAATTCAAAGTTTAAGTCATGTCAAAATGAACATAACAAAATGAACATAACATTGAAATGCTAAGAGTTGTGTATAGAATGGCAAGATATTATTTAAAATCCATAAAAACAAAAGAAATTAATTGTGATCATCAGACCATAACACGTCATGCTTCAGTGATCACAGAAAGGTCTAAAATGACCACAATGTGTTCACTGGACCGTATCTCTTCATGCATGAATGATCAAAGTTTCTAACTATATGCAAATCAAAGATTATTGATCGGGTAAGCATTTGTAATAAACTTTCTGTTCACCATTTGCATGATTTAATATCTGTAATGTTAAATATTCAGTTTGCCAGAGCGTCCATAATGCAAGGGGGTTGAATAATTCTGCTGCCAACTGTACATTTGTGAAGTTTGAGAAAAATCGGCAATTCATTCAAAAATTACGAATTTTAAAAGTTTTGGTGCCCCTATCATTGGATGAGAAAACTAAAACAGTTTGTGATGTCGTGCACAGGCATCAATAGAAAGAAAATGCAGAGAAACCAGTTTGTGATGTCATGCAAGGACAATGATAGGAAGAAAATGCACTGAGAATTTTGCAAAGTTCTATTCTTTCATGAAAAGTACACTTTCCCTCCTCTTGATACTGCAATTTTAAGGGTAATATAATTTGCGATGTTTTCTGAAAAAAATTGCTTTCACTTTACGCCATAAAAATGAAAATTGAAATCTCCTCATGTCTTTTCTATACTGTTGTCCATGTCTGACGTCATGAAATCTGATGATCTCCTCATCCAACAATGGTGGCATCAAAACTTAAATTCTTAAACTTTGAAACAAGTTGTTGTATCCACACAACAATACTGCCGCATTCCCTCAATCCACTTAAACAGAAAGATCATAAACAATATTATAAAAGATAAAAGAAATAACCAATGCATGCCATTCACAGTGCGTTTACAAGTATTGACATCAGTATTTTGTGGGCACACATGAACTGGTTGTTACAACATCGGGGGGGGGGGGGGGGGGGGCATAAATCCATAAATCAGACTTGCCCACTGAAGTCATGGCTAACTTGATGCAAATTACCCTCACTTAGATTATGGTGTTCACATATGATTTAGAAGAAAACAGAAAATTACTGTTTTTAAAAACTAAATCATCAAAGCTGGACTTTTCTTTGCTACAAATCAGACCTCTTCATAGTGCAGTTCCATATCTTGTTAAACTTTCATAATGTCTCAGACTCTCACTTCTTCTGTGGCTCTGATGTGATTTGCTAAAAGAATGGCTCAGCATCTATACAGAGACTCCAACCCAAAGCACCTTCTGCTCTGGAGATTCTCCCGCCTGAAAGCCCTAGCAAACGGGAGATTCCAAGTTGATGTGTGCGAAGCATGAAATCCCCAGGGTTCTAGATGCTCTCTGGTGCTATCTAAGGCTTATTTTTTCAACATACGTGACATACGATAGAAATAAGTGAGAAATCCTTTCCAACGGGAGACAAAGAGCCAGGGCAGGAGAAATTAACTCTCAAGCGGGAGAACGGGAGATTTTGCAAAAATTGATTTTCGGCGGGAGATCTCCCGTCGAAAACGGGAGAGTTGGAGTTTCTGTCTATATAGTTGAACTCATTGTGTGAATTTTCCATATCATGGCTATTTATGCAGACTACATGTATGCACAGACTGCCATCAGTACCCTTGCTTGGTACCTGGTTCCTAAGTTTTGCTGACTGTTAAGATGCAATGTGGTTTTTTTTTCCCTTCTTCATAGACCATCACAATGTACATTAATGATAATCAATGAAGAGCCTGTTGACAGAGACTATTACATAGACTTTGACTCCTGTCTCAATTTTCCTTTTTTTTTTTTATGACACCTGCAGCATTTCATCTCTGCAGTCAGACAAACACTCCATGTACATGTATGTGCAAATTTACTGGATGCATTTTTACAAATGCAACCAGCCTGATAATCTGAGAACAATTATACTGATCTCCACCTCTTTGTGAACCAAAAAGCTGCCAAATTCTATTAGCCGACCACATTGTGTTGAACTGAACCCAATTCAGCAATCTATGAACGATGTGAAAAATAAGAATCATGTATTATTAAGAGCATTCACTGAATACTGTCATAAAAAACTTCATCATTCCTGTTGCCTGCCAAGACTTGATTCATTTCACAGTCCAGAAAGTTTAGATTCCTTATCCAATCAGCCATTACCTGAGCAACAACATAGACAACCCACATGACAAAGGTTTCATTGCAATGTGGCATAAAATTAACAGATCTACACATTGTCATTTTAGATTTTTCAGAATCTAATGTTTTCATGACTCTAGGATCATAAGTTAGATGACACAATGATGTTGTGGCCTTGCAAGTCTCCCATGAACCTGCAATACATAAATCGCCACTCAACTTCCCTTTAAAGCAAGAAGGAAATCAGACGCAAAATTAAGAAGATGAGAAATTGTCGTCTTCTCGGGGGGGGGGGGGGGGGGGGGCACTCACGAGCTTCAGATAAAAAGAAGACTCGGTCCTTAACAACAGTCACTGAGGAATACTAAAATTTTATGATACATACATAATGTAATTTCATGACACTTGTTCATTCACAGTTAATTTCCAATTACACTGGCTGATGCACCAATCACAGAGGGATAATGGTAAGGGGTTTCATAGGTCATTCAAGCCAGGATTAGTTTTGCACTCTCTTTTTTTTTGGGGGGGGGGGCAATCCAGTCCAGTAGAAAAGCTAAACCCTGGAACTCACTTTTTAGCTGGTACCCAGTCACATTCAAGTAGACTAATAATGGTCATACATACAGCCAGTTTCCTCATCAAGGATGTACACTGTAATATATACCAACAGTAAAGCCAGTTAGGTACTGGTATTTTTCTACACAACTTTTTTGTGAAGATGAAACAATTACCAAGGGTAGGCACAATATACACAATCACACGGCATTTGCAATATTTTTTAACCAAACTGCACATATAAAATAACATGATTATTAAAATGGGACCAAAGATCAATATCAAATGACCAATCAAATCACAAGGATCTATCTAGGTGCTATATAAAATAAGATATTCTGGTAAAACAATCATTTCATCAGTGATGTGCACTGGTAAATATAGCAACCAATGGGATTAGTACCATGTGTAGATATTCCAGGTGAACATAAACAAAATCTCTTGTCTCTTGTAGAATAAGCTCTATCAAATGCACACACTTTTCCTCCTCTTCAAACACAAAGAAGCACATACCCCCCCCCCCCCCAAGATGTATACTGTAAAACATGATATATTCGCGGCATGAATTTTTCGCCAACTGCCATTGGCATTCAATGCATATAGTGTAGACAAGAACTTTCGCATGCATTTTAATTTCGCGAATCTTGGCGCTCGCGAAATTAAAATGCACGCGAAAATTCCTCGTTTTACAGTTTACACACACATGCACGCACACACACACACACACACACACACACACACACACACTACAGAATCACAGTGAAAGACATTTCTCCACCCCACCCCTCCTATTTTAAATTTTTGTTTTGGGGACCCTTTCACTCTCGTGTGTGTTCTTTCTTCCTTAAGTTGGCTTTGTAGACTGAATTGCAAAACATTTTGTGTCAAAGAGCAATTCAAAGTTCTGCACCTGTTATAGTACAAACCTAGGAGCAAGTCACATTTTTGAATACATTGTAGATAACAGTAAACTGTGAGGAACACTGGGAAAATAGTAAATTTTGGTAAAGGCTTTATCATGCAGTGAAACCTACCTTACATTTATTAAAACAACAACAATCGAACAAAAAATGACAGGATGCAAACTCACCGGTTTCAAGATGCGGTGAACTTCACCGATGACAGCAGCGACATCTCGGACAGAGCATAAGGCGAGGGTGCTGACCACAATGTCCTGTGAGGCATCCGCTATGTGCTCCTTCAGATTCTCCGCCTCTGCGCAGACAAACCCCGTCACCCGCAGGTTGGGATACGCGGCCGAGTTCTCCACAACGGCCTTCATGAAGTGACGGTTCGGCTCGACGACGGTCAGCGAGGTGTCTGGAGGGTAGTAGCCGAAATTCACTCCCGGTCCGCAGCCAATCTCCACTGCTCGTATCCTCTTGCCGCTGTGGTCACTCTTGTTGTTCTGGTCACTCTTGTCGTCTCCTGCGTCCATCTTCGCCCCGAAGCTGGACATCTGTGAGAGGAGTTTTTCCTTCTGTACCTTGAAGGCTTTGTGGTGCATCTCCGCATAGCCGTCGTAAAACTTCACGTACATAACCGGCTGATACCGTCTGAAGACAAACAGGAACACTCTGAGACAGAGAAAGAGGATCGCAAGGGGAACGACATATCGCCGAAAATAGTCCCCGATTTCACTGTCTTCAGTTGCCATGGTACCAACTTGTGACAATGTGCCTCATGCAGGTGAATTGTTTGAACAGCTTATTTAGAGTTCTGCTCCCCAAGTTCAGCATAGAAACGCTGTGTCTGTGGCAGCACGTGGTACAAATGCAAGGTGCTTGGCTACAAATTCATGTCATTGGAACCTCCACAGCTCTGAATGAAAGAGACCTCTATTTGCCTGTGAGATTTAAAGGCAGGTGACCTACAAAGTCCAAAGGTCTCCACTCTCCTCCAGAAAGAGCCGCTTGTTAGTCTTATCTTCAGACGAAGTAACCTTTATACTCTTCCACACTTCATAATGAAGTGACTTGTTTTAAAGGAGATCTGTAGAAATAGTCTTAGCTCTAAAACTGCAACATGAACTACTTTTATACAATCTCTTCCCTCCATATATCTTCTTCTCTGCAGAATTATCACCAAAAGAAACTGTGGGTTATCACGTCCAATCACTTGGGATATTCTGTTACAATGTATGTTAAAATCAGGGCTGGCACTGTGTTTTTAAAAGTGGGAGGGGGGAGCAGTTTATATTTCTGGTGTCACTTCCGGGTTTAATCAGCTGAGAAAAAGGGTTTAAGTGCAATTTTATGGTGCCATTTGAGGGGGGGGGGGGGTAGGGGCACATGCTTCAATTCTTAGAAACTTCTAGTATTATGCAAAAACAAAAGGGGGGCCACTCAAACCCATCATCACCAACCCTCCCGTTGTGCAGGCCCTAAAAATAATTACATGATGCAAGGTACAACTTGTACTTCTGGTACAGAACCAACCAATATGCTCACAGCTAATAAATGAATGTCTAGCTACTGTCTTAGTCACTCCATTTGACAATAATAATGTGTACTTTCACCCTACAATCAGCAGATAACAAAACTTATTCTGTGGCTGTCGTCTACAAAGAATGGACAAGGGTCTGTGTTTAACAAGCTGAGCATGTTTGCCATACAATGAACATTGAACTCGCAGTGGAAAGCTGTACTACATGTACATACTTAAAAGAGCATTTAGTTTAATAAACTCAAAGTGGGTGTGGCTTGCCAGTCAAGCAATGAAGACATTTTACATTGCAGTACCAGTGCATTTGAATTCTAAGCATACACTGCTGTATACTTGACTAGGAGAGCTCTTTACTTTTTTTTATTCCCTACCATTGGTTTCTGCAGCTCAATACTTGACACATCAATATCCTACTCTGTAAAACTACAGATTTCCATCATTACATTACAGCTTACTACATTTCTAATCATAATGCAATAAAATGATTTTTACAGAAATACTTGTTTGAAAAGAACTACCTCTTGGTTATGTGCAACATGTTTACTATTTCTATTCATGATAATACTGGTGAAGTAATCAATATTACAGCATCCTATCTCTTTATGGAGGTTAACTTTCACAGTGCTGGTAGAGCTCTCAAAAAACTTTTAGTCTGAAAATAGTGCGACCATAGAGTTTCCTTGGAGTACCCTGTCCACTCAGATATCTACATTTACTTAATATGGGCTGCTTAGTTTGGATATTTTCACAAGATGTGGTACCACTTTAGAGCAGGTCATCTTTTTCTTTTATACAAAGCTACTAATTTCAATCCATCTGACATCACCATGCCTAGCAAGCAACAATGAACTCTAATACATGTACAATCTTTTATTCTTTTCGAATTCTTACAGGAAATACAAAATTAACAAAAGCGCATATTGTAATAAGCTCGCTATCATCTGTGCTGATCAGAATGAAAAGTCATAGCAATTTCAGTGTCCGAGTACGCTGGAAACATAAAGCCAAAACATGACATTAGTTCGCCAAAACAAAATCCCAACACAATCTTATTATAATGAATTATCAAAGGCATAATGTCAACAATGTGATCTACATTCATGATATTGGTGGGTTTGAAAACATACAGACATAGCATGTTTTCTTTGAAAATTTAAAGAATATTCTGTACAACTGCTTACAAGTACTATGAGATCACTGCATTGAATGTCATCATCTTTGAATGCAGCATTTTTGGTTTTCTTCGGAGATAGGTTTGACAAAAACAAAAACAAAAACAAAAACAATAAAAAACAAAATAAAAAACAATCCCAATTTGGAATGCAGATAGAAAGAAGACACACCAGTCTCAGAATGGATATGAAGGGGAAAAAAAGAATATCTGGGCCAGGATCAAACCTGAATTTGTCATTACTGAAATGCAGACATTTCTAGACAGAAAAAACCTACATCTACAGCTTGTCTAGATCATGCAAATACTACCTTCAACTCTAGCCAGTGCTACTAGGTGAAAGTCATGTGCACTAGACCAAACTTAATTAAAACAAACACTTTCCTTGCTAAATCATTCGGTCAAATTCCTTAGAAAACAAACAAGCAAACTTCCTTCAACTGTAAAGCTTATTTACTATTATGAAAGAAAAGAGAAAAAATCTGAAAAAAGGAGCAAATCCACTATCGCCTTTTCCTCCTATTTGACAGCACAGCCAAACACATGCCACTTGAAGAGGCTAGGAAGGGATCCAATTTGAGTCTTGGTGTACTGGACTTTGGAGAATCCTGCCCGATCCACAGTCACCCACGGGGTTCTGGTCAAATTGCACTCGGCAAGGGCATAGAAGGCCGGAGCAAGGAGCCGCTGAAAGATATGGGACCAGCATCCCTTCTTGTGTGCTTCCGTGTGTTCGATGAAGTAGAAATGTCCTCCCTGCGGCAGAAACAAGTTGCATGGATCAGAGAGATTCAATACAGAAGTCCTTTATAATCCAGTTTTATTCTCTATTTGCTTTTTCCCCCCATTGAAACCATTTGTAATGTAATTCCTTATAGGATCTAATGATTAATATTAAATGTCCCTATACAAATGCAGAATTTGGCTAATTGCTGGCAAAATGATTAAACTCAGTCTTGTTTGTGCAGAACAATATGAATTAAACTATAAAAAAGCATTTGTGAGATTGGTGAAAACCCAAACCTAGATGGTCTATATTCCATCTTTTTAGATATTTCAAGTAAAGGAAAGCAAATGGCAAAGATATAAATTAATAGCAAAGACAATAGATTGATGAATTTAATGAGATGAACATTTATTTATTTTTTCTTTTTGGTAAAAAGTTGACATGATAAAAATTTGTACCAGGTTTTTTTTGTTTGTTTTAACATAACTAATTTATAAAACAAATATTTTTTCTCTAATGCATATTTATTAGGATTGTGATAGGCATGTTATTTTCAATATCATCATCATCATCATCATCATTATTATTATTATTATTATTATCATCATTATTATTATTATCATCATTGTTCTAACTGGTTTTTCAATACAATGTCAATGTACCAAAAAATTCAAACATACTGGTTTGAGCACACGGTAGACCTCGCTCACAACCGCCTCGAGGTCCTGGACGGAGCAGAGGGTGAGGGTACTGACTACTGCGTCTTGGCTCCCGTCTGCGACGTGCTCTTTCAAATCTTCCGCTCCCATAGCAAGGAAGTTTGCGATTTCCAGCGATGAAAATTTCGCCGCGTTACTCGCTACATCAGTCTTGAAGTTCTCATTCGGTTCGACGACAGTCAGGGAAGTATTCGGCGGGTACATAGCAAAGTTGCTGCCAGGTCCACATCCGATTTCCAGAGCAAAGCATCGCTTGTTCTCCTGAGAGAGCGAGGAAATTCCAGCAAACAGCTTCTCCTTGTGTTTCTGTATTGCTTCGTGATGTATTCTGCTCACCCGCCTACAGAAACTTGCAAAAACAGGAGGGAAGATTTTCCTGTAGATGAAGACAATTAATCGAATGCCAATGATTACTGCTGCAATGGGCAGCAGAAAACGTTGGAAATATTCTGCCATCTCCGCGTCAATACCAGCCATAATGTACGGATGTTGCTTGAATGACTGCTAGATACCATGTGCTGTTACAATGTGGATAATATGTAAGTGAATGTGGTGGACGCGTGAATGATGATGTGTTGAATGAATGGGGAGGCTGCCGCGCGCAGAATCGGAGTGTACATTATCACCACAATCATGTAAACACGATAATCAATCAGTGCTCAGCATAGAGGTCTACCCCGTGCAACTCGCCCTGTAAAACTCTCCCATCTCGCTCTAGCAGTCGGGGCACAATCGGCCAGAATTATATCACAGTCAAACCTGCCTTAGCGTCCACCTGTCTATAGCGACCATCTGTCTGACTGTCCTAACGGCCACTGAAAAATCCCCCCGAGAGAAAAACCCTGTTAAAGACCCACCCTGTGCATAGCGGCCACCTGTCTAACGCGGCCAGTGGCCAAGTCATCTTCACGACTGTACACATGCTACTGTGCAACAATTTCATAAACACCGCCACCGGCATTGTTCAATACATGAAACACACGTGTGCATACGTACACATCAGATGTACGTAAGTACCTACTGATGTATACAACGATGACACATGTACATGTATGTAGGCAATGCATCACACGAAGTTGAATAACCTGTCTATAGCGGCCACCTGTATATAGCTGCCACTTTTTTCGTCTCCCTTGGGTGGCCGCTATAGATAGGTTTGACTGTAGTACATGACTGTATACACTCACTAAGCACTAACTCCTGCATACTTTCTTTGCTTTTTTTTCTCATCACAGCATTGGTAGAACGTAATATTCTTTGTTTTCTGGTGGCGGGTTTATCTTTTCTCGGGGTGGAACCTTCGCAAAGCAATTGGTTTTGTTGGGTTGTTTTTTAATTAAAACATAACTCTTTTTTCTTTAACAGAATACTGTATATCGAGTTTGATTTTTTGAAGAGCCAAAAGTGTGTGTGTGTGTGGGGGGGGGGGTGAGGATGCTGCACCGCAGTTCTGGGTACTGTACATGGGTATGGATATGCGATATTTAACACAGTTTAAACCTCGGTCCCTGGTCCATACTTGATAAGATACGGTGCACCGGGTCCTCCAGAAAGGCTCCTTGGAATGCCATCCGATGAGCAAAGATAAATTATTAGGGGGAGTCCATTTGGGTGCAGTGATCAATTCTACCTGAGATCCTCAAAGAACCTTCAACGGATCGATCTCCTGTGATTCTGAGTTTCCGCCTTCAACCCGAGGAATGATCGGCGAGTCAGTACTTAGCATCCTAATAATACAGGTCAGTGAATCCGATATGATTATCTCAAACAAGCCTTTCAGGCAAAAGCAGGAATAGTGCATAGTGAACATTCCGAATGTTGATCTAAATATAGGTTTTCCCGGCCAATTTCGCACTTTTGTCAGTCCAATTCCTATATAATTGCTGCGTTCAATTTTTTAGCAAAATTTAGAGTAGATGACATGTTCGGTAGTTCAATTTTATGATCTCTTCATTCAAATTCATTTTGGGAGCATTCAAATTACCTTTAGCCTCATTCTAATTACTAGTAACACTTTTTCAATAGAAATTCGTAAAACAAGCGCCATTTCGTTATTCGTTCATTCAATTTAGAATGACATAGTCACGTGATCACGGACATGCCGCACTCGTTCATTCAAATTCATTTTTGGGGCATCCAATTTAACATCTTTTGCAGTCAATTTAGCACGCATGTTTATGCTTTGGTTCTTTCTTTATTTGTTTTTTGCCAACATATTTATTGTTTTGCAAGCGTCATTACATTTCATATTTTCGTACTTATTTTAGAGATTTTGGAAACAGTTTTTTTTTTCTTCAATGTGCTTAGTGATTCTTCCAGTCCGAAGATATAGTGCATCATGTGGCCACAACTTATCTGGCCGTTGAGTGCTTTATTTCGAGTGTGTCGGCCAGTTCTAGGAAGTCAAGGTTTAATGATCATGAAATGTTCCTATAATTCTTTTTCTGTCTTCTTGATAAATACGTCTGCATCTAACTTGTGCTGTCATGACTGTAGGAAGATGAAGTTAATTTGTAGTATTGGTACATAGGCCTAAAATGACATGTAAGAAAGAAAAGGGGCGTTACAGAACAACAAACTCGAGTTATATATGGTAACAAATATGATACTTTTACTGCTTAACAGTGCGTGGATGAAACAAAAAGTCACATAGAAATACGCGTTTAATGTTATCACCTTTTCAAAAAAGAAATAACATGACGTTGATTTGAATGAACATGTTAGGAATTTGACTGCCCATACGCGAAATTGAATGACTGAAATACCCCTTTCGGCCAGTGTTGGCGAATTTGAATGACTGAAGAGCACGTGCCAATTTGAATGCTCATTTTACGAAATCGAAAGGCACATGTGCAAATTTCACTGATCGAAATGCTAAATTGAACGACAAAGTTGCAATTTTGAATGACAGAATGTGCAGTGACGAGGATTTTCGCTAAATTGAATGAACCTTTTATCAAATGGACTGACAAAAGTGCGAAATTGGCCGGGAAAACCTATATTATGATGATGGTGATGATGACTCCGATGATGATGATGATGATGATGATGATGGAACAGCATCTATATAGCGCCTTTCATCTGAAGAAAATGAATATTCAAAGGCGTCCTAGTTTGTTGTTGTTGTTATTTTTTATTCAAAGCTCAAACCTGAATACAATACACAGCAATACAAGCTCTGGCGTCGCAACAGCTAGATAGGGACATTTCTACGACAGCAACTTTGGTGAACTTGAGCATTAATGTTCTTTTTCTATACTGGGTATACTGATACTTCACTCGGAAAAGTGATATATTTCTCGACGTTCCTTTCTACGACAGCAACTTTGGTGAACTTGAGCAATTAATGTTCTTTTCCTATACTGATACTACACTCGGAAAAGTGATATACAGTTGTATTTCTCGACGTTTAAAGGTGCCAATTCTTACTCTTCTTATTATTTCGTCTTGACCAATCAGGAAAAACTGTACAAAAGTATGGTGCAGAAATAAGAAGGCCGAGTAAATTATGGCCGATGCTTGATATGATCTCAAAGCGGTCGATTGCGTAACAACCACGCCGTAAAGTCGCATGTGCGTCCAAGGCCCTTTATGTGTCACGTGATAAGAAAAGAGTGGCTACAACAAAGATGGAAACCACAGAGATACACCCCCACCCCTCCCCCCCCCCCCCTCCCCCCGTAATCCTTGTTGCGTTGTACATGTACTAGTGTATACGGTGTAGGCATTTAATTCTTATTCAAACGAACGATGATTCAATTCATTTAAAAAGCAAACAATGATAATCATGACGATGCAAATTGAGACAACATTGATTACAAAAACTCAAGTCATCATCTTGTTTGATAGACAACTACATTAAATTGGAGGATAATGTCAATATTATCCTGTTGTGGGGTTGTTTTCGTAGCATGTGCACCGGCATGTGCAAAGTAGAAGTCAAATATTTTTACATTTTTAATGTCTCACGGCTTTTGTTTGTGATAATTTGTCATTATGATAGAAGTTCGGAACTTTGGCTCTCCATCAATAAGAAGCATCTTTGGTGAAAATCAATAGTCTGCTACAGCCCCCCCCCAAACAAACAAACAAACAAACAAACTAATAATAAAACAAAAACTTTCTAAAGAAAGAGAAAAATATTCCCTACAGAATGCTACAAATATGATAACAATCAGATCAGAAATAAGGAAGACATGACATTTTGAAATTTCACCTTTTTTTTTGAAAACATTTCTTGATCAATCCTTGAATATTCGAATAAGCGAGTTCATGTCATATCCTCACAATTTTTCATGTATTCTATACATGAATTTTGGAAAAATTGTTATTCTTACCTTATGCAAGTAAAAGCATGTTCCCATACCAGGTAATATCAGAGTTAACTTTGTTCTCCGTTTGTGGTTTCAAGACCAGTTTTATAATTATTCATACAGCTGATGAGATTTTCGTAATAATATTGTGAAAGCATGACATTGTCAACTTGTTGGTTTTAATATTCGTAAGCACTGGTCGAAAAAATGTCTTTAAAAAAAAGTAAAATTTCAAAATGTCATATCTTCCTTATTTCTTATCCGATTTTTGTCCCTTTTTTTTGGGGGGGGGGGGGGTGATTCTGTCGGGAATATTTTTTCTTTCTTTTGAAGTTTATTTATTATTGGAGTGGATTTTCTCTCTCATCCGAGAGTGAAAAGTCTGCTGTTCCGACGGTTCAATTGGGCGAAAATGTCATAAGGTTCGTTAATCCGAAAATGAAAATGCAATTTTGGATTAACCAACCTTTGGAATAACGAATAAAGTATAGGACAATCACCCAAGAGATAATCCCCTCGACGCTACCACCCCTCCCCCCCCCCCCCCAATCCCGGAACAGCTATAGCGTGAGGACAATAACCAAGGAGGTATGAGAGTTCTCTCATACCTCCTTGGTATAACGCCATGACGATTTCCCTTTGTGATACAGGACGATAACCCCCTCCTCCTCCACAACACAACATCTGAGTGATTACTATCAATGACTATATCCTGTGGGAGGGTGGGGAGAAGTGGGACAAAAAATGTGATTTGATGAAAATGCTCGTATAACTCTTCTGATATTTATAGAATGGGGCACTCGTGTCTCGGACCAAAAGACTACATGCTAGGCCACGTGATATTCCTAAAAGTCTCATATTTGTGTCATTATTGACTCATTTAAAAAAGGCTTACTGAACCGGGAGAAGTGGGCCACCCCATGGGAGAAGTGGGACATTGGTTGAGGTGAAGTGGGACGAACAGTAACTATAGGCTTAGACAATATTACAAGCATATTTTTCTTTTCTTTTCTTTTTTTATTGGTGTGATGTTTCTTTGTTGTTTTTGTTCCTTGATGTATATTTGATGGAAATTGCGTACTATTTATTGTTTGTAAGGGAATCGGCCTCGATAGGCTTCATACGGCCTTTACTGATCCCTCACGTGCTATGTCTGTTTGTATATTTTTCTCTTCTGTTTTATTGTGAACGTGATGTTTTCTTTTTAGCATGTGAAATAAATTTGAATTTGAATTTGAATTTGAATTTGATATCATATAATAATATGTGTGTGTGTGTGTTTGTGTGTGTGTGTGCGCGCTCGCGCGTGTAGGCCCTATATGTGTGTGTGTTTGAATATTTACACATGAAGAGTTTCATTGGAAAACGTGATACAATAGTGTCTAATCCATTATGGTCCATCAGAGAAAGTTGCATTAACATTTTTTATATCAACTATTTTTATCATATCTTTGAATACAGGAAGAAGTAGGACATTGATGATGTCCCAGTTTACCCCAGTAAACCCCCCCCCCAAAAAAAAAAAATCAAAATGGCAGCTAATATTACAATTTAGCTAATTTTTGCAAAATCTTTTAATACAAATGATTGAAACTCATAAGACCTACATAACATGCCAAAGTGCCTGCTAAAGCCGTATGATGAATAATATTCAGAAAGCATTTTACAATGAATGCAAAAAAAAAAATATATATATATATATATATAAAAACTGTGTCCGGAAAAATAATTCAAAATTAAACTCTCCTGCAGAGTTGTTGGAGAGCAGTCATTGTGCTTGTACTCTGATGCCAAATGCCTAATAACTTGAAATCTGATTAGTTCAAAACTTTTTTGAGATACACATGAGAGGTATCCCACTTCTCCCGCGTTCACTC
This sequence comes from Diadema antillarum, assembly GCF_040938485.1. NCBI lineage: Eukaryota > Metazoa > Echinodermata > Echinoidea > Diadematoida > Diadematidae > Diadema > Diadema antillarum. The sequence goes on from NW_027271035.1 coordinate 1,529,253, forward strand.
CACTCTCCCCTGTAATGGTATCCAAAGGGAATCCCCTTGCTCCTGGGATAATTACTATAATAGCTTGTGTTCATGAAATCACGTTATGAGTCGATTGTTATTCTGAAGATCCGTAATTCGCAAAACACACAAATTTTGTTCACCTAGATCCTACAAAGTAGATATTCGTTATCCGAATATGAAATAGGTCTTATCGTTTCATCCGAATATTCTAACGTTATATTCCGAAGCGGGATTAGAAACCTGGCCCGTTTCTATAGAAACTTTGCGTTTAAACCATCTCAAAAAGAAAAGAAAATCAAATGCAGGTGTATCAAATCACGTGCAACTTTGCATTTAAAAGCAAGTGCGATGCTGAAAAGACTTGCGTTTGATAATCATACAAAACTAGAAAATTGTATGAAACTGAAACTCACCGAGTTGTGTTTAAACGCAACTCTAAAAACTCAAATGCAAATCCATCAAATCACACGCAACGATGTATTTAAACGCAAGAGCGTTGCGAAAAGACTTGTGGTTCTTCGTACGAAACTTGACACTGCATCTCTGTTATCGTATAAAAAAATAAAAAAATAACCAACGCAAGTGTGTTGTTGAAAAGACTTGCATTTGATTCCGTACGCAAATCAAAATATCAAACGGAACTTTCGCCGTGACCGAACTTAGTAGCAAGGGAAAGACCATACATGACACGTTTCAAACTATACCAAACGCAATGCAGCTTCACGAAATATCAATAAGAAATGGGAACAAACTGGAGGTTTAACTGTTAGTCAAAAGTTTTATTAGTCCGACAATGGAATGAGGTTTTTCAGATTAACAAACTTTTCTCTCTTGTTTTCAGACGGGATTGCGCCGTACAGAGCGGTAATGTTGCGAATCCGAGCGCGAGAACAATACTTTTTTTTCAGAGTATGGCAATAAAAATTCAAGCAAAACAAATATGGCGACTTATTGGAGAGGAACCGTATAGTCCTACATAATATTTTTGACTCAGTTGGCACTGAAAAATCTGGTCAACAGGATCATACGAAATCAAACGCAAATCTTTTCAGCAACGCACTAATTCAAGCCGCAAAGTTGCGTGCGATTTGGGGAATTTGCGTTTGATTTTTCAAATTAAGTTTAAAACGTAAAGTTTATAGAAACAGGCACAGGTTTCCGATCCTGCTCTCTCAAAATCTCAGTCGAGAGAGTTGGCAATTGTGCGTTGGTTACATATCAGCGCGAGATTTATGCAAGAACTAAAATAGGATCGTTGCTAAGATACAGTACGCATATTTCGACGGCAAAAGGAGTGAGATTTGGATATTCACTACGATCCAAAACTTACTCAGTACAGGGGAAATCAATTTTCATTTATATCAGTCGACAAAATGTCGACTTACAGGTAAGTCGACTTTTGCGTAAGTCAACGTGTTTTGCTCAGTCCGATTATGTCGACTTAGGCGAGGTTGACTGTAATTCAACACCAATATTCATCATCGAGACGGTTATCACAGCTGAATAAACATGTTTATGAAAAGTAACAGAAACTTTCATTAGAATAAACAAATACAAAATGCTTCAAGAATAAAGCAAATGCCACAAGGGCGCAGTGAAACCTGCCTGACTTGATGCAAACTCACCGGTTTCAAGATGCGGTGAACTTCGCCGATGAACGTAGTGACATCTCGGACGGAGCACAAGGCGAGGATGCTGACCACGATGTCCTGTGAGGCATCCCCTATGTGCTCCTTCAGATTCTCCGCCTGTACCCGCAGGTTGGGATGCGCGGCCGAGTTCTCCGCAACGGCCTTCAAGTGAAGTGACGGTTCGGTTCAACAACGGTCAGCGAGGTGTCCGGACACCCTCCAGGCCAGCAGCCGATCTCCATGGCTCGTATCCTCTTGCTACTCTGGTCAATCTTTTCGTCTCCTGCGTCCATCCCCGAAGGCGAAGCTTGACATCAATCTGTGAGAGGAGTTTTTATGCCTCCGCCACGAAGTGTCGGCGGAGGCATTATGTTTTCGGGTTGTCCGTCCTTCCGTCCGTCCGTAATCAATTATGTGGACAGCATAACTAAAAAACTGTTTGAGGTTTCCTAATGAAACATGGCATGTTATGACTTGTATGAGGGGGTGAAGTTGTGCCTATCAACTTTTGGGTGCATAATGTTCAAGGTCAAATGCCCAAAATTGCACTATTTCCCCCTATCTATGCAATGCCTGAAGGTATTTTCTTGAAACTTAGTGTATACATCTACTACCCAATAAAGATTTTCTAGTGAAAGTTTCGGGTCATGAGGTCAAAGGTCAAGTGAAATGTTAACATTTCACTTTTTTCTCCATATCTCGGAAATGGTTCAAGGTATCTTCATGGAACACAGCACATATGCATGTACTGACTGGCATAGCATATTATCTAGGGAACCTTGGGGTCATGAGATCAAAGATCAGGGGGTTAAAGGTCTAGGTCAACTTCTGAAAGTTTAATCTTTTCCTCATATTCATTTTGATATTTTGCCAATTAGATGAAACTGTCATCACACATTGTCAAGCTGTACTATAAGGACTTATTAGGAAAATCATACATTATATGGCGGAGGCATACCAGTCGCCAAAGCGGCATTTCTTTAGTTCCTTTTGTTCCTCGAAGGCTCTGTGGTGCATCTCGGCATAGCCATCATAAAACTTCACGTACTGAACCGGCTGAAACCGGTTGAAACTGATGTCTGAAGATAAGCAGGAACATTCTGAGACTGAGAAAGAGGGGAGAATGGGGAACGACATATCGCCGAAAGTATATAGTCCTCGATTTCAATGTCTTCAGTTGTCATGGTAATAACTTGTGATGGGTAAATTCATAGGTGCCTCCTGCAGGCGAATTGTTTGGACAGCTTATTGAGTTCTGCCTCGCCAAGGTCAGTACATTGTATAGAAACCGTGTGTCAGTAGCAGCAAGTGGAACGAATGATGCTTGGCTACAAATTTACGTCACTGGAACTTCCTCACCTCATCTCTGTATAGACGAATGAAAAAGACCTATATTTGCCCGTGACCTGCAAAGTCCAAAGGACTCCACCTTGACTGTCCTCCAGGATAAAACGGGATGTTAGTCTCATCTTCAGACTTAATTTCCTTAAAAATTTTAATTACTTTCAATGAAGTGACTCGTTTAACAGGAGAACTCTGTATAGCGATAGTCTTAGCTCTAAAACTGCAAAAACAAGAACATAGAATCTCTTCCCTTCATATATTTTCTTCTCTGCGGAATTATTAAAAAAAAGATAAGAATAAAAACACTGTAAACATTACTTCCAATATATATGTTTGCGATATTCTGTTATGCTAAAATCAGGACCAGAGCTTTGACAATACATTGTACTTTCACCTTACAAGTAACAGCAGATACCAAAACTTACTAAGCAGCTGTAGTCTTAAAAAAAATGACAAGCGTCAGTGTTTAAATTATTTACCATACAATGTACATTCGAATTGTACTTGCGGTGGAAAGCACTTAGTTTGAACTAAAATGGGTGTGGTTAGCAAAGCAAGCGGTCAAGACATTTTAAATTGCAGTACCAGTGATAAGACTAGTATTTACACTGCTGTATACGTGACTAGGAGAGCTCATTAGGTAATCCGAGCATAAATCCTCTCGGATCATCTTCTGAATTTGTACTGATTCTTTATTCTTTATTTTTCTGTTTCTTTATTTTCATTTGATTTTCTACCGTTAGCTTCTGCAGCTCAATACTTGACACATCAATATTCTACTCAGCAAAACTACAAATCGCCCTAATCACTTACTACATTAACATTCATGCATATAAATCATTCATAAATTTGAAAAGAACACCATTGTACATCTTTGGTTATACGCAAATTGTCTACTGTATGTGTAGTTACATTCTTATTCATGATACAAATGTTGGTGAAATAGTCAATATGGTATTACAGCATTCTATCTGTCTATATGCAGGTTAACTTTCACAGTGCTAATAGAGCTCCTCAGAACTTTTCAGTTTGAAAAGAGTGCTACAATAAAGTTTCCTCGAAGCACTCTGTCCACTCAGTATACATTTACTTTGATAACTAATTATGGGCTGCTTAATATTTTCATCATAAGGTATAATGGTACTACTTTACAGCCAGCTGCTTCTTCTTTGGTACAAAGCTACTAATTTCAATCCATTTGACATCGTCAAACCTGGAATATAACAAAGAACTGCATACACATATACAATCTTTTATTCAAGTAGAATTCTTTCAGAAAATATTACAGAATTACAAAAGTGCACATCATAAGCTTACTATCATCTGTGCTGATCAGGATGAAAACACAATGTAATCTTTGATAATGAATTATAAAAGGCAGCATGTGAAAAATGTCCTCTACATTCAAATTATTTCAAGAATATTCTGTGTAACTGCTTACAAGTACTAAGAGATCACTGCATTGAATGTCATTGTCTTTCAATGCAATTTTTTGGCTTTCTTCGGAGGCAGGTTTTTGACAAAAAAAAAACTATGCCATTTGGAATGCAGACAGAAAAAAGACATACCAGGAAATCAGAATGAATACGAAGGGAAAACAATGTTTGGGACAGGATTGAACTTGAATTCTTCATTAGCAAAATACAGACATTTCTATGCAGAAAACCCTACTTCTATCTTTTATGCAAACGCTACCTTCAACTCGAACTTTTGCACAGTCATGAAAGTCATGTGCAATAAACCAAACTCAACTAAAACTAACACTTTCCTTTAATATTCAATCGTTTTGTCAAATTCCGCAAAAACAAAAATTACTTCAAGCGCAAAAAAAAAATGTAGACTATAAGAACATGACAGGAAAAACTCATCAAATCAAAAGAAAGAGGAAAAAGAAGAAAAAGGAGCAAATCCACTATCGTGTCTGATTCCCATCCTATTTGACAGCACAGCCAAACACATGCCACTTGAAGATGTTCGGAACAGATCCAATTTGAGTCTTGGTGTACTGGACTTTGGAGAAACCTGCCCGCTCTACAGCTATCCATGGATTTGCGATCAAATTGCACTGGGTAAGCGCATAAAAGGTCGGAGCTAGGAGCCGCTGAAAGATATGGGACCAGCACCCCTTCTTGTGGGCCTCCGTGTGCTCGATGAAGTAGAAATGTCCTCCCTGCCGCAGAAACGAGTCGCAGGGATCAGAGAAACATACAGAAATTCTTTATCATCAAGTTCTATTCTATAGTTGCTTGTTTCTCAGATTGAAGCCAGATTTGTAATGTAATTCCATGTGATGATTAGAATAATGTCCCTATACACATGCAGTACACTGCATTTGGATTTGCTGGCAAAATTAACTCAGTCATGTTTGCATCGTCGAACAATTATATAAGTTATGTTTCTTATGTATTATGCATATTAACCTACTGTATATGAATGTCATCCACCTGCTCATTGTGTATCATGGACATTAATTTTTGTTTTGCTAAATGTCATTGCAGTGTTTATTCTGTGGAATAGGTATAGACTTAGTACTGAAACAGAACATCGTAATATTGTAAAATTGTTGAAAACTATATCTTGATGGTTTATACCTCTTTTTCTGATGCGTAAGATGGAAATAGTGTAAAGCACATGACACAGATATAATTAGCAAAAAAAAAAAAACCACCAATACCAATTATGAACATTTGTTTATTTACACTTGGAAAGGGAAACTTCTGACTATTCATAGAGAGCTCTGGTAAGACCTCATTTAGTACCAGTATATAGTCCTTATTTGGATATTAGCTTTAGAGAATGTTGAAAGGAGAGCCACAAAACTGGATAAAGGTGAGAATGAGAATAAGAGCTTTGTCATATGAACAGACAGAGGTTGAGTCAACTTCGACTTCCAACTTTGGCTTTACCGCCAGGTAAGTGCATGGTGATATGATTATAATGATCAGATAGTATTACCAGATTATTTGACATCGGTGATAAAAAAACACCAACGCACAGACATGATAAAAAGTTGTATAGTTTTAGATCACATACCACTACAAAAAAAAAATCTTTATTTTTTTTTTCATGCATATTAAGGAATCTTGGGAAAGTCGAGAGATGCAGCCAGCATCTTACGAATTTGAAATAATATTTTCTGGTTTATATAGGCCTAAGGTTTGGCATAACAAATCTATCAAGTTTACCTGGTAAGTTTGACGCCATCCAACCTGGCCATGCCTATGACCCAACCTACCTGTACTTTAAAATTGACCACACTTGATCTGAATATAATGTAGGTTGAGATAGGGCTTATGTTTCCAACTATTTTCATTTTTTGTGAGATGTAGATTGAAACCTCTCTTACAATATGAAAGAGCACACAATTCTAAGCCGAAATCAAAGTTTAATTGCTGAAAATTGGTATGAAAATAGCCGAGATATTCAGAAATAAAGAGTTTTTGATATAAAGTGGTATAGGGCCACATTGTTTTACTTATATTTTCAATTGGATAAATTGGCCATTTAAACACTTAATTAAAAATAAACTTTGAACACCTCTAAAGTCTCCACACGTGTATGCTCCTTGATATTACCGGTACATGGTTTCTCGTCATCTAAAAAAAAGGTCAAAATCTGTATCCCCATCTCAACCAACACTTGACCATCCCTTTAAAGCCTGCGTTCAGAATCATCCATCTACGATGTATATATAGGCATCCACAACAAAGATATATACAATATGTCACATAATTATGTGCGCTTTACAATTACATGACTTCCGTTTAACACATCAGGAAAGAAGGTTTTTCTAAATTGTGTATATTTCACTTTTATGATTATGATTATGATTATTATCATTATAATAATATCATTATAATAATAATTATTATTATTATTGCTATTATTGATACTTTAATTATCATCATCATCATTATTATTATTATCTTCATTATAGTCCACATTGTTCGCCGACTTCGTTCTTCTCTAGTTTTCATGAATGTTTACTTTTATCTCTTTTATATCTCCATGATTTTCCAACATTCAACACCTCCCTCTTCCTCTTCCCTTCTATTTCATCGTTCTTCTTCTAACGATGTCCGAACATCTTAGTTGATTCTCACTCTATTCTTCCTTACCACTCTCTCTGTTCCTTTCTCCACGTACCGTCTCTTCCCAGCTCCCTGCCCCACTAGTGCAACTTCAACTTCTAGCCCATTACTGTCCCCACTCTTCACTTTTTGCCCCCATTGTGTCGCTTCCCTCTTCAATTCTCCTCTTTCTATATGCTCTCCTTCCGCCAAACAACGATCCGGGCCTACATGCACATGGTGTCACCGCAAATCTTTCTCCCTCATCATCATCATTATCATCACCATCAATTTATAACTCACATTGGTACAATAATACAAAACAAAATTCAAACATACTGGTTTGAGGACACGGAAGACCTCGCTCACAACCGCCTCGAGGTCCTGGACGGAGCAGAGGGTGAGGGTACTGACCACTGCGTCTTGGCTCCCGTCGGCGACGTGCTCTTTCAAATCTTCCGCTCCCATAGCAAGGAAGTCTGCGATTTCCAGCGATGAAAATTTCGCCGCATTACTCGCTACATCAGTCCTGAAGTGCTCATTCGGTTCGACGACGATCAGGGAAGTATTCGGCGGGTACATATCAAAGTTGCTGCCAGTTCCACATCCGATTTCTAGAGCAAAGCATCGCTTGTTCTCCTGAGAGAGCGAGGAAATTCCGGCAAACAGCTTCTCCTTGTGTTTCTGTATTGCTTCATGATGTTTTCCACTCAGTTGTCTGCAGAGATATGCGAAAAAACGAGGGGTGCTTTTCTTGTAGATGATGGCAATCAATCGAATGCCAATAATTACTGCTGCAATGGGCAGCAGAAAGCGTTGTAAATATTCTGCCATCTTTGCGTCAATACCAGCCATGATGTAAAAATGTTGTCAGAATGATCACCGTGTGCTGCAGTGTCACCGAATGGTATGGGAATCTATGGGGACAGCAATGGGAGACTGCAGCGATAGCTAGCTAGCTAGCTGCATTTGCATGCACCGGCTGTCGCGCATGTGTGCATATCACCACAAAAGATGGTCACTCACAGAAAGAGGTCATGGTCTTTTCGACTGTGTGGACTTGACTCTCAGTAGTCTAGTTCTGGACTCTTTTTACCGATTCTGTTTTGGGGTGGGTTTTTTTTTTCGCTGACTATGACGAGTGATAGCGCGATCCCGAGAACTGCTGGACTTTTGTGGACGCGATCATAATGTCCACAAAACGATCTGACCTACTGACAACCAAAAAATTTAGGATGTCAGATATGCGACCATCTGGTAGCAGATACAGAAATCAAACTTGGAACCGGCCACACCCTCCGTCCGAAGTCAGGAGACTGCGACCGCAAGAATGTAGTGTAAGGTAGTTTTTATGTAGGCCCTAAGTTTGATAAGGCTTGGAATACTATAGTAAGGGAGTTGTGGACACTCGTGTAACGTACATGTCATCTATCATTGATTACTGTCCATGTTTACTCGATCTGAAACACTGCGAAAATGGGGAAAATTAGATTACAAATTACAACCAACCTGCCGAACATGCTTTCTTTATCGGAAAGTGATACGTGCATTTCGCTACTACTACAACTGCACTTGTATGTTTCTTGATATGAGAGAGTTATTATCTTCTGCGCATGTAGTTTTTAGATATCTCAAAGCGCCGTCTTGTTTTTACTCCAGGCTGGCTGTCAGTGATGCACTATGATATCAAAGCAGGAAAACATCTTTAGAATGTTATTACTCTTTTCACAGAAACATGTGTTTCGTGGTAGGTCCATGCTGCGCAGGGGACCTACATCACTTGTCATTGCTTGTACTGGACTTCATTGTGAATTTGCCTACATGTTCGAAACATCTCGTATATCTGCTGGTGAAATTCAAATGAATGTGTAATGCTTCATTATTGAACTTATATGACTCTACCACGCTGCCTCTATTATCGAGTGTTATTCGACAGTACGGTGTACAGCCTAACATGCAAACAACCCTGGCTGTCCACATCGGGAAACGATAAGTTCAGGCAACGATTCAACAACCACAAAAGCACCATAATTAGAAATCAAACACGAGTCCAGTCGCGCAACATTTCAACACAACGAATCACACACTAGCAGACCTGCGATTTTGCACTACATGTATAAGGAATATAGAAGCCTTCGACGACAGACACAGAACTAAAAACAATCATTGACACAAGGAACTTCCAGGGACCATCGCATGAACGCAGATATAGGTTTTCCCGGCCAATTTCGCACTTTTGTCAGTCCATTTGATAAAAGGTTCATTCAATTTAGCGAAAATCCTCGTCACTGCACATTCTGTCATTCAAAATTGCAAGTTGGTCGTTCAATTTAGCATTTCGATCAATGAAATTTGCACATGTGCCATTCGAATTCGTAAAACGAGCATTCGAATTGGCACGTGCTCTTCAGTCATTCAAATTCGCCAACACTGGCCGAAAGGGGTATTTCAGTCATTCAATTTCGCGTATGGGCAGTCAAATTCCTAACATGTTCATTCAAATTAACGTCATGTTATTTCTCTTTTGAAAAGGTGATAACATTTAAACGCGTATTTCTATGTGACTTTTTGTTTCATCCACGCACTGTTAAGCAGTAAAAGTATCATACTTTTTACCATACATAACTCGGGTTTCAGGCCCGTAGCCAGGGGGGGTGCGTCGGGTGCGTACGCACCCCCCTAAATTCTGAAAGGTCCACTTTTTCATAATAACGGTTTTTAGCAATTCTCAAGATAACAATCCAAATAAATATAAAGACACATTATATGCTACGTAAATGTGGAAGAGTACGTTTAACAATGTTAAAAATAATTGTACGAAACCCTTTTGTTGTATGAACCATCGGATCGTCCCCATGCACACAAACACAAATGTTATGTATCAATTTGTGCGAGCTATCATTATACAAATTGTATTGGCACTGCATGCCATGGCCCTTGGCGCGTGTGACCGGTGTTTTTTTTTTCCACTGGCCGCCCGAGTACGCATATGGAAAACTTGCGCGCATTTGCTCCGGAGCGAGAGCACCGGTGCTTATAACACGTGAAAAGACGCGTCATATCCCCCTCTTTTGGGACAAAAATAGCTCTGCACAAAAAACATGGCTATGAATTCAAAACCCTCGCCCTCCAAATGAAACTAGAATGTACCCTCTTTCTACTCCGTGTATTTCCCCAAAAATAGGTTTGGGGAAATTAGGGCACTTTTCCCCTGAAATTCTGCTTCAAATCACCAAATCTTGAGTTTGTCTATGGCGGAGTACCCAAAATAAGCCATAATTTTCGGACATGGCCATATAAATCACAGGCTGTACCACGGAAGCTTAGTTGAATTGTTTACCCTCGCACTTCAAAATGAAGTAGAATGTTTGGGCTCTTCAGTGATGTATAACTTGCTTTGATTGGTCAGAGAGAAATTAGGGCACTTTTCTTGTCAAATCAAAGAATGTTTTACAAAACTGCTTGTGACTTTGCTAAAGCGTGCGAGCTTTTGTGCTGTCCATTGTACACAATTCCCCTAATGCTTACGGACAACGGACGAGTGCATGTGCGTAAACAAACAATTGTGTTTGTGCTGTGAAAAGAAGGCGGGAGAGTTCAAGTTATTCACAATTTTCGCTGGATATCATGCCTTTTGAATCGTCTTTCGTCCACATTATAACAGATTAGTCTAATCTGACAATCCTGCAGAGTGTATTACCACTTCTTTCAGAGCTAAATATTGCCAAATTCAAGGATCATCATGCGTATTAATGTGAGAGCGTTAGACTGCATTGTGACGCGTCGTTATTTAATTTACATTCTTTATTCATATTTTTCATAAAAAACACAGGTAATGAGCCGGATTGGGTTAAAATTCTCACTTACAGCTTTGTAGAAGTCTGAGTCAACAGTATCACACAGTACTTCAAGACGTATTAGTACAAACGATTTCTTGAGCCTGCACCGTTTCAGGCTCTGTTCTGGATACGGCGGTAGAAACTCATTCTTTTTTGTTGTTTATCTTATCATTATTTACTAATCTCTTTTCTAACTTACAGGTAGCGGATTTCTTTGCAGGCCAAATTCGGAAATGTACTGTTGATTATTACTTATACATTTTCTCATGTTGTGACAGTTCTATTGGTTCTCATTTTAAAGTGAGCCAAAACCTAAGAACATTCTCACTTATAATTTCCAAAGAGTATTATGCAGGCACGCAAACTTATTTTAGTTGTATTTCATTTAAATGTAATGGGTAAGAGGGTATGAGAGAGAATGGAAAGTGCTGAGCTATGAAATAAAATGGTAAAGTAAAAAGTTTGTCAGATAGTATTACAAAAGCCTGAATATTGCAAGAGCTCCGGAGTAAAAACAGTCAGTGAAAAACCCTAGGTATATGTATGATAGCATTGTGAGAGCGTTAGACTGCATTGTGACGCGTCGTTATTTAATTTACATTCTTTATTGATATGTTTTCATAAATATCTCAGGTAATGAGTCGGATTGGATTACAATTCTCACTTACAGCATTGTAGAAGTCTGAGTCAACAGTATCACACAGTACTTCAAGACGTATTATAGTACAAACGATTTCTTGAGCCTGCACCGTTTCAGGCTCTGTTCTGGATACGGCGGTAGAAACTCATTCTTTTTTGTTGTTTATTTTATCATTATTTACTAATCTCTTTTCTAACTTACAGGTAGCGGATTTCTTTGCAGGCCAAATTCGGAAATGTACTGTTGATTATTACTTATACATTTTCTCATGTTGTGACAGTTCTATTGGTTCTCATTTCAAAGTGAGCCAAAACCTAAGAACATTTTCACTTATAATTTCCAAAGAGTATTATGCAGGCACGCAAACTCATTTTAGTTGTATTTCATTTAAATGTAATGGGTAAGAGGGTATGAGAGAGAATGGAAAGTGCTGAGCTATGAAGTAAAATGGTAAAGTAAAAAGTTTGTCAGATAGTATTACAAAAGAAACTCATTCTTTTTTGTTTGTTTATTTTATCATTATTTACTTATCTCTCTTCTAACTTAAAGGTAGTGGATCTCTTTGCAGCCCAAATTCGAAAATGCCTAGAGACAGCTAGTAACCAAATATGCTACTATAATTTAATAAATAAGAAATAACCATTCCAGTATGTATCTTAGTGTGCACAGTAAGACAGATCAAATCAAATAGGAAAACATCTGAGCACTAATATAGGTCTGAATTTGCACTCAACTTCTTCCAATGGCTAACGGATGTTTAATTTTTGAATTTCACTGACCTCCAAATTTCACAAAGAAAACCTTCTTAGCATGATGGTTAATATGACATTTGACTGATATTGGAGATGTTTGCGAATCGGATCTACTACCTTTGATATTATTAAATCTAAAATGATTATTTGAAAGTTCGGAAATGCTGGAAATATCCTACCACAAGGAGGCAAAATGTAAATGGTTCACATTTACAATTCATTTTGTTTTAAAAATTTTCTTATTTATTTTCGTTTTTGACAAACTCGCATACCAGGCTTCAGGCCTGCTAACGCGGGTATACAATAGAAAAAATAAAAGTTAAAACAACACCAGGAAAATCACTATTCTCAATTTTGCGGCGCGCTACGCGCGCAGAGTCTCGAACACAATTAAACTTTGCAACTTCCTGGCAAAATGAGTTTTTACTATTTCCTAGATGAAATACCGTAACGCGATTGCATGCAACAGACAAAAATACAAATTTCCTCGAGACTTTAAAACGTCATTAAAACAGTCAAAATTCATAATTTGCGGCGCGCTTCGCGCGCAAATTCTTATACAACTTTTGTAGTTCGGTCGTCCAAAGAATATATATATATATATATATATATATATATATATATATAAAATTGTGTGTGTGTGTGTGTGTGTGTGTGTGTGTGTGTGTGTCATCATTGGTATTGGTACCGAAGGTCCGTTTTTTTAATGACCGCACCCCCCCTTGAAAAATCCTGGCTACGGGCCTGGGTTTGTTGTTCTGTAACGCCCCTTTTCTGTCATACATGTCATTTTAGGCCTACATGTACCAATACTAACTTCATCTTCTTACAGTCATGACAGCACAAATTAGATACAGACGTATTTCTCAAGAAGACAGAAAAAGAATTATAGAAACATTTGATGATCATAACCTTGACTTCCTAGAACTGGCCGACACACTCGGAATAAAGCACTCAACGGCCAGATAAGTTGTGGCCACATGATGCACTAAATCTTCGGACTGGAAGAATCACTAAGCACATTGAAGAAAAAAAAAAAAACCTGTTGCCAAAATCTTTCAAATAAATACGAAAATATGAAATGTAATGACGCTTGCAAAACAGTAACTGTGTTGACAAAAAAAAAATAAAGAAAGAACCACAGCATAAACATGCTTGCTAAATTGACTGCAAAAGATGTTAAATTGGATGCCCAAAAATGAATTTGAATGAACGAGTGCGGCATGTCCGTGATCACGTGACTATATCATTCTAAATTGAATGAACGAATAACGAAATGGTGCTAGTTTTACGAATTTCAATTGAAAAAGTGTTAATTAGAATGACGCTAAAGGTAATTTGAATGCTCCAAAATGAATTTGAATGAAGAGATCATAAAATTGAACTACCGAACATGTCATCTACGCTAAATTTTGCTAAATTGAATGCAGCAATTAGGAATTGGACTGACACAAGTGCGAAATTGGCCGGGAAAACCTATATTATGTCATGGATTATACCAACTACACTTTTTACCAATACCTATATATGCACCGCTATACTGTTGTATGTTTCCCCGTATACCCCACTGCAACTGCAACAGGTCCCAATCGCTATAACTGAATTGAATTGAATTGAATTCGATAGTTTATTTATTTATTTCTATCATGAAAGAAGAAAAAGAAAATATGATTCAAAGCGGTACAAGTTGTCGATTTGTCTTTCATTCATCTGATAAGGCCAGTTTCTTCGAATACAATATAAAGTATATGCACGAATGATATTATTAAAAAATAAAGAAACAATCCACACGTTGTCATGGTAACAAAGAAAAGTAAGTAATCATAACGACGGAAAACAGAGTTCCACTAAAAAGCCAAGCGTGTAAGACGTGAAACACTGGAATAAAAACAACGACAGCACCCATGTTATACCAATAGTAAATAATATACACCTTTGTACATTATTGCTCATTGATACTCTTGATGCTGATAATTGTATACAAACATAAATTATAACTATAAACAGTACTTACTATGATTTTAGAATACAAACATGTAGAGTACATCATAACATAGAAAACAATTATGGCACAGACATTGTAGCAGCAGAACTGTGATTTTTTTCCTGTGTATTTGACTTATAATGCCTACACTCATTCAGAATAATGAGATGTCAGTAGAAATTATAGTCTTAATATATTCATAGGGAAACGTGCCATGGGTCATAAGGGTTATGACAGAGGTCAAAGGAGGACTAACCGTGTCAAGATGACGGATCACAAAGGGGACTCTGCCCGACCCAGTGCACTTAGCACCACTGTCGGCACTGTTTCAAGCAGTTTCACTTCTAGAAATCCTTTTTGATATAATTTGTACAGAGAAAAGGGAGAATTGGTTTTAAACAGGCGAAACCTCTGACACTTCTTCACTGTGCAACTATCGGTGATAGAAGGCAGTCAGAACCAACGAAGCAGTGGTGGCTGCAAAATACAGTATGGGACAAGAATGGAGAAAGAAAAGGAAAAGGAAAGGAATGGAAAAGGTCTGTGGGCAAGCTACACAATCTCAAGGACAAGCAAAATATGGGGGATTTTTCATAAACGGAATCAACTGGTACCTACAAGTAGAAAGCAAATACTCATATCAGTGCCCCCCCCCCCCCCCTATCTCAGCATTGCCTATTTCAGAATTCAAATCCGGAACGCTGCTCAAAAACGACGAAGACAGGTCCTCTGACCTGGGTGGGGGGGGGGGGGGGGGGAGTATGATTTGCGGCCCAAAGAGGTGATGACAATATTTCGTTCAAATAACGACACACACAACACACACAAACACACACACGGGCAAAAGTGGCAGTCTAGTTTCCGGAGGGGGGGGGGGATGGGTAGAATATATTCAATATTTTGTGGGCGAACACTCAATCGCAAGCTATATAGGCCTGATAGGGAGCGAAAAGACCGGGAGGGGGTGTAACCCCCTCTCGGTCTCTGGAGATTTTGTATATATTCTATATAAGCACTGAAATCCTGTAATCTGCATGGTGCACACGATGGAGCTTTCACATTTTTAAAGTTGAAATTCAACGGTCTGGTGAACACTTCTGGATGAATATTTCGAAGATTTTTCACTCAAAAAGAAGAAAACGAATATTCAAAGACAACGTGAATGGCTTAGATTATGGTATAGGGCCCATTTCTCTCCTCTTTCTCCGCGCGTGTGTGTTGATTGTGTACTAAGTTTATGGAGCTGGAAGAAAGGGAAGAATGTGAAGCATCTGCATTTTTAAAACCGATATTCAACGATCTGGTGCACATTTAGGGGGATTGGAAAATGTTCAATCCCAAATAAGAAATGTAAATAATGAAGGAGTGTGAATGACTGAATTTTCCGCTTATCATTCGTCTTTTCACTGTATAGTGTACTATTTTATTTATCTCTTTTTTAAATGGTTAGAAAGAAGGGGGAGGGTGTGGGAAGGGGTATCCCCTATCTGGTATTCCCGACTGAGCTTTTGCATAATATATCGAACTTAAATTTAACGATCAGGAGCATATTTGGGAGGGGGATATTAAGAAGATTTTACATGAAAAACTTGAGAAACAACTATTGAGGCCATTCAGACATGAATTACTAGATCAAATTTCTGCGTTTGCGTCCTTTTACTGTGTAAACATGGCGGTGCACCCTATCGTGTAGCGGGGGAGGTGTGTGCTATGGAGTTCCCCTCCTTCTCGAGGGAGTATTTGAATTTTTAGAAATGAAATTTAGTGATCTGATGCACTCTTTTGGTGGAATTTCGAGAAAATTTTCAATCATAAAAGCAAGAAAAAGAAATATTTAGTGATGTGGTATAACCGAACAGTTCAGTGCATAGACGGTACAATGCTGTCTTTACAAAGCGCAAGCGCTGACGCGCCCTCCAATGACAAAGTCGCTTGCTTATTATGTGTTACGGTTTCAATATTACAAGACAAGTGAACCGAGAGTAATGATATACCTAGCAATGACAGAGAGATTGATGCGTCTATACTGCATCCCATTTACGTCTCTTGATAATAACTTAATGAGAGGCACAAGAAAACTTTATCTAGGGATGAGAAATATGGAAATGATCGAGGTGACGATGACGATGATTACGATAAGGATAATTTATTCTGTAATGATAATGATGATAAAAGAAAAAAAGACGGAAAATAGAAAGAAGAGTGACACGACAAAAAGAATACCGCTAATGATATAGATAAGACTCCCGACTCCCAATCGGCGGACACGAGTCCGATTCCTGCCCAATGCTTAGGTCCTTGGACAAGACGTTTTTACCCACCATGTCTCTCTCATCCCGGGATTTGATCATTTTTTTCTTTGATCTTCAAGATATAACTAATTTTAAAATCCCCTATTCAAAATTCGCATGAATCGAAGGTACTCAAGGGTCCAGAGACAGACATGGAGAGAGAATGAAAATACATTGAATAGTGAATATTTATAAATAGATGAAATATCGGGGGTAAAAAAAAAAGAAAAAAAATTAATACAGTACACCCCCTCCCCCGCGTTTTTCTAGTTTTTCTTTTTTCTTTTTTTTTTTTTACAATATTTTTTCCTCTATCTAAATGGTACCACAGTCATGATTTTGTGTCAAGCGAAGTCACAAGATCGACTAAATGATATGGGGGATATTTGCAAATCCCATTTGCATCCAGTTCGAAGAGCACTAGAATTATTTAGTGCGCTCGTGCAGCCCACCCATGGCCGGTCCACAGCACCCGCAGTAGTGCAAAGTGACCCTTTAGTAAGTTACGTCAACGGCGGATGTATTGTTCGATGGCGTTACCAGCTACAGCTAGCTTTCATTCATGAGTTGAGCGATAAGAAAGTCGGTGACAGGATCAAATGAGTGCCTTTTACCATAAAAGTCACTACGTATTGAAAAGAATATCAAATCCAAGATCAGTTCCTTCAACAGACTGGTGAGTTTAATTACGTTCTCGCTAGTGTGGTGAATTGCGTCATAGTAGTCAGTATAGTCCCATGCATAAAGAAATGTGTAAGGTAAATTTTACTGAGTCTTATGCACTTGTCAATTGTAGTGTTGTAGTCCCGGCCCATGGGTACCCGGGGATGGCCGGGACTTGCAACCAAGTTGGGCGGGGAATTCAGCATTTTTTTCGCCCGGGTGGGTCGGGAATAGACCGGGCTTTGTAGGGGGAAATTCACTTAATTTGCCCCGGTGGGCCGGGGGATGTACCGGGGTGTTGTCGGGGGAAATTCAATTTATTTGCCCCGGTGGGTCGGGAATGGACCGGGCTTTGTCGGGGGAGATTCACTCATTTTGCCCCGGTGGGCGGGGAATAAACCGGGGTTTGTCGGGGGAAATTCGCTCCAACCAAATGGCAGGCATTTGGGGTGGGAATTTTGGCCGGGATTGAGCCAGATTTTGCTTGAGAGTTGACCATGACTTGTACCATTTCCAGTACGGTAATGTGACCATAAATTATTTCGCTTGACTAGCAATTCCCCGCTATTGAGGACTCGGTAACATTGCCCAAAGTCACGTTTAACGCATGAATCACGTAAGAAAATAGAGCCTAGCGCGAAACATGCGCGATTTGTGCATTTCATGCATTTTTCTGACGTGGAACCTTCGCTCGTATTGTCCGCGGATGTGCGCCGGATCTGCGCTTTACGCGATTCCATGCGGGCTCGGTCACACTGCCCAAAAGTTGCGTAATCGCATAAATCACGTAAGAAATTTGGTTTTGCGTGCTTGTCCGTCAAGAATTTGACCATTTTCGCTGATTTACGCATTGAAAAATCACCGATGAATTGCGCAAGAATTACGGAAAGATCACGCAAAAATATAGCGCCACAATCATACGTGAGTTGTTAGTGATACATTAGTGATTTATCGATCAGCATTTCGTAATTTATACATGCGCTTATTTGCGTGTTCTGTTAGAGATACATAGGCCTACGCCAATATTTTTTTTTAGTGATTTTCAGTGATACGTAGGTGTTACAAGCGCGAAACATGCGTCATTATTCATGTCTGCTACTAGTAATCGTCAGCGGACAGTCGTTGGTGAACGCGATAGCGGCAACATTTTCGCGAACAATCGCTGATATTCCACGCATATTTCGCGCATTGTTCACGTAGGCACCACGCAAACTACGCAAAAATTACGTAAAACAGTGCAATAATGCGTAAAGTTTTACGCGAAGCCGAGTTTTGAGCTCCTCAAAACCCGGAATTGCGTAAACTACGAAGGTTCCACGTTGTAGACAAACTCATGAAATGCGCATGTATCGCGTAAATAAGGCTCGAATTTCTTACGTGATTCATGCGTTTACGCGACTTTTGGGCAGTGTGACAGGTCCTCAAAGGCCAGGTTTTTGAGCAGCTCAAAACTCGGCTTCGCGTAAAACCAAAAGTTCTAGGCAGTATTGCGCTGTTTTACGTAATTTTTGCGTAGTTTGCGTTGTCCTTACGCGAAAAACGCGCGAAATATGCTTGGAATATCAGTGATCGTTTGCAAAAATGTTGCCGCTATCACGTTCATGTGCGAATCATGCGTGATTCATGCGCAATTCATTGTGATAAATTTTCCGTGGACCTCAGTCGTCGTGCACAACCACGAATTCGCCCTATTTGGGGCCTTTATTGCTTGCCTATGCGCTGAAAGTGCGTGGTTTAGTGATTTTTGAGTGATATTTCCGTAGTTCTTGCGCAATTCATCGGTGATTTTTATCGCGTAAATAAGCGAAAATTCTCGACGGTTAAGCACGCACAACCAAATTTCTTGCGTGATTCATGCAAACTTACGCGACTTTTGGGCAGTGTGACCGGGCCTTGAGGGTCGGGACTTGACCGGGGATTTCTATGCAAATATGCCCGACTTGTCCGGGACTTGGCCGGGGATTTCTGCACAAATATTGCCCGGACTGTCGGGGAATTGACCGGGGATTTCAACTTCAGTTTTGCCCGGCCTGCCGGGGACTTAGCGGGGGATTTCCGTGAAAATTTTGCCCGACCTGGCCGGGACTTGGCCGGGACTTGGCCGGGTGGTGTAACATCGCAAAGTTGCAAGTGGAATGCAAGTCCCGGCCATCCCCGGGTACCCATGGGCCGGGACTACAATTGACAAGTGCATTACTGAGTTGAGCCAAAGAGAGAAAAGAACGACGAGAGGCAGCGAGACGGGGCCCGGGGCCGCGGCCGGGCGGGGCGAGGCAGGGAAACATGGAATCACATGATGTGTTTTACTTCACGTGATTATTATGGAAGGTTTCCTTGTACGAGGGAGGCGCACCTGCAGTATAGTAAACCTTTACCAGCATCTGCAGTACCCAGTCGGCAGTAGCAGTAGGCCTAACGTTAGGTCAAATCTAAGTGAATAGCGAGCATTATGTAAATTTAATTGTGTACCGGTATTAGAATTAGTTCATATTCGTCACTTCGTGTCTATAATTGATTTTCACGTACCAGCTAACGTAAGCTTTAGATGGATGGTAATGTTACCATGCATATGATATGTGCTAGTGCAGCATGCAGTAGTGGCAGTGACCTCAGTGTAGTTTACACTAATTTTTTTTTTTTTTTTTTGTGACAGTGTGCACAGTGACCAGTGGCAGTGCAGTGTACAAAGCCATCACCATACTCTGTCCCTAGATAGCATCACACTGAATGTCATGTAGATCTATTACAATATACTCGAATCACCAATGAGACACATTTAATTGATTTTACTAAACCAACGTTGCACACTGTCACTGGCACTAATCCGATGGTCCCTGACCTGTAAAAATCACTGTTGGACCAGTAACTTTTTCAGGAATGGACCAATATAAAGCATGAAAAAAAAAAGAAAAAACAAAACAAAACTGGGTAACTGGTCTACTGGTCCAACAGACAGGTCAGACTTTGAGATAACTCACAGTGTATGACTGAGTGTATGGCAGCTATCAATAAATGTGAGAAGAAAAAAACCACCACAACCACCACCAAAAAAAAAAAACCAAACGAACAAACAAACAAACAAGGTCCACACCTACTGACTGTTGTGTGAAGTAGGGCTTTGATCATCTGCAGGTTTCCGCATTTGTGAACCAGGTCTTTCTGCAATATGGGAATTAAAAAAAAAGATCCATGTTTAGATGCTTGTGTGTCATTGATCGACCTTTAAAGGGAAATTCCAGTGCTGTTGAAAGTTTACAGTCATAAAAGAAGGAGTAAAATTGCTTAGCAAAACAGTGGAAATTTAGTCAAAATCACATTAAAAAAAAAGGAACTTTATGATATAAATGAAGTTTCTCTAATTTTTCAGATAACAGTTCTTGAACAGTCAATTGAAGAGAGGATGTCATCCCCTCACAACTTGCCATTTAATTATATAGTTTGTACATCAATTTTGGAAATTTCCAATTCTTCATTCATATGCAGTTATGTCCCAATCCCTAATTGTCATATATCTAACTGATCATTATTCTGAAGTTATTCAACAAGGGATGACATCATGTTGATAACAGAAACATTGAATTTCATCATTTCTTAGCACAAGATCAGTGGAAAATTGTGAGGTGATGACATCATAGGCCACATCTCACCTATTTGCATATTCATATCAAAAAGTTATTTTAAAAAAAATTGTTTTGCTGATATTAGTGAAATTGCACAATTTTATAACTTCCCTAATTTCTATCTGATTTTGATCAAATTATCACTTTTATACTTGAAAGATTTTACTCTTTGTTATTAGACAGACTGGAATTCCTCTGTACTCTAATTTGAGTTATTATGCACATGTTCCAGTTGTGTTTGAATAATTAAAAAAAATATAAACAGAAATGAAATTGAACAGTCTTTTTATACTTAGGCCAACAATAGTGTAAATTCCTTCCCTTTTCCAGTACCTATAGCTCAGTTTTTCAATATAGTGATTTTTTTTTTCTCTTGTACCAGTAGGCCTACTTTGTAAATGTAAATATGTCAAAGAAACAAAAACTGTGTTTGATTTATTTCTGTTAAGACTATAAGTGTAATACATGTAAGTGGCCACTTGCACATGCTGGACCTTGCCAGTGGAATCAGTTGCCTCAAGCTACTTGTACCGGGTATCTGTAACATTTTGAATATGGACTTTTTTAAAGTTGCCATCAAGACTCATTTGTTTGTAACCGCTTTCCAGTAGAATTGTACATTACAGCTGTATGTATTTTTTTTAATCGTTGTTTCATTCATTTTCATGTATATGTGTGTGTAATAATTTTTGTTTAATTTCATAATTTATTTTCCTACTGCACCATGAGCACATAAGTCATGTGGAATTGGCGCATTATAATTGCCCATTATTATTATTATTATTATTATTATTATTATTATTATTATTATTATTATTATTATTATTATTATTATTATTATTATTGTTATTATTATTATTATTATTATTATAATGTGTAACAACACTCAGTCTGTTCCCCCTGCATAAACATGGTCTCCTTTTGTACAAATGCAGAGAGTATGAATACCACAGGTGAAGGTTCTGCTTCATATTATCAATTGGCCATGTGGGATTCAATGTAAGTACAGGGGACTCCATGCTAGCAAAGAAAACCAAACCAACATCAACAGCAAAAAACAAAAACAAAAACAAAAAACATATGGCTTTTCACTATTTCATACTGCATAGAAACTTTCAGAAGTTTGAAAAGTTGATTTTATATTTTTCTTATGATTCTTTCTTGATCTCATTATCATGCATTATTGACACAATTTCTGCTTTGGAAGTTTAATTAAGCTGTCATAGTTTACAAGTGAGGAAGATTTCCCGTGATGAAACTTAGTGTAATTTGCAATGTACCGCAGTCCTACATAACTACCAGAGAAGTCCATGTAAGCAAAGAAAACCAAGCAAAAATTGTATCCTCTGAAGTTTATTTTGTCATAGTTTCAACTAGTAATGGTCAAAGTGTGACATGAAAGAAACATAAAAAGTTGTGAAAAATAGATTGTGAATGTCAAACTGAGAGAGTGTCATATTGAATGCTGTGATTGCAAGAAATATGAAAGTTGAAAATAAAGTTTACATCCACTTTTAGTTGATCTCTGCATTCACATCACGGGCATGAAACCAGTTCATAAAGACTTCCTCATCCTGTAGAATTGTGTGTTTGCACCAAATTCTGTACTTTAAATGCATTCATCACAATAAAGAATGAATAATAATCCACAAATTAAGTGAAAGCAGTGCGTACTGTTATATAGATTGAGAGAGAGAGAGAAAGAGAGAGAGGGCGATGAATTTAGACATGACTGAAATCATTGTGTTTTTTTGAATCAAACATAAGATAGCTGTATGATCTTTGAAAAGTAAATTTTTCTTCTGCCCCCCACACTATGCCATAACTGCAGTAAGCTCCATAGAGTGGTCAGCAAAACACACATTACATACCATTGCAATATAAACCTATCATTATTCACAAGTACTCGCAACTCAACGGTAAGTAATATCATCACCACACACAAAAAAACACACACAAATGATGTACATTGTATCCTTGGAGCCCTGCAAATTAGAGTTCCTGTATTTCGATAAAATCATTAGCAATTTGTAGTGGATCTCTCTCTCTTGTATCCATGCTTGATCATGCTTTGTGCACAATTCACCCATGAGCGCAGGTTCATCATTATGCCCAAATTCTTCTGTCTGTAGTTACACCCTAGTTTGGGAAACTTCCATTCACTCTTTTGTTTGAAGCTTAAGTACATGACCTATCCCATCATCCATTTCTTGTCTTTTTGTGATTGCTACAAATCTGTTGATAAGTTAGTGTACATATCGATCCAAAAATAGCCATGGCATTAAACTTTGTAAAATTCCAGAGCCATTCAATGCATTGTGTATACAAGAACTTTTTGGTGCATTTTACTTTTGTGGGTCTTTAATAGCTCCTTGTGAAATTCAAAAAAAAATCTGGGTGTATGCAGGCCTGGTTTATGTACTTTGTGCTGCTCAATAGTTGTTCTAGCAAAATAAATGCAGTTCGGTCTGAGAAGTATTCAGCCCCAAAATCATAGTAATCATCAAAAGAATTTTTCTCTTAGATTCCCTTTTGCTTAGAATAAAAAAGAAGTGAAAAAATATTTATTTTATACATCACTTCATTGTTCACTGTAAGTGAAATATATTAGATGCCAATCTTTCCTTGAGAAACTAGATTTGTTGTTTGGAAGTTTAATTTCTTAAATCTATTTCCTCATTAAGCAAAGGAATAAGATGCCACATTTTCAGACTTTATTGAAGCGACATTAGATCTAGCTACTTTTTTCATGCTTTTGTTTGGAGTTTAAATAGGAATCCCGGAGAGCATAACCCATGTCAACAACAACAGCAAAACCACCAAAAAGGCCCAATGCTGTATTCGTGTCGATTGTTCAAAAGGGTCTGTATGATAGTTAGAATATGGAGAATCTTAGGTTGTGGTTTCACTTGTCCTACAAGAAAAACTCTGTCCTGGTCGAGATCAAGGACAGGAAATGATGTCATATGTAATGCAATGTGATCAGGTATCACTAATGCATTCACAGGAATATCTTTATACATCTTCTGAGCATCATGTAAACTCTATGGACTTCCTGCTTTTCATATGTGTATGCATTGTTCATCCATATGTCAGTAGGTATTGGGTTATTCGGGTCCCTTTTTGCTGAATGGTGTGAATAGTTTATGATAGTGGTTTCAATAAATTTAGGATGGGCTGATTGTAAGCCATGGTAGTAATAAGAAGAAAGAGAAGAAGAATGCTAATGATATCAGACTTGCCAACCTTCACGGAATTAGTTGTGACACTCATGCAATTCACCAAATTTTAACTGTCTCAAGCTCTGATGAAGAGTTCTCACACTGAACCCCCAAAGCAGGAGTAAAACAAGAAATGTCCCCCAAATCCCTGATAATCCGACCTTGAATTTAAATGCCCAAGCCCAAATCTTTTAGATTTTCCCACAGGCACACTCTTTTTATGCATATGTTGAAATCTTTACTGAAGTATCCACTGGAGTGCACCATTTATGATGTGAAATTGTCAAAACTCCCTCCAGCAGAAAGGGAAGGGGGGGGGGGGGGGGGAGATTCCCCTTCCACACCATCCCCAACATTACAGTGTATGAGCACAAAAGAGTACTGCATGACAAAAGTATGGTTGACAAACTGATAATACCCATGATGCAAAATCCAACCTGAGTCAAAATAAGGCAAAATTGTCTCATTGATTTTCTTCAAAGAGTGCACTGAGTCTTTGGTGTACAATTGCATATGTACGTGTCCACTGTACCCTGATTTTCTTCGAATATCTTTGTTTTATTTGTTTGTTCATTTTTTGTCGAGCCCAACGGAGGTGCGGGGAGACTAAGGGATCGCCTGCGGCGTCTGTCCGTCCGTCGTCCCTCCGTCCGTCGTCCGTCCGTTGTCTGTCCGTAATGCTACAAAAACTTCAATAACTCTTTACTCTGGGCTTCAATTACAATCAAACTTCGAGGGAAGAGGGGTCATACAAAGTTTCACATTTTACCATGAAGGTCACCTCAAGGTCAAAGCTCACAGGCAGGGGTCAATGAACTTTAGGGCCCAATGTTAAGTTTTCATGGCGCGTTTCTATTATGGGTCATAACTTTTGATCCATAACTCCATTTGTGACCAAACTTGGATGGTAGATGTCCCTTGTGGAGTGGATGGTCGCCACAAGGTCAATGGTTACAAGCATGGGTCAACGAACTTTTAGAGCCCAATGTTAAGTTTTTATGGCGCGATTCTATTATGGGTCATAACTTTTGATCCATAGGTCCGTTTGTGACTAAACTTGGATGGTAGATGTCCCTTGGGGAGCAGATGATCACCACAAGGTCAAAGGTCACAAGCATGGGTCAACAAACTTTTAGAGCCCAATGTTAAGTTTTTATGGCGCGTTTCTATTATGGGTCATAACTTTTGATCCATAACTCCATTTGTGACTAAACTTGGATGGTAGATGTCCCTAGGGGAGTGGATGGTCACCACAAGGTCAATGGTCACAAGCATGGGTCAACGAACTTTTAGAGCCCAATGTTAAGTTTTTATGGCGCGTTTCTATCATGGGTCATAACTGTTGATCCATAGGTCTGTTTGTGACCAAACTTGGATGGTAGATGTCCCTTGGGGAGTGGATGGTCACCACAAGGTCAAAGGTCACAGGCAGGGGTCAACAAACTTTAAGGACCCAATGTTAAGTTTTTATGGCACGTTTCTTTTTTGCCATAAATTTTTACCCTTTTATATCTCTTTTTATCTGTTATATCTCTCTTTTTTCATCTGTTATATCCCATTCGCGTACAATTTCTTGTACACGAATGGGCGAGACACATTATGGCACTTGCCTTGTTTTTATTAGATATGATTTGTCCTGAAACTGAGAGTATTAACTGACCCAGACTAAGGGTGTGCAACCCATTCACACTTAATATATCTTAGAGTGGTGCATTGTTATTGCGCCAAAGCAAATTACACTGTTAACAGCACGACTGATTCATAGTAACTATTCATCATTCCTACCATGAGAGATTCAGGCATACTTGCAGATTGTTCTGGTACTTTATCTGTGTTCTGGTGAAGACAAGGAGATTTCTATTTTAAAAAATGAGAAGAAGAAATTATCAATGTCGCTTTACTGCAGGTGGCTAGAGCTTGATGACATGGCATCAGAGGACACGACTCATCTGCTATCTGAACCGGGACCCAGCGGCAGCAGCGCAGAGGGCGATGACACAGTCCGCAGCAGACATCGTTCTGACACCGACGATGAGGAGCTCTTGGACATCAGTGACATGCCTGCAACACCCTTCTTGCCATCTCCAAACAGGAGCTTTTCATTTGGGAGATCCAACAACAATGGCGGTCAGTGTGAATCAAAAGACATTCCATCAAGATAAAGGTGTCTGTGAAATATTAAAAAGACCATAAAGAATTTCAAATACAGTAAAGAAAATAGAAGGGAAAGTTTTTACCATCTTAGTTGTAGAAAAATTCATGCAGTGTGCCAGACCTTGAATGCATTGTGATGCCATGTTTGTCTGGATCTTGTGGTTCTTTCTGAATGCAACTTGATATTCAACACAAATTGTATGTGAAACTGAGTTATTTTCGGTTTCGTATGCAGCCAGATATCGTTTTTTTCTTCTGGAGTCTTGTGAAGGAGTACCCACTGAGGATATGTAAGATTGTAGTATTCAGAATGCATCATATAACATGATAGCCTTACATTTTCATGGCAAATGTTTGAAATTAGTGACAGTTTAAGTAAAAACACTTCTTTTTTTTAATTGGTGTGCAAATTTGTATCATAGATGACATAGAAAACTTCAGTGTAGACACTTTTAATTTTTGATTGGGAAGACTGCCTTTTACATCTCAAATAGCCTTTTGCAAGATTTTGCAAGATTTCTGTAATGGGCAATTCCACGGTAACTGACGTTACGCGGAAGGATTTTCATGAAATTGTTTATGTTGTAGTTTTATGAATGAAAGCACCTGGAGCTTGCAATTAGCATCGATGAATGAGTTCATGAGAATGAAGAAATAGGTGGAAAGTTTTTCTCTCAAACTGCGTTTCTTATCAGATAGCAAGTGAAAATGTGTCGGTAACTGACGTTACGGAAAAAGGTCATGGAAAATTATGGTGTAGATTTAAATGGAAATATCTCATGTCCCTGACTTCTAACCTTTATGTGTTTAATATGGCAATACACCTAGGTTCTTAGGAACAGGTGTGCAAAATAATGTGCACCCTAGATATTTCCTTTTAGCACCATGCCAATTTCAGTGAAGGCATGACGGTAACTGACGTTACGCTTACATTTGCCATAGGGTTTACACACGCAAAATCATGATTTGAAATAATTCTGTGATATTTCATAATTCTGACCTTTCAGAATGATTTGTTTGATATGGAATCATACCTTGGTTCATCAATTATAAATACACAAATGAAATGAAACATTAGTCCATTTTCTTTGTGTTCTATGAAAACGTAAAGGTAAACATGTCAGTAACTGACGTTACGTAACTGACGTTACACATACTTTTGCTATGGGGTTTACAGAGAATTGATTTATTTAACAGGTTATTATACTGCTGCAGTATACCAGTAACAATCCCAGGCAATTACATTGCAACAAATTAAAACAAAATCTTAAGACACAAATGGGGTGGGGCCCTTAAAGGGCACCCCCCCCCCATGCCATAGCACAGTTGGGCAAAAATAATGTAAATGCACCAGAGGATATTTCTTGACATTTGTCTTAAGATTGAATGCTTATTCAACAGTTATGATTACACAGAGCCATTTAGATTCAGCAGTTCCAAGTGTAAATATATTGACATAACTAAGGGTTTTGTTTTTTTTAATGAACAGGAAAGTTTCTATCTAGAGTGCCCCACCCATAATACCCTGCAGTACTACAAACACAGATATTTTTGTGTGTGAAAAAAAAAAAAAAACATCTTTAAGGTAATGGGAAAAAACACATATCAACTCATAAATATGCATAAATATGTATGAAATCTATTGTGATGTATTCGTTCTTCTTCTCTGTATTTTACTCCTTCTCCTTCAAGACATTGTTAGGGCCATAAATAACAACAACAAAAAAAGAAATGATCTCCATCATCAATTGATTTAAATGAAAAGTGTTGCACTTTTAATATTTCTCTGTGAAGAAGAAACATTAATGCTTTTTTGGTCAAAAGAGCATTATTGGTTTATTCCTTGCTTGAAGTAATAACTGTTTTTCTTTTCCTTTTCAATGATATATCAAGGCTTGCAAATACATCCCAGATACCAAGAAATAGGACTTTGCAACAAAAGAATTCTAAGATCAATATAAACAAATCTTCCTGTTCATAATTATCATGTATTACAAAATGTCCCTGCATGAATGAAATAAAGTAATCAACAAATATGAACAATTTTTTTTTTTACCCTAGTATCACCTCTCACTTTGAGCAACATCAGTGTTAAACGTTTGGCAACATCAGTGTTAAGTTTCAAACAGTAACAAGTACAAACCTTATGTACCATAATACAAGATGTGCCACATTAACTAAACCACACATTTAAGTGCAAGCGAAGAAATATCTGTTTGTGCATTTGCCTTGAGGTAGAAACTTCACTAAGCTTCCAGAGAAAAAGAAAAATGCTAGCAAAAGCAATCATTAGTAAAGATTATAAAACTGTTGGTATACATGCTGTACCCACAAGCTTTGTATAGAAAAAGTGGTTAACATGCAACCACGTCATTGATTAGGCCTACAAACTTTGGTAGCTTTATCATCCCGTAGGACTGGAAATGTACTGTATACTAGTAGTAATTTGAGTGCATACAGTTGCATGTGGTAAACCTAAACTTCCAGATGATTTAACCTTAAACTTGTGCTGAATCAAAAATCAAAAGCTCAAGCCCCCCCCCCCTAAAAAAAGATGATCATTATGATAAATGAATAAATTAATTAATTAAAAAAAAATAGAATAAAATGAAAAAAAAATGTATCCATGGACATTGTCTGAAAATGTATGGTGTTTGAAACAAATATCATTTTGAATTTTTGGCACCTGTGTCCTACATACCGTGGAATTGCCCAATGAGATTTCACTTTAAGGATTTGAAGGTAAGGTTTCAGCATTAAAAGTAGATATGATGAATTGACATTGGAAGACACTCATCTTTATTGGAAAGTTAAAGTCATTATTCAAAACCATCCTGCTTTAGTTCCATTTTCTTCATATTTTTGTGTTTTTGTTCTTTTTGTTCTTTTTTTTCTCCCAGATCACGTAGACAGATTCTCAGCCGAAATGAGCCAGTATGATGACTTTCATACCATCGACTGGGTGCGGGACATAGCTCGCTACCGCCAGGAGCGGAAGAACCTGAAGAAGAACCGAAAGGACTCGTGCTGGGACACCCTGAAGGACATGATGTTTAGTGTGTCTGGGTGGACAGTGGTCTTGCTTGTCGGCCTGGCTACAGGTGGGACTAAGGGCACTGCAGAGAGATCTGCAGAATATGTGAAACCGTCAGTGCGTGGTTATGTAGTTGAGTAGTTACCCACGCCAATGAAAATCGGCAGGGGGTTATGTAAAGGGTTCCGTATGTTTGTTTGTTTGTTTGTTTGTTTGTTTGTTTTTGTTTGTTTGTTTGTTTGTTTGTTTGTTTGTTTGTTTGTTTGTTTGTTTGTTTGTTTGTGTACAAGATAACAAGAGAACGGGTAAACGGATTTGCACGAAATGTTCAGGGAATGTTTGGATAATGACAGGAAAGAATCGATTAGATTTTGGTGATAATCGGTTGACCCTTGCAAATTCTGTGTGACCTTGAAGTTTTGACCCCATGGTATAGTGACCATTCCGAAAATTTCCCGTTTCTCACTTTGCGATTTTCCGCTACCATACGAACACATAAACTCCCCAACGATCCGACTTCGCTGCTCAAATGTTCGTAAGAATTCCGAAATTTACGTTTAGGCCTATTTGAGGGACTATGTCCTTCTAGATTTATGAAAGTTCGTTCTCCGTCATCACAAACTGGCCCGTATTTTGATGATTTTTCAAATTAACATTGATTGTTTTTTTCGTTGGAGGAGCATTTTGCTCGGTCGCAGTCACACTGCACGATATGTGTGCTCAATGTCAATGCGTGTGCAAGGCCGCTGAAAATGCATCGCGCTCTACACTGTTGGTGCAAAATTGCACCGGGGACGTTGCGGCGCTCGTTGGTGGCCGAATACTGGTGCAGTAGACATTTGCATTCAACCCTTGCATTGAATAATTCCCGTAGACACTAATCATAGGGGTAATTGCCTAGGGGGTACGTAAATTTTGTTTTTCTTTTTTGCTTTTGTGGATACCATCAAAGATCGTACACTCATACGACCTTTGATATTTGATGATTTTTCAAATTAACATTGATTGTTTTTTTCGTTGGAGGAGCATTTTGCTCGGTCGCAGTCACACTGCACGATATGCGTGCTCAATGTCAATGCGTGTGCAAGGCCGCTGAAAATGCATCGCGCTCTACACTGTTGGTGCAAAATTGCACCGGGGACGTTGCGGCGCTCGTTGGTGGCCGAATACTGGTGCAGTAGACATTTGCATTCAACCCTTGCATTGAATAATTCCCGTAGACACTAATCATAGGGGTAATTGCCTAGTGGGTACGTAAATTTTGTTTTTATGCCTCCGTCACGAAGTGGTGCCGGAGGCATTATGTTTTCGGGTTGTCCGTCCGTCCGTCCGTCCTTCCGTCCGTCCGTCCGTCCTTCCGTCCGTCCGTCCGTCCTTCCGTCCGTCCGTCCGTCCGTCCTTCCGTCCGTCCGTAATGAATTTTGTGGACAAGGTAACCATCAAAACCTGTTGAGGTATCCTAATGAAACTTGGCATGTATGTGTATTAGGGGGTGAAGTTGTGCCTATCAACTTTTGGGTGCACATGCTCAAGGTCAAAGGTCAAAAGGTCAAGGTCAAATACATGAAATTTCACTATTTCCACCATATCTATTGAATGCCTGAAGATATTTTCTTGAAACTTAGTGTATACATGTATTACCCGATTAAGATCTCTGGTGAAAGTTTGGGTCAAGATGTCAAAGGTCAAAGGTCAAAAGGTCAGGGTCAAATACATCAAATTTCACTATTTCCACCATATCTATTGAATGCCTGAAGATATTTTCTTGAAACTTAGTGTATACATGTATTACCCAATTGAGATTCTCTGGTGAAAGTTTGGGTCATGAGGTCAAAGGTCAAAAGGTCAGGGTCAAATACATAAAATTTCACTATTTCCACCATATCTATTGAATGCCTGAAGATATTTTCTTGAAACTTAGTGTATACATGTATTACCCAATTGAGATTCTCTGGTGAAAGTTTGGGTCATGAGGTCAAAGGTCAAAGGTCAAAAGGTCAAGTAAGAATATTAAAACTTCTTTTTTTTCCTCCGTACCTTGGAAAATTGTTCAAGGTATCTTTATGGAATATAGTATATACATGTACTGACTGGAAGTGATTATCTAGAGAATGTAGAGTTCATGGGGTCAAAGGTCAGGGGTCAAAGGTCAAGTGCAACACTTCAAAATTGTACTATTTCCTTCATATTTATGCAATGCCAGCAGGGTTATTTTTTTTTTAACACTTGGTGTATGCATGTGTAACCTAATAGAAATTCTCTTGAAGTTTTTTTTTTCTTCTTTTTTTGCCTCAAAGGTCAAAAGGTCAAAGATCAAGTGAAAGTGCTGAACTAACTTTTTCCTCCATATCTCGGAAGTGGCTCAAGTTATCTTGAAACTTAGTACATATTATGTATGTTCTACCTGAAAGTGATTATCTTATGAATTTTAGGGTCAAGGGCCAGATGAAAATGGTAACAATTTACTATTCAATTCAGAAATTGCACTTTTTCTCCACACCTGTACCTTGAAAATTACTCAATGCCTAAATGTATGAATGGGTCAAAGTCAAGTTAAAGTCCTTAAATCCCTAGATACATGCTCTCCTATTCATCCAATTAAACCTAGGTCACGGAAGGTGAACATTCAACACATTTGTGACAAACTTGTCATTTCAATATTTTGCCAATTTTGTGAAAATGTAATCACACATTGTCCACATGTACTATCTAGACCTATTGGGAAAATCATGCATTATGGCGGAGGCATACCAGTCGCCAGAGCGACATTTCTAGTTCTTTTTTGCTTTTGTGGATACCATCAAAGATCGTACACTCATACGACCTTTGATATCATCACACTCTCGGCTTGCTATAATCAAAATATCCCGCATGAAAAAGTAACGGCGTATTTCTCGATTTTTAGCGCTTTTTCCGCGACCCGTCGCGTAGACAATACTCTTAAAACTGGACTTAATTCGCGCGCGCTTGGAAAAGTTCCGATTCTGCACTTTTGACGGTGGAATTTGGGATTTTCGATGGATTTTTGGAGGAGACTTAAGGACTTTCCTGTACGTGAATGAGTGTTAATACCGTATGTGTAATGATGTGATTTGCATGTGATGTGACTGTAGAACCAAAGATCGTACACTTCAGTGTACGATCTTTGGTAGAACTCACTGGCTGGTGATAAAGCACACTGGCAATTAAGTGGCCGAATTCTGGTAGATGACCGAATGCACATTATGTTTACCCCGACTTTGTACTTAGGCGTGGGTCTGCCGCCTTTGACGGCCCCTCTCTAGTTGGATATGTGTGTGTGTGTGTGTGTGTAAGTATGAATTGTGTTTGTGTATGTGTGTGATCCATATCAGACTATCAAAGTCACCTTCCATACGTTTTAGAATAATTCTTCAAAGCAAAAAGCAATGGAGCTCAGTGAGTTTATCCTGTTTGCAAAATTTTCTTTAGACATTTAAAAAACTGGAAAAAATAAGGAAAAGGTGAAAACAGTGGCAGAAAGTAAATGCTGTTTAGAGCTGCTAATTTGCAATAAAGATATCTTTACAGGGGAGCAGAAAATTGAAAAAGATAGATATGAATTCAAAGTTTGAGCACTTTTTCTCTGTAATCGTGAATTAGCTGCCAAAAAACGAAGACATATCCTAAATATCTTTGTAGAAAAATTTGTTATAAGATAGATGGAGTTGTTTATAAATCAAAGAAAATAATTCCTTAGACTCCCACAGACTACATGCTTTTGGTATAAAGTGAATACTTCGGTTTGAAGCAATGCCCTAAACATGTGCATGACATCGTCATGACCTCTGTTAACCTCACCAGGTGCCTTTGCTGGCATCGTTGACATCGGGACAAGCTGGATGAGTGACCTCAAGGTGGGCGTCTGCCGGGATGCCTTCTGGCTGAACAAGGAGGAGTGCTGCTGGATCCGCAATACCTCCATGTTCGACTCCAACGACTGCCCGGCCTGGATGACGTGGTCGTCGGTCGTCGGCCACGCAGCCTCGGACACGGTCGCATATGTCCTCAACTATCTGGCGTACGTCCTGTGGGCCGTGGGTTTAGCCTCAACCACGGTGCTTCTGGTGCGGGTGTATGCTCCCTATGCATGTGGGTCTGGCATTCCAGAGGTGGGTGCACTGCACAGGGGTGTTGTGTATTTTATATTCAATTTTAGACCAAATTTGTTCACCCTCAAATTATTTTCATATTTTTCAGGATTTTTT
This sequence comes from Diadema antillarum, assembly GCF_040938485.1. NCBI lineage: Eukaryota > Metazoa > Echinodermata > Echinoidea > Diadematoida > Diadematidae > Diadema > Diadema antillarum. The sequence continues at coordinate 1,562,725 of NW_027271035.1, forward strand.
TATAAGGCATGGTAAGGCATTTTATCACCACCCAATGGAAAAATGGAATACCGATTTATGCTGAAGGTATACAGTGCATATCAGTGGAAAATGCATAGCGTGTCAGACTGGTTAGAATTTATTTGAAAATGAGTAGATGATCTTTGGTGAGTCATAATGAAACCTGAAAATGATATTGCCACAAATGACTGTGACATTATACCAGTCTGCCATTTTACTTAATAGAATACCATTGCAGTGATTTTTAGAGACTTATTCGCAAAGCAATATCAAAGTTTATACTTTCAAAAGAATCTAATACCCCTGGCTAAAATGGAGATGGCAATTTTAGCATGCAAGAAGCCATTTATCAAAATGGTGACTTATCAAAGACCGGTCGAACTGTGATTCAGTGGCCCATAAAAAAAAAAGTGAACCATTATCTTTAAAGATCTGCAGACAGAAATGAAGATGAATGTATTGGTACATGTATGTGACTACTCTGGCATGATTAAGTTGTCTTGATATGTACAAATACATTGCTTGATAACCCTTTAAGTGCAAGGCGTGAGGTTACATGTTCACTTGCAATTTGCACACTGTCATTTAGCTTGACAAGACTTACTTTCACGATGGTCATTTCAGATCAAGACCATTCTCAGTGGGTTCATCATGAGGGGCTACCTGGGTAAGTGGACACTGCTGATAAAGACACTGACCATGATGATGGCTGTTGGGGCGGGCCTGAGCCTCGGCAAGGAGGGGCCCCTGGTCCACGTGGCTTGCTGCTGTGGCAATGTTTTCACCTACTTCTTCCCTAAGTACTACAGGAATGAGGCCAAGAAAAGAGAGGTGGGCATGTCTGAAGTGAATGTTATATCCCTTTCAGTAACTCTCTGCCTCGGACCAGGCCTGAGCGAAGTCGAAAATTTTATGTTTACGAATGGGTCGGGCCAAAGTGGCCCGCGCCAGGCTCAGGCTATTATGGCGCTGCTGTAAGCTAGTGCCAGGCATGGGCCAGGCAGAGGCCTGGCACCGAGCCTTGCACCAATCGAAGAGTTTAAGAATGATAGCAGCACCAGGCTTGGGCCAAAATTGCTTGCATGGTCAAAAGTCACAATAACCTGACCGTGCCCTCCGCCAGAGCGGGCAATCAGTTGCCGTGGTAGTTATCCCTTACGTGGTTGAGTTTGTGAATAGGTCATCGTAAAAGAAGTGCGGCTCTGCTATAGTTACTGAACGCAATCTTTGCTGCTTGGCGTGGGCCAATTTAACTCAGTCCATGATGATGAAATGCATGAGTTACTGAAAGGGGTATTATTCACCGATTACTGTAAGAAACGTGCCATATATTTCATGAGCATAAGCACACCCTTGCATAATACTGTGTGAATCAGGACTTGTGAGACAGTGTCATGAGTTGACAAGTTGAGACTGAGAACCCCAGTTAGAAATGTGAAATTAGTATTATTTCTTTTTCAGAGACAGATTTGATCCCCCTGGTGACAACATGATGCATTAAATTTTGTCAGAAGAGGCTCAGAAGAGCCTCTCTGTGCCAGTGAGTCAAATGTGCACAAATTCCACACACAAACCTATGAGCAGATATTATAATGTGGCTTGCAGAGGGTTAATAGGGAATGATTCATTCATATGCTTTCCTTTTTAAATGAAACAAATTAGGAGACGTGGACTTATCATGACATTTAAAAGTAATTCAGTCATGGTGGAGCATTACAGTGCAGAGGAGATGCAAATGGTAGCTGTGTTTCTAGTGGTACTGTTCAATGAGAAGTGCTAATTTATGAGTTTGTAGTCTTCCTGTTACTGATTTGTTTGAAGGCTACTTTTATAACGTTATCTACTTCTTTTATGATCATATGGTTGTGTTTGTGTTTTGTGTCTTTCTTAATGTAACATTTTATGTTACCAGGGTTAACGTGTCATAAGACTTTAAGGTTCTTTTTGTTGATCCCCATTCACATGAAACAAGTTTTTCTAAGTTTGTAGAAATGTGTCTTTGTATTTTTATGTATTTTATGATGAATGAAAATAAACTGAACTAAACTGAACTGGTTTTGATTTCAGGTCCTGTCTGCAGCTGCAGCAGCAGGGGTGTCCGTTGCCTTTGGGGCTCCCATCGGTGGCGTGTTGTTCAGTCTGGAAGAGGTGAGTACACACAACCTTCACATAGCATTCAATTTCCAACAGGTATGATATTTTATCAAGCTGTGCGAAAGTGTGAATATACTCTCAGATTAGACAAAGCTCTTATATGGATATCCTTGAAAGGTTTTTGATCCTCTGATTTAAAATTCACACTTGGCACACACTTTTGTCAGTATATGCTTTGGTTGACACTCATTTACCATGCTATGTTATAACATAGTTTATCATGTGATTTCATGCAAAAAAAGAGAGACTTTATCAAGATACCATAGCCCCCTGAGGCCGTTATCTGAGCCAAGCAAATTGCTCACTTATGATGGTCTCCTCCACCTGTATCATAAAAGTACAAAATATATTTGTGTGTACACATGATACCATTTGTTCCTTAAGGGACTCTTATTAATCATTTATATTTTCATGAGAAGATTATTGTTGATTCATCATAAGATTCATTTGTACAAGTGGAGAAATAAAAAACAAACTGAAACTGAGCCGAAACCTAGCCAGTGTATTCTCACTCGTGTCAAGGACCTCTTCCAGAGGGCCCTATCATAACTAGTATTGTCCCCTGCATTGGCAGATACCTACTCTTACAGCTCGGTCAAGACATTGCTGGTCAAACATCTTGACCAAGAATGTATGCACTAGACATGATTTGAAGTTAGGATTTCTTGTGGGGAAAAAAAATACAGTTCTACACCATATTCAAATTGGCTTTAGTTAACAGAGAAAATCAGGCAGAGTAGTGTACATGTTTCATGAAAGTTACACCTAGAATAGCAAAGTTTGGACTTTTATAGTTTTGCATTTATTCAGTTGAGAAAAGAGGGATCATATTGATAACAAAAACCACACATGCAAATTTGATGTTGAGATGATATTGTGGTTTTAATAAAGTCTTCAATTAATTTGCACACATATATTCATTGAATTTCCTTATTTGACAAGCCTGACAATGCATGTGACACTGTTGGATGACAAAAACAAAAACAACAACAACAACAACAACAAAACGAAACAACCACACACACACACACACACACACACACACACACACACACACACACACACACACACTCACACACTGACAAGATAATTTCATTTTATTTTTCACCCCTTAGGTCAGTTACTACTTCCCCCTGAAGACACTGTGGCGGTCGTTCTTCTGTGCCCTGGTGGCAGCCTTTGTGCTGCGCAGCATGAACCCGTTCGGGACTGAGCACCTCGTCATGTTCTACGTGGAGTACGACCTTCCGTGGTCACTCTATGAGCTCTTCTTCTTCATCATTCTGGGAATATTTGGGGTGAGCATTCTCTCTCTCATATACACACTGTACACATGATATACACATGCACATACTGTAAAAGTGAACATTTTTGTGGTGTGGAAATTTTTGTGGATTTCGCGCAAGCGGAAGCTAGCGTGAAAATAAAAGCACCCAAATATTTTTTCATATCATATGTTCCAGTAGTTAATGTCCTGATTGTGTGAAGTTAAAAACACTCAATATTCTTCTTACCCTGCAGAGTGCAAGAAATTACTCGCGCGAAAATATCCACTTTTACAGTATAAACAGGATTCAACTTTTTTTATCTTGTCCATTCATTGCCCTTTGGAACCCGTATGTAATACATTGATCAGATTGAGAGAAAAGAATACATGTTCTTTCTCATGAATTTTGATGTCAAGATCATGGATTGATATGTTTTAACTTATAATTGATGGCGTGTGTGTTTGCTTTTATTCAGGATTTGTCTCTCAGAACCTTATGAACAAAAGTTTTCATTATTTTGCCACCTTGTTAGATCAGATCAGAAGCATATTTCTGTATATATCTATTTTTTTACAGGGTCTGTATGGTGCTTTCTTCAATAAATTGAATCTGAAATGGTGCAAATTCAGAAAGACTTCCAGACTCAAAAAATACCCAGTGACAGAGGTGAGTCCGTCACATTTACAGTCAGTAAAGACACCAATTTGTTTGTTTCATTTCCATCTGAGAAGATGGCTGGATAGCCCATATTCAGCTGCAATAGTTGGGCTTCCATGGGGTCCAGTTGGATGTAAGGCGGGACCACTTCATCGGGTTAAATACCCTGCTCTTTGCGATTAATAAATGAAGTGGGATTTTTTTTATGTGCATGAGTTGCGACTCTCTCACGCACGGGACCTGGATTTTATGTCCTATTCAAGGGACGGAGTGTTTTGCCTCTTGTTAGAGGAGACAGTGTGATTACACACAACATTGCTCAAAAGGACCCGGGAATCGAACCGTGGTCCTTAGGATTGTGAGGCAGACACGCTACCAACTTAGCTAACTCACCGCCCATTTGTGAGTGAAATATGATCATGTATTCAGTTGATATAGTGACCATAGACATGTGGTCATGTTTGTGTTGCATAGAAGTTATAATTATATGTTACTTCATCTCTTGTAGCAAGCTATAGTCATCAATCACATGTGTACTCATAATGAATGAGTAGCATGCTAAACCACTTGTTGCATAGAAACTGACAGTACTAGTGAAAGTAACTATGGAAACTGTTTTTGAATAGAAACTATTATATGAGTGTATATTACTTGATTAAATCACTCTGCTAGTCTTTGTAACAGCCTTTTTCTGAGTGGTTCTCATCATAGATGTTGTGGACACTGTTGTAGAGTTGAAAATATTCTCTACTATGTGTATGTGTGTTTACCCATTAGGTGATTGTGCTAGCCTTCGTCACAGCCGTTCTCAGTTTTCCAAACCAGTACACCAGGATGAACACCAGCAAGCTAATTTCCCTCCTCTTCTCTGAATGTGGGCCGGAAGATGACGACCTTCTGTGGTAAGACAAAAGATATTTGTATACAGGACATTCTCCAAATTTGTTCATCATTCTTTGCTTAATTCTATGTAAATTCTATATTGATTAAAAAAGCACTGTTTCAATGCATTCTTGCACATTTTCCCTATGTTAATAAGATACACAGGGATAGACCAAAAAGGGGAACCTTAGTGCTTGTACTTACTTCACATTTTTCTTCCTTCCTTTTAGGTTTCCTTTGCATTTTTCTTCCTCTGCTCATGTACATTTGTAATAACAGCATATCACAGTTAAAGTATGAGTTTTACTGTATATTTCATTTGTGAGATTTTAAGAATTCTTTTTGTGCTTCTAATCTATTTTGTGTTACCACAATGTGTGTTACCACAATGTACTATTTATCTTTGAAGAATATGAAAATAATCTGAAACTGAAACATTTGTACAATGTTATTTTATTACTCCATTTGTCCCGTTTGCCCAGTGATTTCTTTTTATACTTCTAATCATGAACATCTTGAACATATTATAGGAGATGTCATGGTGCTTTAAACGAATTGAAATTTAAGAAACCTTGGTCAATGAAATGACACACAGCTATTTGCAAACACAGTCATGCCGTAAACATTGACAGCAGGGTGGGGGAATATAATGTGAAGAGAATGTGTTATTCTAGAAACTGCTTTTATTTTCCTGAAAAATCTAGTTCCAGTTATAGTAGAGACAAGGTATTGTTTGGCTATGTGATGAAAGTTTTAAAAGAAATTGAATCAATGTGCTTGAAGACATGCCTGTTAACTTTTCTCAAAGTTTTGTGAAATTTGAGTCACAATTCAACATATTTTCATGATATATCCTAATAGGGAAAAGTTGTACCAATGATCAGTATGTGAGTTTACTTGGATTTACGCTGCTCCAAACTTAATATATCATTGTAATTTGTCAACAGTGATTACAGGAGAAACTACACCCGCATTGACCAGTCCGTCTACCCAACAGCCGAGGCAGGGTCGGGGGTCTTCACAGCCCTCTGGCTGCTGGCGATAGCTTTTACCTTTAAAGCTGTAATCACCATCTTCACATTTGGCATCAAGGTAGGTCAGCACATGATGATAGGTCATCATAGGTGAAAACAGAGTGTGACATTAAGTATCTTCTGCCTCGTGCACCAGGATCCTTTTGACTCTTGATTTTTGTTGCAGCAGAATGCTGTACGATCTAATGTGTACGTTTAGGCACCAGCCCAAACTGGAACGATCAGCCAAGATTAGTATGTCTCATGTCTACCACACAAGGCTATGACTCAAATCTTCTAAAATTTGCCTGCCAGAATCAATTTACTCATGGCTATTATGGATGTGTCAAAACATGATGTCCTCCAAATTTTGTGAGCAGAGTCTTATTGTTCATTGTTTGTTCCAGTAAGAGTCAAATGAGAATCTTTTTACATTTTTACATCACCCAGGAGCATTTTTCCAAAACCAGTTAGGACTACCAGACAAGCAATAGCATTTGTCACATGATTAAGATGCCCATTGTGTAAAATCCCGTTGGATGCCCCATTACTTCATTCCTAGACATGCAAATAATCACAAATTTCCTGGTTTTGTGTGGGTTTCAAAAAATTCCCTCTGGGGCAGTTAGCTCAACAAAATTTTATTATTGTCATCGACATCATAATCATTTGTTAAATTTGTTGCCAGGTTCCAGCTGGTCTCTTCATTCCCAGCATGGCTGTTGGGGCCATCGTGGGCCGCGTCATTGGAGTCCTGGTGGAGCAGATTGCCTTGTGAGTGTAGGCCACTGAATGAGGACTTCACTTTTTCTTGTGGGAAACCTGTGGTATAATAAGACATAGCCATAGTGAGCAACTTTAATAGCTAGAATGACATATCAAATTGCTCTTTGTAAAGCAAACTTGTGTAGCATTAAAAATAAGTGCAAATTAGATGTAAATATGGCAACTTACATTTATAATGATGAACTGTTTTTGGAATGTTTCTATGAATTTTTTTAGCCATGGCTATGAACAAGGAGATGACTTCAGAGAATGATGTTGTGGGACTTTGGAAGAAATCCTTCTGATCAGAATCAGGGTATTTTTGTTTTTGGTTGTGATTTAGGAAATATGAAATAACAGTTTGGTGTGTTAATTTCTTTCACCTGTATCAGGGTTTATGAGGGTATATTAATGCAGTTTAGTGTTGTGCTCTCCCGTGATATGTTTGAGAAAATTAGAAGTAGAAATTTCCATTAGATTTTCATCATCCATTGCGCATGTGTATAAATGTATTGACAATAGCAAGTGGACATGGCAACATATTTGTTGTGTTTAACCTTTTGCTGCTCTCACAATGTAGTAAGAATCCTGACTGGATTATCTTCAAAGAGTGTAAGTTCATCGGCAAGTGTGTCACCCCTGGACTTTATGCCATGGTGGGAGCGGCTGCTACCTTGGGTGGAGTGACCAGGATGACAGGTATGCTGTTTCCCTCATTGGTAGAACCGTGACCTTTTTAGTAGAACCACACCCTCATCAGGAGAACCACACCCTTGTCAGTAGAACCACGCCCTTGTCAGTGGAACAAGACCCTTGTTGGTAGAACAACACCTTGTCAGTAGAACCACACCCTTATTGGTAGGACCACACCCTTGTTGGTAGAACCACACCCTTGTCAGTAGGACCATGCCTTTGTCGATAAATCACATCCTTGTGGTAGAACCACACCCAGTGCCTGACCACTGTGAAGCCAAACTTTAAAACACAAGACACCAAAGAAGGTTGACAAGTATGAGGGTTGATCACAGCAAAGAAGGTTGACAAGTATGAGGGTTGATAGGAGGAGAACTGGGGTGAGATGTTTGTGAAAAGAGCATCCTGGGCTACCAAAGATTGATCTTTGGATACTTCAGAGATAGCTTAAAGGAGAGACCCCACCAACAGAAATCCTATACAGAGTCTCAGGCATTATTGGTTTTTCTAGATTTATTTCTTTAGATAGTTATGTGGCAGTCCATACAAATGGAATGAATACACACCCTTTTCTTGTTAGATTTGTAGTAATTGAAGGTGTGAACAGTGTAATTGTGCTGGCAGAGACTGGCAAACTCATAACTGTTGCTCAGTGCTATGGCTTAAACTTACAGGATTAGTTAGTCTAAATGTGAACAATGAACTCTCCACTATAGCATTGACTCAAAGAGGGAACACCAAGCAACATTTCCTGGGCAAACTGTCTTGACTGACTGAATAACTGAACTACTAAATAAATGGTCTAAGTTATGGTACATTTTGCATGGTACTGTCTACAGTAGCTCACCTGAGCCAGAGGGCTTGAGTGAGTTATTGCATTACCTCCCTTGTCCGTTGTCTGTCTTCTGGAACTTTTCCCATTTTCATCTTTGTCAAAACACATGGATAGACTGAAAACAAACTTTGCAAGGATTATCCTTATGGGCAGGGGATACAAAGTTTGTTTGTTTATTCGTTTTGTTTGTATCTTGATAGGATAAAGATGGCCAGCATGCAAAGATTTTCATTCAAAAAAACGCTAGAATATCCACATTGATGGTTTTGCTTTCTTTTCAACTTTTTGGCGAATTATGAATGCAACATGACTGTGGAGAAACGGTGTGTGCTGTGAGTTGCATCCATATTTTCATATGAGACCTGTTTTTATCATTCTCATTTCTTCACTCTTGCTTCCTGGCACTGGCTGAAGTTTCGCTGGTGGTCATCATGTTCGAGCTGACCGGTGGTCTGGTCTACATTGTCCCTCTCATGGTGGCTGTCATGGTCAGTAAGTGGGTGGGAGACGCCTTCAGCAAAGAAGGAATGTATCCTTTGTCCAGCTACCTTTGGGGTGTAATGTCCCAATATATGATATGATGAATGCTCTCTAATTGCACAACCATGTGACATGACTTTGTATAGTTCCTAATCTTTGGATTATCAGTTCTTTACATGGAGACATCATTCTACAAAGTGTAAGATTTGTGCAAACATATTTTGTGATTTTTTTCCCCCTCATATCTTACAGTTGGTATTGGGTCATGAACAGTTGAGACTTTAACCCGTTGAGGACGGTTTGATTTTGCTACAACACACATTTCCCATAGACACCTTCCCGAGTATACTCAGGACTCGTCCTCAACATGGGTTAAGTGAAAATGGAAGGTGGTGGTTCTTGTTGTGAATGGAATATCACTGTCATCCATGTTCACGTGTGACAATCATAGATTAGTCATTATGAAAAAAAAAAAAGTCTCGCATCAAAACTTTAAAAGTAAACATTTGAGGACATTGTTTCAAGTTCTTCGATGATGTGTTGACAACTCCCCATCACTTCACTGTTAAAATTGCACTTGATGCAATACATGAGTTCAACAAGAAATTGAATGTGTGAATATACAAATGACAAGTGTATGTGTTTGTATGCAATCCTTGGCTGCCATCAAAGTTTTCTAAAATCCATGCCAGTTCTTCTTAGTTTTTTATGGGGGGCGACATATGTTCCAAATGCAAGTTCACTATATTTGTTTTGCAAAGAAGTCTGGTACCACATCCACAAAAGAGCATGTCTTCCCGTAATTGGCAATGTCTGTTTATAAGATTGTTTAGCTTGACAGGAAAATGTGTGTTAATGGCAAACATGTGCACAACCTTGTTGGATCCTTGACTTAACGCTGTCACTGCTAGATACGACGGCCACATACACCTCAATGGCTACCCTTTCCTCGACAGCAAGAGAGATTTCATGCACACCTCTCTGGCAGTGGACGTCATGAAACCACAGTAAGTCTCTCCGGGTGCCCAGTTTGAGATGATGTATGGGTGGGACTATAGGAGGGGATGGCATCAATTTTATGTCATGAAACCGCAGTAAGTCTCACTGCGTGCCGCGTACAAGATGATGTATGGGTGGGACTGTTGAGGGGAATTGCATCAAGTTTACATCCAAGCAGTAATTGCAGTGAAAGATGCCATCTCATCGTACTGTCAGTTAGTGACCATGCTGTTTGGAATAATCTATTAAAAAAAAAAAGAATGACAAAACATATCTTATAATAGATGTTAACACCCAGTCATTTGTTGATGTTTTGTTTTTCTGTCTCATTCTTGTATAGGAGAGGGGATCCCCCTCTGGTTGTCATCACACAGGACACAACGACCGTCGAGGATCTTGGTACGTAGAAACCATCGATTTTGCTTCTCTGACTGAAAACGGGTGTTGTTATTTCCAGTATTTGACCTGGGTTTTTTTGCAAAAGGAAAAGTGAAAGTGTTGACATTTCATTTTGACCTATCATTGGAATTGAAAGCAGAATTGTGGGTCATCTGGGTTTTTTTCTGATGAAATTTCTTGTCGAAATGACGTTTGCACCTTGAAGATAAGTCTAATCTACAAAGTTATGTATTGATAGAATGGGGCATTGAAAATATCGCCCATTATTTTTTAATTGTAGAACCCTCTCACATTTTGCCAATAGGGAGCTTTCGATTGAGGACGCAATGAGATCTGCGACGTAAATTGTGCATGTCGTGTGCAAATTTCAGCCGTTGGCATAGTTACAAGCTTGAAGTCCTGCGTCCATCTCGAATCTACTTCGGTAGTAGGCTAAAATAACGTCGTTCTAGCATCACCGACGTAACCCATTGGTAGCTAAGGGACTTGGCCAATAGAAACAGGCCACCCTTGTTTGTCAATGACCTGTTTATGAATGCAAACGCGCGTATGAAGGGGCCAGGGCGCGTGTGAGCGTGGTATGGGCGACGCCATGCCCAGTGTGATGTCATGATTATGAGAGAGACGGTAAATTACTTTGGACACTGTACGCATACTAGTATGTGATTTCTGTCATGCAGATCAACGCCTTCGAAATTCGGGTCGGAGGGGTGCAGTTTTCCTTTCTATCGACGATTTTCGCAGAAATTTGTGGATTGTACCAACTCCCTCAGTTTTCAAGCATTGAACTTGAAATTTAGCACATGTGATCGCTAGAGTACACAGATGTGCAGACTTCATCTTTTGTTATTGTCAAAGAATGTGTTGTCATGGTAACAGACAATACTTTTTAACGAAAATCATTGAAAAATATTGGATGTAGCTAATCTCTCTTTTTTTATATTTGATTTTAAAATTTTGCAAGTGTGACCATTAGGTCATATAGCATGTAAATGTGCAAACTTGATCTTTTGCCATTGTTGAACATTGTGTTGCCATGGTAATATATTTTTAAAACAAAAATCATGCAAAAATGCGGATTTCGCTGTACTCCCAAAGTTTTTCAGCATTCCACTTGAAATTTGGCACATAATACGTGACCGCCGAAGCAGGTAGCTGTGCAGACTTTCTGTCTATTTCGAAAAAAAGCATATAGGCTTCTGTACAGAAAATTGTGGATTGAGCTAACTTCCTGTGTTTTTTCAACATCTGACCTGAAATTTGGCACATGTGACAATTATGCTCCAATGTTGATGATAAAACTGACAAAAGACATTTTCTTGAAATACAATCATAAGTACTTGTGGTTGTGAGTTTAACAATTTCCCGTTTCTGGATGTCGAGGCACCACCAAACATTTCGCTGGCATGGATTCTGATCATGACTTGTAACCGGTTTAATGGTCAGTTTGCTTTGCACCGACTAGCATACAAATTCATATTAAAACATATCAATATTCAGGAAACGGATTATCATGACAAAAAAAAAAATGGTTGTATGCAAATGAGAAAACAATGACTGATAGGTGAGTATTCATAATGTAAATAGCTGTGTATGATTGGGCGATCATAAATCCTTATCGCAATGCAATAACATTAACTCAATGACATGTAAACTCAGGCTAACTTGTGTTGATGTGTAATAATAGAAATACAGAATGGGATGACAGAGTTTGAGAAATACAAGTTGTGCTGGGTATAAAAAAAAAGTTATGCCCCTCATGGTACTATAATTGAATCCTTTTATCAAAATGAGACTGGTGCTGGCATTGTTCCCTTCATCTACGTCCGTGGTTTTAGAACGACGTTATATTGACCTACTTAACGTAGTAGATTCGGGATGGATGCAGGACTTCAGGCTTTTTTGCACACGACACGCACAATTTACGTCGCAGATTTCACTGCGTCCTCAATCGAAAGCTCCTTTTTAACCTTCTTGAATCACCGACGCAGGTGAAGGGAACAATGGTGTTGATGACGTGATACGCACATTTGACAATAGCAGCGCGCTCACACCACTCGAAACTACGCGTGAGAAAGTTTATTTGAGGCGGGGTTTCACTTACTGCATGCATAAATCATCGACGTCAGCCATACATTTCCCAATCATGATGAAGCAAAATACGTCACACGCCCATTTGCACCCGGGACAGCCCACTTGGCTGAGCTGCTCCGTTGCAGATTTTCGAAAGCGCTTTTAAGGGTCAACGGACTGATGGACGCGGACGTTCCGGGTTGGTTGCTTTGTGCGTCGCAGATTTCACTGCGTCCTCAATCGAAAGCTCCCTATTGATAGGACTGAGGATCTACTGACTGTTGAAGTATGTTTTTGATATGACACTTTTCATGCAAAAAAAAAAATTATGATCATTCATTTAAAAAAAAACAGAAAAGGAAAATATGAGTATATTTAGAAAGAACTTAAGTTTTCACTGACAAGCAGGGAGACATTTTGACATTCTGAAGAGACCATTCTATTAGACCACTTTAATTTCTGTAGCTAAAATGTAGATATATTTCACCTATGGTTGTAAATATGACATGATGTAGCTTTCAATTTAACTGCAGTACACAGGTGAAAGTGTTATTTCAAAAAGGAAGTTATTTATCTTTGTAAAAGAAGTAGTTATATAAAAAAGAAGGAATGGAAGAGAGGGTTATTCCATACAAGTTAGCAACAACAACAAAATCTGAAGTATGTTCTGACTTCAGGCAAAGTGAAAGGCTGTGACATTTAGACTCCATATGTTTGCACTTGTGACGGGCTGTGTTTGTAGTGACAGTAATGAGATGCTCATGTATTAGTAATTGTTCGATTATCAGAAGAGTTTTTATTGTACTGTATCTGTTTTTCCTCCACTGCTCCTGGTGCTTCAGAAATCTTAACCGTAGACAGTCCATTCAACGCGTACCCTGTCATCGTATCCAAGGAGTCGCAGAGACTGGTGGGATTGGTCTACCGGAGGGAACTAATTTACGCTCTTAGTAAGTGACTAGTTTGTTGTTACATTGACATACAGGTGACTCCTGTTATTATAGAGTCCTCAGGACCAGCAGTTTTCTTTTATTTTGTTGGAATATTGTTAATATCCAAATAAAGAGATATATGATATATAAAGACAACATGATTTTGGAACCTGAATTCTTACTTCATCGCGACGAAATTTCGTTATAACTATGCTCATTGAAACAGGTGCACCCGGTATTTCTTTCATTCTGTTTATTCAATGCTGTTTTTACTTATTACACACAACTCTGTATTTTCTCAGAATTAGTGGCACCTCAGCTCTGTAGAAATGTCTCGTATTAAAGTGTTCAGTGATTTTGTTGTTGTTAACAAGAGTAGATATAATCTTCCCTTTGCTGATTGTTTCATGCAAGAAGTTTTTGGATCCTGACCAGTGCATGAAGTGTGAGCTTTCTCCAATCTTCCTATCTTTGCAGTGAGCTAGTTAGCTCATATGGTTGATACTGTGCATGTAAAGGATAGATCTATTTTATTCTCTCTGTCACACTTTTGTCCTCATTACAGAACGAGCAAGGAAAAAGGGTGAAGGCGTGGTCAGCCAGTCAACAGTGTACTTCACAAACTCTATGCCAAAGTTTACGACACCGGACAGACCGGCCGGTGTGAAGATGACTCACATTCTAAGTCAGGTAAGAATGTCTTGCAGCACCTGTAGGTACTGATGACAGGGATTCAGCTGCTGGTCCAAGTGCCAAATACTATTCGTGAAACTGAACTCTGCTCAACACCTCAGGGTTCTTGTCTCTTGGAAACTAGTGGAGTACTTTCTTTTCCTTCTTCTTTTTCTTCAACTTCTTCTTCTTCTTCTGATGCTGATGATGATGATGGTGATGATGATGATGATGATGATGATGATGATGATAATGATGATGATTATTATTATTATAATAATTATTATTATTATTATTATTATTATTATTATTATTATTATTATTATTATTATTATTATTATTATTATTATTATTATTATTGTTATTATTATTATTATTGTTATTGTTATTATTATTATTATTATTATTATTATTATTATTATTATTGTTATTATTGTTATTGTTATTATTATTATTTTTATTGTAATGATGATTTTGTTGAAGAATATGATTATGATAATCATTAATATTACTTTTATTATCATTGTTTTCCTCTCCCTTCTCATCTTCCCCCTCTTTCTTCTTCCAATAAAAAGAAGAGTTGAACACAAGATCCCGCATCAGTAGCATGGAGATATACTGCATGGCGATAGGCAAGTTCATCACCAAATGCAGTGATTGCCATGATATGAAAAATAAGTAAACTTACAGTCTCCCTTTCTAACAGTGAAAGAAACTTCTTGCAGTACTTATGACTGAAATTTTAAAAAAAAAAGATCTTGCTCATGATCTTGCTCATGATACAAATGTTCAGTGTCCATGATATACTTGTTATTTACGAATTTACATGAACATTTCTTTTCTTTTCTTGTTCATCATGTCCCAGTGTCCTACGCAAGTGACAGACCAAACACCGATGAGTACTGTGGTGGACATGTTTCGGAAGCTGGGATTGCGGCAGACGCTAGTGACACACAATGGGTATGTTTTGCATCAGATCCAAACAAACTCCATTCTTGATTGTTATTTCTGGAACCATGCGCTTATGAAATATATTTCATAGTATAATTCTGTTTATCATTTTTTGTACCAGGCATTCAGAAGTCTGCAATTTTCATTCTCTTTAATTCTAATATGTTGAAAAGTGGAGATTGCAAATAAAAGCAACCTTTACATGTGTATAAGATCAAGTTATACTGATTGTGGACAAAAAAACAAACAACAAAACACCAGCAACCCCCCCCCCCCCCTTGATGGAGGTACTGATTACTCACTTTGTTACTCCTAAGCACTAGGTGTAGAAAGAAAACTTACATAGGCAGTTAATACTGGGGGTTTTGATAAAGAAATAATTATAATTAAAAGGAGAAATTGGAGTCACATCTCATGGGAAAAGGTGAGAGAGGGAAGTTCTACAGAAGGGACAGGACAGAATGATGACACGAATGGTATGAGGTACATTTCTGTAATGCAGCTACTATATTTATACTCTACTGTGCTGCAATAGGAGACTCCTTTCTGCTGAATAGTTTTTTTCTTTTTTATTATGTGTGCTCAATACAGTTAATGATAAACAACACACAAACAGCAACATGAATAATTAAACTCAAAATGTCTGCCCCTCCCATGACAGGAGACTCTTGGGCATCATCACTAAGAAGGACATCCTGAGACACATCGCTGCCCTGGACGATCAGGATCCACTCTCCGTCATGTTCCACTAGCCCCAACCGCCCTCTTACACCAGCCCCACCCACCTGCACTGCCCCCACCCACCAACACCATCACCCTTAAAGGGACTGTACAGTACTGGTTGAGGTAGGGATTCATGTTTTGAACATTCCTAAGTGAGATAATAAAAAGCCTCTTATGAAATATGAAAGAGCATGTAATTTTAAGAAGGATTCAACATTTATTTGATGAAAGTTGGTTTTCAAATGGCTGAGATATCCAAAAAAGTGATAATAATAAAAGGCGACATGCCCCAACTTTATTAGTATCTCTTTGTTTCACTTTGTTTTTGGATATCACAGCCATTTCAAAACCGATTTTCATCGAATAAAATTTGATACCCCTTAGAACTGCATGCTCTTTGACATCTCATAGAGTGGTTTTTTAACATCTCACAAAACGTTAAAAGCTAAATCTTCACCTCGACCAGAACTGTACACACCCTTTAAAGCTGGCAGCCAAGGAGTGCATCCCTCCTGCATGTGGTAGGCGAGGTGAACCAGTGAGGCAGTTTATGGGTACAACATGTACCGCTGTCTGTTGTCATCACAGTAGGACTTTGATACAAATGTATTTAACCACTGCCTGTTACGTGTGCTGCAGTACTATCTTTCATAACCTTGGTGGCTTGAAGGAGAGTGATGTCACAATGGGTAACTTGCAATATGGAGATTAAGAACAGCATCAGCTGATTGGCTTCCCACATCTGTCACTACTGATGTGGTAGTCACTCTGTCCATGAATGTGGTTTGTTGATGGGTTTGTGAAAGGATGCACAAATCACTGTCCGTACAAAGGGATGTGTTTTCAGATGCAAATGGACATTAGGAAGGTGATCTCTGCACATGAAATATGAAATGTGTGTGTGTGTTTGTGTGTGTGTAACTGCATCATCCGCTTAGTCACAGGTGAGAACGTGGGTAGTAAGTGCAGTGTTGCAGTATTGCAATGGTAACTACAATTTATACCTTGCCCAATGTCCAAAGAGCATGAGAACACTGATTTCTGTTGCCATGGCTACAGGGTGTGAATGATTATGGGTATTTATTTCTGATGCCAAGACAGGTAAACACATACTTAAGATAAAATGGCATGCAAGCATGAGATCATTTTTGTTGCAGTTAAATATGCAGAAGTAAGATAAAGTTAGTAGAAAATTTACGGAGAGAAAATTAAAGTCAAAGAAAGGTTAAAGAAAATAAGAAACAGAGAGAGTCTGAAGAGGAATGAAGAATTGAAACAAAGATGAAAGAAGAGAAAATGGTGGAACATAGGATGTGAAGAAAGGAAGAAAACAAAGGATTCCTGCAAAACACATACAATATTCAGTACCTGGTAACTTACTGTCACTGTTTAACTCAGTACAGAATTGTAAGCAACCACTGTTTTTGCATCCCATAGTTATAAACTACAATTGTACCTCCTCATTTCATGTCGCTAGTACTGTTGCTGTGGTAAGTGTTTATGCAATCTGTCTGACATGTGACCAGTCCTTTTAGGTAATAAACCAGAATCCATCGATTGCCAGACTCTCTTTTCGCCAACGCTCCCATCACATCGAGTGCGATCTTGTCTAAAGATTGTGTCATCAGTCGAGGGGAACATTCCCGGCTCTTGTCATTAAAAGATATGAAGGGTGCACATCATCTTGGAGAAAATGTCCTCATTGCACACAAATCGCATATTCTTATAAGAGAACCTGCACACTAGTAGAATCATCAAAGTTTAAAACTTGATCATTGTTTTTCTCTGCCCACGGTGTGCTCTTTTAATGGGCCAACATGTGCATGATGTATAGTGTCCATACAGAGCTTCTCCAGCATGATACTTTGAATTCAATTCATACATTTATTCAGTAATAAAAATCGTTTGGATATATAATGTTTACAAAATGTAGCAGGTACAGTTCTGAGAAACCAGAGGCTTGTTAAAAAAGAATGTACCCTTGAAAACAAATCATACACATTGTATTCTGCTTCTTAAAAGTCTTCCCATCATTCGGATCCCACCGACGATACAATATGCCACCATCTAGTCCCAGCCGGCTCCACTTGGTCCAGTAGTGTAAAACGAGGAATGTTCACTTGCAATTTCAATTTTGTGAATTTCACAAGAGCCAAGATTTGTTAAACTTCTTGTCTACACCATATGCGTTGAATGCCAACGTGCAGTCGACATCTGAAAGATGCAAAATGGGGGCATATGCGATCTCCCCCTTCAGACTTCGAAACGCATTCTCCTGCGCTTCTCCCCATCTTAGGTAGTTCAGTTCTTCCTTTCATGTGAGAACGGTGAAGGATACGGCGAGTGCCGCAAAGTTTGGCTCGAACTTCCTATAGTAGTTTGCGAGGCCGAGAAACGAACGCAGTTGCCATTTTGTTTGCCATCACTCTGCTCACTGGATTGCCTCAACTTTCTCTATCCATGGCTGGATTTTTCCCTCTACCTAGCTGGTGTCCGAGGAATTCAAGGCTCTCCTGACCCAGCAAATGCTTTGTCAGTTTTCATCTTCAAATTTACCAGGCGTAGTCACTTGAAGGGTTCTCATAGCACTTTGAGGTGTTTCTCCCAGGTCGTTGTGCTCACCAATATGTCATCGATAAAGTTGTGCACTCAATCCATCCCTTGTAGTAACTGGGGCATTATACTGCTAAAGCTGGCGGGGGCGTTGATTAGTCCAAATGGGCATTGTTCGGAATTGATATAACCCACGGGGTGTCACAAATGTTGTAAGAGGGTTGGTCTTCTCTGTTAGATGGACCTGCCAGTAACCTTTTGTTGGGTCCAGCATGCTGAAGTAGTTGTCTTTCGATAGTTGAGCAAAGATCTCTTCTTGGTCTGGGATGGGGCCAGCATCTGCTACCATGACCAAGTTCAGTTAGCAAAAATCGCAGCAAAATTGGTTGATCCATCCAATTTCTTCACCAACATTATGGCTGATGTGTACGGGGATGCTGATGATTCAATCACCCCTAGATCTATAATTTCCTTCACCTCAAGTTCGACTACTCTACATAGATTTCCAAACATATATATCTCAATGCAGTGCACTCTCATTATGATGAAGTCCTCGGGACTAGCAGTTATCTTTCATTATATCAACATTTTGTTAAAGTTGAACAGTGTAGTACACAGAGATATATAGATGATTATTATTAGGGCCAGAATTTTTACTTCGTTGATATGAGAATTTCATTATAACCTTGTTGTTTGTAACGGGATTGCACCGCATAAAATTAAGATGTGTACTTTTAATAACTATTGATATAAATGCATTCATCTTATTCACATTTATTTCAGGCTTCATTGCAGTAATTATCACATTCATTATATATCTTTTTGGTGTAATGTGTCTGTTTACTACAGAAATTCTTGAAGGATGCAGAGCCAAAGAATTTTAAGTTAAGATGAGACACATGTTAATTATACAGACAAATGTTCTGTTTAAGATGTTGATGTTACTATGTTTACCCATAAATATCCAAATATGTTATGACTTACGAAAATTTTGTAGTAAGGCCACTGTGTACTAGAGAGATGAATTTCTTCAATTATTCCTCATTCTTGCTGCTATTCATGTGTAGGCTGCATGTTATTGCTGCAACACAATTCACATTTTGAACATGTTTTGCAGATGTATGTAGTCATAATATTGTGAGCTTTCGATCTGTCACAACAGATCTGAGAGTAATTTAGTGAGTCTAAAATACAATTGTAATTTTTTTTTCTATTGCCAGATCCCTTATTCATCATATCACACGTGGGAGTCATTGTGTAGTCAAGTTAGGCTGGCATCATACTTTAATCAGGCCTAGTCGTAGCTTGCCAAGTAATGTTCAAATGCCTTTGATGTCTTGTAATTGCAAGATGGTTCGACCAAGGAGGTTTGAGAGATGGACTGGGTTGTATAATTCAAACAGCTGTCAGTTTTCTATGGATGAATAAAAGAATTCCACAGGTGTATTTGTGCATTTTATACGTTCTGTGCTTGAAGTCACCATCTTCCTAAGCAATTTGCAGATTAATTTTTAATGCGTACATAATATCGATATATGCTTCTTGTTTATGATATGTCAATGGAAATAAATTTCACCAAATGATAAAGCACATAAAACAAAAGTCAATTCCATGCAATAATATGTGCAAGAGTGTAAATCTGAGCTGTATGTTGTAAAAGCATTTTAAATTCAACCAGCCTTGAAAGCTAATTCTAACACTTTCTCATTATATTTGACAAATGAAACCATTAAGGTATAATCATCAAGTATACTTCTTTATAGATTGATATGTTCGATTGATGTACAAACATGTACAGTCAAGTAATTTTGATGGTTATTTCAGCATTTGCTCAAATTCTGTTCGTAGTCCCACATGTCTTTACCATTGTTTACGGCTCATCGTTTATAAGTAGAGATTGCAAAAAGCAATTACTATCATTAAGACAAATCTTCCTAAGAGAGCAGCTGGTCATTTTCCTTTTGAGGCTAGATCCAGTTTAGCACATACTTCAGTGGTGGCTTCAAGCATGGGGTCAAAGGGAACAAGAGTGTTGTGCCTCCATCTTTTGAACCTCCTTGGCTTGATTTCCTAGAACACATATTGATGATGGTAATTATTTCCATATCTACTGTAAAAGTGGATATTTTCATGTGAGTAATTTTTCGCACGGGGGGGGGGGGGGGGGGGGGGGGGGAGGGTTAGTTTTGTGTTTTCAATTCCGAGAAATCAAGACATCAACAACTAGGACATATGACAAACAAAAATATTTGTGTGCTTTTATTTTTGTGCTAGTTTCTGGTTGAAAATATCAACACTGGGAAAATTTTCTCTTTTCAGTAAATTAAATGTTTGTCTTCTGCTGCTGATGAAGTATTCATGTGCAAGCTGGCTGTGTTTTGACATGCTGTGAATTTGTATATGTTATGTTTTTATGTCTGTCTTCCTTTATTGTAGAGTGATCAAGATGAATTATTCTAATGGAACCAAAGGAAAATGATCTTCATTTGGTCCAGATGAAATATATTGGTTGGACCCAAAAGAAGCTTAGCATATTTTTTTAGACAAGAGATAATTATTTACTTTGTATATTTTGAAGAGAACCAAGAAGTATTTATTAGATAATAATCTAATGAGCCAAAAATACCAATGGTGTAATGAGTGTGACAAAGAAACTATTATTGAGGATGAAACCATATATGTGTAATGTTTTCCAAAATATGTATATGTCAAAAGAGATTGATCAAGAGAAATTACAAGGGTACTATGTAAAGAGAGATGTGTGCATGTGTATGCATATGTGTATTTATTCTGGAATATGGCACTGTTATATTTTTGGCATTTCTGTGAGGAAAACAATAAAAACCATCACCTGCAATCAGTTGTGCTGATCCACTTTGGTGTTTTTGTTTTGTTTTTGTCTCTTTTTGTTGGTTGTTGTTGTTTGTGTGTGTGTGTGTTTTCTTTGTTTGTTTGGTTTTTTTTTTTTTTTTTTTTTGGGGGGGGGGGGGGTCTTTTCTTTTGCCTATAGAGTGAGCTGTGGAAGTTAGGAAGCTTGTTTCAGACACCGGTAAGTTAACAGTAATTGGAGCTTCAAGTTTCAGGGCAGGTTTTTCATATCACTAACTGCAAATTACTCAAATTAACCATACATTTAGAAACACACATAGATCAAACTGCATTAGCCCCTAGACTGTAAAATTTGTATGATAATTTTATCAAACAAAGTTTCCAAACACGACAGTGAATTAAATATTGTCACGCTGCTGCATCAATGACAAAGTAATTTTAGAAGATTATTCAAAAAATGCATTGAACTATCAGATTGTAAGATGAATATATTACCCATCACTGCACAAACAACTGTTGTGATACCAAAAATAACATTGGATATTCAGTAGAGGTTTGCTTTCAAGGACAGATTCTTGCCAATATATTTGAGAAGAAATACAAATATATTTAAAAACTCACTGGCCTGAGTTCACGAAGGTGGTGCAATCTTTGTCCATGGTTTAGACCATTGACAAAGATTGTACGACCTTCGTGAATTGGGACCATTGGGTGCATCCATAGTTCTAGCAAAACAACAACAGCAACAGCAACAAACAAACAAGTTCTATGTCTGTTCAGGCGTTGTGGTAGTGTGGCTGCTCTTTATGGTACATTACTTAGTTGTCTGTGAGATCCACTTTGCTGCTCTAAGGATGGGTATGATTTAATGACACCATAGATGGGGACGCTCAGCAGTATACTAGACATAGCATATGAATGGAGATACACATTTAATTGTCATATGTTAATTAACTTCACTTAAGTTGCTGTCATTTCTTCTTCTTTTTTTATTCATAATTAATAATAATTCATAATCTTTTTTTGTTCATAATTATTCACAACGATAAGGAAGCAAAATATATATTGTTGCTTTATATGTTTTCTTTTTGTATTCGCTTTTTTTTCTTTTTTGTTATCATTTTTGCAATAACCTCCCAAATATTCTCAGTAGACCATGTTGCATACTGCAGAAATATTGGCCACTTAATAAGCACATATGTATACGGTAGATTAATAAATCTCTCTCTTATATATATATATATATATATATATATATATATATATATACATATATATATATATATATATATATATATATATATATACATATACATATACATATACATATACATATACATATACATTTATCTTATATGTACTTGAATTGTGTATATATCACAATAATTTCCGGTTGCACACCATCTTGAAACATTGTCCGTTGTTTGGTGAGTTATAGGATCATAATACGCTCCAAGTCATTGGCAAAAAAAAAAATATCATAACAATAACAATGATAAGAAGAATTAAAAAGAAAAAAATGATTAAATGTATGACGTGCGTATATATCCGACCACGAAACAACTGCAAATTAAAATGACCACTGTCAAAACTTCAACAGTAAAGCAATTCAAGGATTTCGTGAATTAAGTAGAAAAGAAAAAGATAAGACATGTAAAATTGGTCTGAGTAAACATTTGATATACTACTGTATATCAAACTTCAGCCTTTATTTTAAGCTTAGGTCCTTTTAGTGTCAACGTCCATCGAAACAACTAAAACGACAGCTTCTGTGGCTAACTTTCCATTTTTATTTGATTCATCTAAAGCTAGAAGAGATCTCCTTTACATACACGAAGAAGTAACATGGAAATAAGCTATAGATACAATGTCATTAACATCGAGGTCATAATTAATTAATAAATCATTAGCGTAAGTGAGTGTACTGCCTACGTTACCTTTACATGCTAGAATGATTTTGACGTGCCGCTACCTTGATATCCACATTATATTTTCATGACAATTACTGGAACAGTGAGCACACAAGCTATCGTATGCTTTCTAATAGCCCCCCCCCCTCTCTCTCTCTCTCTCTCTCTCTTTCTCCCGGAGGAGGAGGAGGTGGAATGAGGTACAATGTATATATGTTCTTGATATTCTTTCCAGTTTATATTTCTGAATATTTTCTGTTGCATTATCCCTTCACACCTTGTGGTAAAGGAAAACGATTTTTTTCTCGCTCTCTCTGCAATTTCAAACATTTTTGGTCTCACAATCTCGTGTCGCTACTCAGACGTCTCGTAGGGATGGTGCTGTGTTGCTAAGTGTACTTACTTCAAAACTCGATAGACCAGTGTCGATTTTTGTATCCACTTCTCCTTCGCCATGGTTGACATGGCAATGTATTCTCATTTTTATTCTATAGATTCGCCTCACCCATTCACAAGCAATGTGTCCAAAACGAATTCTTATTTCTACAAACATACTAAATGTAACAGAAACCCCTTTCCCCTTGTGAGATGCGAATGTGAAAGATTAAGAAATATCAAAACCTTAAAGAACTTGGAAGATTTTACGCAAAGATTAAAAAAAAACAATTAACGCACAATTCTAAAGATTAAAATGCTTTCATAACATAATGGTATTGATCACAATAACACACTATCGGCATCACCTCACAAGCCTGGTTTTGACTAGCACAGAGCTTACAAAATTAGCATTCTTAAAAGATACATAATAAAGATCTACAAAGATAATTTACACAGAATTACATTCATCAAAGTGAATTTAGCTGAGAGGTAATGTCATTCCCATCAAATTATTTGCTAAAAGTATAGGTAATTTCAATTAATAATGTAAGGATTACCGTTCTGTATATTGACACATAGAGACCGGTTATTTATTGATCTCATGACAAAGCAAATATTACTTGTAAATAGGGGCATATTCTTACTAAACTGTTTAACTTTAGCTTTATAGAAAACTAACTGCGTGTGTTGTGTGTATTATCAAGATTCGTGTCAAGATGACATTGTTTCATGTAGGTTACATGACTCAATATTGTGACTTTTTGTCGCTGTTTCCTGAAACAGAGTGGAACTTTAAATCTTTTAAATGTCCTATCTTTGCTCAAAATCATTTAGATATACGTGAACTAATATAATGTTCTCCTTTACCTTCGCTATACATTAAAAGGACACGAATTACTGCGCGTGTCATTTATTATTCAATGAACCATTAATCTGAATAGGTGATCGATTTTTATTTTTTTTTGGTCCATTCCTCGTGATATTATATTCTTCAAAGTCGTCCCAATTGCGTCTTTGAGTGTGCATCCCACGTGAGTAGTTCATTATGTCTGTGTAATATGTTTCGATCATTTTCGAGATAATGATTACGAAGGCAGTTGCTGACTGTCTCAAAAACGCGCTCACGAGGTCCTATGCTATTATACCTCCCTGCTCAACCACCCACACCAAACGCGCCGCGTGTTCATCACATGATAACGGCATTAGGATATTCTTGTTTTCCTCTATAAATTTTGTACCTGGATGCTTAGTGTCCTTGATCTAAACGGTTTTTAGCAACGAACGATTTTCTCTACCCTGGTGTATGCATGGGTACAGTGTACTTGGTTAATGGCTGTCCTCTCGGTTGCTTGACTCTCAGGAAATGGAATGGAAACTGGCATGAGAGCACAGAATCCGGAGTTGCATTAGGTTGAGCGTCACTGTGATGAGAGTTATAGGGCACTCTATTTCAAATAATTTGAAGTGATTAAGGGACTGATGATGATGATAATAATGATAATGATAATAGTGATAGTAATGATGATAATAATTATCATTGTTGTTGTTATTATTAACATCATTATTATTATTACTATTATTATCGTTATAATCATTATCAAGACTATTATTATGACAAAATACTTATATTGATTATCATTGTTTCCATTTTTCATACCTATAATCTTTTTGAATTGTTATTGTCATTATCATCAAAATCGTCAACATTTTCATATTTCTTTCGCGACAATTGTCAATTAGTGGACTGATCGTAAAGAAAATGAGACAAAACATAATATACAGAGCATAGAGTTAAAGATGAATATATGTCATAAAATGGGTTTGAGGTTCTCTGCAATCTGATTGGTCAATTGTCACGCATTGATTTTTACTGATCCACTCTGAGCCATGCGTCCAGTAAAATCCGAACGTATTGCTCAAGTCTTGTATGGTGTTGTAGGTGTACCGGACGCATAATGGGGAAAATACATAGTTGTATTTCAGGAATTTACCGGCCCATTTTATAATACAAATGATTCACGGGCCTATTTCGTGGATCAGTGAGAAAGGGATGCTCTCGTTTAACTTAGGAACATCCTAAAATCCACTCACTGCTCTCGTTGGTTTGAACAGTTCCAAAGTTAAACTGGCGCATCCATATTCTCACCGATCCACTCTGTCATGTGCATAATTTTGTATACTGTCTCAAAAAGGTTCAGTAATACATGTATCAACAATCGATTTCAATGTATTTTACAGGAAAGGTCAGTGATCATCACCAGTAGAGCGTGGATTTTCTCATTAGCCCTAATGGGTTACGTCCGTGCGGTTTCGTCCATCTTCAAACGGTCAAGCACGTGTATAGGCCTGTTATACTGAACAGCCGAACTCCTCATCCCGTCGCTCCATCCTCTGTTATTTGCAAATTCATGTCACGTCACTGGTCACGTCACGCACTCTAATGGAACACGGTCTTGTCAACAAGACAGGCAATATGAAACTCTGTCCACCAGCAGGACAAACTATAAAAACTTTACTGAATAACGGCAACTAGAAATTCGTTCATCATCAAAGTACTGGGGGACAAACAAAACAAACAAACAAAAAACGTGTCTATGATACGTGGAAACAACAGGTACAATGACTTATCATCAACCAAGATGACTTCAGGAAGTATGGTCTGCAGTCGCTTTGCGTTTGGAGTAAAGGCAGTGCTTGATGATGCTTGAAAACAAACGAACAAACAAACAAACAAACAAAGGTACTATTAAAATGCATAACCAGTGGAGTAGCACATTGCGGTGGTTATAAAATAATGACGTCACGACATGGATCTGTCCAACCTTGAGAGGAGATCGTGTTTTTCCCGTGATGGCTTCCGAAAGTCTAAATGTTAATCACTCGGCTTCAAATCTGTGCAGGATCATGTGATGTGAATATGACCGATGATCGATTGCTTTATCGATTAACAGCTGGAAAGGTAGATATGATATACAGATAAGAAGATAAATGAGCAACATATAGACATAGATAGAAAACACGTACCTTTATGAATGCTTACATACACAGCATCGGAGATATGCGTATGATTATGAATACAAGTGTATTAGTAGGTAGATGTTTGAGTGTATTCTCCTTTGTAAGTATTGAGTAATATTACGTCACGTAATATAACTCCCATTTTGATGGACACACGAGAACTATTTTTTAATTAGTCATTCTTTACTTTTAATAAATTCAAATCTGAAAATAGATGAAGCGTAACTGGCACCTTTTACCTATACACAGATCTACCGAAGATGTGGAACAACAACTTTTTTCCCTGCTTGTCGCAGAGGGCAGTATGGTGTGTGAATGTAGGTGTGGGGTGGGGGGGGGGGGGGATGGAAGAAAAAAGTAAGAAAGTGCATTGAATATATAGTGGCGTGTGTAAGAGCAAGAACGAGTTTAGTTTCCTCCGCTCTGTGACGAGAGTCAATCCTCTCACGCCAATGAACTGTCACTATAATTGTGGGCGGAGCTTCACCGACTGGGGGCTGTATCCCTGATGACGATTCGCTGGCAAGACTTCACTTCTTTCGCAACAAAGGGATAGACCCTACACCGCAGAAGCAGAACGAAACATTTGGCGAGCATTTATAGCAAGAAGAGACGATTGACTGTATTTGTGGTGTAATCCCTGAGGATTCCGAGGTAGGTAGAAAACACTGGCACAATCCCAATCCAAAGCTTAAAATTTTCGTGAAACTTTGTGTAGTTATGGTAGATTAATATTCACTTACGTCGCTTTTCCACATGAAAGCACTCCGTTATCAGACGATGATTACCATTGTCTATCCACTTTCCCCTCGATATGTCGTTATATTCTCCAGCAAGTCAATTTAAAGATGGTAAATGTCTTCCTAAAAGAGATAAGGCATTAAAAAGTGTAGGACATTTGCTGTCATTTGAGATCTAATTTTACTATTTCTTTTTTACTATTTCTCTTTATCAATTTTCGAACTCTTCGCCTCCTTTTTTTTTTTACTAAAGTGATTTTGTAGGTATGCAATGTTCATATGTAAAGTTAATCTGTAAGTAGGAACAGAGATGTAAATTCTGTCACATAAGTTATGTTGTGATACGGTGTATATTATATACAATATATATATATATATATATATATATATATGTATATATATATATATATGAACTCCATCAATGTCTTAAAAGTGAGGAAAGGGATTATTGTTACAACGATACTTCCAATTTCTTCTCTTTCATTTAATCTACAGAGCTTTTCAGCATATAGAGCATACTCAAAAGTTGTAAAACGAAAACATACAGTAATTCGCAGAAAGTCTAAAAATCAAGTGGTAAAGTATATTAGTGTATTTGTTTTTATGAAACGATTTGACGCATTGCATAAGCATATCGCTTTATTGCTTAGATAGGCTGACTATTGTTGTTGTTTTTATTTCCGTCTTCAGATAAAAAAATACACACAATACAAGTTGCATTTACATTCATTGCATACGCGTACAGAAGAAACGGGGGATTGCCCGTTCAGTCATATTTACAAAATAATATTTCGTAAATTATTTTGTAAATCATTATGGCTGTTCTTCCACAGGGTCCCGAATTTACGATACAATACAATACAAAAATAATACACTGTATACACAAAACATATTAAGAAAAAATAATGAAAATCATATACCGAACTGATACAGTGACAGTCAACAATAATCAGAGATAGGTAGAGAAAAGCAAAGCAAGAAAAAGAAAAGAAGAGGAGAACAAACCTACAAAAGAAAAACCAAGACTCAACTATGATAGTATGTTTCAATTTTGAATTTGTATAAATTGGAAATTGAAAAAGAAATGAATTGTGTCCCAAAGCGTTGAGAAATGACGAAAATTTGATTTGAATTATTGGTATTAATTTTGATTGCTTAAGGCATTCTGTTGTAATGTGACGTATGTTTAGAGAGAAGAACTGTCGCTTACTTGCGTTTAAATCGCATTTTTCTGTTTTGACAGCCAACCCGGATAACCAACCAGAATAGTATACCGTGTAAGTCCCTTAAAAAATCCATCAGATTTTAGATATACCTACGACGTTAATCTTGAAAAATGCAGCATTACAATGGAGATATTTTGCTGAATCATCTTCTATGTCATAACTTTGGTTGTGACTTTGTCATTCTTTTTTACTCTCTTGCTTCTGCACTCTGATGACGTCATTCGCAATCCTTTGTTCTCCCCTCTGGTTGCCTAGAAACGAACATTGCGAGCGAGGATGTATGTCGGGTCATCTTTACCATTTACTGTGACGGAGGGATATCATTTTTTGATGATTCTCGGAGCATTGTTCTTGATATCAGGTATTCATGGCATCATCTATACATCTTTCATAACTAGCTAATGAAGTCATATTCTATGCTTTGTGTGTGTGTGTGTGTGTGTGTGTGTGTGTTTGTGTGGTTGTATGTGTGTATGTGTGTGCGCGCACGCGTGTGTAAATGTTTACTTATTACACCGCTGATTGACGATCCTGTTTCTTTCATTTGAAAACTAATTTCAAATGCATGACATATTGAGATCACAGGTTTCAATACGCTTGCGTTCCGTGCAACGCGATCAATACAAAACTATTCATTGTTGTCGGCAACACAGACTGAGTTTACAATAACTCTCTATAATAACTCTCTTTATAATACTCTATCATGCCTCCTAGCTGGATATCATGTATTATTTCATATTGTAATAATATGTCTTCCACCTGGATATCATATATATATATTTTTTTTTCATCCAGAGATATGAAAATAAATTGAAATTCAAATTGAAATTGATATGATACCGCTCAGGTTCACAACGCCATGTATAGCCTATATGATCAATGTTCAGTTGTATAAAATCTGGGAGCAAAGCAAAGTCCAGCAAGTATTTCCAGTTTTTGTTCCACATTTCTTATTTTTCTCTCCATGAATCATCGTTTCAGATTTTTTTTTTCAAATTTGCACATGCTTTATTTTCTATTTCAATTTTCCCTCTTGACAAAGCATATCATTGTTTTCGGTTGCCATAGCAAAGACTGTATAACGAGAGTGCCAAACCATTTCTGTATTCTATTTAGTAACATTTATTTGTTTCATATTAATCGGTTGCCCAAGTTTTAGTGTGGTCTAAAAAAATACATGTATTTCATAGTTCACTTGATCATAGGACCTACGGCTGAACAAGCTTGCTTTTACGTTGACCCCATCATATTTCTCCCATTATGACCATAGAGCTCAACTCTCATGTATACAGACCTCGTGTTATTTACCAAGACAAACTTTTGTACATTCCGGTGAAGTTTTGTCTGAATAATATTTTGTATAATTTTCGTATTGTATAATTACACTTTCTATCTATTTGTGAGATATATGAAAATAATTTGAGATTGAAATTATGTTGCCTTTATTGCTTGTGTGTCCGCTTCCAGAGTGTAGTTGTCGCACGGGTACTCACTGGCTGACCGCATCTCGCGACTGCAGCACGGTGCAGGTGAACGGGACTGAAGTGAGGCTAGTGCCGAAACGTCTGCGAAGAACTTATGGAGATCGTTGGCATACTTGTGGCCCGATTGACTTCATCGTATGCCGCTCCCCTGGTATTGAACTTATACATCGCTGACATTTTTTTTTTCTCTCTCTCCTCTCTCTCTCTCTCTCTCTCTCTCTCATATATATATATATATATATATATATATATATATACACTGTATATTGAAACAAAGAAAGGGAAAACTGACCAGAAACAAATGATGAATAGTGAAAACTTTGAGCAAAGAAAATGGGTTTCCCGATAGAAACCCATTTTATTTGCTCATAGTTTTCACTATATACATACATACATACATATATGAATGTATGTATATATATATATATATATATATATATATATATAAACATACACATTGTATTCATATTGTATGTCAACGTCAATTTGTTGGATTTAACAAAAACTGTAAAATACAACTTTTGAACTAACCTACTGTCCAATTTTCCTCAAACTTCACTGATTTATTTTACTAATATCTCTAAATTCACTGAATTTCACTGAAAGCAAATATGAACAACAGAATTCAGTCTACATTCAGATCAAACTTCTGATCTTGTAAGGGTAGCTATATGGGGTCATCCCACGAGAATGAAGCCTACGAGTCATACTGTCTCTGAGTTCGACACTCGGCAAATAAGGCCCATGAGTTCGACACTAGGTAAATACAGCCCACGAGTTCGACAATACAACACGGGCTTGATTTGTCGGTCTTTTGGGCCTTCTTTGCTTCATATCGAACTCATGGGCTGAATGGCTCGTGTGCTGTATAACTCATGGGCTGTACGACTCGTGGGTGTCGGTCTCGTAACGTGCTTTATCCGCTGCAGATTGCTCAGATAACGCGTGTCCAGAGGGGAGCTGGTGTATGGATACCTTAGACGACTACTCCTGTCAGCAATGCCGACCTGGGGACGAACATGAGGGTTGCCCAACGAATGAGGATGGTACTCATTTCCTTTCCTTTCAGGGTGGGCTATATGGGGTCTGTTTTTCAGTGATGTTTGATCTTCGATTCAAGTACAATTTCACGCACATACAAGTAGCATGTTGGCTTTATTGAAGAGAGATTTCTTTTTTTTATGAAACAGAGAAAATGGTAGCGGTTTAGTCAAACACAGGACCTAAAACAAGAAAGCTCTACTGTAGAAAAGTAAATTTTTGCATATTACTGTACTTCACAGAAATATTGAAGTGTTGCTGCTCTGCTGGCAACACGTTTTAAGTGTTTGTCCTTGTTGTGTGTTTAATTTCCACTTTTTATTTCCTGTTTAATGTGACCTTGAATTGTTTTTATTGATGAATTTTTATTGCCTAAATACATCAATTGTTCTGAGGGAACGGCGTTTGTGAAATTTGTGATTATCTCGTGCTTCTGCTCGTTACTTAATGAGTGTTTTGAGAAGTGTAATATTCAAAAAAAAGTTTAATGAAGTGTCTGCATTTTGGTTGGACGCTAGATTAGTTTTAGCAAATCTCTTGTATGTTATATTGCCAAATTGCATATTTGTTATGACCGTCTTGTGATTTGTGACTCTATTTTTCGTTTAATGTTTTATGTATTTATGTGTAAGAACTGAAAATAAAATGGAATGTAGTTATGCTCTTTAGAAATTACGTGAAGATTTGTTAACCTATAAAATTATGGACAATAAGCGCGATATGAAAAAAAAATCCACTTTCACGTATTCATGACACCAACTGAACGCATTGACCAATAGTGTTGTAAATAAGACAATTACAAGTTGAGATTAACAGATTTTAAGTTAGTGAATATAACAAATTATAGATAAAATGTATATTTCTAATGATCATATGACGTCGAATTCGACATAATGACGCGGGGGAGAACAGCGGAAGAGTTACGAGATGATGATGTCACCTTAGCTAATTTGCATAATGTCGTCGTGGCAGATGTCAGAGAAAACGGATGAAACTTTCAATTTTCCCTTTAAAAAAAAATCAAAATTGTTAAATGAAATTGCTACCAGTTTGTTTGTATGACTTTGCCTCATCAATAATCTGGTCCGATAAGACAACTTGAATTATATATTAATATATACATATCTATATATATACATATATATATATGTATGTATACATATATGTATATATATATATATATATATATATATATATATATATATATATATATTGCTTTTTAATCGTTATGTAATCTCCACAAAGACTGTCCTTGGCTCTAATGCTCAGGCGAGAAAACAAGGACACGTATCGAAACGAGTGAAGAGGCGTTGCCAAGAACAAGGAAACGCAATTATGGCGACTTTAAAAATCCTTCAAAGCCACTATGATTATGGGGCCTTGTCGTTGTAAAACAGACGCCTTGGCATAGAGCTTTAACAAGTTGCCTTCTCCATGAATGTAAAAATACCCGTATGGAGAGATCATCAGATCATGGTAAAAAGTGGCAATTATAATAATTATGATAATGGCGAAAATAACAACAGCAACAAACATTCACACACACATGCACATGCACACACACACACATACACATACATATACACATACACATTGTATTTATGACTTTAAAAAAGCATCAACTGACTTATTGTTTCCCAATTGATATCATGGAAAGAACAGCCTAATACTTTGCAATAGATTACCAAAAACTAGCCCTTACTATACTGGAACGATACTCATGTTATTCATTGTTTTTTTCCCTAACATCTGTTACCTATAAAGGATGATTTGTGTTTTCACTTGTATAGGCCTAAGCGCCATACCACAACCAAGTTCGTCGACAAAGAAGACACAACATGTAGGTTTTATGTGCCGAAACAAAAAACAGACCTCAGATTTCGTGTTTTAAAAAATGTTTCCTTGTTGATAAACATAAAACACACACACACACAAAAAAATAAAGTTAAAATTCAATTTAGACAGGAAATTTGTCTGCTGTATTGAAAGCCTGCCCTTCACGTAATTCATGTGATGTGATACAACCATGCGTGCATGCGTCCTCATCAACAAATTGTTTTTTTTAACCTTTCGTTGTCATGGCAACAGAACTGCAATCGTGACCATGAGATGAGTGGTATTGCTATACACAAAGTTACCTTGTCGGTCCACTGGTCGTTCCGCTGCTCATTTATTAGTAATTGCTTCGGTCACAGTGAATGCGCAAAATGCGGGTAATTTCTTGCAAAAGAGACGATTAGATCGACAGAGTGGTTTTTGATCGGCTATGGTAAAATCTCGAATCGTTACTGGATAGATGTCGTAGGCTCTTTTTTTATTTGTATGTTTGATTCATTTTCATGATTACAAACAATGTAAATTACAAAATGATTATCAATACAATGTATAAGGAACAAAAAATACAGATAACAATAAAAATAAGATCATCAATAAGACATAAAACGCGTATTATTTTGTTCAATAAACAAATCATTGTGGTTTAGTTACCAGTATAGCATCTTGCAGGTTCTACCCTAACAAATACAGTCTATGTTAAATCTTTACTGGGTTTTACAAGTCAAATTTTCTATTTCTTAAAGTGAAGATGGAGTTTACCTCGTTTCTTAGCCACACAGATTTAACACCCATGGTGTTAAATCTAACACCGCTGTTTTTACATTGTGTCTTTACGCTTGACACCAACCCTTCTGGGTTCAGTTCTAGATCCGATGCCACAGCCAGAGCAGGTAGCAGTCACATGGAAGGTCGTACATGGGTGGATCACTGAGATGAGGAGCTTACCCATAAACACCACTAGCCCGACTACGTACGGCTATACCCCAGAGCTCAACTCCAACACAACGATCCATGAGAAAGGTTCATGTGGTTTTACATTACAGTGGCGGATCGGGGGGGGGGGGGACAACGGGCGCGCCCCCTTTTTTGATAAAAGAAAAGAAATAAAAAGAAAAATGGGGAGGGGCGTGCGCACCCCTTTAATTTTGTAAAGGCGCAACCCCCCCCCCCCCCCCCCTTTACTGAATTCATGGATCCGCCCCTGCATTATACTTCATTAAAAGTGACCACTTTTAAGTACTTAAAAAAAGTTGATTGGATATCCATCTTGTGTACTCAGGTGCGTTTACTACAGTAATCACTATAGTAGATATAATCGTAATAAAATGAATGGACATGTTGACCAGTTGAGGAGAAAGAAATATGCAAAGCGGCGCGAGCTTTTGAGAAAATAAGTTTCACGAGATGAAGAATCTGAAATCATAGGGCCAATAATTGTACAAAAAAAGTAATAAGACAGCAAAGTAAGATTGTATTTCCAAGTTATAGGAAAACTCGTAAAAATATGTCGGAGATCACATTCAAAGCTGTATCTTCAACAGTGGAGTCATGAATAATAAATTATGTTAAAAGTGATGAAAATTGCGTTAATTGTCATCTGGGCTCGTCATGCCATTTTCTTTGACTCTTCAAGCTCACATGCCTCTTACCAGAACGCCTTTTGCTTCCCACCTGTAAAATTCTCGTTATCGCAAGGATTAATTTGAGGGACCGACAATGTCGAAAATTATTTCGCCGCTAGTGGGCGCCACGAGAAATAATTATAATGAAATGAACGTTTTTCATTAGCTAATTCTGTGTGAGTTCTCAGTAGCTTGGGGGACTAACTTCATTGTGAGTAAGCCATTATACGGGATATCAAGTTCAGATTAATCCACGTATAAACGAGTCAAAGTACTTTGTCTTGTAATCTCTCGTTTTGACATTCTAGTGTTAATTCTTCTCTGTGAAACATATTTATTCTCGTCAGACGTTTGCTGGGCAAATTTCGCACAGGCTTTACGTTTCCCAAATAAGTTGTCATAACAACCTATATGAATGATCGCCTGCCTGCCATGATATATTACACAAATATGTTTTACAATATAAAGTAAGTGAAGCAAAGTTGATTGTTTTAGCAAGGAAATATTTTTGAAAGCAATCACATGGAGTTCCCTACAGTGGAAGCCATGACATTTGCTGTTCCTATTTCATGTAGACCCATAAACTCTACATAATAATTTACAACAGACATGTAAGTGCTCTACACTACAATAACAGCCTGCAAGAATTAATCACCGGATTTCAAAGTAAGTCTCCAAATTGCTCCATCTTTTCAGACCCCGTTTGTGACACGATGCCGCGTGGGAAGGCGTCCACGGTCTGCCTGTCGAGAGACATGACGGTGATGCTCCCTACCGACCGCGAACTCATCCTCGGCATGCTCCACGACCTGAAAGCCAGGTGTGGCGACGACGACTACGTGTGGCTGGACTGCTCTCAGGGGGCCGGGAGCGGGGGCTGGCATTGTCCCGGACATTCGGGGAACCATGTCAATGAAGTGTATGGCGCTAAACCCGGTATGCTTCACGTGTAGCGCCCGATGAAATTAGGTTGAAAGAACCTGTCATAGTATCATTTTGTGGACACTTATCCTCAGGTTATCGGAGTTATTTGCGTGCAAATTCATCATCTGCTTTTGCAAAGTCTTTTTGGCGAATCTCTTCGCGAAAACCTAAGTCTGAACCAATCCAAATTGTGTTCATTGGTTCTTGTCATGCAGGACGAGGATAAAGACACGTTTTAAAGGGAAAGTCTGTCCTTCTCGGGTTGTGAATAAAATTTGTAGATATTACGCAGCTCTCGCAGTGCTTAGGGTAAATGTATACCTGAATACTTCGATAAAAGGACTGGTGAGCTGACACTTTGATTATTGCGTATTTTCTACTGCCCATTTGCCAGTTTGAATGTGGTCAATGGATCGTATCACCTTTATCCATGATTTCTATCATTTCAAATTTTGATAGTATGTTTTAGCTTAGGTAAAACTCTAAACTAAAAGTCTGGCGTTTATGTTTGGAATAAAATGTGAACGGATGAGTTCCTCGTCCTCTGTACAAAAAAAAAAATGGGAACCGATTTCAGATATTCAACATAAATATTTACCTTGTGTCTAGTCATAATCACAATCTCGCTGTATCATATATATATATATATATATATATATATATAATATTTATACAATATATATATATATATATATATATATATATATATATAATATTTATATATAATATATATATATATATATATATATATATATATATTATATATAATCATTTACATATAGACTCAACCACAGCATAAGTTCGTGGTCAGACTGTATCATTTTCCAGACCATTTTGATAATCTCTGCTATAATTCTTCCTCGTAAACCAGATTTTTATCACGTTGCAAAACTGCTTGTAATAGAAATGAATTGTTATTTTCCCCCTTTTTCTCATCGTGCACGGCAAAAGACTGGAGGAACGTGGACCATCTTCTTTCTCCGGGATGTCTGGCGGTCATGCAGACAGACACAAAAGAGAAATTCTTCTCCCTGAGTTGCACGAACGACACTGCTCGCACATATTGCACGCCGTCATCAGACAATGACTAGAAGTACGGTAGAGCACGATCCGGGACTTACAAGTTACGAGTGTACTATTACTGGAGTATACGACTGTTGAATGGTCATATTTACAATACAATGTTCCTGGGCAAGCATGGGTGTAAAGCACTGAGTTAAAATCTTACCTACAAAACCCTGTGGTAATTATTGTTGAAAAAAATGATATCAAATTGACAACTTTGAATTTTACTCCGCATCCACAAGATTGTACGCCTACAAGAGAAATATTACATGGAACTATAATACATTCTATCTGCTTGATAAAACAGAAGGACATTTACAAAGAATTGCCACTAGGAAACAGAACTTTTCATTCTTGGAAACGTTGTTGCCAATTCAATATAACAAACAGCTGAAAAATTTGGCAAATCAAAGGCTATTTGAAAAATCTCTAACTGACACAAGCAAGAATGCTGAACAGAAAAAGGAATGAAATGAAACGTAAGTACCATTCGTTATGAAATGGCTGAGACATCCAAAAACAAAGAGGTCCTACAAAAAGATGGGTCTCAATGTGTTTTTTTAGGACCACTTTTGTTTTTTGAGATGGAGACTATAAGCCCGAAAACCCTGCAACTGACCAAGCAGTAACGAGATATTTATCATTCTAAAAGTGAGGGATAAACAAACAATAATGCACGTGTCAGCACGTCAGTTTTCTCCTTAGCCCGATACAAAGGCTTGGTGCGGGATTTATTGGTGAGTATAGAAAGCAAAACAGACTGGGCGGGGGTAAGGATAGTCCTAAATGGGCCACGAAAAGTACCGAGTCAAGAAAAGGAAGTGTTATGTTTGACGAAAAAGAAAGAAGGAATGAAATAAATGAAATGAAATGAAATGAAATGAAATGAAATGAAATGAAGTGTAAAAAGAGTTTGTTTGAGTCCGAACCGTCACTAAAGGAAAACGTCTTGATTTCAACATAATTTACATTGTCTATAGTTACTTTTCTGTCTTCACAATGCTTGAATTTCTTGTGAGACCTAGATACAATGACCGACTACAAGCAGTTGTTTGTGGGCCCCTCCGTTTTCATGATTGGACATAAAGCTTTGTGGCACCTGGGGTGAAAAAATCAAGCATTCGAATATTTCCTAGTTTATCATGTCTCCAGAATTACGAGATGAGCGCAATGACGTCATCTCACGTTTGCAGCGTATTTTGAAACAATGACTTTTGTGCATGGATGATAAAGATGTACTTCAACATCGATTGATGTAGGGGGGATAGATAAGATGCATTCTACGGCTTCTGAAAGAGTTTGTTATCATGTCATGTTAATAATCCTGATACATAGTTGAAACACAAAATGTTCGTCCATCATATTATAATGTGCTCTTTCAAGAAAGCGCTATGTAGATCGACAATAAAGGGCGAGTAGTTTAAGACTTACGTCTGCGATATGTGATTGTTACGTGATATAACTTTTATGACGAGGGAATTTCAAAAGAGAAGAATGAAAACATTGTTGTAGACACTGTCAATGCATTACGTTTCCATTTAATAGTGACTGATGTCAAAATCGTTTCCAGTTGGATACACTGACATTTTGAATCAAATCGCACTAAAACAGGTAATTATTTGTCACTTTGACACCCCATCTTACATCTATACATGACGCATTCATATGGGTGATACACGTTTGTTCATTCCATATTGTTTCTGTAACCCACAAGTTGGTTTGGGTCACAAGCTTGATGGAATACATCGATTCATTGTGCTGATTAAGAACGCATCTATCTATCTGTTTATCTGAATTATCTACTTATATCGAAAACATGTTAATGCTGCGTGTATATTGACATTGTTCTTAGAATAGAATCACTAAATCACCAACAATATGGCTATCAACCTATAACGGAAGCAACAACTACCCCATCATTCTGTCGTAAGCAAAGTTTCTCAAAATTAACCGAAAAGATGAAAAATAAAGTTTTCTCACGTGACAGTCTCATTGGTTTAGTGGTTTGCACGATTAACTTGCCATAAGGCGTCTTAAGGTGCAAATCTCATTCACAGTAGGGCCTACATGTGCTCGTATAAATCCACACGTGTGGGAATCCCCCTTCTCTCTAAATTCTTTAGATTGAGATGCGAGACCAATCGAAAATCTCAATCTAATACATTTAGAAGTCAATATTTTCTCAATCTAATTTTGGATGGGTCCCTCACGACAATCTTATATTGATCTAAAATAAAGAGGAATATAGAGAAAGCGTTGTACTCAGATGTGTACAGAGGAGGAGTCATGCGATGTACGAAAGTGTTTCCTTAAATTATGACCTAAACTACATTGTAAGAGACAAGGGGTGCCTAGGTCTTGTAATGTTGACGCAATTAACAGCTGCTTCGAAATTTTTGATGTTAAACAGCAAGAACGGATGCACACCATGTTCACGATTTCGTTTGTTTGTTTGTTTGTTTGTTGTTGTTGTTGTTGTTTTTTTTGGGGGGTGGGGTATAAATAAGATGTAGCCTGCTCCAATATTCTTCATTCGGGATGACGTAAAATTAGAGAAGCTTTGATTAATACCCAGACGAATGGTTTCAAAGCATACATGGAACGGTAGACGATTCTATTCAACTCTTGACCGTTTACCGCCCCCCCCCCTCATCATTATATGCATGCAAGGTCTGAAAAAAAAATGATAATAAAATCCCTCAAGAGTCATTTGGCTACTTCTTGAGTGTTGGTGGTGGCATAATAATGGTGATGATGTCGCTAAACGCAGATGGTGAGAGAACACGATGAGCGAGGTTTATTCACTCAATTTTTGGTCGTTTAACTGTATTATTTACTATTTACTTGCATCCAGACTACTTTCTTGGGTCCGTTTTGCCTGGATTTGTCCCCCTGTTGAAGTAAGATAACACACAAAGGCGTAAATTAATTTAACAGATTCGTTAATCCTTTGCGTAATGTCACAACATAATCTAGACAGCTTCTAGAGTGCGAAGAACCTTTATTATGTCATGATTTATGTAAACTTGATATATTCATCTCGATTTAAACACCTTCAGCTTTCTTCAACTAAAACTTAAATTTCGTGATATTAACTCATAATCATGATTGATGTCAGTCACATTAACACCATATAGTAACACCAGTTGGTGTGGTCTCATATTGAAGCTGGACGGGTGTTATACCATTGACAATAACACCAGCAACATCAAATCAACACCATGCGGTATCATTACTGAATTAACACCAGCGCAGTGTCAAATTAACACCACGAAGTGCCAGGTGAACACTTTTCAACACCATCACAACATACTTTCTACACCTGTGGGTGTGGTCCGCTATTACCACTTGATCGGTGTTAGATTTAACACCCATGGTGTTAAATCTAACACCGATGTTTTTGGAGTGTAAACTGCTTTGTGATGGGGGAGAAAACGATAGATTCCCAGTGAATTCATTCTGACCCCGAAAAATTACATCCTTTATGTTCTATACAAAAGGGGAGCGTATTCTCGAATGACACGAGGTTATAGTTTGTTTTGTTTTGGTATTTTTTCGCCTTTAAAAATTCTATGGTGCATTACCGTAAAAATTTCAGACACGAGCTCGGAAACATTATCCTTCAATCATGGATAATTTTGTGACATTTGCAAAAGGGACATATAAGATCTTTAAGACAACCGGCGTTTCATACGCCGTACCTGACCTTGTGATCGAATCAAAGAGTTTGAACTAGAGAGTGGACTGGTTACCTGACTCAGAGGATCCACCGATGGAGGACTTCAGTTTATCCGCGTATCTGTCAACCAGTGTGTAGAGGAAAGGGTTGATAGCCGAGTTGATGGGGAGAACGAAAGCAACCAGCCAGGCGTACAGGTTGGGCGACACGTAGACATCATTGGCCTGGACAGCGATCCCCAGGATGATGATGGGCATCCAGCAAAAGAAATCGGTTGCCACGATGAGGGAGAGCTTGATGGCCATTTTGACCTCATTGGAGGAGTACTTCTTGCGGCCGATGGTGGACGAGGCACGGCGGACTTTGATGAATACGGCGATGTACACGGCGACGGTAACGGTGAAGCAGATGAGATTAACGCCGAGAAAGATCGCAGTGGAGAACTGCCAAGTCGACGCCGACGAGGCGGCGATGATCTTGCTCTGCTTAATGCCGATACTAGTGAGGGTCTCGTTGTCGAGTGTCGACATGAAGTCGGTGTTTTTCCTGATAAGTGGAAGCCCGACACAGACGTCGCTGAGATCGTAGGCATCCGGGTCGAGAACGGAGAGAAGAACGGACGTGAAGCTGAGGATCAGGGCCAGCAACCAAACAGCGGCCGTCAGCACGTGGGATGACCGGACCGTCAGTCGCTTCTTGGTGTAGGGGAAAACGATGCAGATGAAGCGGTCGACGCTGATGACGGTGATGAGGAAGACGGACGTCTCGCAGCTCAGGAAGGAGAGGAAGCCAGCGAAGCGACACGTGCCGCTCGTTCGCCACTCGTGGGACCGATCCTCCCAGAAGTAGGACTCACCGATGTAGACATCACTGGCAGCCAGGATAAGCATATACAGACCCATGATGAAGTCGGATACGGCGAGGTTAGAAATGAGGATGGACTGGACGTGGGAGATGGTGCTGGTGTGTCTGATGCGCAGCCGAGAGACGATCACGATCGTGTTGCCGACCAAGGCAGCGAATCCGAGAAGCCACATAAAGAACTTGATGGCGGCGTTGTGCAGGAATGTCATGCGGCAGGTGAAAAGGGGTTCAGGAGGCTCCCGCTCAATGCATTCGACCCCCGAGGGGGCGATGCAGCACAGTCGAGGGTCGTACACAAATCTGGAGACCACGAAGATGACGCAGAACAATGTATTTTGAAATGCAAACACACACACATACACACACGCACACCCAACTAGAAAAGTACGAATGATGGTTAAGGCTGTATATTCTAAAAAGATAGAAATAGGTTATTTTGTCTTTGATGATTCCTGGATTGTTGCTCCATGATTTGGGGAAAATTCGTTCACCAATTATCAACTCATGATATCATGTCATTTATAAATCTCTAAGTTGATGTTAAAGGGTGTGTACAGTTCTGGGCCCTGTTGCACAAAACCATTACCGCTGGACTTACCGCTTTTTTCTAGCAGTAAGTCTTCAAATTAGCGGTAAATTTTATAATCCTTGATGCTGATTGGCTGTGATGCCTAATTTTGACGGTAATTACCATTGAAATTCAACGGTAAATGTTATGCAATCGGCCCCTGGTCGAGATGAGGATTTAGCTTTTAACATCTTGCGAGATATTCAGAAACCACTCAATGAGATGTTAAAGAGCATGCAATTCTAAGGGGTATCAAAAGTTTATTTGATGAAAATCGGTTTTGAGGTGGCCGAGATATCCAAAAACAAGGTGAAACACAGATATCCTAGTAGAGTTGTGGCCTGTATAGACTTTTATTATCATCACTTTTTTTTTTGGATATCTCAGCTATTTGAAAACCAATTTTCATCAAATAAGCATTGAATCCTTCTTATTACATGCCCTTTCATATTTCATAAGAGGTTTCTCATTATCTCACTTAGGAATGTAAAAAAACATGAACTGTACAGCCCCTTTAACCCCCTTACCTACTAAATTAATATCCTACGCGTCAAATATGATATTAACTTGTTGTCATATCTTGTATCTGTATATATATATATATATGTATTATATATAATGTACTTTCACCACGTTATATTTGATAGTATCAATCTGGTGTCATCGAGTCCATGTCCTTGAGAAAAGATTTCTGTCTAAGATGGTGAGAGATGTAAAATGTTAAATGGAGCTGTAGCTCCATGGATGTAACAAGGCGATTTGATTTTAAGCGCGTTCATAAGATTGGTATATAAAATAATGATAATAATAATGATATTGATAATAATAACAATTATGATAATGATAATAATAATATTATTAATAACAATAATAACAATGATATTAATAATAATAATGATAATAATAATAATAATAATAATGATAGGCCCTGCCATTATCATTTCCCCAGCGTTGCCAGGTACCCATTTATACACCTGGGTCGAGAGGGACATACAAGATAGTGGGTAAAAACGTCTTGTCCAAGGAAGTAAGCGCTTGGCGGGTATCGAACTCGGGTCTTATCCATTATGCCACTGCGCCCCCATATGTATATGATATATGATTATCCATATGATATATGATATAATATATACTTTTGTTTGTGTGTACTTACAATGATTGAAGGCTATCAAGACCATCATATATTTCTGGGTACAGACGAAGTGGAGTACGTGGGCGAAGAAGCAGATATCTATGTTGGGATGAATGGTGAGAGATAGGTTCAAAAT
Source organism: Diadema antillarum (assembly GCF_040938485.1). NCBI lineage: Eukaryota > Metazoa > Echinodermata > Echinoidea > Diadematoida > Diadematidae > Diadema > Diadema antillarum. The sequence continues at coordinate 1,605,226 of NW_027271035.1, forward strand.
CATTTTATCGCCAACTTTCCCGTTTTGGCAGATTTATTCAAATGTTCGATAACCCCTCTTCGTCATTTTCTTCATGTCTGTTGTTAACTGTTTGTCTGTTTACAACATGAACATTTTATTTATGCAAATATAAGATCTTAATTTGCATTGAATCTTATTTCAGATACACGAATAGAAGCTTCTTGGCCAGCTGTGAAAACACGTAAATACCTCTGTTGAATATGAACAATTACATTTTTTTCAGAAAGCGGAAAATGGATTGAAATCATCTGAAAAACCATCCTTTTTTCTGGGGGGGGGGGGGGGGGGTCAAGAACTTTAGAAAGAATACAAAAACTTACAAGTCAGTGAGCCTCGACAGATTCTGAAATGTTCCCGGCACGATAGTAGACAAAGGATTATCTTCGAAGCTCCTGTTTGATATTAAGGAACAAAAGACAATGTAAAAGATCTTCAGTTTATGACTTTTTCAAGGACAAAGCAGCATTTGCAATTCACACAGATGCAAGGAGTACCGCAGGATCATGCATAAAACCAAGGCGCATACAATGTTCAACACCTGTTTTGGAAGGAACGAAAACATCATGTTAGGCTTTTCTTTATATTTTGAAAATATTTACACCACATGGAATGAAAAGCAGCTGACAACAGTAATTGGACTCATTAGAAAAAGGCAAAAAATCCGCTACGAATAGATCTGAATTCGCCAGCATTGCCTTCATTGTCGATGTGACAGTTATTTCATTGCTTTATCTTTCCCTTGCTTATCGCACCATGTTAACGATATCATTAGTTACATTCAGGCGGTGGCCTTTAACCTCGAGGATAAGCTCTATGGGGCGCCAAGTGTCGCACGGTCGATTTCGTTACAAAATCGAACGTGCGACACTTGGCGCCCCATAGAGCTTATCGTCGAAGTTAGCTCATCCTCGAGGATATAAGTAAAATTTACAAAGATGTGAATTAGATGGATAATTTCATTCTTAGCGTGTATCTTACGGTGTATCTTAGCGTGTAAGATAAACAAGTCAGTTGACATGAAAATAACATTTAGGATTCCCGCATATATAATTCCTTGTCGTTCCAATTACACATCATGGTAGCAGCTTCATCTATGCCACTCCGGAAGTGCTGTCTGATGATTGATATACTGATTACATCAAGCTCTGTAACCACTGTAGGCGTATTTTCTAAGGCAATTTTACTTACCTTAATTCCAGATTGAATGTATCATTTCTCTTTGTTATTTTGCTGGGAAATTGCGTCCTGTTTTGTTGCGAATGGTGATAGACGTGCAAAATAAATGGAAATGAAATACGTGAATGAAGGATATTTATTTGATAACGATTTAAACGCGTTGAGGTTTTTTCAGCTGTTGGAATGCGATTATTTCTTTCAACCAGACGCATACACCGTAAAAAAAGAAAAAAGATGTGAAGAATGAAAGGGAGAAAGAGACTGTGTATAGGGAAAAAAGACACTTTGAATTTACTTACACGAGCAAAAGTTTCTCTCTTATTCCGTCAAATAGTGAGCTGTTGATAGACGTGATGTTGTTAGCCGGCAAAACTCTGATATTTTTTATGAGGGATAGAAGAGAAACCGGTTACTCTCAACAAGATCCTTGCAACTTTAAATTGGCAGATAGTCGCAATACAAAGAACATATTGGCGGAATTTACACAGCAAGGAAGTTCAAATCTAGTCCATATAGATTACCACCTTGCAATGTGCGATTGCGTAAATGCACACGACACATCGTGTACATCGCGTTAAATTATTACAGCCAAGTAATGAATGTCATAATTACTCTGGATGAAACATGGCAAATTAGTGCTCTGGCTTGAGTGAAACAGTTTTCAGTTGTGGTAAAGATGTGATAAACCTTATTGTTTCAGATTCGTCCAGAAGGTGCATAAGAACAGGTATGAGAACGGGAGATCACCCATTCTGTCCAATCGTAATTTGAAAGTTTGTGGTAAATGTTCGAAATCAACGACGGTACATTACACATAAGTCAAGTTTACATTTCAATTGCAATCATGGTAATGGAGTGAGCATAAACGATATAACTTGGTAATGAAGCATGGGCCCCTTTGTATATCTTTCACAGACAGCTTAATGTTTCTTTCTCAGAACAGACCTGGATGAACATTGACTTTGAAATACATTGTATGCTTCTCACCCTACCTTCACAACCAGGCCCGTTAACTAGGACTTTTTTTTGGGGGGGGGGGGGTTCAGAATTAGAAAAAGTGGACCACTTCCGGGTTTAATCAAGTGAGAGGCAAAAAGAGGAATAACCAAAAATAAGATCCCCGTGCAATTTGTCCTTTCTCGTGCCACTTCCGGGTTAAGAAAAGGCTTCATCTTTTCTTGTGCCACTACAAGCCCGCTTTCACTTTTTTATTTCAAGGGGGGGGGGGGGGTCCAAGGAACCTCCTGAACCCTCGAACTTATGGGCCTGCACAACGAACCGTAATAACAATTGCTGTACCAATATTGATAAACATTCTGTTCCACTTTAATTTTTTCTATGTTTTATTGACTGATCTGTGAAATCATGGTTTGATTAATGTGTCTTTTTTTTTTTGCATTGCGGGCAGCGGTTTGGTAACTTTCCTTTTTAAGCATTGCATTGAGAACGGAAAGTTTTAAACAAGCATTATATAATACTTACAGGCGTTCCAACGACTGTCCCAAATCGGCAAAAGTGCCCGGTCTAATGACTGATAAACTATTGTTTTTCATGCCTCTAAATGGGGGTATAAGAAAAGACGAGATAAGACACAAATAAGGCAAATTGTGAGATGGTTTTACGCAACGGTATAAGGGAAATCATAATTTTTATATAGTATATTATTTGATTCTATTGACCCTTGGCAATGTGCACCAATATCGTGTAGGTGAAAATGTTACTCTGTTTCTAAAACTTCGATTCTTTTTCGTTTCAATACTCGACAAAATCAATATCACCACTGCTAGATTCTCTGCCTATAATATATATATATATATATATATATATATATATATATATATATATATATTATATATATATATATATATATATATATTATATATATATATATATATATATATATATATATATATATACAGTATATAATAAGGGATATACTTAATACAGACATAAAATGCGCTATTTTTGATAGTATGTGAAGAGTTTGTTTGCAAAACCGATAAGTCCAAATTTGCCAAATGGAGATATTTGAGATTAAAGGTCAGGAAAAATAGAGAGAATGATAAGAAATATTTTGCTTCTTTTGACCATAACTTAAAGAATATACCTTTGTATGAAGTGACCAATATATCATTTAAAAGATATCGTTTTGTACTTTATGACAGAGATCGTACTTCAAAATCTTCAAAAATGGACTTATCGGTTTTTGCAAACAAACCCTTCATGTATTCACATTCCTGAAGGAACAGGATACCATTGATGATAATCATGATCCCAAACTTTATATAAAAAATAGGTATGATTATTTTCTCCAAATTATGTAATCATATATATATATATATATATATATATATATATATATATAATGTGTGTGTGTGTGTGTGTCTATATTAATATATAATCTATTATCTATTCACCACATTATGCACAATACTGGTTTCATGTCACGCTAAAAGGACCATCTCATATAGCGATTAAATGAAGTGAGGCAAAGACGAGACATCCAAAAGAAACATAGAAAACGGACTCCCATAATATCGTATAGGTGTCTGAATGCCATTTGAAAACTCTGAATGTTTCGCATTTACATCCTCCTTTTAGCTTTTTCCAGTAAAAATGCGAAAATATCCTTACATAAAGAATAGGTTGTGCAGATCCAGAAAACATCCGTCGTCAAGTCGTGCAATTTTGTTCAAATCAAGATATCTGTATAGAGAGTATTAGAAGAGATACGGCATGATTAAAAGTTGTGTTTCACAGACGCTTATCGACTATTGTCAAACTATAGAGACGTAGAAGAGTGAAAAACTATAATATAACTCTATATAAGTATATAATTGGACATGTCCACTTCGAGGTTATATTCTTACGCGTTATCCTTAATCATTCACCAGAAAGAATTTCGGAGGCGAATCTCTCTAGGTGTATTTTATCTAGACATATTCTTCGCCGCCCTGTAAGGAAAACTTTTTGGGTCTTTGTGAACCAAGCAACTGCAAAGATTTACATAAATATAATGATATCGAAGTCACATGACTTACATGGCAACGTAGAGGTGCGCACAGGACGCCACATAAAAAGGAATAACTGAAAAACAGTGACGTTTTCTTCCTCCCGTTTACATTGCCTATGCATACATGAGGTGTTCATTAAATTGCATTGCTTTCATCGAAAAATAACTTCTACATCAAGGGGTCATGAATGGATATGTGATTGAAGTCAGGAGCAAAATGTGATTCATACAAGAAAACTTTTCCACAAGAAATGTGACAACACAGAGAGAGAGAGAGAGAGAGAGAGAAGCAAATCAAAGAGTATTACTTACAAAAGACGCAGGTTGTACAAGTGAAGGAACGCTCCTCGCTCTAGATAAGTAAGGCTGTTATTATCGGCGATGCTATTAATTGAAATGAAACAACAGGAATTACACCAGTGTGCCTGATTCGGATTTTCAGTTTTTGTTAACTTCTTTTGCCTGAGTATTTTCCTGAATGGGAAGGAGAGAGAGAGAGAGAGAGGGTGGGGGGAGAGAGAAAGGGAGACAGACAGACAGACAGACAGAAAGGGTGGATATGCTGCATATTGTAACTAAAATGTGAACTACTTTCAGCTACTAAGGTATATTATGTTATGTAATATAATATGTGTGTATCATGAAATTACTTCTGTGTAATTATCTCCTTTTCTGGCTCTTTCTATCGCTCTACACATCTCTTTGGTAACTCCTTGATGTATACGTATAAAGTTCATTCTGTGACCTATGATGTTCCCTTGTTCCTTCCTATTTCTGATACCATACTTTGTAAAACAAACAAACAAACAAACAAACAAACAAACAAACAAACAAACCGATTGATGCGGAACACAAACATGTCATTAGTATGTGGAACATAATCATAAAACGCTACGCGGGAAATCAAGCGATTCGGTTTTTACTTTGCCTTCCTTGACGAATTTGTGCTGTGCGTGTCAGGGTATACTATAGGTTTTCTTTTTTTCTCTTTTTTTCCTTCATTTTGGCTAGCAAAGACCCCTTCAGCTCCAGAGCACCTTAAATTTCGACTGATCGGTTAACTTACATTTTCACCACTCGATCCAATCCGTCGAACATTCCCGGTGGAAAACGAGTCAAGTTAGCAGATGAGATATCGCTGTGTGAGAAGTTTGGATAAGAAAATCACAGAGTGGTATAAAACCTTAGAATGAGCTCTCTCGGCAGGTGATTCTATGTACAGGTCCCCTGTGTGTGATTATGAACGTATTAAGATTATGTCGCTGCAGAGAAAATTTGTCGATAGGCTGAAAGCCAGCTTAATGATTATTATCAATACGTACAATATACTACCTATGACATTGATAATGATAACGACACTGTCTTATGATAATATTGATAATACATGTACTATACACCAATGAGATCTTGAGAACACCAACAATTAATGGTGGGTTGAATAGTAATACTACACACTAATCATCGTATAAAGGATAATGACCAAGATATGGTATTATATTTCGGGATGACTAAAATCAACTCTGGTGACACCATCAACATGTTTACATACCATCTCTTTTTCATTTTCTGGTGATGATGATTATTGAAAAGCTTAAAGACATCTCATTTCGAACTGAATTATACTGTCGTTTGGATAATCAAACAACATGGGGAACTGTAGGCTGAACCGTACCTTTCATGTGTATGAGGCAGTTTTTTTTTATGATTGTATCTTTTGGAGTTAACATGTCTTACTCCGCAAATCGAAGAACAAAAAAGTAAAAAGAAACCTGCAAAATGTTGTGTTTATAGTTCAATCATCGCTGTTCTCCAGAACTTTCTAATTTATTCACACTCTTTTTTTTTTATCTCCGAGATGAGAGAATCTTGCTGTCACGCAGTTATTGTCATGTGAGAATCTGCAGTGATAATAATATAAAGTGCACTCCCGTTATAACGAATCTGTTTGGAACGAAACCCTCGTTGCAACAAAGCAAAATTTTGTAGGCCCCAAATTATTGTCTATAATAATAAATTTAGGCTTAAAGCTATGTATGCTTTATTTTTTTTTTTCGGATTTAACGAAATTTTGATGTGTCCAAAGAAAACTGCCGGTCCCGAGGACTTCGTTATGACGGGAGTCACTTGTAATGTTTACATTAGAACACCGGCAATGTATATTTTGTACGGCAGAAACTCGTTGGGAAACTTACATTGTGTGAACGTTCCTAAGTCCAACAAACACTCCAGGGTGAAGCTCGTTGATTGGTGCTCCTTTTAGATTCCTGACAGTTATAACGAGAGATTAACGAGATTAGAGAAGGACCACGGGACGTTTATTTAATTGTCTGTTTTTAGAATATATCAACGAGCAAATATACTTTCTTTCACTGTGTAAACATATAGGTTAAGATGCAACATCAAATAAGATAGATAGCCTAGCAAAGTCAATATTATAAACAAGAAATACAGCAACAACCTACAGAAATATTTACATATCTCTGGAAGATCAGATGGTAATGATTTACACGTGAATAATAACTCAAATAATTATGTTATATTTCTATCGGTTAATAAATACACATAATTTATTTAGATCTGGATAATTGCTTAATGTACAGGACATTTTATTGGCAGTTATAGTGTCCTTCGTACTGGTTTGATTGGAAACTACAAATGCTGGATACCGGGAAAGGGGAGGGGGTTTCTCTTTGGTATGATAACATAAATATGTGTAATACGGTAACAAAATCTAATGTTGGACATTTTCAATGAGAAAATCACCATGTTTTGCAGTAGCACGTACTTTGAGACGTTAACACTTTGAGATGGAAAACTGTGATTTTCACGTAATATAATATCTCACAAGAGGATTGCTTTCCTGGAAGTGTTTCTGGTGTAGTCTTCGTCCCAGCCGGTGGTACAGTTTACCCAGAAAGGGAGCCAGTCCGCGCCGCTGCACTGCGGTTGCTCCGGTCCGAACCTCCCAGTGAAGACGGACTCCCCACATGAGCAACCCGAAGGACATTTGAGGGTAGCTTGCAGAACGAGACACGAAAAGAAAAAAAATAAACAAACACAAACACATTGGTCAGTGAAATGATAACAGGAAAATTCGACTGAAAGAAGAAATGATTGTTGAATAGGTGTTTGTGTTTCCTACACCTCGTTCTTTCCAATGCGTGTTATGGATAATATATAAAACGTATGGGCACAGTGATGAACATACTCCTAGTATAAGCGTACATTGCTTACATTTGTATTATTTTTCACGCAATTTTATATTAGAATTCAATATTATAATCATTAATGCTTTTCTAGCATAATAAGAGAACGCATTGATATACCTATTTCAGAAAGCGGGGGAAATAGCATAATAATGATAATGATGATAATAATAACAATGATGATAATGATAATATCAGTCAAGGGAGCGTGCACTTATCATGAAAAGCGAAATTCGTATAGTGGAATTATCTTTATATTTTCTTGGTATCGTTATAGGCCTACATACGTGACGTCATGAATTCACCGCAGTATTATTCTCATCCAGAAATGGCTGCACCGAAACTTTAAACATAACTTTGAATTTAATTTTTATTTTTAAACCTATTTCCAATTTTCCTCAACTTTTTGCTCTCCTAATAATGCTGCATTCACTCAATCCACATATAATCATACTCGGGTTTATTTCTCGTTTTACTTACTGCACATGGCTTCGTCATCGCCGGACGGACAATCCGTCCACCCATCACACAGCCGAGTGTCCGGGATGCAAAAATCACTGTATCCTCTGCAGGTATATGCGTCCGGTCCGCATCTTCCTGTTTATGTGAAAGTTATGACACTTTTAGTCGAAGAATGATAGCGATGTCGATTGATGACGAGGAAACGATGACGATGAAAACGACGATAATGATGGCGGCAGTACCAAAATTATGATAATATAGGGAGGTTTAAATTTGCGACGCGGACGTTTAGACGATTGGGTTGACCGTTCTCTTCTCTCCCTGCGTCGTGTTGCAAAGTAGCTTCAGATTACACGAGGACGCAAAATGGCGCCCCCATGTGATCAGTGCATCAATATTGAGCGGACGCCAAAATGGCCCATAACGCGTAGTGAAAACTCAGACTGAGACGACGGGAGATATGAATCTAGATCGGATTTGATAAGTGATTTTATGCATGCGCAGAACAAGTTTTAATTTCCTCTGAAAGTCCGTGTCTCGAAGATCTAAAATTCCCTTGACTAAATGTTGGCGACAGAATATAATGATCATTATACAACCCTTGTCATAACATTATGAACAATGACGATGACGATAATATTGACTATGTTGACGATAAAATAATGATTAGTTTAACATTATGATGACGGTCAAGTTACAATGATGATCTTGTGCGAGCAAGCTGCGAAATCTTATGGAGAAACAAATGCATTTACATAATAAATGTGAATACAATGTAGACCTAAAAAAAAGGATAAAAAATAATGTAAAGCAGTACGCTGACACTAGCCCACATTCCAACAAGAAAATGCACTCGCAACAGGCCTTGATAACTCATGACTTTATAATAAAACTGTGCGTAAATACTGGATTATAATCTTTCGGTATATAACTTTTCAAGTTCAGGTCAACATCATTATACGTTCACTACAATGTTAAAATATTGTGTCCTACCAAACTGAATTTTTGTCCAAAAAAAAAATATATATATATATTTTAATATAATATTATGCCTTCATATTCATTCATATATCATAAGTAATACTAATATACGCCGTGCTTTATGTATGAAACTGAGAGCGATCATAATAATTCTAATGACAACATGCTAAACTGACAACATAATTCATCAACAATACATCTGGAATATTTCAATATAGGATTTCATCTATACACTTTTCCTTTTGCTTCACCATAGCCCACTTTAGAATGCATAAAAATTGACTCAAGAGGACCAGAAATCATGTACATTTATTAACCTTTAACTTCTTTGGGTTTGTTGACCATACTGTTTGATGGTCAAACAAATTACATCCCACAAGAGGAAACCTAACTCCGATATCCTGTGACATTCCCGCGAATGTTAAAGAAGTGCTGGTAAGCGGTTGGTGTGCACAGTACATCACTGTATATGGTTGAAGTCATACCATTCATGAGTTAACTCGTTTAAGGACGAAAAAATTAGGTCAAGGAGTATTTTACGACATTAGCTCTTAGGGACAATAATGTAACGGCAACGCAGTCCTCAAAAGTTATTGCATAGCGAACAGAAGTCTAACAGAAACTGGCAGAAAAGTAAATTTGAATAACCCTCAGGCTATGCTACAAAGAGAATCTCCACTACAAATGAAAAACAAAAGTAAAATTGTACCCAAAAAAGAACAGCTGCGATTTATCAATAGGATGAAATATGGATTATCAGACATTTTGTTCCGCATTCAGCCATATTAGTATTCTCATCGTAGATATCTCTTTAGTGTTTTACCGTGATTCGGAAAAAAAGCCCAAACGAATCATGAAGCCGTGAAGCGCGCATAAACTTCGTAAAGCCTTACCAGTGGCGCAGTTTTTTTCGTCCGAGTGGTCTGCGCAGTCAAACACGCCGTCACATTGTGCCTCGACGTTGACGAACTGCGGGCCGGCCTCACATGGGAGCATATCAGTGAGATTAGCCGTGATGGATGAATCTGCTCAAGAGGGGAAAAATGTTGAAAATATGCAGCTTTTTAATATATATGTGTTGCCTTGTAATGCGGCTACCGATATCTACACTGATTCACAATTTATTGGATCAAAAGGTTTCATTGCAGAGACTAATCAGGGCACACCCCAAGTATTAGCTTTGCTTAATGATGTCGATAAAATCTGATTTAACCTAAGAGAAGACTGCTCATGAAGGAGACTATCATACCTCCTTACACTGTAAAAAAAAAAATATATATATATGTAATTTGTGAATTACAAAACAACAACAGCAACAACTATGACGGTGAACCTATGCCCACGCAACGCCTATGGTGGGCCGTTGAAACCAAAAACGTGATGTGCAACCATGGCCTCACTATACGACTATACAGTGGATTAAGGTTTGAGCCAATCAGTGGCCGCCGCCAATCTATCCGTCCCGCCCAGATTTTATAAGCCGATGTTACTCATGGTTCCCTTCTTGGTCCCATTGCATTTCAAACAAGAAGTTGATACTAAAGCAAGTCTTGTTAGAGTGGCAAATGACATGGTAACGATAAGAATTGATCGGGTGTTGCTATGGGAAATTTCACTTACAAGACTTGCTATCCTAAAGTCTTTTATGAAGTGAGCCCTGTAGTCGAGATCGTGTACAACCTCATACTAAGTTTCCTGTCAAAGTCATGGTGCTCATACCGTTGGCGAACGCCTCGACGATGTCCAACTCGAAGCCAGCTGTATTTTGGATGATGGTGTCGCTGCAAAATCGTATGGTGGTCACCCCGCTGGGAAGTGCGAATGCCATTGGACTTGAGCGGACGTAGGCGAAGTACGACCCCTGGAGGAGCGGCGAGGTGTGATTGACGGAGAGGGTGTCCCATGGCGACTCCAGTGAGACCGTTCGGACTGACAGGATAGCCTGTTACAACAATTCGTGTTTAAGAGTTTAATTTCAAAGATTTCGTGACCTCTAAGTCAGAATTATTGGGCCTAACAAATTATCTACATAATGGAAACACTGTAGTATATAGCAGGTCAGCTGTAGCCAAAGTGGTGCATATTTTAATGATTGGGCCCTTTCAGACTTAAAATGCTCACACTGGTACTGCAACTAATAATAATGGTTATTACTTATCAATTTATCAACCTCTAGCACTTTTATTGCTACTATTACCACCACTATACCATGCACACCACCACCACCATAAGTACTACAACTGCTACGATTGATATATTGTGCACTCTTGACAGTTAATGGCGATTTATAATAACAGACTTCGCAAAGCCTTTTATGATGTGGCATCAATCATGTCAATAATGAAAATTTTCCCTTCTTCTACCAGGTTTTCCGTCTCCTCTTCCCCTTCTCTTTCTTTCTTCCTCCCTTTCCCCGTTAATGAACACTATAGTTGTATCTGTTTCATTGTGTAAGAAGCAGGAAGTCGCAAATGAAGAACTCACCTGTGACCCCTCTGGGACCACTACTGTCCACTCCTCTAGGCTGTTGGCAGGGTAGGGGCTCGGAAACCCCGGCGAGGTGATGACTCGTGTTGCAGAAGCCACGCATCCATGGAGTTCTGGAGACAGAATTTCGGGATTCGACGGCAAACAGAAAAAGTCAAAGCTTCCTGATACTGACTGATTTTATTTTACTTCTGAATTTCTTTTTCATACATGAATGAAATACAAAGTAAATTGAACAAACTAATTGAGCTCAGTATAATTTGAATCTTACAGGTAAAACAGATAAATGATAAATTAAAATATCCAACATTTTTCTAACATAATGCAAAATGAAAACAAGCAGCCATTATCTTATGCATATATTTATGCAAACATAGGATCCAGTGTATCTGTCATTCAGAAGACAAATTAAGGAACTCTGGATGTAACAGAAATACAGGAGACCATCATCATAAGCAAATGCTTGACGAGGATAATGGTCTCAGAAATCATTGTCTAAACAATACGACATTGTAAGAATATGATATTCAAGTCTCCACTCACTGAGTGGGGATAAAGAGAGAGAGGGAAGAATAAGGAGGAAAAAAAAGAAGAAAAAAGTGCAGCGGCGCACTGTGCAAAATGTGAAGTGTGTGCGTGGAAATGAGTTGTGAATATGTGTTTATAGTGTTCATATTTGTTGTGTACGTTCAGTTCGGAGCTCTTACTTTAACTATAGATGTGAAAAACACCAACAACACATACTGGCAACATGCTCTAATATTCGGACACATATTGAGTTAACATCATATCTTTAAGCTGTCTTTTAATTGTTTAAGGTTATCGGGTAAAAAAATTCAAACATCAGGGCCATGATGTTTTAAGGAATTTTCTGTCATGTAATATCATATTCTTCTGCAATCAACAATAAGTGAACTCAATATCTTGCCTAGACAGGGGCATGCGTATACACACGAGAGGCGCGATTAGATTTCCTATATTGAGGTACTTTTAAGACAATTAAATTGGCAAACGATTATACAAAGGAGGTAATACCAAACGTATCTTATTACGTATAAATTGATAAATGATATAATTATGGTGCCAGTGTATTTAAAAGAAATAATCGTTTTTTGTAATGTCACTTTGCGAACTATAGATATGCACTCTCTTGCCCACTAAAAACCAATACACCTCATACGGAATAGCATAAGAGATCTTTGCATTATCAAGGGTCAAACCTTTGGAACGACCTGTATGCAAATTTTGTCATCTTTCCCAATATCTAAAAAGTAGAGTAGAATTTTATCTCTCAAGTTTTAAGCCTGATGGTGATTTTTTGTTAGGATAAACAGAGTGCAATATATTTATTTCTGTGACACCGGGAACTGACATATCATTTGTGTTGTTGTTGTTGTTGTTGTTGTTTTTTAACTCGCATATTATATTTCTCTCGGTTTCTTTCTTTCTAATTCCTGCTGTATTTCTTTTCATAGTATAATTGAGTTACATATTTTTTTTTTTTTTTTTGCTATTTGGTTGACATGTGTACGTTTGTTTTGATTGTAACGTTGTGTTTTTGAATATATGTTTTTGTATCTTTTTATTGTGCAGGGCTTCTTGGTAGAGCATTTTTCTAAACTGAAAGGGCTACCCTGTTGAAATAAACGAAAATAGATAAATAAATGAATAAATAAATGAATGAATAAATAAACAAACAAATAGATATACAAGTAAGCAAAGAATAATGTTAAGTTTCTATCAGATTGCTATCATCATACATAGAAATATCCGTTATTTTGGAAATTATCGCCGGGAGGGGTGGGCGGATGGGTTCTTGAAGAGAAAATGATATGTTAGCTCTGATACAATAAGACAAGGGAGCTCCCATACTGTATCTCTAGAAATGATCACACTGGGGACTTGTAGGCCTACCGTAAGAGGCGCTTTGGTGAAACTGGAAATTGATTTTATGAAGTGAAAGCGTGTTGTATTCCCATTGCGTAAGTTTACATGGTAACTTTTAATGTCAACCAATAAAGGCAATACATCATTTTATTTCAGTGTTGCAAATATCATATCCGTCACCATTAAGCTGCGATTAAGAAAAGTTTGACACTTCCCTTCCACATGTTACACAATTATTTTCCCTCTTCTTTTTTGTCCAAGATATAAACAGCAGGACTAATCAAGGACATGAGATGTAACACAATCACCTTTCTTACCAATGTACAGGTATGCAGTATGCGAGGCCCTCTTTCTGCGAAAACATTTCAAGCCGCCAGTCACCAGAGCGTTATTTTGACACCGACTATAATAGGGCTCTCTCTGTCACTCTGTCATAGTGACAGAATTATGAATGGAGGATTTGTTACCTGTGAAATAGCTAAATGTAACCCATTCAACCTTGTAATACGCAGCTTTTGTAACTCTTTGTATTATATACTTTCAGACATAATATAGGCCTACCGCGTATGGTTAGGCCTATACGTGTGATACTATTGGTTCTACTTTAAGCCGTTGAGGACGGTTTGATTTTGCTATACAACACGCATTTCCCATAGGCACCTGCCCGAGTATACTCGGGACTCGTCCTCAATGGGTTAATCATCATATTTAATCATCATTATTAAATTCTATTAGACCAGACTACCTGTACATTGAAATGATATACATAATTATACTTTTATGACACTGACTTTTCCTAACAATCCGGAAGTCTTCTGCGATGCTTGCCAAACAAACCAACAACCGATGCATGCAGACAGCATTCTAAGTATTCATTGAAATACATACATGATAAGATCCTATAAAGACGGAAAATTATATATGGATTATACAATCACCGTAATGATGTAACTTGAATAAATTTACATTAACAGCCCCATTTTCATTTATCTAAGCTACAAAAAAGAGAGAATAAAAGTAACGAAATTATCAACTTAGTTGGAGCATGGGTGGGAAAAATTGTCATGCTGGCCAAGCATTGTATCGGAGATGATTCAAGAAGCGAAATTTGATGAAATTCTCTTACCTACTACGATGCTCCACAATGCAAGGAAGACAGAGATTAATACTAGCCCAGTCCTGGTCATCTTCAATCAAACTCGGACGAGATATGGTTGAAGGAGAAACTCGCAAACGCGCTGCTCCCAAACAGTCCTACAGCGTTTCATTCACAGCATTACATGAGCTCAGATTTAGATAGGTGTGAAGGAGCACACTTGGCGCGTGGATCAGAACCCCGGTCGTCTTCCCACAGACACACACACACACAAACACACACGTACGCACACACACAAAAAACCCACCCCCACACCACCCAACAACAACAACAACAACAACAAACAAACAGCAGAAATTATTACACAAACACCATGAAACAAACAAGTAGATTCCCCACAAGCTACACCAGACAGCCTATACCGAACACATTATGCTGGTATATGATACATTATACGTTCATAAAATGCCATCTAGCATGATTCTCTACATTCACTTTAAACGAGGAACTAATGACAAAGGCAAAAGTATTGGCCTGAGGAATTTTTACCCATCTCCAAATGAAGACGAGAAAAAACATGAACTGAAAGAAAATCCGAAAATATTCATACATTCTTCAAACTGCTCGAAACCAGGGAGTGTCTTTCGTTTTCGGAGTGGGGAAATCAGTCACAGAATCTAAAGCCATATCATCATGCTTCTTTTTATACTTTCCCCGATTTTTTTTTTCGTTGCTGTTGTTGTTGACCCCCCCCCCCCTCCCAGTACTTAAGCAGATCAAATGTTCAAGATCACTGTACACAACCAAAATACACTCACACATTTCCCATTCATTTCCAAGTAAGCTTTGACTATTAGATTCCAGTACATATTATGTAGAATGACAGATTTTTTTTTTAAATAAAAATTTGATCTTTACTAGGGAAGCAATAGAAATAACATTTTTCATGTTTTTAAAACAATGATATTGGTAATGACCACCTTCTAAAGTTAGTGACAAAGTACTCGCCTGTCGGGTCATTCATCGGCATACATGCACACACACACACACACACACACACACACACACACACACACACACACACACACACACACATATATATATATATATATATATATATATATATATATATATATATATATATATATTTATTTATTTATTTATTTATTTATTTATTTATTTTTTATTTTATTTTATTTTATTTTTTTTTTTTTTTTTAGATTTTCCGGTGTCAACATAGAATCAGAGTAAATAATTCGACCTTTGGAACAAATATTTTGGTCTTGCATTGATTTCAAACTGATATTTTGGGTAGGGGCGGGTTGTATATATATCTGACAAAATAATGAACCAAAATATATCACTAATACATTGTATTTTTGTGCCAAATCTAAGCATCTACTGAGAGAGAAGAGATTGTTAGTTAACAACGCTATCACCTGATCGGCTAATTACATTGCATGGGGTATGGTTGCAACGAATAATCACATCAAACATGTGGAACTCAAAGAGTTCTGTGACTCTTGTTCGATATTAATGAAACCTCTTAAAAAAAAGTTTGTGTGATTTTAAGGGAACTATGCAGTGCAAATGAATGTCGACTTATAGGGATTCTTAGTATCCTGACAATCACTTATCTACAGAAAGAATAACTCAATGCGAGCTATATATTTGACAATACTTTTACTACTTTTCTTCAGATTACCTGGATACGCCCACAAAAATCCCCTTCCCCACCCAGTTTCTGTCTGTAACATCTTCTGTCAATCATTGCACAGAGGATAATTTGTCATTTGTATCGGCTTATTATATATAATATATATACAAGTATATAATATAAATAAATAAATGAATAAATAAATAAATATATATATATTTATACATATAACATTCGTTCTATAAGTTATAATTTACAATGTGTATTCTATGTATTCTGTTTCATCGTACCACAATTTGTATCTACTCCATGACTGAATTTCTCTTTTCTATTTCCTGGTGGAGGATACTGGTAAGGATAAAAGGAGAGGAGGGTGAGGCTGTGGGGAAGATGGAGGGGGAGGAGGGGATGGAGAGAATGAAGAGGAAAGAGAAAAAGGGGGGAAAGGAGCAAAAATGAGGATGGACTGAAAGAGTATTTAAGGGTGCAGAAGAAGGATATGCATTCTAAATTATGATTGTGAGTGCTAGCAATTACATGTGAATAATATGTCACATAGAAACAAGACTACCTACAGAATTACTTGTAATTCAGTCATGTCTGTGTGAAGTAATTGATTTTAAAAAAGTTTATTCACTCAATTCAAAAATTAGAGAGGGCATTTTGACAAAATCATTCAATATCCTCTGAGACATTAATATGCAACAACTACTAATATGGCTCTTTTTCTAATGTACAATTATAAAAAGTTATCATTTTTCTCATACAAATAGTCACAATGTGTTTTCCTTCAGTACATGGCTTGAAAACTGACTAGTACTTCATCACATACATTGCACATCTCTA
The DNA here is from genome assembly GCF_040938485.1 of Diadema antillarum. Classification (NCBI taxonomy): domain Eukaryota; kingdom Metazoa; phylum Echinodermata; class Echinoidea; order Diadematoida; family Diadematidae; genus Diadema; species Diadema antillarum. The sequence continues at coordinate 1,622,058 of NW_027271035.1, forward strand.
TTAAAACCATGACTCACCTGGGTAAATTTGTTCATGTACACTGGTTTCACATTTACATATATATAATGCAATTACCAAGTAAAAAAAAAAAAAACATATCTGCATAGTGATTTGAACCTTGTACATGATAAGTTGTATTCTTCACAATTATTTTGCAAAATATGCATTACCGTGAGGTTAATCCAAACGTACATGTACGCCTTTCTGAGCTGTGAAAACGAGAACATGCTTTATAGAAAAAAGCAAAGAAACAAACAAACTGATACTGTGATCTCCCACTACCTATCACTGATTTACACTAATCACCCGAGATTCTTATCCTACAGTACAACTACATGCATGTGTGCCATATGAACATTTCTAACGACGTGTCCATGTGAAACTTTGCACTACAAAGTCAAACATTTGCAAAAATCTCAGGCTATCCTATACTACCCGTATTTCAAATTCTCATCGCTGCACGATTGTTATTCTCCTCACTGTTGTAGCAGCTTTACAACACATGACATTACTTTCGCACTTGCCTCACATTAAAATGCTTTATTGCCAGGAACCATATTTTTTTTTTCCAAATATACAAATGCCTTGACTAATCACAGGGCCTGTCATACAAAAATATACACAATTTGAACAGAGAATTTACATGCTAAAAACTTCAATGAATAAGAAGAAAAATATGTGTGCATGAAATGCATAGCAGCATAAAAGTTCAGGGCTAATGTTGTCTGGAGATCTGAAACAACTCTGTGCATGCAAAACTAACTCACAAATTATGTCAAGTTAGAAGCAGCATAGGGTCACATCTCCATACACACTGATCAGTTATAACCAGCTAACCCCCTTCTGCATCTCATCTGAAAGTATGGCACTTTATTTCTATGACAGGAAGCTTCAAATGTTAACAAAAACATTTCAAGAAATCACACACATTGTATCATGTGTATTCTCCCATAGAATGTATCAAATCTATACAGATTAAAAAAAGATATATAAAGACATACGCCATCTAATTCTTCTGCAACTATCAAGATCTTACAGAATAACAAACAAGCAAAGACTAGCAGTTTAAATCAACTCAATCATAGTCATATTGGTTCTACTCATACACTGGATTGTTTGCGTTACTATGAATTCCAGTTTCACTAGCTAATTGGAAGCCAAATGTGCTTTTAATGGAATGTCTTCTAGGTTGCAAATACACAGTGTCTGATTACCATAACGCTACCATACCTTCCACAAACAAATGGGGAAAAAACACAACTAAAGAAGAAAACATGCTATCCGAGTCATATGCTCCTGTCACGTTCTTCATCGTTTGTGTTAAAACTGATTCTATTTTTACTCATGATGGCTTCTCATACACTTTCTTATCAGAAGCCAACTGTGTCTTTCATGTTCTAAACAGAATACCTGCTATGCTTGGAAGTCATGCCTACACACAGTATCAGGTTGCACTCCCAACCTCCCTTAAAAACACACAATAAAACAAAACCATGTATATAACCAAAACCAACACATGTGAGAAAACAATATAACTATCATGTTCTATTCTTTCAAATTGAGGTATGACAGGCCTTTATCAGCTGTGTGCTTAATTTCTGCTTCCTGATTTGTTGTACTCCACATGTCACAATCATGATATAGAAAAATTATATCAACAAATACAAAGATTCTTACACTTGCTCTCAATTTTATCTAGAAGGCACAAAGTCAAATCCTCTGTAATGAGTTGCTCAAAGTACCTTCAAATTTTCAGGCCCGAAAGGTTATTCCATTCTAGAGCAAAATATTCCCTGAAAATATCACAATCTTAAAACAGCTGCCATGCAATCTTAGAAAGACAGTTAAAGATAAGATGCTGAATTTATTCAAACTGATCAGAAATATTCACTATGTTCCAACTACCACACAAGTACTCATGCAATCTTCAACACTCTCTAGACAGAACGCTAAATACTCTCTTTGGAAACAGATCAATCTCTCCCATGCTTGTCGAGGGAACAGAAGTAATTGTCAATGCAACACATTTTTCCTCTCTATGTGCTGTTATTTCTTATGTTAAAGACCAGTTTTGTGAGCAATGTACCACACTGCAAATGCCCGTTAGTTTTCAGACGTTTTGCCTGTTGTCATGTAGGATTCAATCACTTTTTAAGTAGCCATCATAGAGGGACTATTATGTAATAGGGCCTAGGAGTCAATATTAATGAATCTAATATCTTCCTGTACAGGCGTATAAAAAGCTTATATTACCTCTAAAATCTACATGTTCTTAAAAATTCTTATCTCAAAACTAATATCAAATTACAAAGACACTGCAGATTTCAGTAACTGTAAAAATTGCAATATTATTACATCTTGTCCAATAGCTATCAAATTTCCAATCAGTTATTGGGATACAGATTATCATCAAACTAATGTCTTCTCAGTTACTAACACCGTCATAAGAAAAGTTTGAATGTGAACATTTGACATAACAAATTTAACACACTATTTCATGAACTGCCTTTCATATGAAGCATTTCCAATTGAACAATATTGAAAGATTTTTCTTTTGTTTTTCTTTTGCATTTATCTTCACAATTTTATGGTAGCATAATTGGAGATGATTTTTATTTTTGCAACAATTTTTATACCTATAAACAGAGACACAATTTTGAGACACTTTTTCTCACATCACACACAAGTTATCAAGTTCATCTATCAATCAATCATATCTATTGCTGCTTCTGCTTTACATTCACTTGTAAAGCATGCTGTGATTCCTTGTGTTCTTGTGTTCCATGTTATCCAAGGGGCCGGAAGAAAGATGGAAACAACGAGATTACCATGGGAAACACGGCTGAGGACAGTAACGGATGTAGGTGTCCAGCGTTCCGTCCCGGACGTGCATGAGTGCTGTGTATGTGGTCAGCTTGAGAGGAAAACAAATGTGAAAACTTGAGAAGTATTTCAGACAACTAATTTCTCAATCACAAGAACACCAAAAAAAATAAAGACATACAAGCACATTAGAATCTGAAAGAGTACTTAGTTTTAACATGTATACACAAGGTATACTACAATGTAGCTAAAGCTTGTTTAAAGTACTCCCTGTAATTTCAATGTCAATTCCAGTTTGTTTCAGCAAGTCTTGTTTTGAAGAATATTATGTACAAACAAAAATACAACAATAACTTTAGATTTTGCTAAAATTAGTCTTTCTATGACATGCCACATTCTACAAACAAATGCAGTAATCATTTAATAGGAAAAAAAACAAAACGAAACAAAACACAGTGAACTGTGGAGTGGGGAAGGCTGATCTGGCTTAGATCTCTTTGAGAATCACTGTAATGAATTGTGTAAAGCTTTTATCACTGATCTCTGTGTACGTACACACACAACCAAAGAATCTCAACTGGAGCTCAACCACTACTGATGAGCATATCGTCGCTGGGGCGACAAGACCTCGTATCTACAAAATGTCAAATGTTCAGGAGAGCCAAAAAACATGGCGGCCACAGCACTATAGCAAATGGGATAGCCTTTCCTTTGACATGCCATGGTGGCTTCATTTTTGGAGTAAGACAGTTGGGATTTGGTCAGGACATCACTTTCACATCACTCATCCATTATATGACCATTAATCTACAAAAGTCATTTCCACCAACATTTCACATACAAGGTCTTGTCACCCCAGCAACGATATGCTTCAATGCACATATTTGCCTGACAGCCGCTATTCATGGTTTCCTAACGTATCCCAGTGGGCAGTGACTGAAGATTGATTCCATAGGATCACTTATGTTTCCCTACGCTACTTGATCTTTAAAGTCTCATAAACAGTCACTGAGTTACATATTCTCCACTTCTTCACATATCTGGAAACCTACACCCATCTCCTACATTCCACATTGGGCGGCAATTGGTACGGAAGTCAAGGGCATTTTCTGACTGATTCTTACCAGGTTTCTGACTGGTTTGGTGGACAGCACATTGTAGATTCCTTTGAATCCAACATTCTGAAGAGTGGGGAAAAACAAAAGATTACGATCTTTACATTAAAAATGTGTATACTTCAAGTACAAATCTTGTAAGGAAGTAGCGAATGAATATTCATGTGTGTGCATGTATTCATACTCTTTGTCTCAACTTATATTTTCATGAAAGTGGCCATCAATAAAGCGAAATGAACACAAAAGAATCACATTTATGTCAAAACCTGTCCATAGCTTTGATTTCAAAAGCAGAATGAAACACACAAAAAAATTCTGAAATCCCTTTAGTAATGATTTCAAGTACTCATGGTACCCATTCCCACACACTTAAATTCATGACTTCAAATTTGATTGTAAATTTCAAAACTTTCATCGTATGGTCAATCCCACTTAATCAATAAAATTGCATTTGTTTCAGACTTAAATTGGCACAAATGCTACATTTATAATCTGACACTCAGAACAAATTTCCGACAGCTTTTCATAAAATCATGATATAAAATCAAATTCTCCTCAAATTAGACACTTAAATCTTCATAAAGACAGCCCTAGCTACATGACAGTGATGGTTGGTAAAAACATGACTGATTTCTGATATGTAACAGAAATTAAGTTACTTTTTCTTGGTTAATGTAATCAAAACTCTGAGGTTTTTTTTTTTTTCATGAACATTCTTTCTTCATCTGTACTCAAAAATATAACAATATACTAAGTTTAAGATTCAGCTAAAAATCAGCGAAGGGATATTGGCAGCACTTATTGCAGTAAAAGGTAACTAGTCTGTATTTTGACAGCAAATTCATTTGTGCTACAGGAATACCAGTACTGTATCTGCCATATAAAAGTGAGTGTAATTTTTCATGACAGGGGGGCATTTCATGAAAGAACTTGTCGGATAAAATATCTGACAAGTCAATCATATCCGACAAGTTTTGAGAAATTCTTTAGTCTGATTGGCTGATTTCTCTGAACTTGTCAGATATAATTGACTTGTCGGACATTCTATCCGACAAGTTCCTTCATGAAATGCCCCCCTGGACTTCCTGACAATTTTGTGAGTGGATGAATCCACAGTAGTAAACAGAGAAATGTATGCATCGACATAACATTCAAGTGAGGCTCAGAGTCAATATGTTTGCATGTTCTTAAATTTGTGAATAGCACCGACCTTGTGAAATTTGCAACAATAAAAACCTCACGAAAATATGGTATATACAGTAGCAAAAGTGAAGAAAAACCACAAAGGAATAACTACCTAGTGTAGCAGTTACATCCCAACAATATACCTGCATTGATATTTATTACAAATATGAAATAATATCAAATAAGACATGAAAGACATTCATGCCCTTCTATTTTTTGCTTTTTCATGTTGCTTGAAATATGCTAAAATATCAACAAAATTCCACTTTTACAATGAATTTTAGAATTTTAGAATTTTAGAATTTTTGACAATCTCTCTCACCGTCTGCGTCATCTTGTCCATACACTTGGTGGCCGGAGTCCTCCTGTCGTCAAAGAACGGTGGACTCTCCCAGTTGTCGTAGTTGGTCTCCACGAGGTACCAGGTCCCGTTGGACGGATTCATCCTGATCACAAGTCATTAGTCAATTGAGAGAAAAAAAAAAGATTTCAGAGCTTCGGCTGATTCATTTGGGCAGAAGACGTCATTTTTTGTTAATGTAGCATTTGTAATTTACACACTGCAAGTTGTAGCTGATCAAGGTGGAATTTGGGAAGGGCCTACATGTTGTATTTCAGAAATGCAGTACACATGGTGAAGAGCAGACCAAATGGGATTATTAGACCATAGACCAAATGGAGTTAGACCAAATGAGGTTAGACCAAATGGAGTTAGATCAAATGAGGTTAGACCGAATGGGGTTAGACCAAATGGTATTACACCAAATGGCAATAGACCACACGAGATTAGACCAATGGGATTAGATGAAATGGGATTAGATGACATGGGATTAGACCAATAAGCCAGTTCGGAGTTAGCTCATGGGCACATTGGTCCGAATGACCTTTTTATGCCTCCGCCAACGAAGTGGCCGGAGGCATTATGTTTTCGGGTCGTCCGTCCGTCCGTCCGTACGTACGTACGTCCGTACGTACGTACGTCCGTCCATCCCGTTTTGTTTTTGTCGATATCTCAAGAACCGTGTGGTGGTTTTACATCAAACTTAGTATGAGGGTATATCCTGGGAGGATAATACTTTGTTTGGATTTTAGGGTCACGAGGTCAAAGGTCAATGCTCACAGATTATTTTGTGAAAAAAAAGGTTGAAAATTCATGTTTTTCTCCATATCTCGCAAATGGTTCAAGGTATCTTCATGGAACTTAGTATATATGCTTGTTCCAATGGGCAGTGATTATCTAGGGAAGTTGGGGGTCATGGTTCAAAGGTCAGGGGGTCAAAGGTCAAGGTCAACTCCTCAAAATATTACTACTTTCCTTATATTTATGCAATGCCTGAAGGTTTTTTTTTTTTTTTAACTTGATGTATGCATGCATTACCCGATATATATTCTGTGGAAGTTTCTTGCCAAAAGGTCAAAGGTCAAAAGGTCAAAGGTCAAGTGAAAGTGTTGAATTGCACTTTTTCCTCCATATCTCAAAAGTAACTCAAGGTATCATCATGAAACTTACACATTTATGCATGTTCAACCTAACAGTGATTCTCTTTGGAACTGTGAGGTCAAAGGTCAAAGGCCAGGTTTAGATAATGCTATTTTCCCATTTGATACTGAAATTATACTTTTTCTCAATACCATGAAAATTACTCAATGCATAAACTTATAAAAGGGTCAAAAGTCAAGTAAAAATCATCAGTTCCCCAAATACCTGCACTCTGACATTTTAATCATTCATCCAATTGAACCTAGTTCTAGGAAAGTGAACATTCAGCACATTTGTGGCAAACCTGTCATTTTAATATTTTGCCAATTGTGTGAAACTGTCATCACACATTGTCAAGACATTGTACTATAGACCTATTAGGAGAACCATGCATTATGGCGGAGGCATATCAGTCGCCGTAGCGATATATCTAGTTTTTTTCTCAGTCGGTTAGGGGCACTTCACTCATTTTAGAGCGACATAATGCGTAAGCTTTGCGCAACAATTTATGGAATTCACTGATCCTGTTCAAACAAAGAATGAACTTGCGTAGACCAGATGACCAGAATGATCCGTCAGTTAACACTTGGAAAAGCATCCATTTCATTAGTTTGCATTGAATGTATTAACAATCTCTTTCTATTGATATTGCCAAATACCACTTTTGCTGTCAGGTGGATGGTGAATGTGCTGGCAAGCAGCATTTATAAGGATTACATGAATAATCATTACATTACAGATGCTTATCCCAGTGAATTAAAAAACCAAAATGCCTGTTGGTACGAATGACCTTTCTTCTGCTCATTCGCAAAGTGGAACTGCGAACTGGCTTATTAAGATGAGAATCAGAAAGGCTTGACTACAACAAAAAGCACACATGAAGTTCCAAAAATGCTGGGACTCATGACACATCCATTCAGCTCTAACTTACAGTTTGACATTATCCGCCTTGGTGCCGATGGATCTGGTGATGATAGCACCCTCTCCTGTTGAGTTTCCTCCCAGGATGATGTAGCCCGGTGCGAGCAGCTTCACGGATGTTAGGTAGGCGAGAGTGGAGTGGTAGCTGAAGAGAGGAGAAGGGACACTTATTTCAGGTGGGACGTTATTTCAATCAACATTCGATGGTCACATTGCTCATTGATCATCCCCCATCATACCTTCCTCTCAGGTTATTTACTATTTTTGTTGTCATGACAAATTGCATTGTTCCTTTTTTTTATGATATCATTCGTGCATATACTTTATATTGTATTTAAAAAAATGCCCTTATCAGACGAATGAAAGACAAATCAACAACTTGTACCACTTTGAATCATGTTCGCTTTTTCTTTTTTTTTTTTGATGATGGAAATAAAGAAACTATTGAATTGAATTGAATTGAATCACTCACCCCCTGCTCTATTTTTGGGCCCACACGACAGTTTCTATGATCCATAATGAAAATACTTGGTTCCAAAAAAATATGAAAGCAATTCTAAATTTAAGTCTTAATCATGCCCATGATGTGTTTTTACTGTCTCTATGAATCTCCTCTATCAATACTATTAGTCTGTGAATTACAGTTTCTATTATGAGTTCTGTGTTTCTGAGTACATGTACATGAGTGCTTGGGTAAACAATTGAGTTGAGAGGAATGAACATTAAGACCAAGGAGACTACAATCACATGGGCATTGTCTTTACTTTTAAAGGCATAGTTTATCATTTGCAGATTAAAAAAAAATCAAACACCAGCATTAGTGCTCTAAAATAGTCCTAAAATGTGAGTTAGGGATAGAAACAACTACTGCAAAAATTTGAATTAGTAAAATATCGATATGAAGTATTGGTAAAATGTGAATAATAGTTGATAAAAAAGAAGTGTTTCCAGACTAAACCATATACAGTTATGTTTTATTGAGAAAAATACTGATATTTCTTTATATTTTAGGCTTTATCGTTGAAATTTTAAATGGTAGAAAGTTTTGTGGTACAACAGACCTATGCATATGCATCAAATATGATATCTTGAACATTTTTAAATCACTGCTCCCAAAGATAAACAGGACCTTTAATCTACTTGAAGGGAGTAGCATGTACTTGTGCTTATACTAATTTCCTCTGTATCATAAAAATAATATATACAGTTGAACCTCTCTTATCCGGCCTCCCTTTATCCGGATCTCTCTATTATACGGACGCATTCTCGCCGTGATTTTTTTTTAAAAATAATTACGGGAGGACAGGGGGATTCCCAACTCCTTGAGAACTCCTACACAAACACACATGAATTACATATTACTTCCAACATGATTAACATACATTACATAAAATTTCCTTCCAAATTGTTTACCGTCAGACATTTTAACATCCCCAAACATCCCAAATCATCGCAAGAACATGGACACAAGATTATGCGCTTGAGTCCTCTCACATGTAACAATGAAAAGGTTGCAGTATACACATTACTACATGTGGTACTACAATGGGCTACATCAGTACATGATTGTGTATGTATATGCACATGTATAAAGCATTGAGTCTCCCGTATCCGGCCAAATTCCTTATCCAGATGAGCCCCGGTCCCGACTTGTACGGATACGAGAGGTTCAACTGTATGTAATATCCCAACATTTTGCTCTTTCTCTATGAAAGCCACAGTGCAGATTTCAAATTCAAAGCTGTTCTTCAGAATACAGAATATCATCAACTATCTCTGAAACATCATAACTGTGATTGATATCTATGTAGCTCCTCTTTCAACAGATACACAGTACATTGAGATGTCATCCCTGTCACAGCAATGGAGTCACAATATGCCCAAATTACCAGGTAGTGACAGAGCAAACATGCCAAAAAAATACTGATTTTCTTTAAAATCTTGCTTCCTGAGAGATTTAACTCAACTACCGGTATTCATCTGGGGAAAGGAGGCATTCTGACATAATTTGCATAATGCATCTGGTGAAAACTATGAAATATCAAAACATTATCTTCCGTAAAGCACCTCTTTTATAATATACCCAGTTGTCCGTCCCGTTTCATGACATAAGCTCCTCAGACAATTGCTCCCACAAAATATCTGCACACTAACCCAAACATAAATTCTAACCACAAAGATAACCCTTGGAGAAAATAAGACTGGAGCAGTTGTCGCAGAAGCAAATGTCGTGTCACCGTCCCTCCAGGATAAATTCAAAACCTCTTACTCTGTGGCCTTGATGATGGCATCACGGAGGACGAAACCCATCCACTGACCGTCGCGCTGACCGAGGACCCACTCAATGATGCCGATGAACCCGCCGTCCAGCTGAAAGCGCTCGTTCATTGAGAGGCCCAAGATGCCCTGGAGGATATTAAGAGCGGCACAAGATTATTACATAACGTAAAGCACACCATTCATTTTAACCTTGTAAAAGTCATACAGTGCACTCCCATGACAACGAACACCGTTACAACAAAATTCTGGTTACAACGAAGTAAAGATTGTGGCTGCAACTTTATCCACTCAATTTTTTAAATTGTTTTTTTTTTGGGGGGGGGGGGGGGGGGGGGGGGGGTTTAACAAACTTTTGATATAACAAAAGAAAACTGCCAGCCCAAAGGACTTTGTTATAACAGAAGTCCACTGGATGAGTAATGGGTTGTATTTTATAAACCATGCCAGGCGGCTCGCAGTTGGCTGTTGGTATAGATCAACAATGATGACCGTCAACACTCTATAGTGGACTACTATTATTTGACTGGTACGCTTTGTCAGCAATTCAATGTAAAAAAAAAATGTAATCTTTGCTTCGTGTATGTAGTTTCCATTTCTTGCATGACAATACCAATGAAAAATATTGAATACCAGGATGTCAAAGACAGAGATTATTTGGAAAACATCTATTCTTGCAAGCAAGGGATAAAAATTTACTTGAATGGACAATCAAATCAACACTAATTTGTATTGACGTCAAACAAACACTTTTGTACAGTACAAGTCATGCCTACATTATCTTCATTGTTGTTGCTGCCTTTTTGAGCTATCTAAAACACTGCTGAATTAAGATGACAACAGTGACAATAGGCCTTGATGTACATTGTAAATCCTTGCGACATACAAAACGTAACTATTACTCGAGAAACTGAAACTACTTGTTGAGAAGAAAGATGACAGTTTACATTAATATTCTGTTTAACAACTCAAGGACCCATGCAAACTGCAGATGATTATGCCACGGTAAGTGTCTAGAGGACTTATCATGTGACAGCATACGAGCGCAAAGCTTTCAACTCGTACCCTGCAAGATATCTTTTAAGGGTTTTAAAACGGGCAAGTGTGATCACGCTCTACCGTCATGATATCCAGCCATTGCCATAAAGCAATATACTAATAATACTCACAATTTAGCTCTGATGACTAAATGTGTTTTCACGGTTTTTTAATGCAACAATTTCTCGCTCATAAATCACCTCCACAAAGAAACTTTCGAATGTCAGCTCCTTAAGGAAATATCTTGACCTACAGATCTACTTAGTTCTGCCGAAGTCTTGAGATGATAGAGTAAGCAAATAATCAACGTTGGTGAAGGTGATGGGACAAACTATCACTTCCGAGGTGATCTGGATGTAGCTATCTTTCCGAAGCACAGCTGAGGAAAGATAGCGTACACATTCAGATCGCCGAGGAAGTGATAGTTTGCCTCATTGCCTGAAACCAAAAGTTGATTATTTGCTTTATATTCCACATCTAGGGTCCTAGAAATTCCCATTTTATTCCACATCTGAAACAGTTTTAGCTGTCTTTAGGTATCCGTAATAGGGCTTAGGCTATGTGTGCGCGTAGATGACAAAACAATGAATTTGCTGCACGCACTGCGCGGCACCAAAGTGAAAGTGCGTTGCACTGTGTACTATCAAGTGACCTAGGTCACATGATAGTCCACAGTGCAACGCACTTTTATTTCGCGCGTACTCATCTTGCACTAGGACTGTGTGGACTGTGTGGAGATCAGCGAAACAAAAGGGACTATCAACATAGAGTGTAACAAACTTTTCTTCTCAGGTGATGTGATGGACAAAACTACGCTTCATCACGTGATCAGCTCTGGACCAATCCTATTGCAACATTCTTAGTATGTGGAATATAATATCGATTATACAGTCACGTGATGGCTCCGAATACAATGCAATATCTCGTTTGGAACAATGTACCAAGTTCCTACACGAATGACAGGAGTGGTGAGAAAGTGTACCACACATGGCACTATGTAATAGTGGGATGCTACAGCCTGATACAGTATCATTCTCAAGTAAATGAATGAATTGTGTGATCTTCTTTTCTGATAGACTGGTCAAAGTGTGAAACTGTTTCACAGGATTTTCCCCCTCCAATGGCACAAGTTTGTGGGTGCATTTATCAACTCACTTCTGGTGTGAAATTATGGTTTTCAACAACTTTCAAGGCGTTTTGGGCAGTTGATAAACACAAAGCTGTTTTGATTGTCGGGTAGGAAACGCCTTTCTGAACACACAAAGAAAGTGCGAGCACAAATGGTGTGAGCCAGAAATGCATTTTTGTAGAATTGATAAACACAAAGTCGTTTTGAAACATGTTTATAGCTTGGACCTGCCAACACTAACCACTGTCAACTTCACATCTCTGCTCCTTGGTCAAACTGCAAAATGGAGCTGCGCAGTGACAAGGCCTCCCAATCGACTCACAAATGAGTTAATAAATGCAACAACTCGAGAAAAGCAATCTGCAAGGCATTTGCAACCTCACTTCAATAGTGGGTACTGAAATGCCTTTCAAACACGGGAAAGTTAATAAACGTAGCCAACTACTCATGACAGAGTATCAAATCATTATCATGATATCCAATTCCACGTACATGGCATGAGCATTCACTGACCTCTGAAAACTTGAAGTGTTTGTCATCCAGAAGCTGACAAACACTGGAAATATCAAGCAAATACAGTGCACTCCCGTTACAATGAACACGGTTATAACGAAATTTCGCTATAACGAAGTAAAACTTCTGGTCCCAAAATTATCGCATTAAAGTCTATGGTACAAAATTCGCTTATAACGAACACGGTTATAGCGAAATATTCGTTATAACGAAGTCTTTTTCGAGCACCACTGACAAAGAAAAACAAAAGAAATGTGCTCTGTTATAACGAACTGAGGATCGCTTTCGCTTTCAGAACAAGCATTTATAGCGTCTCTGCATGGGCGAACGTGTCACATCACTGTGTGTTCGCTTGGTGTGTCACGCACAGTTTCCGAGTTGAACTTGTGTTATTGTAATACAATAATCTAAAATAGAATAACTATTTGTTTTATTGTTCACATAGCTTTCCAGAGTATGACGAGTATTCAACAAACAGAATATCATATATGCGCGGCTTCCTTGTTTTGGTTTTATATTGTATTTGTTCGGTTATAACGAAATTTCGTTATAACGAAAGAAAACTGCAGGTCCCGAGCATTTCGTTATAACGGGAGTGCACTGTACTCTCATCTCTGACTAATCAAGTAAGTTATAACCACTGGCAGCTACGTAGCATTTTTCCACAGTGGTATGATTCATGATCGGTAGATGTGTATTTAGATGAAATTTTAGCATGGGCCATTTTGATACCAAACATGACATAAGTCCAACAATTTGTTTCAGAATGGACAGCCGCTAAACATAGGCCTTCATGTACTTCCTTGGACACTTCTGCAAAACACTGAATTTCTTGGGCACCGTTTCCGAATCCCAGGGCGGGTGTTAATCAGGGATAATCCCACGAGACTGACACCCACGAGTCATACAGCCCAGGAGTTTGAAAACGGGTCCATGAGTCATACAGCTCATGAGTTCGACACTAGGTAAATGAAGCCCATTAGTTCGACAGATACAACACAGGGCTTAATGTGTTGGTCTTGTGGGCCTTGATAGCTTAGTGTCAAATTCATGGGCTGTATGACTAGTGGGCTGTTTGGCTCAGGGGTGTCACCCCTACCTACCGGTTTCATGCCTGTGATGACCCCGACGTAGCCAGCAAAGTGCACCCCTTTGGCCACAGTCTGGCCCCCCTGCTGGTAGTCCACGTTGGTGATGAGGGGCCTCAGTCTCTCTGTCAGGGCCCAAGTCTTGTTCTTCGTATCCCACCTGATAGATGAAGATATAATAATGGAAACACATTCTCATAAAGGAAAAATTCATCTCCTGGAGACAATTACATATTGCTCTCACCAAAAACAGTTCATGACAAGAGATCACTGCCCTTGTGTTTTTTTCTTCATTCTTATTTTCATTTTTATTTTTTATTTTTATTCATATTTATTTATCTATTTATTTATTTATTTATTTATTTATTTATTTATTTATTTATTTATTTATTTTTTTATTTATTTTTTTTTTTGGGGGGGGAAATGTCAACTAATCATATAGGTAATGACTATGAGCACAAGACCATCAGAAAGAAATCTAGCAATATATAGATGGTACCTGATGATGGTGGGGGGGGGGGGGGGGCAAAAAATGCTACTTCCACATGTAGTCAATGGACTCACAGCCTCCATTGAATAATACTCCAGAACCTGAGGTAAGAACAATCTGCCTTTTTTTCTTGGGGGTGGAATGAAAAATGACAAGTAATTATTTGGGTATAACCATGAGTATGCGACCAACAGAAAGAAATCTAGCATTACATAGATGAAAACTGATAATGGAGGGGGGGGGGGGACACAGGATACTCCATTGAAGTGAAATTTTAAAGGACTTACAGCCTCCATTAAACAGTATTGCAGAACCAGAGGTAAGAACAATCTGTGTAATTCCAACAGCATGCTGGAACAAAAAACGATAATAATCATCTGTTCCAAAATATTCAGTCAGGGTATCTTCAGTATGCTTCGTTTTGACTTGAAATTTCTGTGGTAGCTTTAAGTTGCCTTGGTAAGCATTTATAATGTATGTAACCACCATACACAAGGTACAGCTTTTGCATGCTGCCCTCATTGGCACAGTACAAATTGTATGACTTGTTTCTTACATCTACTTTTATGAATCTGCTTCCTCAAGTCATATAACAACTATCATCATCTTTACATTTGGTAACATTTGCCATTTGACACACATACATGTATGTTGTTTCATAATGGAGCATAAGAAAATGTTCTCCCATGAGCATGGGCAAACAAGACGGATGTTACATTGCTTTATGGCTCAACTATAAATAACATATTAAATATGACTGTTCAAAGGTCTGCCAATATGTACATTGCATCTTTCATGGGAAATAAAAAGTCTAATAATATGTGTCAGTTCTTGCTTCTTTCATTTAAGATAATTTTAGCATTGGCAAGAGATGAACAGTCATTACATTTCTCTTTATAGCGTGAGTTGATATATTGTCAACTGGTGCAGGTTTTACAGTGTGAGAAATATGGCTCTGCCATATACTGTAAACTATATTTTGATACACATAGTTACATGTAATTGCTGCCAATGCCATGATAAAGCATGCATCACAAGTCATCAACTTGGTTTTGATTTCTTATCAGACATATCTAAAATAATCACCGTCTAAACTGAGATGACAGATACGTGCAGATGGTTGATATGATAATGATAACTGCCATAATTGAAACAGACATGTCAAGCTTGTCTTAGTTTTAGTTCTGTCGTAGCTGGACATGTCTTTATGAAGAACAATTCCATACCATGTTCATCAAGTTGGATGTAGTACAAAAAATGGTTTATATTTTTTAATTTTCACGAAGAGGTGATACCAGGAGATGCCATAATGCAAACTTAACCCATCGAGGACGGTTTAATTCTGCTACAACATGCATTTCCCAAAGATGCTTGCCCGAGTATACTTGGGACTCATACTCAGTGGGTTAAAGGTGATCACGTACTGATATTGCAAGTCTCCTTTAGACCTCCACACGGATCTGCACTAAATTTGCTCTTTTTCCATTAAAAAATTTTAAAAAAAATTATGTGATTTTTAATGGGTTAAGTAATGATATCATATCTCAGCACATTATTTGCCACATACGCAATTATCCTGATGAAGCCACATATATTAGAGGCTACTCATTGTACAAGTGTTACACAATGGTGACAAATGTCTGAAAGCTAGCTACTAGAAAACAGGCTCTCAAAACTAATCTATTGAAAAAGACACTTTTGAGTGCACTTAATGCAAGTACATGGCAGAACTAAGCAGAACAAGGCTACAAAATGATGAAAGAAGTAGGTTTTTGGTTTCATTCTGATATCAAGTACAACCCTCTTTCACTGGTAATTTTGTATACATATGAACGATAGAGAGATATATGATAGAGAGATACATTTATTACCAATTGATATTTATCAAAATTCCACATTTTGGGGGGCCTCCCCCTTCATCAGGGATTAAAATGCATTTGTATCCCTGGCAAAGGGGAAGGCCCCTGAAAATGAATGCATTTCTCTATTGTGTCATTCCTTCTTCTGCTATTATTGCCAATATGCGGATTAAAATGAAATGTTTGGAACAGTGTTGTATATTATTTACATACACATATATATAAAGTGTTTAAAGTACCATATTTTCTTGCAGGACGCATAGTGTGACTCTATTGACCAATTCTGTGAGGTGGTTTGTGTATCGGCATGGGCAGCGCCATTACTGCGGTGTCCCAGCCGACCCCCCCTCCCTCTCCCCCACCCCTCTCACGCGCATGGAATGAAAAACTGATGCATGGTTGTTTTAGCCAATAGGCATCTCGTACTGAGTGCGCGAACGCTCGCTTAGTGCGCGAACCTTTGTTACAAGTGCGCGTACTCCTGCTACTAAGTGCGCGATAAACATGTTGCGCGGGGGTGGGGGAGAGGAGGGGGGGTTGGCTGGGACACCGCAAATTTGAGCTAATGGCTGCGCCCAGTGCCACAAATTGTCTGCTGCCCTCAACGAACCCGAATCGGTCAATAGCCAAATATGGTGTAACAAAAGAAATCACTAGGTATGCACAAATTATAGCAATGACATTTTATTTATCAACATGCTTAAAGTCAAGTTTAAAGCTCTGAGTGGTAACTTGGTCATGTCTTTTTTTATGATATCAAAAGTGAGAACTTTTACATTTAAGTTATTTTCAAGTTACAATTTTTGAACTTATATTCTTTTAAGAGGTACATGTTCATTAGCAGTAAGAAATTACTATTTATATCACTGTTGTAAAAAACTATGATTACAGGATGCTATGTTTTTCATTTCCACAAAACCAAACGTAGTTGTAAGATGGTGTGACTGCATTGATAAAATTAATTTTTTTTTTTCTTGGAACAAATGCACATATTTTCTTGTCACTCTTTTGAAACTATTATTGCAGTGCACATGGATCTAACATACCCATATCAAGGGCGCAAAGAGGGTATTACCTACATGATCCTGATTTGCCATGGCTATCAATATGGAAGAAATTAATTTGATTTACACCATGTAATCTTGTGTAAATATCATGTTTATGTTTTTATTTGTTATAAGGCATGATAATGATTTTTAGTCTTCACCTGTGGCTATTCTTTCCTTAATCAGTTATGGATCAATTACATCAATAAGATTTGACTGTGTTCCAATTTTGCACACATTTCATAACCTCCTTATATGTCTCAACACATATACCATATGTTATTCTTTTGAGATGAAAAGCAAATACCTGGTACCACATGCACTATATCCTTCACTGTGGATGCATTTTTGCACATTTTATGAGTTGACTCACATTTGCAAAATGAACAAGGAAAAGTAGAAATTACGCGGTGCGTAATATATGTCCCCGCCGGAAGTAGCATTTAGTAGCAAAATGTACAATATAGGTAAAAAGATGAAGGTCAAAGGTCAAAGAAGTCAAAGGTCAAAATTCTATGTAGAAGTTTTGAAGCCCTCACCTAGTGCCATCACATAAAGCAAACGGAATCGAAATCGGGTTAGAAATGGCGAAGGAGTAGCATTTTGTAGCCAATGTACAATATAGGTAAAAAAATCAAGGTCAAAGGTCAAAGAAGTCAAAGGTCAAAATTCTGTGTAGTAGTTTTGAAGCCCTCACCTAGTGCCATCACATAAAGCAAACGGAATCGAAATCGGGTTAGAAATGGCGAAGGAGTAGCATTTGGTAGCAAAATGTACAATACAGGTCAAAAATCAAGGTCAAAGGTCAACGAAGTCAAAGGTCAAAATTCTGTGTAGAAGTTTTGAAGCCCTCACCTAGTGCCATCACTTAAAGCAAACGGAATTGAAATCGGGTTAGAAATGGCGAAGGAGTAGCATTTTGTAGCAAAATGTACAATATAGGTCAAAAATCAAGGTCAAAGGTCAAAGAAGTCAAAGGTCAAAATTCTGTGTAGAAGTTTTGAAGCCCTCACCTAGTGCCATCACATAAAGCAAACGGAATCAAAATCGGGTTAGAAATGGCGAAGGAGTAGCATTTTGTAGGCAATGTACAATATAGGTCAAAAATCAAGGTCAAAGGTCAAAGAAGTCAAAGGTCAAAATTCTGTGTAGAAGTTTTGAAGCCCTCACCTAGTGCCATCATATAAAGCAAACGGAATCAAAATCGGGTTAGAAATGGCGAAGGAGTAGCATTTTGAAGCAAAATGTACAATATAGGTCAAAGGTCAAGGTCAAAGGTCACAACTGAAATTCTGTATAGAAGTTTCAAAGCTCCCATGTAGTGCTATCATATAAAGCAAACAGAATCAAAATCGGGTTAGAAATGGCGAAGGAGTAGCATTTTGAACATTTTGATCACACACGGACGCACACACGGACGGACACACGGACGGACACACGGACGGACACACGGACGGACGGACACACGGACACACACACGTACGGAGCCCGTTTCATAGTCCCCTGCTCGAACTCGTTCGGCGGGGACAACAAAGTGTCAACAGATTCCTGCATGTGACATGTATTTCTTCTCCATGTTGGGAAATTACTGATTTCACTCTTTGAAAAGAAATAATGCTTGAAATTTCTTTTTCGACAGCCATGGGTTTCAATGACATGATTTAAATACTCAATACAAAAATAGTCTTACAAGTCCTCATTTGCAAAAGATTATATCGGAAGAATATATGCCATAAACAGTGAGAGAGTACACTGTCTAAACTATCATGTGAAAGAAAATTTTACGAGGAATGGCATTTACTTCAAAACAGACCTGACAGTGATGACATACGAGAAGCACAAAAACAACAACAACAACAAGGAAGGGGGAGGGGTGTAAGTAAACATATCAGTTTATCTAAATTCTTGAAAGCAAACACAATGAAAACCTTATTGTCCTTACCCAAGGAAAAGTCCAAAGTCCAGATTCCTTGCTTGGAACAGATCCCCTGTATAGAGAACAAAATGAGGAGAATTTTTATAGATTTGATGAACTTTAAGAAGTACAAACACAAGTTACATACTGTTATACTATATTCCCAATACCTCGACTTCTGGTACTGAAATGCAACCAAAATTATTGATCAGAGGTACACCAGGGACTTCTTTATAAAAAAGCTGCTTAGAACAACTAAAACTACCTATTTTTTTTTCTTATATCTCATTATATCGGGGATAAAAGCAAAAGAATGCAAAAGGAATGGGACCTGCCAAATTAAAGTATTTATATCAGGTATCTTGCTACATCTGATCTCATTATAACGAGGTTCCACTGTGAATGGTTGGTTTCTTTTTTTTTTTTAATCATGGATGATTGCTAATTTTCATTTTTGATACCACATTCCAGATGCTGATCAAGTCAAGAAACTCACTTTCTCTTGATATAACTTTTCACTTATTGTTAGTATTTCTAAAGTAGAATGAAAACTTGAAAATTTTTGGCATACAGGCCTCTACCACAGTTGATTTTGGTTGCAATATTCTAAAAAGTCTCTGTCTCGCAAAATGTACAAGTGATCATTAAATCAGCCAACACATATAAGACTAAGGTTAAAGTTTCTGTCTTACTTTAAGAGGCATTTTTCCCTTTATTTTTGCAAAAATTCTTATCTATTCTTATCATTAATTCAATGAAAGAAAGTCAAGAAAAGAAGCATAAACTCAAACCTTGCCAGCTCTCTCCCACCCCTCCCCCCCCCCCCCAAACTTGACTTGGGAATGTCAAACTTGTTGATATTGCTGCAGCATTCTGAGGGCTGAAGAGGCATATTTTTTTGAACAGATAACACAGTCAGTTTCTCTACCTTCCCTGCAATAGACATCTGCAGGAACACACTTTGGGAAAACAAGATTTTCCATTAACAAAAAACCATCAACAACTGTTAGAAAGTCTCTTCCCTTTAATTGAAAACACTTATGTGACTTGTTGAAGACTATGTGACAGCCCTAATTTCAGTTTGGGGAAACTTATAGAGGAAAAAATAGCACGGCTCTATTTTTATGTTCACTATTACATAAAAATAATGACATCAAATTCAAATTATATGTGCTAGTATAAAGCTTTATGACAGTTGCGACCATCATCTAACGACATAGAAACATCTCATTACAGAATACTAATGTGATCGCCTGCTGAAATCTAACATACTCATTTTATAATGGGTGGGTAGTTAATAGTGCTTAATAGGCTATAGGAAATATTGAAACATGAATTTCTACTGGTCCACATCAATGCGTATACATACATAACAAGTGTCAGAACCACAACAACTTTTATGTAGTTTCTCAAATAGTACTTTGGCAGTATCTTAACTTAAACCCCCCCCCCAAAAAAAAAAACCCAACCAAACAAACAAACAAACAAACAAACAAACAAACAAACAAACAAACTAAAAGATATTACACTTCTGCTTTTATGCAGCCATTCAAGACATTTGCTAACAAAGTGAAGAACAAGAAACTCAAGGGTCTTGCGCTCACTTGAGTATTGCAAGTTCACTTTCAACACATTCTTGTAGACTTTTTCACCAGAAGACTACAGCAAACTTGGGGAGCTTTGGGGAAGTTCTAGGCTGGTATGGTGTCCAATGAATGATCGCAGTAACTCACTTGAGCAATCATGCATGCCTGATGCTGTAAGATGAATGATTTAAATATCTCACACATGTATGCCTTTGGCTCAGGTGAGCTAAAAAAAGATGAGAGTGTTTGTCAATGTTGGAAGCCTAATCTTTACTGGTCAGGACTTATATTCCCCCCCCCCCCCCAAAAAAAAAAAAAAATGTAAATCAATTGCATGAAATATGCAATATTGTATTAACATGTGTACACCAGACCACAATTATGTGAACATAAATGTAGGAGTACACTCCTTTACAGTTTTAACCCATTACTCAACCATTATAACAGTAAGCACTAATTGTGTGTTGTGTTTGACAATCTTTGTGGCACACACAGAAAAAAAATGGTCTACCAGGTTATCACCGCCACAAAGAAGGTGCACCATTTCCTCAAAGTTGGCCTGCTGACAGCATTGAATAAAAACAAACAAATGTTACTGTTGCTAACAGAATTCCCTCACTGCAGTCACTGAACTCAATTGAGGAAGTGAAAAATTGAGCAATGTATGAGTTTCTATACCCACTACTTTTATTATCGCCAATGTTCAAAATTTACATGTTTCTTTTAGCTATCTTTTTTTCTTTTTAAATTTAGCACCATAACTCTTCTTTTTATGACCACCAATATTTCAGATCTAATGATTTTATGGCCCAATGGGCCACCAGATAAAAAAGTTAGTATCGAGTTCTGCTGTTAGTACTGTAAAAGTGGTTTCTTTCGCGGTGGTTTTATTTTCGCGCTTTTCGCGCTTTGAGGTTGAACCGCGAATTTAACATCACGCGAAAATGTTTTGAACTCGTCGCTTGTACAACGCAATCATTACCGACCGCGAATTTAAACACACGCGAAAAAGTCCGCACCAATGGAAACCGCGAAAGTTTCTGTACGCGAAAGAAACCGCTTATACAGTATAAGACAACAAAGGGAAGAAAAACAACCAACGGATGAAAAACAAAGACACATACCTGATTTGTCTTCTGCCACTATTGAAGTGCATACAGTAAACACCTCATAGAAAACATTGTAGAGTACAATTTGGCCTGCAATCATAAAGGAGATTAATAATTAATTCTAGTATACAACAAAAGACCGGCATGTCTTGCATGGTGTTGTACATGGATTTTGCAATAAAGAGAGAGAATAAGTCCTAAATTTGAGTCAAAGTCTACACAAAATCCAACAAAATCCATTCTTGTTGACAGAGTTTACATAATGACAATGTGGACATGAATCTTATAAAACAGGTTGGTTACAAACAGTCTTTATAAATTGATAAATGCATAAAACAAATGTCAAATATGAAATTTATGTACACAGAATGTCACAGACATGTCTAGTTTATTCAATTTACTTTAGTGCAATATGACAATCTATCATTACCTAGGGGAATTCCAGTTGCATTGGCGATCCCCTTCAGCTCCATGTCATACGGGGATGGAAAGGTATCAGCAAGAGGAGCCTGCAAAACAATTTAGAGCAGATTGAGAATGTAAAACTACTTATTCGCTTTACTGGTAGTTGTAGGTGACCCTCATTCTCACGTATTAAGGGACTGGTGGAAATTAAATAACTTTACCACGGCTATCATGGTTAATTACCTGACACAAATGTGGCCATAACGAACATTGGAATGAGAAATGAAATGTATTGCTTATTGTTTGTTTGTTTGTTTTTATTTTGCAATTAAACAGTACAAACATGGAGATGATACCACTGTATTTCTCATCTCCCTTTAAAAAAAAAGTATATGTCAAAAAATAACTACAACAACAAATTTTGAAACATTTTATGTATCCCTATTTTACCTCATTTTGTTCTGGCTAAAGCTACAGCAACTATATATCAAATACAATTCAAGGCCAGAACAATGCTACCCATAATAAACTTCTGTAATTACTTATTATTCTCATTATTTTTTACACTTGGAAATATATGTTTTTTACAAGCAATGAACATAGAGTTTCAGGAAGTACTTAACATCCTTGCTAGGAAATTAGGCATAAGAAATTACATAAAATATAATCTTAACATTCCTATGTACTCTTTTTACACTCACCATCAGTTCATCCAGATATTTCACAGCTTCCGTCTCATTGATGAAGATCCCAACCAAATCTTTTATGTCTTGAATCAAGTTATTCATCTCATGAAAGATGAAGATAAACCAGTGATAAGAAACATGAACATGAGTTATTTCAAGAGAGTCTATATTCCAATAAACAGTGCAATATAAATCAACCCCCTCCCCCCCAAAAAAAAAAAGAAAGAAAGAAAAGAATTAAAAGAATATACATATTTACACAGCAGTGATGCCCTCTATCCTGCTGAAGACCAGCCATGTTGTGAAAGTAAAACATAAAATCTTATTATTATTACTTTTGTCTTCTTGTTCATCTACCCTGGTACTCATTACTCAACAAACTGTCAAGTTAGATAAATCTTGTGTGACTTGAAATTTGTGAGGAGTGAAGATATTGTTTATGCATGAAACCAGTCACTGGTGTTAGCCTTTACATTTTGGTGAAGTAGGGAATAGATGTGAGATGCCTGTTATAAGTTTGTATTGAATACTTGCTGAATACTGTATAAAGTTACACGTTAATTGGTCACAGAAAAAGATATCCTAGTATGTGGTCCCTTTGTGCATTTTCAACACATAACAGCCAGAAGATTTGAGGACTTTCAAGCAAGAAAATATCATGTAGTCTAATGCAAAATGGATTTGATTATGAAAAGTTCCTCTGTTAAAAAAAAAAAAAAAAAATCAAGAAAAAGAATCATGTAACAACGTACACAATAGATCTACATCAACAACAAAAAAATGCTATTCAAAAAATTGATCATAAAATTGTAAAATATGCAAACAATGGAGACTCTTTAGTCTTTTGATGGGATGGACTTTGAGCCTCTGGAGTTCAAATGAGATTCTGCTGCTGATAAGATTGGTTGACAATTATTGCACGGTAGCTGTCATCCTTGAGTTTCACCTCGTGATGTTCGTCAAAGTGGAGAATAATTATAGAGGTACCTCATTAGTCTTGCTCTTAACAAGGCCCGTCCAACGGTCTTCTGGTGCCATGTCCAAATTCAGAACATAAGTCTGGACTTTGTCCTTGACGGGAGGTGGGTAGGCATCTGTTCGACAGTCCTCTGTGAACTGCAATTCACAATGATAATGATTCTGATAATGCACGTTACTACACTCTCAAGGCTAAAAATGCTTGCTGCACTTTGGCTTGCTTTGCCTATTACGTTAGAAAGTACACAGAAATCTGACCCACCTGTCAATATAAGAACGGTTAGAGGTTTCCCTTATACATGGGTTCTCATTTGGGACTGACTGTGGCATTGCTATACTTGTATCTTATTTAATTAGTTTACCATATTACAGCATCATAAATAAAAACAAACAAAACTGTTTGCCATGTTGTAAATTAATGCAAGAGGATGGAAAAATTTTCAAAATATACACAAATAAAGGTGTCGATATACAAATAGCAGAAATGCATTTAACACTAATAACAGTTATTCTAAGGCAATCCTTCAGACTTGAAGATGAGTGCAGGCATAATATATGATTTTGTATGAGATATATGAAATGACAAATCATCCATGCAAGTGTGAGAAATAGCTCTATTCGATAGGCAACTTGACCAACAAATTATTTGACATCATGAAAAAACGAATTTCATTGATATGTAAATTTAACCTCGTTTCACATTTCCATTGTATGTACACACACATTACACACCACCATAGATCCCTTCTTTTTAAACGAAACGTTTCTATGACAGGAACATTACTGAAGACAAGCATAGCTTCTTCATTCTATATTGTTACACAGTAAATGTGAGTTTGAACCACATTCTTAAGTCGACACACGTTCTCTTTGACTCAGTCACAGTGCAGTGACTGTTCTTAAAGGCTGCAAAGCATTCAACTCAACTTCAACCAAGTGTAAACATTCTGAATGACAACATTTACAAGTATCTGAATCATTCACCATAATTTAATGTGTTTAAAACTCATGTACGTGATTTGATGAAAATCGAAAAGTGGTAGACCAGTAGTACTTGGTTCTACTACAGCTAGTAGAGTCTAAATTCTACATCTGATGACACAAGTGCAATCCACGGTCGGTCTGGGTGTTGAACAATACACCAATCGAAACGAATGGGACTGAGATATTGCGCCGCGACCAGCACCACCGCAACAGTATTACTCAAACAAATGCGTTCAAATGTAAAGATCCTGACTTACCGGTGGAAGATCTTGGGCCAAACCTGGTCCAGAAAGTACAAATAGGGAAACTAGTACTAAAAAGTACCACATTTTGGACTTTTCGTCACGAAATTTATGTAGGGTTTCTGGTTGTTACAGTAAGCGTGAGGACAGCTCGATCTTCCACTCCAAACGTAGACAGATGGACCGCCCGTCACATGATCTTGGACCGATATTGCGTAATGCATTCGGCATTCACCATAATAATAATAAATCGTCAGCTCAGAACAAGTAGAAGGGCGCTATTTTGAGCGTAAATGGAAACGAAACAATCAATTTTCATGAAATGAACAGGTAATTCAATCAAAAGTGGGTAGACTTAAAGGCACTGTTAGCCAAAAAGTGGAAACAAAAACAAAAACCCCAGTATACAGTAAAAAAGAAAAAGAGAGAAAAAAGGAAATCAAGACCAAAGAAAGATAATACATCAACAATATTGATATCTCCAATTTCTACAGACATAACAAATCTTACAAAAAGTGACAATAGTCATTTTTGACAATTACTATATTGATTATGAATAATGACGTATATCACTATTGATATGTCATTATGACTTCATTTCTGTATCAACCATTATAAATGTTTTATCAGCTTCCTCTCTTTTAGATAAGTAAAAAGAAGACACTCAAGCAATGGATAGAATATTGCTTTTATTTGGATTAAGAATTCCTAAATAGAGCCAATACTGTGTTTCCCAATAACTTGTTTTAGTATTCTTTTACATACAACCTGTATCCAAAAAAGAAAAACCTTCAAATGTTAATTCGTCAAAAAATATCTTTTTTTTTGTTAATTACTTTTCATCAGTAGTATTCATATAGTAATGATAGAAACATCTCGTCCAAGGATGAAAGTTAGGGGCCTACTTGATAGGACTCGAACTCGGAACCTCCATTTAAAAGTCCACATCCAAATCCAGTGATTGGGAACTCAAGAGTAAATTTGAGGTAATATCCCTATAGCATTGCCCCAGCAAGAGTGTTTGCTGAACATCATTTTGGAGAAATACAATTTTTTTTTTATGCAGTTGGTGAATATTCATTTCTTTCTTTGTTATAGTAACACCCACACATGGACGCCGACGGCACTCAACCCGACCGTTATCCGACAACCGTCGCTATTGAGACAGTGTACAGAAGGCAGGATGCCTTTTCTGCGGCTGCTGTTGAGAAACTCCCGCTTGATTAACCGAGCCGGGCTTGCCAGGAGACATTTCGAAATCTGGCTTGCCTTCGTGATTACAGACGTTGTCAAAAGAAGCACAAGGATAATAACAATAATGATGATTGATAGAAGCAGTGATAAAATGATAATAGGAACAATGCTGATCATGTTTTAAGTAGTATAATCGTAGTTGTGATAGTAGTGGTTATAATGATAATGATGATGATGACGATGATGATAATAATGATAATAATAATAATATTAATAATAATAATAATAACAATAATGATAATATTAATAATGATAATAATAATAAGAAGAAGAAGAAGAAGAGAGAAGAGGAAGAAATGTACCATAGTAGTAGTAGTAGTAGTAGAAGAGGAAATTATCTCAATATATTAAACAAACACATAAGTTCGTGGGACAAAAATCGAAATTGAAAGATAACGTCACTCAAACCACCACCAGCAACAACAACAAACTATGTGTACATAATAGCAATGCAGTTACTTCCACCTTCCTGCTGGTAAGATATAGCCATGATAACATTACTGCTTGCCAATAATGCAATACTAATCCTGATACCAATAATTAATGCAATTCAGGCCAATGCTTGGAATATTCATGACCGCTGCCATGCATTCTATATTTTTCAGGGTTATTGCCTTGTATTACCCCATGCACTTCTTTGCCGCATGCTGGATGGTCTTGGTGAGATAAGTGCGGGTCTAAATAGTCTACCTGAAAGGCTCTCTATATAATATTTAGGTCATTATTCCCGCGATATAAAGTTCAAAGTCACGCAGTGATCAAATTCCACTTGCAACAAACTGTATATAATGCACAGTTTTTGCGAAGACGGCCCATGTGCACTGTATACTGCCTGCAATTATTTTGTTATCTTTAAGGCAAATAAATAAAAAATCCGACTCACTTCTGTTTGCAGGACTAGATTTATTTACTTCAATGCCAGCACGTGGAGATTACCACGAAAAATGTTGAACCAAATTTTCTATCGTGTGGAAGAAAACCAAACAACAGCAATTTTGACACAACAGTTCGGGCGGGTTAAGGTTTATGGACATCAAACAAATTGATCAAAGACCATGAAGACTTTAATAGGTCCTGTTTACGTTTGGGAGCAGTGATTTCAAAAATGTTCAAGATGATATCACATTTTGATGCATATGTGTAGGTCTGTTGTGTCACAAAACATCCTACCATATAAAATTTTCGCAATAAGGCCTAAAATATAATGAGATATCAATGTTTTTCTTAATAAACCATAACTGTAGACGGTTTAGTCTGGAAACATTCTTATTATAACTATTGTTCACATTCTGTGGATTTAACAACACTTAATATCGATTATACGGATTCAAATTTTTACAGTGGTTGTTTCTATCCGTGACTCACATTTTAGAACTATTTTAAAGCACTAATGCTGGGTTTTTGTCTCATCTGCAGATGGTAAAATTATGCCTTTGATATCGTCATGACAACCTAGATTTTGACTATGAAAATTTAGTATAAAATGGAAAATATTATAATAAAGCTTACATATCATTTTGTAAGTGCTTGTACTGCCTAAGACGAGGTTATCTTTATCAATTACGGTGTGTAAGACCATTGTGAACGTATGTGATTCAAATTCATTCTGGTCATTTAGATATGAATGTAATCATGGACATTCATGTCTTATGTATATACAAACCATGGACAAATATTATATTAATTTCTCTTGACGAAATTAAACTTTTTGTCCCTGAGACTGTTAAACGTTGTAGATACAAAACAAACTTTTTATATGATAATAGGAAAGGAAAATGTGGTCATTCATGTAATTTTGAGCATTTTTGTGATATTGTATATAGCAGGTATATGAAAATAGAGAGATAAATATTAGCTATTCTATATGGTAATTTTTCTCTTTCCCTCTCCTTCATCTCTCTCTCTCTCTTGTTGTGTAAGATAGGCCTGCAGCTTGTGATGTGGGTGTATGTGTGTGTGTGTGTGCGCGCGCGCGCGAGAAGCATTATCAACAAGGTATATATTTCTTTTTGGTGTGTGTGAGGTTTCTTATTGGTTTCTTTTTGGTATGTGGTTTCTTTTTGGTGTTTGTGTTTATATTCGTAAAAGACTTTTGTTATTGTTTGTTTTTATGAGTGCATGGTTGTGTTAAGGTGTGTGTGTTAATATTTATAAAAGAGGTTTTTTGGTTTTTTAATGTTTGTTTTTATTAGTGGTTGTGTTACGGTGTGGGTGTTTATATCGGTAACTGGGTTTTTTTATGATTCTATGAGTTGTTGCGCTTAGGTAATAATAGTAAAATTGTAATTGGTCGGGGTGTGAAAGAAAGGATCGGTAATTATGTATGGGCGGAGTGGGGCTTTTATTTATTTATCTTTTTTTAGTTCATAGTTAAGTAGTATAAGGGCAGTTGAAGGTTAGCTAGGGAGAATTATTTGGGGGATGGGTTTTAAATTTGGATATAATATAATTCCATTTTTTTCTTCGGCAATTGCTGTAGTATTGCTATTTTATTTGTTGTATTGAAACATGAAAATGTATACAATTATTTCAGTTATCTTTAAACGAATTATTCTCTTATGTTTGTACAGTAATACCAAAGTGAATTGATGTTTCATTTATTTTTGATTGGAAGTGAATAAATATTATTTGAAAGAAAAAAATCCACCTCGCCTTGCATTCTGTAAAGCCATGTAAACACAATTATGTAATTGTACTCACTTGCATAAAAAAGCAACAATATTGTCTATACCGTTGACTTATTCATGCTTTTATGCGTCACAATATGACACAGATAATCACAGGTGGGCGTTTCCTTCAGGTCGCTCTTTGTTTACACGTTTGTTTAGTGGTTGCCGGTGGGTGCATGTGTTTGCTCACTGACTGTACAGGATGCTACAATGTACAGTAAGCACCGGGTGACGCGGCCGTGCCTGGTACGTCATTATCCAATACCAATATACTGTATCAAGCAGTATACATCAACGCAATTATAGGGCTCACACCTGTAAATAAAATGAAATGTCCCTTATGACCGCTTCACAAAATCGTACCAGAGACACTAAAATAATTGAAGAAAAAAATTTAATTAAAAATCAGAAATGCAGTCTGGCAAAAAAAAAAAAAAAAAATTGAATAGCTGCAGATATTGAGAATGAATTTTTCTACAATTTGCATTTTGGTTGGAAGATGAAAGCTTTTCTCATGGAAATGAAGGGACTCTACTTGATTGGGTGCATGTACAGAAAATAAGTGATTTTTTAGTGAAAAGAACTCGTAGTCTGGCTTTGCGAACTCTTGGACAGTGTTTGAGCTGAAGACCCCCCTTGGGCATTTGATGGGTGAAAGGGTATCTCACTTATCCAGGTTAGTGAAGATGAAATACTTCATTTCTCCCAGCTATTTTACAGAATTTTTTGAATTTTGAATTTTAACACACGTCTCTGTCGGGAAATATAATTTACCCGTGTGAGCCCTATAGTGTAAGGCTTTCAGCCGCATCGGACATTATGAACGCATTGTCAAATACGTGTCCCGCGTCCCGCTTATACACAAACGCACACTCGTATAAAACTGTATAATCCCAAAGCAAATAACAACGAGAACATCACAACGCAGCATCAAGTCACGAGTCTCAAGTTGCTATAATAGTGACTCTCACAACTAAATTTAAAGCGAATTAATTTAGATAATCAATAGCCTCGTTAGTTGCAATATAATAGGCTCTTAAAAGTCATATTCATATAATGCAGCAAAATGAAGCCAAATTTAAAATGCTTGATCCTGAAACCACTTCAAAACTATCAAGTCACTTTTACTTTCATTTCAATTCAGCCGCCACCATTTATCACCTTTGCTCGGCTCTTACAGTGTCTTCGAATCTACTCATCTTCATGAGATACATGTAACCCTACTTCATGTTATATGTATTTGCTTTAAAAAAAGAAGAAGAAGGAAACTTGCATGTTATGAGTGGCTATCATGTTTTCTGGAATCCTATCATGTTAACCGAAAGGAAAAGTAAATGACAATGAACACTATATTCTATAGGATTCTTCTTCCAGTATAAAGTGCAAGCTTCATGCTTGAAGATAAACGTACTGTTTTTGTGTGGGTTTATAGATGATGGCCACTTCACCGGGTTTATCACCCTGCTTTATATCTAGTGAGAATAATGAAAGAAGCGGGATCTTTTACGTGCGTGAGTTGTGACTCTCTCACAAAACGGGATCTCCATTATGTCCTATCCGAGGGACAAAGTGTTTTTGCCTCATATTTATAAGAGGGGACGGTATAGTTCACACAACGTTGCTCAAGGATACTGGGGAATCGAACCTGGGTCCTTTGGATCTGGAGGCTGAGCTGAATCACTGATCTTGTAATTTACATCATCATCATGCTACAACCTCGGAGTGTTTGCGATTTGAATTCTCATGCGGCTCACATTGATATTCATATACTGTGGTAGCCATCACTCTTATTAGATTCAACCATCCAATCCGATGAATACCCAATTGGATGGCTTATGTCACTGTCATATTATTTCCTGCATTCCATTGTTTGATTGGAATGATAATTGGAAGAAAAGTATAGATGGTAACGAAATGCATATTCGAAGAATGTTAATCTGCCACATTTACCTTTGAATAGAACGTTGTCTCCTTACAATTTTTTTTTCTGTGTTTTTTCTCCTTTTTTACATTCACCGGGCCTAAACTCTATGATTCATTGGACACAAGAATATATAAAAGAAATATCTACTTTGATTAACCTTAAGAGACAATTTAGAAATAAATCATAACAAAGATGTTCCGTTTGAATCATCATTCTTCCTGCTCGATATCCTCTATTCTCTCCTTCTCTTTCCCCTCTCATCTAAACTTGTCTTGTCTATTCCCTCTATTTCTTATCTTTTCTTCCGATCTTCTCATAACGCAGAGCTTTAGTTTTAGTTAATGCATATGCTTTTCATGCCGTTTTGGTATAATGTGTATATCGTCTTTATGTGATTTCATTTTGGGGGGCCTGTTTAAGTAATACAAGCTGTGCTTTTAGTTTAGGCTCCCTCACTTTGGTTCTGATGACTGCTATTGTATTTCCCATCATTCGTTGCAAAGATGTACATATCATTAGAATGTAGGCCTACGTTTGTATCATTTTGTGCGTCAAAAAGGACAAAATGTTTTTGTATGATAATAATTATCGTTGTTATCAGTTATATCTGTTATATTTGTTTCTTTTTGTTTTGTGAACACAGAATGGAAATAAATTCAAATCAATCAATCAATCAATCAATCAATCAATCAATCAATCAATCAATCAATCAATCAATCAATCAATCAAACCGCCACGCAACTGTCTGTATGTTGAATGTACAAATTTCCTTACTCTTATACAGTGACAAAAACAAACAAACAAATAAACAAACAAACAAACAACAACAACAACAAGAAAACAATTAGATTATCATACCTTACAAGCTATTTCATATCCAAACCACAAGACGAACTTTGGATCATGGTTGTTTTCATATCAATGATAATGCATTGTGATTGCAGTTTTTAGATTCGATTACGAAGTTTTGGTCATTATAGGTTCCATCATAGATGTAAATATCAAAGTATCGAGACTTCACAGAAGCAAGAATGATAAATGCCACATACTCTAGTAATTCATCTTCTATCATGGAGCTTTGGATCTACATGTCATGATTATCTCTTGGCCAGTTTCATATCAATAACAATGCATTGTGAGTGTAGTTTTTAGTTACGAAGTTTTGGTTATCATAGGTTTTATCATAGATATGAAATAGATATATACAAGAGCTTCATTGTAACATATTTGGTTTCGAGGCATTGCAGAGTACACCTGGGCCGTGGAATGTATTGTATTTGAACTTAAACCTAGCTAATATATATATATATATATATATATATATATATATATATATATATATATATATATATATATATATACATGTATAAGCTCAAAAAGCAACCATACCCTCCTCCCCCCGACACACAAACAACACACACACACACACAAATCCACACACATAATGTATATTTCTTGCATATCACTCCGCCCTCGCGCAAACTCACATACGATATGTTCTTCGGACCACCTGTCAAACAAGTTTTTTGTATGTGCCATGTTTCGCTCATGAGAGGTTAACAATGATTGGTGGAACAAAATAATGACAGACGCTCATTGGGCAGGGTCTTGACGGAAGTTTACTGGGCAGAGTAGAGGAAGTTTATGATTGGTCATTGCGATTGGTTAGATACCAAACACATTACTAGTATGTTATTATAGGTATGGCACCCTTGGTGACTTAATCATCCAATCGCAATTCATCGCAGTTCATATCCGGATACTAGTAGTATTTCTTACAGTGATCTAACCAGAGAGTTACATTGCTCATTCAAGCGTGTTCCCCGCTTGTAAGCCCACTCACACAAAATAACATTCCATACCGATTCGGAATCAACGTGTACCGTACGGTATCAGCGTGTGGCAATCAGCATGCAAGTAACAAGTGCGACACAGAACAGTTGTCACTCGTGAATTGCACAAGCCACAACAAGAACCATACCGAGTAATTCGCAAACTTTTACTGGGCGAAAGTAGGGAAGACTGATCAGTGACACAATGGAGGTTTTCGGGCAAACTTTCTTCGCCATTTTCCTCATGTCTGTCATGAGCAATGTTCTGGCCTTCGGTGAGAACGAGCAAGAATTGAAAAATGTGCGATCTTTGCTGGAACTTCTCAGCGTCCCTCAAACACCGGAGAGGTACATCGCGCAGGACAGAAAGGTAAGCGTGTCCGAAGTGTCGGCGGATTGGTGATAGATAGCCACCGCACCGGTCATTTGGTCGGGTGCGAGGGTCGCGGCGATCGGGTCAGGCTCCAGCCAAACAGAGCGAGGCGGGGCGCTCCTTCACACAGTTAATAGGCCCTATATTGAGTGTTAAGTCAAACCTTTTCTCAAACATCTATTTGCTTTTGCTTGTTTGGGGGTTATGATATATTTAATTCTCTCTTTTGAAATGCAGTTTGCTGGTGTTATTGAACTTTTCCCCATTGACCACTGTAGAAACAAAGGGCAGGGGTTTTATTATAGTCTCTATATGCTCCTCTATACTATAACGTTATAGGCCTACCACACAATTGCCATTTGGCAGTATGGAAATATGTGCATTTGTGACTTTCTTTCCTGAATACTTTATGAACTTCTTTAATTTTATTTATTTATTTATTTATTCATCTGCCTGGTGATGTGAAGTAGTGTTGGATAATACAGTGACAGTTGACACTATATTTTATACTTATGTTTGATAAACATAAGTCCCCAATTGCATGTGTACAGAGCATGATAAGCTCAAAACACGTATACTAAACTTTTAAAAAAATCTGTGCGTACTCGCTGAAGAAGCAACCATCATCATACATTACATTTCATTCATTATGCTCCATTGCACATCCATCAAAAAACACCCATTTTAAAAAAGAAAGATTGAAATTTCCCTGCATAGATAGAATTAGGAATGATTTAATATAAAGAAAAATAATGCATCAATGATATGGAATATTTGTGTAAAATGCTGTTGGATAAGCTCTGCTGTATTTGTAATTTGATTCACTAGCTTTTCTGCATTGCCACTGGCAGTTTTATAAATTATATCAGCAGTGTAAAAACTCCTTTATCTAAGTATAGTCATATACCATTTTAAGTGGAAAGAAATGCACATCCACTGACACATATTGCAATATACAATTGGTAGATAGGCTAATAGATGTCTGTACTAATTGTGCTGGTACATTCATTGTGGTGACACTTTTCTGTACAAACAGTGGAAGAAATACAAACAACAAAGACACGATAAGATCTTTGACAGATTGCATAGATGATGTCTGTACTAATTGTGCTTGTACATTTATTGTGGCTATTAACACTTTTCTGTACAAACGGTGAAAGAAATACAAACAAGAAGCGATAAGATCTTTGCCTCCTCCTATTAGTACTCATATGTTCATTCCCAAAGTCCGACAACAATGGCAACACCACAAGGTCTGCTGTTTGGCTTCATTCAAGATAAGGAAAGGTTGATACCATTTCAAGATTAATTGATGAAGCACAGATACAGATACACATTAAAGAATTTCATGAGTATAGTGGCTGTATTGGATATTTACAGTGCTCCAGTATACAGATCCATATCACCTTTCTCACTCTCATCAGATACAGAGTTAAGTGAGTGATTGTACCAGGGAGGTGGAAGAAAGTCTTCTTCTTCCACCTCCCTGATTGTACGTTATGATTGTTACAATCCTGAGAAATCCAACAAAAGTTCTACCTCTGTCAAAATCTGCCACTTCACTTGCTCAACTTTGTTGATAATAGTGAAAAAAACAGTAAAAAAACAATGATCATGCATTGTTTACCTTGTACAAGTGACTCCTGCTATACACAGCAACTATAGGCCTCCAGTCTGGGAGGGAACTGGCAGTTTTCTTTCATTTCCTTAAAACAATATCAAGTTTTTGCCAAAGTGAAACAATAAAGTATATAAGTACACGTATAAAGGTAATAGACAACGATTTGGGGGCCTGAATTTCACTTTGTTGTAACAAGGGTTTCGTTACAACCATGTTTGCTATGTAACAGGAGTGTATGCTACATGTAGTAATTTAGACAACACTTAAATACTGTGTTTAGGTTTTCTGAAGCTGGCTGTGCATTGCAGAGCTTCCTGAAATGTCAAACAATAACAAATTATTATTTAATCAAAGTGTTTATAATATACAGTGTATTTGTATGTGTGTGCTTACATCACCAGTTTCCACAGCCGGGCAATGAAGCAGTATCTGCTTTCAACTGGAAGACGTGCAAAGCCGAGACGTACCCGATTCAGGCCGATGTGACTGTCTCCCCGGATCCCATCAAGTTGCCAGGAAACGTCACTGTGGCTGGGAGCGTTTCCCTGGCAACAGATGTCGCCTCGCCGGTCAAGCTCAGTCTTACCATCAAGAAGAAGGTATGGCCTTTAACGCAATGAGATGCCATATTATTTGGGCGTAGAAGTTTTTTTATAATCCAGAAGAGGCCACCTACCTCCTGGAAAAAAGGTGTGAAAAAGAAAATTTCACTTCAATACAGTAATTGAATTCCTCGTGCTATCAAACAAAATGCAATAGTTATTTGAGTATAATCCTGTGACAGGGCTGCACGCTAACCCATTTTCCCTATTGGTCTGAACCTTAAATTTACCGGTCCTGTACTTCTTTTCAACAGGTCTCGACAATCTTATTTTTGTTATTTTTACCTGTCATGTTGGACCAGTAAATTTAGCAAGCCCTGAAAAGTTGCTGGTCAAACAGTAATTTTTTGCCGGTCTGGTACTGCCAGACCAGTGCCAGTGTTCAGGTTTGCCTTTGATGTAAAAAAATACTGCCATGAATGTCATTTCATAAGAGTTGTATCCTGCCTTATCTCTCACTTTCATGTCATGAAAACTTCCACTTTTGTCTGTGGGGGAGGATTCCTTTTGATAGTATGATGCTCAAATTTCAGTCTCTTCATTGGAAAAAACTTGCCCTAGTGCCACTTACAAACAATTCCCACTCTCAGATTGCAGAAAATTATAAGTTGGGTGTGATCAAGTTCGTGAGACATGTTTCAAATCATACTTGTGGATTCCATTGAATTCATTTCAATTCCATTTTCAATACCATATATACCAGAATTTTACATAATGTCATGAATTGCATTGTTCTAACACATCAATACACATGTTGGGATATGACACATCTGTGTCACAAACTCTACACTCCTTCAATTTAACAATTTTTTTAAAACTGTGTGTATAGTTTCCAATCAACTAAATTAATCCACATACACAAATTTATGTACATGTATCGTGATAGAACCTGTTTCTATACATGTACATGTACAATGTACATAGTGGCTGGGTGTGGCCTGTAGTTGCCCACAAACAAGTCAAAACCTGTATCCTCTTTGAATAACACCTTTCTATCCCACTGTTGAGCTCTGGATTTGTAGGATTATGCTATTTTAAAATCAAATCTCTACTGATGAAGACTTGCACCTTTGTTACATGGCTTTTCCAGAAAGAGAGTTTAAGACCCAGCAGCATGTAATACACATTGTCCTAATATCCTACACCTGAAGGGTTTCCCTCTAATCAAGACTTGTAAGGCTGTCTTCTGGGCTTAAATGTCTTATATTATCCCAGTTGTTTGTTTTTTCCAAGAAATATCTGAGCTGGGTGGTATTTCTGATATTTAGTAAAAGTTAAGGTTTGACAAAAAATTTTGCTGTTGAAAATGATCAGTTTGTGCTTCAAAACATGAAAATATTAGTGAGTACCCCAGCTTTTCACCCTTAGTAGTGTCAGAAAGCACAGTTTGGATGCAGTGTCATAGAATAATCGTTTTTATTCATATTGTAGAAACTTTAAAGTACACTAAAAATATGTCAAGACTTAAATGCTTACCTTAATGTTTCTTCATCCATGTGAACATCATTAAATACCTCTTCAACAAAGTTTGACAATGGTTTTTTTATCTAAATTGTGCCACAACAATGTTTGAATTGTGCCTTTAAATCACTTTAATACATCGGGATATGCTTTCGCTGAGTAAAACCATGTGACTCTTTTACAGTCTTGGCTTAGGAATTAGATGACTTAACAGACAATAGTTATTCCATTTTGAACAATGGAGATTTATCAATCTGTGCATGTGGCATTGAATGAAATCAGCAACTGTTGATTTATCTGTTCTGCCTTCATTTGCTGAATTCTTGTCTTTTCTAATTCCTTCCATATCAATGATTATGCAGCAGATCCATTCAGCCAAAGTAGCTGCATTGTGATAAGTAAAAACAAAACGAAACAAAACAAAACAAAACAAAAACAAAAATGAACAAAAACAAAAATACAAACAAACAAACAAACTTCAATTTGAAGAGAGTCTAGAAACCCAATGTTTCACTGAAAGACTATAAAATATCTATACTCGAAAACTTAGTTTCTTTTCTCAATCATGAAAGAGAACATGATATCAGTTATGCATCGTGAAATTTTGACAGGGAAAATGTATCACAATCCAAAATTTGACCATCGTCTGAAGGGAATGATGTCTTTTACAATTACATTATATGTACACTCTTAAGTCCTCAATGTGGTTAAACAAAAAACAACAAGAACAAAGTTGCAAAGATTTGTAGTGCTTTGCAGGGTGATATTTGTGGAGGTCATAGTAGGCTTGCTAATTACCAATCCCAGATAAACTTTGTTGAAATTTAGGCTTTTAAACAAGTCCTGTATACACTGCTGCCTGTCCATGGGTACCAGGTATTTAAAAAGAAGAAGAAGGAAAAAGATTCAGCCAAAAAGAGGGTCTTGCGTACAGTTGTATAGTGCCACTGATCTGATATGATGATTGGCCTGGGCACTAGAGATTACCTTAAAACCTTACCTTGGAATGATTTAAAGCAATACTATGGGGGAATTCAGGGGATGTTCATGAATGTTAACATTAATGAGTAGACCACAGACTACCGATCATGAGGTCCCTGGTTCAAGCCTCCTGGCAACAGTGGCTGTACCCTAAGGCAAAACGCTTTACATGTATACTGTATACACTGAATATTTCGTGATTTTTTTCTTCTATTTTCATGAATTTTGTAAGTCAAGTGCTATATTCACAAATTTTAAAACATGTGAAAATATTGACTATAATCCCAACATGAATGTGACATGTACGCATGCATTTCTCCATTCAGTTCTCTTCTGTACGATCCAAATGTAACCGCTTGAGACATCATTGGAGAATCCTGATTTGCGAAATTATTGGGAAATCCGGATTTGCGAAAAATTAGACTAGCTATATATTATTGGCAACAGTTCTCATTGCCTTAGTCCCACAAAGCTGTCGGTATGTGGTATCTTGATCATAAGCATTCAAGTGCTTCGTAAGTACAAGGACACCAACAAAGACAAACAAAAACATAAAACAAACAAACAAGAAGAATCAAGATCCTTCTTATTTGTCTCCTTGATATTTTCCCTATGGAGGCTGCCATGATCTATTGACTGCCAGAAACCAACCCCTGCCCTCTCCATTTTTTTTAAAGTGATATATTTTTTAACACAAAACAACTTTCTCACCAAAAGTTTTCCTGATAACATGAAGTATTGTTCACATGAAGGAAAAATGATGAAGAAATGACCCATTTAAAAAAAAAATGCTATTTCACTGCCTCACTCACTCAGTCATATGCTTTTGGGTTGTTGAGAACATTGTATGTACTCCTCAAAACACACACAATTTGTTAACTTGTTGCTGGTTAACTGTATCCTTAACTACAATTAGGATCCAAGATTATGAAATCAACTGTTTGTTGAATGTTCCAAACAATTTTCGGACATTTTGTCCTATCTATGCATTGTAAAATGTCATTAAACTCCTATCAGTGCATGAAAAGAGATTAAATGATCAAGAAACAAAAACATAGATGCTTTGTGGTGCGTGTGGAGAAGCCTACCCCTTAAAGGGACATTCCAGATGATTATTATAATTTCACATCATGTAGTACATAAATCAACAGCTCCATGTATAGATTTTGTGGAATTTATTGTGGTTCTTGCGCAGAGAAACAATACTTTGAAAAACCTTAAACAAATCACACTGAACAAGGATGATAACATAGGAGGCTCACATATTTCAGAAATGTAGCAGAGTAATTCCATTACAATACCGCTTGCTTGCGAGTTTACCTGTGTATAATATATGCATGCCTTCTTTTGTTCTGCTTCCTTGAGCCACAACTAATGCATTCTTATGGTGACCCTGCCATGTCACCGTCCTTGTTCATTGCAATTTGTTATAAATTTCAAAAATATTTTTATTCTTCATCCCAATTATCACAAATTCTGAAACTCTGTCCTACAGTGTAAGTGTAACTGATTTATGGTTGTTCATATGTAAAAATTTGAAAATCATCTGGAGGTCTCCTTTAAAGGACTTTTCTTTTTTTCTCCTTTTTTTTTTGATTGATGCACCTGCAATCTTGTATGTGTGTTGATATTGCTGTGAGACCTTGTAGTCTGTAGCAGGAAGTTCTGAGAACTTCAATTTCTGGTTTACGCGTTAACCAGTTTCCACTATCAATCCGACTCAGATCCAGTGAGTGGCATCCTTCCTCTTTTTATCATGGATGGGTCATCTTCGAGGGTGGATATTGTCTTTGAATTCTATTAATAGACATGAAATTAAAGGAACAAATCAGTGCCATTGAGAGCAAAACTGTTCAAGAAATGTACCCTCAAATGAAAGAGCTGTTGATTACTCATCCTTCATATCACACATCATTGAATATAGAAATAACAGCTTAATGGAAGAGTCTAAAGCAATGCAAAATAAATTGTGCTATTATCTTTTGTTTTTCTGTTTTGAATACCCAATACTTACATGGAATAATGCAGTGTGGTAACCATTTGAGTTGATAATCATGTGGATAATCTCCTTTGCTGTTTTTGGTCTGTTTTTGGATTTTTTTTTCTTTTAGCCACTAGTGTACCTTTTGATTACATTAAATTGTACAACCAAATTGTATTTCAAAAGGACAGAGATTAATTTTAAAGAACAAATCAGTGACAGGAACAATCTTTGAAAATCTTTTCACAGGATCAAAACAACTATTGCACAACAACATTAATCAGTGTTTTTGTACTTCCTATGCATAGCAGAGTTGTTAAAGAGAGTACAATAGCTTTGATGAGATGTTTGGTTTCACTCAGAAGGGAAGGTTGGTATTTGCTTTATTATGACTATGGTTTGGTATGGCATGAACTTTACTTCTCAATTTACAAATGTTGAAGGTTTTGATACTGGCACCGTCCCCTTTGTTGATGAGGTGAACTACAAACCACAACTACTCAGGTTTCTACATTATATTGTGCAAGGAATCTTACTAGTATTGCTTCTTGCAGGGAATGATGTACTAAGCACTCTCTGTACATGTGATATATTTAGATCATGATTTATATCTTTATTGTTCATGCTGTTGTTTGTGTAGATAGCCAAACTCTTGAAAAAATCAAGACTCTGCAGTTTCCTACTATTAAAGTTGGCAACAAACACCTTTCCTGTGTGCAGCAGAAAGATCTTATTATATATTTTTTTTAGATGAATGTCAAGAAGAAATCTATTCTGCTGTAGCAAGTCATACAAATTGTCTATACATGCAATTATATGCATTATTAAAATCATGAAAAAAAAAATCAAACAATTTGTGGAAATCTTTGATATCAGAGTGCTGCAATATCACTTGAGAGCAAAGGTGAAAAACTATCTTGTTACCTGATGCCATCTCAGAAGATTACACTGAATAGAAAGTAAGAATCTTTAGACAATGAGGCCATATGCAGCCACTACTGGAGCCACACAAGACCAGACTTAGTCTTCTCTCAAGGATGCCTGATAATATTGTAAAGAGACCAGCCACCACTGGAGCCACCAAAACCAGACTTAGTCTTCTCTCAAGGATACCTGATAATATTGTGAATTCCATTTCTGTTCTCCTCCTCTTCACTGAACAGGTGGTTGTGTGGATCTCCATTCCCTGCATTGACAACGTGGGCTCCTGTACCTATGACGACGGCTGTGACCTCCTGACCCAGGCCTTCCCAGGGGCCTGCCCATCCCAGTTCATCAAAGCCGACTTGCCATGCCACTGTCCCTTCAGCAAGGTCAGTCTAAGTCATCTCCATGTTCTATCGGTCATCTTCTGTCATACGACAGTGGTGCTTGGTTGAAACTAATTGATGCCTGTTGCCATAGTGATACGGAGTAGACCACAAGGAGGTCTATCATTTTTCTGCTTCCTGGTGCTAGTGTCTGGAATAGACCACTTCATAGGGTTACTTTGTAACCAGTTAAAGAATTTTGCAAGGAGTAGACCTAATGAGGGATCTTGTCATATTTTATTTCATGTCCCATTTTGATGGATGAAACTTCATGATTCTTCATTAAGATCATCATCATCATCACTTTGCTCTTCTGTTTAAAGTCAAATTGATAATCAAGAAGCATTGCTCTCTGGAAACATTTCAATCCTTGAAATCCAATCTGCACCCAATAATAGTACATGCCTTGTCAGATAAGCCTTGCACAAACCTTCTGGTTGTCATGGACAACCCCGATCACAAAGGTTTACATGAAATTTGATTTGAATTGATATTTGAATTTGAATTTAAAATCAGTAAAGCAGTCTGTTGCTCTACCCTCAAGGTATTGATGATGCCAATACCAGAGAAAAATAAACTAAATCCGCAAAAAACTCCTCTTCCAGCAAAAACTTTGATGCAGAGTTCCAGTTGAATGTTCAGCACCTTACTTTCAATAGGGGATATGTGGGATCCCATTGTTTCGTGTGTGATTGAAGCTATGCGTTAATTCTACTGTAAGGACGCTAACTGTAATGACAGTTTGCAGGTTTGCACAATGTTTAAAGGGCCCTGAAATCCAAATGCATGTTGATTTGTGTTGAAACTTGCATGTTTCTGTTATTAATAATGTGACTAACAAAAGACATGGTGAGGGAACATGCAAGTTATGCTGAGTCGAGGGGAAGGTGCATTCCAATGTCTTTTGTTTAACATTTCAGTACTTTAGCAATGATTGACAGATGAGGTCATGTCAAGAATATTGGTTTGGAAGTATTTTTTGTGGGCATTCCCAAGTAATCTGAAGAAAAATAGAAGAAAAAATGGTGAAAAATATATGGAATGTGTCTAGATATTCGTTTCACTGCAAAAGTGATGTTGAGGGTATCATAAATTAACACAAATCAACATGCATTTGGATTTCGGGGCCCCTTTAAATGTACCATCAATTGCATCGACATTGTCTAATATTTGTCTTATTGTTTGTTTCCGTAGGGCAATTACACACTCCCACCCACAGCTTTTTTTGTCGATACATCTGGACTTCCGTCGTTCTTGACCTCTGGAGACTATGAGGCTACGGTCGAGATGAAAGACAGTAAGGGAAACATGCTTGGCTGCTACGTCGCCACATTCACCCTGAATTAAATGTCAAAGGAGGTGGAATTGTACAGTATGTCCCCCCAAAATTACAATCAGATTTCCGCAGTGATAACTTTCAATATGATTAAATTGTCTGAATGCTATTTCAGGGTCTTGAATTATAATATCTCATCTACATTTTGCAGAAAAACCCATTCAATTTGGTCAAGTGGTCGTGGAGATATGTGGATGATTGTAAAGCATGTCATGGGTCTGTTTCTTCCAAGTTTGGCACTTGCATGCTCATAGAACTGCATATATGTGAACACAATGGACAAAGCTTGGCAAGAAGGGATTTGTGACATTCTCTACAAAGATCCTCATTTCTCTTTCACCACTGAAGCAAATCAGATAGGGTTTTCTGCTAGATGTCGGTAATAAGTTACAGTTTCATACCCTGAAATCTTATTGGGATTGATTCGCTACTTTTAAAGTTTTCACTGTGGAGGGTCCCATTGTATTTTTTGGGGGGACCGTGCTGCTGTTCTGAGGCATAGAGAATCACTAAAATGACTTGCCGAAGAGAATGATTTTACAGAAACTTGAATAATGACTTGACCACCATGATTCTGCACCTGAGTTTCTGTTCAGCAGTTGGTGTTTAATGCCATCCATGAATGAGGAGGTTGTTATAGACTTAAGACCATGCAATAATGCGAGATGGTCTTGTATGCATGCAACACACAGGAGCAAGTGAAAACTTCAATCATTCGAAAAATCAAAGTTTTTTTTTAATCAATTCACCTGAGGTCGAACTCCAACTCTAGCATTAATTCAAGTAACATGTATCGTAGCAAATATCTGCACCTGACTGATTATAACAGTACTTTTCTTCTTGTTCAATGGCACCTTAGATTATCCATGATCTTAAGAGAAGATGAATTTGGAAATTTGTGAATTTCAATGCTAACTTGTGGACAGTTTCCCCTAATGCGCAAATAAGTTGAAGAATGAGTACTAAAAGCATTTCAACTGTTGCATACTGCGACCTACATTTTGATTGACAAAAGTTTGGACATGTATATAAGAATACCTATTTTTATGCCTCCGCCACGAAGTGGTGCCGGAGGCATTATGTTTTCGGGTTGTCCGTCCGTCCGTCCGTCCGTCCTTCCGTCCGTCCGTCCGTCCGTCCGTCCTTCCGTCCGTCCGTCCGTCCGTCTTTCCGTCCGTCCGTAATGAATTTTGTGGACAAGGTAACTATCAAAAGCTGTTGAGGTATCCTAATGAAACTTGGCATGTATGTGTATTAGGGGGTGAAGTTGTGCCTATCAACTTTTGGGTGCACGTGCTCAAGGTCAAAGGTCAAAAGGTCAAGGTCAAATACATAAAATTTCACTATTTCCACCATATCTATGCAATGCCTGAAGATATTTTTTTGAAACTTAGTGTATACATGTATTACCCAATTTAGATTCTCTGGTGAAAGTTTAGGTCATGAGGTCAAAGGTCAAAGGTCAAAAGGTCGAGTGAAAGTATTACAACTTCTTTTTTTATCTGTAAATTGGAAAATTGTTTAAGGTATCTTCATGGAACATAGTATATACATGTACTGACTGGCAGTGGTTATCTAGAGAATGTAGGGTTCATGGTATCAAAGGTCAGGGGTCAAAGGTCAAGTGCAACACTTCAAAATTTTACTATTTCCCTCATGTTCATGCAATGCCAGCAGGATTATTATTATTTTTTTTTTACACTTGGTGTATGCATGTGTAACCTAATAGAAATTCTCTGGAGAGTTTTTCTTTTTCTTTTTTTTTTTTGGTTTGCCTCAAAGGTCAAAAGGTCAAAGATCAAGTGAAAGTGCTGAACTAACTTTTTCCTCCATATCTCAGAAGTGGCTCAATTTATCGTGAAACTTACTGCATATTTATGCATGTTCTACCTGAAAGTGATTATCTTATGAATTTTAGGGTCAAAGGCCAGATGAACATGGTAACAATTTACTATACAGTACAGAAATTGCACTTTTTCTCCATACCGGTACCATGAAAATTACTCAATGCATAAATGTATGAATGGGTCAAAGTCAAGTTAAAGTCCTTAAATCCCCAAATACATGCTCTCCTATTCATCCAATTAAACCAAGGTCAAGGAAGGTGAACATTCAACACATTTGTGACAAACTTGTCATTTCAATATTTTGCCAGTTTTGTGAAAATGTAATCACACATTGTCCACATGTACATTTACTATCT
The DNA here is from genome assembly GCF_040938485.1 of Diadema antillarum. Taxonomy (NCBI): domain Eukaryota; kingdom Metazoa; phylum Echinodermata; class Echinoidea; order Diadematoida; family Diadematidae; genus Diadema; species Diadema antillarum. The sequence goes on from NW_027271035.1 coordinate 1,666,474, forward strand.
AGACCTATTAGGAGAATCATGCATTATGGCGGAGGCATACCAGTCACCATAGCGACATTTCTAGTTTCAACTCTAGCATTATTAGTCAGTGTTAATGGGGAAATTCAGTCCAAATATAACTTAGTCTGATAAGCAATGGTGTAATTTTCATCCAAATGGGAAGAAAAATAAGGAACTTGTGACATTTTGAAAGTTTTGCTATTTTTGGGGGGAAACAGTTCTTGAACAGTCAGTATGAATATGCAAATGGCAAAGTGATCATATTATCTCCTCACAACTTATATAGTTTGTACATAAGATTTTGAAATTTTCAGTTTTTCATTGAAATTCAATTATGCCCAAGGCTCAAATCTTTGTATATATAACTGATCACTATTCTGAAGTTATTCAACCAGGAATGACATCATGTTTCAGACTTCAATGACAGAAACATTGAATTTTCATCATTTTCTTGTACACGATCAATGGAAAATTGTGAGGGTATAACATGGTTAGTTCACTCATTTGCATATTCATATTCACTATACAAGAACTGTTTTTGCAGAAATTAGCAAGACTTCAAAATGTCATGACTTCCTTATTTTTCGTCCAATTTCAGTCAAATTTTTACCGTTGAACTTGTAAGATTTTACTCTTTTTTATCAGTCAGACTAACTCATATTTGGACTGCTTTAAAGGAGATGGAATGGAGTGGTGATGGGACCAAGGCGATATTAATGATTCCAACCATGAGCTTCCCAATCCTCAGATTTTTAGTCACTCTATATTTTTGCATCATCTGTGACTAAACAGCATTTGTGCCTTTGAATTTTGATGTAATTTATGACAGTGTATATAGGTAGGTATCCACATTATGATTTGTACAGTAGTATTATATCTCCCCCCCCCCCCAAAAAAAAAAAATACATTTCTGCTTCATAGTGTTGTGGAAATCTTTTTTTCAGCAGGCAGACAAAATGATTCTTTGACAAAATGTCCTTAAAAATACTACCTTGAATGTGGTTACCCTATCAGATATGTGACTACTACAATTGTGTTTGGTAATTAAACAACCTAATGACAGGAATAAGAGTGCAAACATTTGGGTTTTTGTGCGGAAATATACTTGTCTCAAACTTTTAGAAAAAAAGGTCTTATTTCATGTTTGACTCAGAAACACAAAAGTTATGTCAGTTCTCGTTCTGGTGTTTTTGTTTGTTTTTTTTTCCAAGAACAATGCTCAGAGTGTGAGAGGATTTGGAGATGCTGCACAAACACAAACTAGATTTTACAAGTTTTGTAGAAAACAGAAACATTTTTCATCTGCAAAGGAAACTCTGTTATTTTGTGTGCTATGTTCTGTATGTTTTTCTTCTTTTTTTTCTTTACATAATTTCTCTTCCAGAGTTTCCATTAGTTCTAGGCAATAATTTTGCTCTTTGACCTCTCTCTCTCTCGACCTGGAAATACTCGCACAAAGTAATATCTTGTTGACATTATACATCATGTGCAGTTAACATTATATCATTTCATTATTTTCTGAAGTTAAATGGTAAACTTTAGTGAGATCATTACTTGCTAATAATATCTGAGAGCACTGGAGAGTACTGATGTTCTGCTGATTTGTGTGTATGTTTTTATGGAATGGTAATCAATGTCTTCTAAGTGGGTGCTGTTTGTTATTCCGAAAGTTCGTTAATCCGAAACACACCAATTCCCTATGCCTAGAGGTTTGTTAATCCGAACATTTGTGGCGTTATTTCGAATTTTCATTATTCCGAAGGTTCGTTAATCTGAAATGAAATAGGGTTCGCTATTCTGAAGGCTCGTTTATTCGAAAATGAAATAGGGTTCGTTATTCTGAAGGTTCTTAATCCGCAAAATGAAATAGGGTTCGTTATTCTCCAGGTTCGTTGATCCGAAAATGCAATAGTTTCCGTAATGAACCTTCGGAATAACGAGCCTTATTTCATTTTCGGATTAACGAACCTTCGGAATAACGAACCTTATTTCATTTTCGGAATAACAAACCTTCAGAATAACAAATCTTCGGAATAACGAACCTTCGGGATAACGAACTGTAACTTTCTAAGTGGTGTGTATGTGTCTGATGGCAAGATGAAAGTTCAATTTTATATTTTTGATAGAAGTCACCATTATTTTCACAAACATGAAATTATAATCCTGATGATTGTGAATTTTGATCTACAAGGATTTTAGAATATAATATTATGCTGTATTTCTAACATAATTATGTAGTTGTCTGTATATGGCAATAAAATATGTAGAAATCTAGCATGTCTGTTTGATTTGTTTTTGTTCAGTGTTTTGATGAATGTAATATTGAGAGTAATGATTGAGCAGTATTAATAAATCCAATTTAGATCATTTGTGTATGAAATATGTCCTACACCACCTCCCCCCCCCCCCCCCACACACACACACACTGGCATAAGGCCTAAATTAGCAAATGTTGCGAGAAATACCTCCCTGAATACTGTAGATCACTTTTATCTGTGACAGCCCGAAAACTTTCAAGAGACTTGCTTGGCACAACAAGAACTCATACATTGAATTTAGATCAGATGTGAAGAACTTCATCAACATGCAATAGCTGAACAAATAGAATGATGATGGCTAAATCAAAGATGTACATTTATGTAACCCTCCTTTAAGAATAAAACACACAAACACAAACACACACAGGCACAGGGAATAAAATCTCCATCATAAATTATGCAAACATAGAATGATGTAAAAATATGAGATGAAAGGAAATTGCTAAAAACACTCCAAACATAACCCTCATTTCTGATAGAAAGTTCACCTTTATTGTCATTTTCGTGATGTTATGAACAACATTTCATACAATCTTTATACACTCATGGATAAAGAGCTGACATTCCACTTTTTTTTTATAGGTTGTGTAAGTAGAATTTGCTACAATTGTGTGGGCTGTTTTTGTTTTGTTTTTGTTTGTTTCTTGGTGATCGTGTGTGTGTGTGTCTGTGTGTCTGTGTCTGTGTGTCTGTGTCTCTGTGACCTCTAGCTACAAGCAGAATAAGCAGGGCTTATATATTTTAAAATAAACTTGAGTTTAACTTACAATACAATAATTTCACAGTGAAAGGCTTGTCATTAACAATGGCTGCCTTTCCAAGTGCATACAATGTAAAGAGAAGAATAAGATCTGGGCAAATATGGAGTGTTCAGGAAATATCAAAATGCTCATTTCTTTATCCATTTGTGGAAAATGACACGACAACTACATATATTAGAGTTATTTCACTGGAAACTTTTTGAGAGAGAAAAAGGCATACGTTAGTGTAAGGTCCAAACTGTCCACACATGCAATGATATGATTCCAGTGTACAATTGTGAGTATTGAAAATCGAATCAATCGAGACAATGACATAAACAAACTCACAACTGTCCATCCACAGAGGTCTATAATTCTATAAAGTGAGAAATAAACTGGAAAATGCACACTCATGAAAGAAAAATGCAAACAATGGAATGGCAAGAAGTGATTTCATGTTCTTAACAAAAGACAACCTGCAAATGCAGCACACAGAAGAAAGGACCATTAACTCTGTGTTTTTGGGCCGTCTGTGTTATGCAGATCACAACTAACCATATTTGAAATTACAGTCATATCACCAAGTGTTAAAAAGGGGTGGTAAACTCTGCCAGCAACTTCAAAATGTGACCCTGCAACACAAAACCACCAAAAAGTTGCAAGATATAGGTTTTTAGTTAAGGGAATATTCAGATTCTGAATGAGCAGACTCTAGTAAGTTTTAAAATGATATATAATTTAAGCAAGTAGACTTGTAATACCCTACCTATATACAATAATAGAAAGAAAGTATGCACAGTACAAAAGTGTTTGCCGAGAAGAGGCTTTGAAGTCTGTGCTCTGTGCAAGGAATAGGGGGAAAAAATCACAGGATGTATAAAACTCCATGGCAACCACAATGAAGAGATTTGAGCTGAGATTTTGCTCATATCTTATTAATGGCTAATACTAAACTTTAAAAGCAGTACCATTATCTTTTCAAAAGTTATTAGAGTTAAAAGTGAAGCATATGTAAATTTTCTAAGAAATGAAAAGGGGCTTCTAAGACATACCTAATCATACTATTTGAAAAAGGTGTTCAAAAAAATGACAAAATTGCAATTTCTCATTAGTTTTATAATCACAAACTTTAGAATTAATTGACTTGCTCCCTCACAAAAAATATTCAAAAAAATTGACAAGTTGACCCATTCCATCTTTTTTTTGAGTCCTCACGTAAAAATATTTTGGACAACATTTTGTGGGTTTTGTGATGCACAGTCACATACGATGCGTAATGTTTTATCAGGTGAAATGTTGACACAAATCATCACCGGTTGATTGATTCTAATTCTGTCCAAACTTTTCACACAATGTTCAAACACCACACTCACTATTGAGAGTGGTTACTATGTACCTTTCTGATATCAGAGGCACTTTTTCTAGTACATGTTTCAAGGTATTTCCTTTTTGAAGTTGTTGACAAAGAATGGATACATGTGTACATGAAAGAAAAGTACTTTGACCTGAAAAATAAAACCCTCACATGACACATGTTCACACATGTTCAAAGGTATTTCCTATTTGCAGTTGTTGAAAAAGAACAGATGTACAATTTACGACATGTTCATGAAAGAAAAGTGTTATGAACTTGGATATAAAAACCATTCAAACAGTGCACTTCTTTAGTTCTGAACATGCTTCTTTTCATGTACAATACACACTGTATCAGTGGGTGTGTGGAAGTTAATTAAAATACCCAAAGAAAACAAGATAAAGGGGGGAATTATACAGTAACCGAATGTGTATACTATTGCATTATAATCCAACATATTAAAATTTCTATGGCATATACTGATTATAGCAAATTGCAATTTCAAAGTTCTCATTTTGAAACAATGAACTACTACGCTACTATGCCGATATACCTTGTAAGGACTGATAAGATGGATGACTTTTATGAAGACAGTGTATAAAAATGTTGACACACTTTAATATTCAAAGGTGGCAATTGTGCCATGTGAAAGACCTATGGCACTAAAAGTTAGTACAAAAATATGGTGGACACTGTCACTCTTAAAACTTTGTCAAAAAAAAAGACAAAAGAAAGAAAGAGACTGATATTCTTTCACCTTTTCCTTATAAAGTAAACAACTGAAGACCCACTCTGCTAATAGAAACAAAATTTCACAGTGAAAGAGACTGATATGACTCAGTGTTGTATGCTTTATTATGTAAATTATTACACACGTAAACATCATGTAAATCACTACATAGTATACACCCCTCAGAATCATATAAAATTTGTGAAGAATTCCCTGCAAAACAGGTAAATAATATATTCTATGAAATAAACAAACATACAAACGATGTGTCATAGTATTGTGTTCAATGTTTTGTTACTAGAAATACACACAGTGAGAAATCCAACTACAGAAATATTTACGACTTGACTTTATTTCCACAAAAATTATGTTGATTATGTGGTGGTGGACTTTCATACAGTCATGAAAGAAAAGCCAAGTTTGAAATAACTTGGAAACTCGATAAGAGCAGCTAATTTTGTTTGTGCATCTTTTACATGGGTACAATCAAGTGCTGAAAAAACTGGCAATTTGCATAGTATTTTATCACTTTGTTCAGACGGACAAGTCAATAAAAGAATGACTGCCTTTAATATCACTCACAGCCAAAGTTATCTCTACAGTAAAAACAATTAACCAGCCTTTAATGGCTAGAAATATTTAAAACATCTCATAAAAACAAAACATTCATTTCACCTGTCACATCATACACTCAATGACTTATGTAGATGCAAAGTGTACATCCTGTAAACTATTGATATACAGGCATCTGTATAACACAACTACATCTTTCAGGAATGAGTGACAATAAAGGCAACTTTTCCCTGAGCACTTTCATCTCTGGAGATCCCCTCAGAGAAATGTCACAGAATTGACCAATTTTCATTTAAATTCACTGAGTGTTTTGCAAACTATTCATGGTAGGTTCGAACAATGGCCGGAGTAAAACTAATAGGTAGATGGTAAAATGCCCCAGGCAAGAAAAACAAATTGTTCAGCTCATTGGATATTTTTTTCATGATTTTGATACAGCACAGCACAAAAAGCCCCAGCTCCACTAATCATGATGTTGATAGCAGTAGACACTGGCTTGTGATATTCTGGTATCCTATGTCACAATGAGCCTTCACTGCAGATTTTCTTGATAAAATAATGGAGTTAACATGACACACAATGTACAAAAGAGAAATTTGGCAAGGTGAGAATTAAAGGTATGTCTTAGTCTAGTCCGTTTCATTTCACTCCAAATATCTGGAATGATCACATCACTATATTGTCAATCCACTCCACTTGGCTTGTAATCTTCTGGCAAATGCTTTCCCTTGACCTCTGATCTTTGACCTCTATGACCTCAAAGCCTCAATTTTACTGGCATTGGCATTCTTTCATATGCTCATGATGGTGCCATGCTTAAGTGAAATTCTTAAATACATACAAAGTTACAGCATACCAGTATAGATATAATGGCATTGGCATTCTTTCATATGCTCATGATGGTGCCAAGCTTAAATGAAATACTTAAATACATACAAAGTTACAGCATATAGATATTCTTTCAAAATTTTAAAACTTTTATGACATCTGCCAAAAGATCTGACAACTTAATAATTGTCTTATCATAGCCCATTACTTTGTCAGGCTAGATTGGAAGTTCATAAATTGGGTCTTGAATTATCGCTTCTGATATAAGCTGTCACAGTTGACCCTTCACCTCTGACCTTTGCCTTGAGGACGACTAATTCTCATAAGTTCATATTTTCAAGGTCACACATACGTAGTCTTAACTGTACCTAGATATCTGAAGTTGTTTTTGAGTGATGTTTGTAACAAGAAATAACTGCTAATATGAAAAATGACAGTCTTGTCGCATTCTTCAAATCATGGCGTCAATAATAATCATGGATTAAATGATCCCTCATCTAGCTCTCCAACCAAAGAAAAAAAAATGGTTATCATATGTGTATAATAACAACCATATTTAGTGCACATCTTTACGTAAGAGTGTAGCACACAATTATTGAATAATATCACAATACAGCATGTGCATCATACTTCCAGCAATGTATATCTTTATTCTGGTACAGCCTCTGAAAGCACTAAAATCCTTTTGTGGAAGAAACACCCACACAAGCTTCCAACATGGTCCATCAACAGCCTTCTGGGCAACTTGTGAGAACGTAACTTACCAACGTCTACCCAACCCTTACTGTGCTTTGGTAGCTGATTGGCACGCAAGCTGGAGTGCAGTCTTTACTAACTGGTATCTAGATGTCTTGAAACTAATAGTCCATGAATAGAGGTTACATAATCCATGTAATCTCTATTGTACACGACACAGTGGCTTTCCTGTGGGACTGAGGCACATTGCTCAACCTATTCGCTCAAGTATGGAGGGATTACTGAATACTGGTGAATAAGCTTGGCAAGTTAAGCCTAGTGTCTGGGCACAAGAAAGGGTTAGGTGAATGCCTCATTGACTCTTAACTAATTTCCTACAAGATTTTGAAATGTCCATAGACTTTGCACACAGCCCATCAGCTTGCCATAGTCCAGAGACTCCAACTCTCCCGTTTTCGACGGGAGATCTCCCGCCGAAAACCCATTTTTGCAAAATCTCCCGTTCTCCCGCTTGAGATTTGATTTCTCCCGCCCTGGCTCTGTGTCTCCCGGTGGAAAGGATTTCTTACTTATAGCTATCGTAAGTTGAAAAATAAGCCTTAGATAGCACCAAAGAACATCTAGAACCCTAGAAACTTCGCGCTTCGCACACATCAACTTCGAGTCTCCCGTTTGCTAGGGGTTTCGGGAGGGAGAATCTCCAGATCAGAAGGTGCTTGGGGTTGGAGTCTCTGATAGTCAGTGGGTTAATTACTGGTACATGAGCACACTATCGGTGCAGCCTGGAAGATAGCATAGCCTTCTCGTGGAGGAGTCTCTAGCACTTATAAAGTTTTGTCTGTCACTGCATTGAGTATTAAAGGTATCAAGTATTTGGACCAACTGCATCCACACATCTGAAAATTGTCGATGGATAAAAGGTCCCATTCATTTTATCATTTATAGGATAGACTCCGGTCACTTTGTGATGAAAAATTGTAAAATATCTGACTCCAGCGCCACATGATCTGTATGGGCAGACAGTCGTTGCACTTTTACTAGATACGCTTGTGACTTAAGGCTGGGAAAAGACTGGCGTCATTTTGAGACTTTCACCCCATGATGCTGTAAAAGTGAGGGCTACTACTAAGGACCTTTGATAATATGGATGGAATGCATTAGCAATCATCACACCACAAGAATCTATTAACCCTCTCATGACAGTTACGTGAAAATTCTGACATTGCATATAAACAAATATTGCCCATGAGACTGAAAGTGTTAATCTGTGATTGCTCTGAACATCAATTGGTTCCTACGGTCAGTGCAATAATAGTTAACCCATGCTGCCATAACGTCTTCCTTTGACATAACAAGAGTATGGAAAGAAAGAACTCAAAGAGTTAATCTCTCTCACTATTTCTCTTTCACTTCAAAGGGAATGCATCTCATTCTGTCAGCAGCCTCCATCTAGTCATCCTGCAAGAAAAAGATAAAATATTCATGGGAGATATCAGTAAAGTAGTGAGTAGAGTTTGCATCAAGCAAAGAACTGTTCGGCTGGATTCTGCGATGTGGTCTGATATTCACTTCTCAGGATCACAATTTAATTAGCTACTTGCAGTGATTAATCTTTGTTGAAGCATTTCTGAAGAGGTTGCATGGTTCTCAATGACAGTTACTGTAACCACTGCTCAAGAAATAGTTCTGCACTTTGGCATAGTCTATAAAAGAAGAAAAATGGTTTAATCCTGTTGCATAAGGATGACACAGCAATGATAAGGGATGAAAAGTTTAATTGGCATCGCTCTTGTAATTAAATCTAATAAAGTTCTACTCCATTACATTGCCTTCTGCATCATGGTGGTTTTGAAAGTATAGCTGGCAATTTACAATATACGGATACAAACACATATTAAGATATATACACTAGATTAAAAAGGAATTATGAACCATATTATCTTGAACACACTTTGTCAATCCTTCCATCCACTCCATGCTGCAAATATATATGATCCTTTTAATAGCATTGCAAAGATATACAAGAGAAAATTCTCTGGCAAGCATATTCCTTGCAACTGATCGACAAATTACCCTACATCGACGTAAATTTTAATATGCCGATGTAGGGCAATTTGTCAATCAGTTGCAATGAAAACATCTCAACAGAAGAATTTCATGAATTTGAATAAAGCCTATTCTTATTGCCTGAGCATTAGGATATGGGATTTAGATTCATATTTACCATAAGAATGAAAATAAATGCAGACGACTTTTTGGGAAAATGACGAAGAGAGTTCGATCTTACCCATTCATCATCTTCGACGCCCTCAAAGTCATCCTGGGGCAATGGTTCTGCTTTCAGGGCAAGCTTGTTGGTCATGGCGGCCATGATCTGATCGAGGAATCATGAAACATGGATGATCACATGGCACAAAATTATTTTCTCAATAGTGATGATACAACTGATATCACTGATAACCAAAGATAGTAGATAAAAGATACGAAGGCGCGCGATAAAAATGGACACAAAATGGCTACCCTACATGACGATACAAAAGAGAGCTAAGTACAAACTCAGTACACCTAGAAACATCATTTATTTCCAAAGGTAGTGGTATTTTTATTATCTTAAAAAGATTTAAAAATTATAGTCATAGCTTTTTTTCGATTAAGGAGATTATTTTGAAGAACAAGATTTTAGAGTAAAAAGGATTATTTCGTGGAGGTAAAAAATTGGCAACAACAGGATCTCACAATCAAAATGATTGGTAAACAACAACAACATCTTCAAAGACAGCACGTCTCAGGCAAAGACACACATCACCTGAGACGCGCTGTCCCTGAAGCCGCTGCTGCTGTTTATCAAGCGTCAAGGCAGCGCGTCTCAGGTGATGTGTATAATACGCTTGAGGACCGCGCACTGTCCATTTGTTTTGTACAGGATTAGCGCGCACTTTCGTGTCTTATTAGGTGATACGCTATCAGCGTATCACCTATTGTGATTGTCAAAATTTCTCATTTTTTTTATTCTTCTTTCTTTCTGCCACATTTTGTGTCGTCAATATCTCAACAATGATATTACGGAATGACATGACATTTTCAGTCAACATGTCTCATAACAATATCTGGGCACAATAAGGTTTTCATGACAGTAACATATCTATGACGTCATCTAGGCGCCATTTTGTGATTTTCGGACCTTGTCACATGATCGATCATAACTTCATAACTAGATATCATTTCTGTATCATTTTCGGTGGACATAAAGTTCAGGTCAGGCTCTATCTTACTTTTTAACACTAGTTACCAAGGTCATCATTACGCGCGCATTAGCGCGCGTCAAAGTTTTAAAAGGCTCAAAACGACTTCCCAATGGGAAATCTCGAAGTTTCAGACAATTTTAAGCGTTTCAAACATCTTCTCGCGTGCGCGTCCGTCCGCGCAATTTCGCGCGCAGAGGGCGTGACCAACATGACAATGCAATTTTTTTGACTGATTTGGATTTCTGATACTTTGAGTAACAATATCCATTGATTTCCGATCGATTTTGACCTATAACAAAGGAATGCACTGGCGTCAAAGTTGAAATTCCACGCGCGCGTCTTTCTGCAAATATAGTGAAAAAACATGTTTTTGTTTATGTCGCCATAGGTCTTTAAAACGTCTGGTGACCCTATATTTCTATTGCATATTGCAGGGGTGTATCCAGGATTTTTTCTGGGGGGGTCTAATCAAAATTTTTGGACCTTTACCTTTGCGAGGGAGCGGAGCGACCGAGCGGGGGGAGGGTGTGGGAGGGGGGTGTCCCCCCTCCCACAGTAGGGAGTTTTTGAATTTTATATCTTAAAATGGGGCCATTTTGTGCATACAAAAGTGACTTTTTCTGCATGGCAGTGCGGCTTAGAAATAAGGTATGGCATATTAAACTAAGTTACGAAATTTACGAGATTTTGACAATTTGCTGGAACACCACCAGGTCACTTTTTTTCCTGTTGTATATAGGGCAAAAAGCCCTCAAAAAACAAAAATGTCTTTTACAAAAAGTGGACCTTTTGAAAATTTGGGGGGGTCGTACGACCCTCCCGACCCCCCCTTGCATACACCCATGTATTACAAAAGCATATGAATTGGAAATAACGTTTCAAGTACCAATATTGCCAGGAAAACTCATGACGTCATCATATCATCATCTGAAATCAAAAAAGTGGAATTAATTTTTTTGAGGTACTGTTTCTGACATTCATTTACTCGTATCTCTATTGTTTAAGCTTAATATTACCCCAAATTCAGATATGTTTTACTTTGAACATTTACCTTTCAAGTCCATGTCATGGTTTTAAAATTTGATGATGTCATCATACTTTAAATTGTGATTAAAAGTAAAGACACAAAATCGGACAAGTTTACGTGTTATGTCTATGGGAGGTGATTTTTTTTAAACCATGCATTGACTTGACAACGTTTAAGCACCTTTATCTCAGCTGATTTTGCTCCATTTCCTCTGAAACTTAAGTATGTTGTAGCTCAGACAATAAGCTGCAGTCATCATGTATTTTATATTTTCAAATCTCCTCATTAGGTCGACAATTTTGTAGTTAAAAACTGAAAATGAGAATGCAATCTGTACGGAACAATTCCCGATTGTTCTTTGCAACTGGATATTGGTCGAATCCACGCGGCCACTTGTGGGAAGTTGAATAGCGCCATCACAAGTCAACGCTATAACGACAGTGTTATTATACATTTAAGTTTCTCATTCGATCTTCAGGACAGCCGTATGGCGTAATCGCTTAGCGCGCTGGGTGTTCATAACGCCATACCGGAAGGAGAGAAGTTCGACTCCCGCAGGACTTTTCCCGTTCTTTCTTTTTCTTTTTTTTTTTCGGCAGTTCAGCTTTACTCCGATGTCATTTATCATATTATTTTATAAAGTGTACGTAACCCGTGAACACGGCTGCTCTATTTCCCTTGTTTTGTATTGGAGTTTGGAGATTGGGTTTGCTTCATTAATTTTGTCACACTTAATGTTGTAAATTGCCCCTTGTTACAGTGTCCCGCTTGCCACCTTTCGTTTGCTCTTTCCTTTTCTCTTCATTGGTTATTGTTATACTGTAACAGGATAGGTAGGAACATGTACGTTTAAATAACTTGCAGGAATGGGAGCTGAATTGATTAACTCTAGTCCAGGTGTATGGCGTCTCGCTCATCTCTTTGAAATTCCAGATTGTTATTGTTTGACCTAATAACGGAGTTGTAGACAGGTTTTATGTTACTATAGAGGTATCTTGTGCCACATGAGTGGAAGGCATCACTGTTTAGTGGTAGTAATGAACTTTTTCATGTTGTATATGGTATAAAGATATAAATTTCACATCCAATCTTCGGGACAGCCGTGTGGCTTTATAGTCACTTGGCGTGCTGCATGGTCATTACACACCACCTTAGGACGAGATGTTTGAGACCCGCAGGACGCTATTATTTTTTTTCTCTCTCTTTCTTTGTTTTTCTTTTGGCAGTTCAGCTTCATTCCGATGTCATTACCCCACGACACACAGTCACTCAAGTTCCCCCTTTTTTTTGTCGGAGGCTGGAGGTTGGATTTGCTTCATTTATCATACGTAATGTTGTAAATTGCCCTTGGTATACAGTGCCCCGCTTGCCACCTTTCGTTTTCTCTTTCCTTTTCTCTACGTTTGTTCCTGTTACACTGCACAAGACAGGTCGGAAAATAATTTACATAACACAACCGGAGCAGGAATGGCAACTGAATAAATTAACTCTAGGCCAGGTGTATGGCGTCTCGCTCGTCTCTTTCAAATTCAAGTTGTTATTGTTTGACCCAATAACGGAATTGTAGACAGGTTTTATGTTGCTATAGAGGTATCTTGTGCCACATGAGTAGAAGGCATTACTGTTTAGTAGTAGTAATGAACTTTTCATGTCCCTCCTTGTCAATTATAGTGTGTTCAAAGGGGTTGTGTGTCTATCTGCCAAAGAAAAGGAAAACCTTATTTTCGTCATGGCTATTTCTCTATACGTAACCGTAGGTGATGAGTATTGTTGGTATCTGAGCAGTGAATAGCACAGCATCAGGCTAAAATCCCCCTTAGTTATACGCGCTAAGCGTTCAATTTGATATATCTTTATTTATGTAGTCAATCACTGCTAATGGAGTTACAGAATTATGTTATGACACCTTTCACTGAAAGTTTGTAAAGCAAAGTTTATAGACAAGGCAAGCAATTGTACATGAATAATACCAATGATTTCAGAGGGAAATTATGGTATACCTAAATGTAAGGGTATCATTGCTTTGGAATTGCTGAGACAATATCTTGGCACGAGGGCTTCCACCTCTAATAACTGATCCCTTTGAAGATGTGTCGGTCACGGGTGATCGTCATGATTCGTCTTTCACGTAGAAGCTTCCGTTCCACACTCTTAGTTCGAGAAGACTTACCATCATACTTCAAATTGTGATTAAAGGTAAAGACTCAAAATCAGACAAGTTGACGTGTTATGTCTATGGGAGGTGATTTTTTTTTTAAACCATGCATTGACTTGACAACGTTTAAGCACCTTTATTTCAGCTGATTTTGCTCCATTTCCTCTCAAACTTAAGTATGTGGTAGCTCAGACAATAAGCTGCAGTAATCATGCATTTTATTTTTTCAAATCTCCTCATCAGGTTGATAATTTTGCAGCTAAAAACTGAAAATGAGAATGGAATGTGGACCAAACGATTCCTGAATCATCTTTCACATTATAAGCTTACGTTCCTCAAATTTTCTCGTCAAGACGTACATGGCCGAGAGGATAAAGGCGACGTCACAAGAGACGTGATGTTGCACACGTACGGGTTCGAACCCCAAAGGAGCACGAAACAAAATACTTATATCTTTTGCTTTTTTTCTTTTATGGAGTATTCACCTTCGTCCATGTAGAAATCACGTTTTCATGTAAACGTACACACACACACACAGGCACACACACACACACAGACACACACAATATCCCTTTGTTTTGTGTTGGAGACCACATTGCTTTGACAGGCAACTTGGACTTGAAATTACAAATGTTAAAGTGAAGATGACTCTTAAAAGACCGCATGGCCATGTTTGATTTTTTTTTTTTTACAATATAAAGACCTATTGGTAAATATTCATTCACATATCCTTTCCAATCAACTTACTTGAACACGCCGACACCACACGAAATTTTCAATTAGTTGCATGACAGAAACAATTTCATCTGAATTATGTAGGACTGTATAAAGAATTGGACTTCACGAATATTTCTCAATATTACTTCAAGTCGCTACTTAACATTATTTTCGTTGTCGATCACTGAAAATGAGAATGGAATCTGGTTGAAACGATTCCCGATTTATCTTTGTAACTGTATATTGATCGAATCCATGCGGCCACTCGTGGGAAGTTGAATAGCGCTATCAGTCACTTGACGTATATAGCCAAAAAACTGAATATCAATGTAAATTTGTGTTGTGTATAGCATACATAGATAGATTTAAGTTTCGCACAAGATCATCGGATCTTCCGTGTGGCAGAATCGCTTAGCACGCTGCGTGTTTATAATGCCCGACCGGAAGGAGAAAAGTTAATCGAGTCCCACAGGACTTTTTCCTTTTATTTCTTTTTTTCTTTTTTTTCTGCAGTTCAGCTTCACTCTTATGTCATGAACACAGCTACTCTATTTCCCTTGTTTTGCATTGGAGTTTGGAGGTTGGGTTTGCTTCATTAATTTTGTCACACTTAATGTTGTAAATTGCCCCTTGTTACAGTGTCCCGCTTGCCACCTTTCGTTTGCTCTTTCCTTTTCTCTTCATTGGTTATTGTTATACTGTAACAGGATAGGTAGGAACATGTACGTTTAAATAACTTGCAGGAATGGGAGCTGAATTGATTAACTCTAGTTTAGGTGTATGGCGTCTCGCTCATCTCTTTGAAATTCCAGATTGTTATTGTTTGACCTAATAACGGAGTTGTAGACAGGTTTTATGTTACTATAGAGGTATCTTGTGCCACATGAGTGGAAGGCATCACTGTTTAGTGGTAGTAATGAACTTTTTCATGTTGTATATGGTATAAAGATATAAATTTCACATCCAATCTTCGGGACAGCCGTGTGGCTTTATAGTCACTTGGCGCGCTGCATGGTCATTACACACCACCTTAGGACGAGATGTTTGAGACCCACAGGACGCCATTATTTTTTTTTTCTCTCTTTCTTTGTTTTTCTTTTGGCAGTTCAGCTTCATTCCGATGTCATTACCCCACGACACACAGTCACTCAAGTTCCCCCTTCTTTTTTGTCGGAGGCTGGAGGTTGGATTTGCTTCATTTATCATACGTAATGTTGTAAATTGCCCTTGGTATACAGTGCCCCGCTTGCCACCTTTCGTTTTCTCTTTCCTTTTCTCTACGTTTGTTCCTGTTACACTGCACAAGACAGGTCGGAAAATAATTTACATAACACAACCGGAGCAGGAATGGCAACTGAATAAATTAACTCTAGGCCAGGTGTATGGCGTCTCGCTCGTCTCTTTCAAATTCAAGTTGTTATTGTTTGACCCAATAACGGAATTGTAGACAGGTTTTATGTTGCTATAGAGGTATCTTGTGCCACATGAGTAGAAGGCATCACTGTTTAGTAGTAGTAATGAACTTTTCATGTCCCTCCTTGTCAATTATAGTGTGTTCAAAGGGGTTGTGCGTCTATCTGCCAAAGAAAAGGAAAACCTTATTTTCGTCATGGCTATTTCTCTATACGTAACCGTAGGTGATGAGTATTGTTGGTATCTGAGCAGTGAATAGCACAGCATCAGGCTAAAATCCCCTTTAGTTATACGCGCTAAGCGTTCAATTTGATATATCTTTATTTATGTAGTCAATCACTGCTAATGGAGTTACAGAATTATGTTATGACACCTTTCACTGAAAGTTTGTAAAGTAAAGTTTATAGACAAGGCAAGCAATTGTACATGAATAATACCAATGATTTCAGAGGGAAATTATGGTATACCTAAATGTAAGGGTATCATTGCTTTGGAATTGCTGAGACAATATCTTGGCACGAGGGCTTCCACCTCTAATAACTGATCCCTTTGAAGATGTGTCGGTCACGGGTGATCGTCATGATTCGTCTTTCACGTAGAAGCTTCCGTTCCACACTCTTAGTTCGAGAAGACTTACCATCATACTTCAAATTGTGATTAAAGGTAAAGACTCAAAATCAGACAAGTTGACGTGTTATGTCTATGGGAGGTGATTTTTTTTTAAACCATGCATTGACTTGACAACGTTTAAGCACCTTTATTTCAGCTGATTTTGCTCCATTTCCTCTCAAACTTAAGTATGTGGTAGCTCAGACAATAAGCTGCAGTAATCATGTATTTTATTTTTTCAAATCTCCTCATCAGGTTGATAATTTTGCAGCTAAAAACTGAAAATGAGAATGGAATGTGGACCAAACGATTTCTGAATCATCTTTCACATTATAAGCTTACGTTCCTCAAATTTTCTCGTCAAGACGTACATGGCCGAGAGGATAAAGGCGACGTCACAAGAGACGTGATGTTGCACACGTACGGGTTCGAACCCCAAAGGAGCACGAAACAAAATACTTATATCTGTTGCTTTTTTTCTTTTATGGAGTATTCACCTTCGTCCATGTAGAAATCACGTTTTCATGTAAACGTACACACACACACACAGGTACACACACACACACACACAGACACACACAATATCCCTTTGTTTTGTGTTGGAGACCACATTGCTTTGACAGGCAACTTGGACTTGAAATTACAAATGTTAAAGTGAAGATGACTCTTAAAAGACCGCATGGCCATGTTTGATTTTTTTTTTTTTACAATATAAAGACCTATTGGTAAATATTCATTCACATATCCTTTCCAATCAACTTACTTGAACACGCCGACACCACACGAAATTTTCAATTAGTTGCATGACAGAAACAATTTCATCTGAATTATGTAGGACTGTATAAAGAATTGGACTTCCGAATATTTCTCAATATTACTTCAAGTCGCTACTTAACATTATTTTCGTTGTCGATCACTGAAAATGAGAATGGAATCTGGTTGAAACGATTCCCGATTTATCTTTGTAACTGCATATTGATCGAATCCACGCGGCCACTCGTGGGAAGTTGAATAGCGCTATCAGTCACTTGACGTATATAGCCAAAAAACTGAATATCAATGTAAATTTGTGTTGTGTATAGCATACATAGATAGATTTAAGTTTCGCACAAGATCATCGGATCTTCCGTGTGGCAGAATCGCTTAGCACGCTGCGTGTTTATAATGCCCGACCGGAAGGAGAGAAGTTAATCGAGTCCCACAGGACTTTTTCCTTTTATTTCTTTTTTTCTTTTTTTTCTGCAGTTCAGCTTCACTCTTATGTCATGAACACAGCTACTCTATTTCCCTTGTTTTGCATTGGAGTTTGGAGGTTGGGTTTGCTTCATTAATTTTGTCACACGTAATGTTGTAAATTGCCCCTTGACACAGTACCCCGCTTGCCACCATTCGTTTTCTCTTTCCTTTTCTCTTCATTTGTTCTTGTTATACTGTAGCAGGATATTTAGGAACGTGTACGTTTACATAACTAACATGAATGGGAACTGAATTAATTAACTCTAGTCCAGGTGCATGGCGTCTCGCTTATCTCTTTGGAATTCCAGGTTGTTATTGTTTGACCAAATAACGAAGTTAAAGACAGGCAGGGAAGGAAGTGACTTGATATTGCTTCATAATGAGGAATTTCGGGCAACACCTTTCCAAGTGTAGTGATTATGACGGGGTTCTCTGTCGTTTATTTTCGTCATGGCTGTTTCACTAGTTAGCCATAGGTGATATATGTTGCTGGCATCTTGGAGAATAGAACAGATCAGTACCAAACTGGAATAGCCCTATAAGCAATGTGGTAAGCGTTCAATTTTTTGCATTATCTTTCTTCTTTAAAGTCAATCACTACTGATCGAAATACACACTATAATATGACACGTTCCACTGGTAGTTTAGGAAAAGGGAGTTAATACACGATGCAATGATAAATGTGCTACCATTGATTTTAGAGACGTCATTGTGGTGTGGTACTGGTGATGGTAAGGGAACCATAGATTGCTTTTAAAGTAATGAGACAATCATTGGACCTTTGCATCAACACCGTATTCCCATCTAGAATATAATGCGGCGTGCGGCGTTTTTTAAAATCCTGACGTGGACATTTTCTTTTTCTTGTTTTTAATTTACGAATGTTATATCTAAATTTGTTTCTTTCCCCTAACATTTTTTTTTTTGTTGAATATAAAGTTGGACGTTCCTTGACCGAGTCGAAGAGCAGCGATTTAGTTACAGTTTCAATGCATCTTGTTTACCATCTTCTCTGACATTAAATTGATGGTTTTTATATTTGACATTGTCTGTCTATTTGCCTGTTTATGCTCATAAAACACTGCTATAACAACTAATACCTTTGCTTCACTTGTCACACGCAATGATATGGATTGCAGTTGTGCATGCAGTTTTACTTCCGCCACCTCTCGTTTTTCTCTCCCCTTTTCCCTCACTTTGGTTTTGTTATACTGCAGATGGGAATGATTACACTAACATAACCCAACTTGAAGTAGGAATGAGAACTGAATAAATTAACTCTAGGCCAGGTGAATATAGCGTCTCACTCATCTCTTTGAAATTTCAAGTTGTCATTGTTCGACCAACGGAGTTGAAGACAGGCTTTATGTTGCTATAGAGGTATCTCGCGCCACATGAATGGAATGCATACGCTGTTTAGTATTAGTAATGAATTTTTTCATGTCCATCCCTGCCAATAAAAGTGAAGTGTGTTTGACGGGGTTCTGTGTCATTCTGCCTATGAGAAAGGAAAGTTTTATTTTCGCCATGGTTGTTTCTCTATGCGTGGCCGTGGGTGATGGGTGTTGTTGGCATCTGGGCAGTAAAGAACCGAGTATCATGCTATAATACCCCCCCCCCCCTTAGGTTCTAAGCGTTCAATACGGTGATATATCTCTCTTCTTTATCATGTCAATCACTGCTGATGGAATTACAGAGTTATGTTATGACACGTTTCACTCAAAGCTTAAAAAACAAAGTTTATGCAAGATACAAGCAATGGTGCATGAGTCCTATAGGCCATTGATTTTAGATGAGAAATTATGATATGCCTATAGTAGGGGTGTCATTGATTAGGAATTATTAATGACACGATTAAGCACTCCTTCCACTTCTAACTCTCCCCTTTGAATGTGTGTCGATCACGTGAGATCGTCATAAATTATCATTCACGTATAAGCTTTCGTTCAAAGTGTACTCTTAGTTGGAGGAGACCTATAGTTACATGGTTAAAGGCGATGTCTCTTTCGCTGGAGCCGTACGTTTGGCCCGTTTTTCTTTTGCCCTTTTCTCTTTAATTGAGGTATCACTTTCGTCCAGGATAAATCACATTCTCATGTAAACAGACTCACTTGCTCTGTATCCCTTGTTTTGTATCGGAGGCTTCATTGGTTTTACTGCTGGTAAATCTCACAGGCTTGTATATAGCTGTAAGAGCTCTCTGAACTGATCATTATGATAGCAAGATTAGAGGGAGTCATATTGGTTATGTAAATAATGGTCAAAGGTCATGTTTTAAAAGGCCACTGTTAAAGCCAGGATGGTTATAAACACTTAATTGTCATGTTTTATTTGTACGTGCCGAGGATCCCTTGGACCCCGTTTACAGTGTGAGGCTCGGCTGCGCCGAGCCCACCTTCATTTCGGTGTAAACGCGCAAAAGGCCAAATGCGGGGCCAAATTTGGCCTCGCATTAGGCCACGCTCTGGAGGTGGTCTCGGCCTTTTTCTCAGTGTAAACGCAAACTGGGCTAAATGCGCGGCCAATTCTAGTCTGGCTTCCAAACCCTCGCCTGTACTATTTCGCTATTCAGGATATTAACCACTGCAACGTCGAAAACTAGTATAGTTGAAGGTGGTTTTGTCCTGCAAAGGATTTTCTCCTTCGGCAAAAGCCTTTGCCCGAACGGCGACTTCGTCGCCACGGAATTCAGTTGGCAAAGGATCTGAAAACCAGACAATACCAAATTGCGTTTGTTTACAAGTAGAGCGCCACTACGACAAAATAATGAAAGGTTTGAATCAAAAGCGCGGTCGAGTCCGGCAGTGTAAACGGACTAAATTGCGGGGCTCGGCCTCGCAATTGAGGTTGGCCGCGGCCGCGGCTCCGCCCAGCCCCGCACCGTTAACGGGGTCTAAGTTTATGCACTGTACGTACTCAAAAAGTCCGTAAATCAACTTAGTCGCACACGCACAGAATTTCCACCTAGTTTGTGTGACAGAAAAACAAATGTGATCTGAATAATGTAGGCCCAAAAAAGTTCAACTAAGTATCTCATTATAACTTCCAGGTGCTATATTGCATTCTTTTCTTTGTCGATCACGGATAACCGATATCTGATGACCCCAAGCGTATCACCTAACTCGTCTTTAAAGTGACGAGTTTCATGTCTCGTTAGTTAAGCGTCTTTGCTGATAACGAAGGGAAGATGAAGATGATGCTGGTGATAATGATGATGATAAAACTAAAAAACAATAATAAAATCAGCAGCAACAAGAGCAATTTCTATCAGAAGAAAGTCTATGGAGGAGTACAAGGAGCAGGAGGAGAAAAAAGACAACAACAACAAAAAAGGAAGAGAAAAAAAGAAGAAAAAGAAGAAAAAGAAGAAAAAGTGTTCTCACCTCGTCTCTTTTCTCAGCATCTGTCTTGTAAGAAATCTCCTTCTCGCTGGAATACTTCGCCTGAGCTGGCCCTGACTTGGGAATAGAGCTCACTTCATGCCGATTTGGAAAAAAAAGAAGAGAAAAATTGCCCTTTATCTATGTAAATAAGCACTAATTATTCAGTGTTTTACTAGCGGCCATAATACATAAATCATGGGCAAACACAATTGGGTTGGATTTAGTCATGGCTACTTCTGACATGCTGAACAATCTGTATTTATTTAAGTTGATGAAGGGCAATCCTATTGTGACCGTGCACCACAAAACACACAAAAAGTCGCACACACTGATTTTGTGTGAGGACTGAAAATAGGGGAAATGGGTCAACCTAACCGATCTTGACTTTTTCATATTTTCTGAAAGAGCAAGTCTTTTTCTACATTATACTAAAATTTGGGATCATAAAACGGGCAGGAAAGTGTGTTTTTTAGCAGTTTATCTTGAACATTTTTTTGGTAGAATAGTGTGATTAGGTGTGTTTTCAGAGTCCCCTTTTCATTTCTTAAAAACCTTGTACACACTCTTCACTTTCAACTCTAATAACTTTTGAAAGGATGATGCTACTTTTTTGAAAGTTAGCATTGATTATGAACAGAATGTGTTAATGATGCATGCTCAATTTCAGTTTAATCTGATAATCCCTTCATTGTTGTTACTCTGGTGATTTGCATCCTGTTTTTTGTCCCATTCGTTGCACAGCCAGCGTGGCTTGGTAAAGATTTAGCGCTTGAATAGACACTGCACTTCAGAGCCTCTTTTCTCAGTTCACACTTTTCCTGAGTGTTTTCTTTCCAATATTTAGATAGGTTAGGAGAGTCCAATTGATTTGAGTTATACATCATTTTAAAGCTTAAAGTCTGCTCTTTTAGATTATGCTCTTAACTAAAATTTCATGTCTGCCGACTTTTTGTTTGTTTTGTGGTGCAGGGTCACATTTGTCAGTCATTTGCAATACACACAACTCACAAGAATTCATTCATTTAAAGATACTGAGGCTCTTGATTTGGCACAGGCTTAACATCCTGTCCAAGTTCTATCAGTTCTCAATAGCACAGGTGTGCAGAACTTACGATATTTCATTCCCTCCGGACACAGGGACATCTTCTTGGGTTCTGCATCCTTCCCACCAAACCAGTCTGATGCGCTGAGAACCGGTTCCCACGTAACCCTGGTGTCTGGAAAGACGTCATCTTGGAAGAACTCTTTCTGAAAAGGACAGAATCACACAGATATTGAATGTGCCAACAATTAATTATTGTATTGTTAATTGAATTACAGTGTACATGCCTGACGGTCAACTCTGCATAAGTCAATGGTGCCGATTCGTCAAGTAATCTGCAAAGGCGATGAAAATAAAAAAGAATCCATTCACATTCAAAGCCCTAGGTCTAATATTCTTCTGTAAACGCAAAAGTTAAATATACCCTAAAGTCGATGTGATTTACTTAGTCACATCAAGTTCGACTTAAACAGAGTTGACTGTATAATGATTGTGTACACCACGGTATACAAATACAATTGTATACTGTAAAAGTGGAAATTGTCGCGGTGTGGAAGTTTTCATGCATTTCGCGCAACCAGAAGCTAGCGCGAAAATAAAAGCATGCAAATATATTTGTATACAACATGTTCTGGTAGTTATTGTCCTGATTCCACAAAATTAAAAACATGCGAAACTCCTCTTACCCATCCGAGCGCGAAAAATTACTCGCACAGAAATATCCACTTTTACAGTATATGAGCATGTGTGTGAGTGTGTGTGTACATAACAACATTTTTCCACAGTCATGCCATAAACTATAAGAGCATCTCTCAAAGAAATGCAAGATTAAATCCCAGACTAGCACTGGCCAGGGTAATTCCTCATTAATAACTCTATTCACTAATGATTAGCACACAAAGCCATTCACTGACACAAAGATTTCTGATGTACAATGAGTTCAAAACAGAACAAAATTTGAAACCTAATTTCAAAAATAAACATGAAATTCATAAAATGGATTCATAATATCATGTCCATTATACCTTCAACAAAACTGCACACAATTCAGCTATACATCACATCAATCATCAAAACTGCACACAATTCAGCTATACATCACATCGATCAACAAAACTGCACACAATTCAGCTATATATTATATCAATCAACAAAACTGCACACAATTCAGCTATACATCATATCAATCAACAAACCTGCACACAATTCAGCTATACATCATATCAATCAACAAAACTGCACACAATTCAGCTATACATCATATCAATCAACAAAACTGCACACAATTCAGCTATACATCATATCAATCAACAAAACTGCACACAATTCAGCTATACACACTGGCGTAGCCAGGGGGGGGGGGGGGGGGCGATGGGGGCGATCGCCCCCCCTAAACCGGGGATTTGGGAGGCGGAAAAAAAAATGCGTGTATACTGTATGCATGCACATGAAGCGGGTCTCCTTTGCAACCTTTCATCAAATAAGATATTTTTTTTTAATATTTCACTCAAAGTGTGCACCAGATCGTTGAATTTCAATTCAAAATATGCAAAATCTCTCAAAAACCCTCCCCCTCTGTGCCTCTTTCCCTAGCTTAGTACACTTTTTAGATTTACAAAAAATTATGAATAATTCTGAGTGCACAAGACTCATCACTTATATTCCGAAAACTCAAGGTTCCCTCATGTATAAGGGGAATTTCCCCTTTTAATCGACCCTTTCCTCCCTCAGCCCCCCCCCATCAGTTTTTGTGTGTGTGTGTGTGTGTGTGTGTGTGATTTCCCAAATGTTGATTCCATCAAATATGCGTAGACGAGATATCTCAATTTCAACCTTAAAAAGGCAAAAGCTCCAAGGGTTGGGAAGGGTGGGGATAACACTTGCCCACGCCTTCTCCCTGCTCGACCGCCCCTCCCCCCCCCTTCCGCCATGCATAGAAGTAGACTGTGGCTATACCCAGATCGCTGTATTTCAATTCTAAAAACGCAAAAGCTCCGCGAGCGGGAGGAGGAATCCCCCTTCCCCTAAGCTCTATATCTCACTAGACTTTATACATACACACAGATGGTGCACATTCGGAATAAGAGCTAAATTCCGTGATTTTATCACTTCGATGAAAAAGTATTGCACCAAAAATTTGCAACAGATCGCTGAATTTCAGGTCTGAAAACGCAAATCACCTTCGTGTGGGAGGGGATATGCCCCCATCTACACCCTCGTGTGCATGCTTTTTCTGTTTGAATGCTGAACAGACAGTGTTCATGATATTCAGTGTAAGAATTAATACAAGAAGATTATTTAGATGATACCATTTTATAGGCAAATTGTTCAATAATAATCTACACTAAAATATACTGCAACTTTAATCAAGTGGGACTGTTTCAACTCGTTAAAACACGCAAAAACATGCATCAAATTGCACCATTTGCAACATCAAAATGCAAACAGTTCTCACCGTGGGAGGGGAGACACCCCCTCCCCTCCCCCTTCGCTCTCTCCGCTCTCTCGGGTTCAGTCGCGTTCATGATATTCAGTGAAAAGAATTGATACAAGAAGCGTATTTAAATTATAGCATTTTATAGGCAAATTGTTCAATGATAATCTACATCAAAATATACTGCTACCTTAAACAAGTGGGACTGTTTCACGTCGGTAAAACGCGCAAAAACATGCATCAAATTGCACCATTTGCAACATCAAAATGCAAAAAGTTCTCACCGTGGGAGGGGGGACACCCCCTCCCCTCCCCCCTCGCTCGCTCCGCTCGCCCGGGTTCAGTCGCGTTCATGATATTCAGTGAAAAGAATTAATACAAGAAGTGTATTTAAATTATGCCATTATATAGGCAAATTGTTCAATGATAATCTACATCAAAATATACTGCAACCTTAAACAAGTGGGACTGTTTCAACTCGTTAAAACACGCAAAAACATGCATCAAATTGCACCATTTGCAACATCAAAATGCAAAAAGTTCTCACCGTGGGAGGGGGGACACCCCCCTCCCACACCCTCCCCTCCCCCTTCACTCGCTCCGCTCGCTCGGGTTCAGTCGCGTTCATGTTATTCAGTGAAAAGAATTAATACAAAAAGTGTGTTTAACTTATACCATTTTACAGGCAAATTGTTCAATAATAATCTACACTAAAATATACTGCTACCTTAAACAAGTGGGACTGTTTCACGTCGATAAAACGCGCAAAAACATGCATCTAACTGCACCATTTGCAACATCAAAATGCAAAAAGTTCTCACCGTGGGAGGGGGGACACCCCCCTCCCACACCCTCCCCTCCCCCTTCACTCGCTCCGCTCGCTCGGGTTCAGTCGCGTTCATGTTATTCAGTGAAAAGAATTAATACAAAAAGTGTGTTTAACTTATACCATTTTACAGGCAAATTGTTCAATAATAATCTACACTAAAATATACTGCTACCTTAAACAAGTGGGACTGTTTCACGTCGATAAAACGCGCAAAAACATGCATCTAACTGCACCATTTGCAACATCAAAATGCAAAAAGTTCTCACCGTGGGAGGGGGACACCCCCTCCCACACCCTCCCCTCCCCCCTCCCTCTCTCCGCTCGCTCGGGTTCAGTCGCGTTCATGATATTCAGTGAAAAGAAGTAATACAAGAAGTGTATTTTAATTGTACCATATTATAGGCAAATTGTTCAATGATAATCTACATTAAAATATACTGCAACCTTAAACAAGTGGGACTGTTTCAATTCGTTCAAAACACGCAAAAACATGCATCAAATTGCACCATCTGCAACATCAAAATGCAAAAAGTTCTCACCGTGGGAGGGGGGACACCCCCCTCCCACACCCTCCCCTCCCCCTTCGCTCGCTCCGCTCGCTCGGGTTCAGTCGCGTTCATGATATTCAGTGAAAAGAATTAATACAAGAAGTGTATTTAACTTATACCATTTTAAAGGCAAATTGTTCAATAATAATCTACATCAAAATAAACTGCTACCTTAAACAAGTGGGACTGTTTCACGTCGATAAAACGCGCAAAAACATGCATCAAATTGCACCATCTGCAACATCAAAATGCAAAAAGTTCTCACCGTGGGAGGGGGGACACCCCCCTCCCACACCCTCCCCTCCCCCTTCGCTCGCTCCGCTCGCTCGGGTTCAGTCGCGTTCATGATATTCAGTGAAAAGAATTAATACAAGAAGTGTATTTAACTTATACCATTTTAAAGGCAAATTGTTCAATAATAATCTACATCAAAATAAACTGCTACCTTAAACAAGTGGGACTGTTTCACGTCGATAAAACGCGCAAAAACATGCATCAAATTGCACCATTTGCAACATCAAAATGCAAAAAGTTCTCACCGTGGGAGGGGGGACACCCCCTCCCACACCCTCCCCTCCCCCTTCGCTCGCTCCGCTCTCTCGGGTTCAGTCGCGTTCATGATATTCAGTGAAAAGAATTAATACAAGAAGCATATTTAAATTGTAGCATTTTATAGGCAAATTGTTCAATGATAATCTACATCAAAATATACTGCTACCTTACACAAGTGGGACTGTTTCACGTCGATAAAACGCGCAAAAACATGCATCAAATTGCACCATTTACAACATCAAAATGCAAAAAGTTCTCACCGTGGGAGGTGGGACACCCCCCTCCCACACCCTCCCCCCCTCGCTCGCTCCGCTCGCTCGGGCTCGGTCGCTTCGCTCCCTCGCAGACTAACCGCCCCCCCTAAGATGAAATCCTGGCTACGCCGTTGGCTATACATCACATCAATCAACAAAACTGCACACAATTCAGCTATACATCACATCAATCAACAAAACTGCACACAATTCAGCTATACATCACATCAATCAACAAAACTGCACACAATTCAGCTATACATCATATCAATCAACAAAACTGCACACAATTCAGCTATACATCACATCAATCAACAAAACTGCACACAATTCAGCTATACATCATATCAAACAACAAAACTACACACAATTCAGCTATACATCATATCAATTTCTGTACTGTATTGACTGATGCATGGTTTTTGAGTTAGTACAGATCAAACATGTCCTATTTTTTAAAACTTCCACCAAGTATGATATTTCCATTTACCTTGACCCTTGGGAGAGTAAAATGGATTGGTTCTATCGTTGTCTTAGTCAGCATCAGAGCTCGCATGAATTCCACATCCTTGACCACACACACTGTCTTGGGCAAAAATGACAACGCCTGGACAGGGAGAGAGAAAGTGACCAATGTGGAATCAACACTTTGGATTTCATTGGAGCATTTCCGGTCAAATGCAACATATTTCTTTCTTAAATACGCATCGAGAATTCATATTTTGTACACCTGGTATGTCAAAGTATGCAAATCTATGTATCCATTGTTCATAATTTCATTACATTGCATTCAAAATATTTGTTTAAGCTGGGTAAACTATGACATCACAGTAATACTCATTGATAAATCTCACATCGCTTGTAAAAAAAAAGATAAAAAAAGATAAAAATTATTCATTGCGAAAACCACAGCAAAAACTACACTTAGCATAACCCAAAAATTACAAGATGACAATAAGCACGCACTGAATGCCAAAAAGTGCCGTCAAATTTTGATAACTTTTGCTCTAGACCTGAAATGCTGGAAGACAAGCAGTTTGTGTAAGTTGGGCACCGTTTTGTGGCTGCCACTACGTTGTATTTTCAAACCGTGCGCTATAGTTTGATATCATTTGCACTGGAGCATCCCAGTGAAGGTGAATTGCTTTATTTTTAAGAGGAAATAGATAATCTTGAATTTTGAATCTTAAATTGCACAACAAATACACAGACAACATAAATGTCTAGCCCTGAAACTCATTCAATTGAGAGCTTAAATGCAAGTAACAAAAGATATATCTGACTGATTATTTGTTTGAAGTTATTCAGCTATGAATAACATTACATTAATGGTAGAAGAATTGAATTCTCATGATTTTTTTTTTCCACAATCAAAAGAAAATGGTGAGGTGATGACATCATCAGCCCACTCAGTTGTACATTCATAACAACTGGTAATTGTTTGTAACTTGTTTGTCTTTTCTCTTAAATCAAGTTATTTATAGTCCAGCATCGTTCTTTAGCAAACTACTGGTACTCAGCCAGTAACGAGCAGCAAATGACCAGGCTAAGCACAACATCAGTAGCATTACCTGAAGAGGAGTTGGGGAGCTGTAGCTGGAGAGAGAAAGGAAATACGGAGCCTCCCTGAGAACCTCCAGAGCTGCCACCACTCGTTCACCCTGCAGAGGAACGAGGAGTGAATGGTCAGACTTTACATATAGAGGGCACTGTCACTTATTACTCTATCACCAACCATGCAACATTCGACATCAAAACTAGCACAAGCAGAATTAATGACGATATGTAGTTTACATGATAGTAATGAAAGCTACAACTCTTTTGTGACATATGCACACATTAAGGCTGTTGTTCACTAATTTCATCACTTTTGAATACTGTAAAAGTGGAAATTTTCGGGGTGTTGAAATTTTCGCGCATTTCGCGCAACCAGCAGAAGCTAGCGCGAAAATAAAAACACTCGAAAATTTTTGCGTGCCATATGCCCCAGTACTTGATGTCTTGATGCCGCGGAATTAAAAACACACGAAACCCTTCTTACCTGGCCAAGTACGAAAAATTAGTCACGCGAAAATATCCACTTTTACAGTAACTGGGAGAAGAGCTATTATTAAAAAAAAAACAAATATTGGACATAAAAATTGTGAAATTCTTGTTGAAGGATACCAGCTGGGTGTAAGGAGAGCAAATTATGATCTCAGGATCTGCAAGAATTTCAAAAATGAATAGAGCACGAGTATAGTTAACATCAGTGGATTACTGCAGGTTTTCCTCTAAAACATCATCGTAATCTGGTAATCAGTGATGAGGCAAATAAAACAGACAAAATACATGTGTGTTCTAAAAGAAAGACTTAAAGCCATAAAACCACTAACTTGAACTATTTTGTGGTAAGGCTATGAGTTTGTTTGTCTTTGTACACAATTCCTGCAAAGGTGTTAGTTTCTTCTCTAAGGAAGATTTACACCTATATATGAAGTCTGTAACTTTTTGTGGTTATATCTTGAAGACTGTGCTTCTTCAGTTTATTCCCCTTCAAATCTTTGTATGTATAATTGACACCAAATTTGATAAACTCTAATAATTTTTAACCCATCTCCCCATGATTATGGATAGTCAATTTCTTCTTTCTCATTTAAAAAAAAAAGAGAAAAATATCACCTTTGCCGAAAGGAAGACCACATTGGTGTCAGGGTCATAGGTTGGCAAGAGAATTGAGGGCGTCTTGTCTATGACCTTGTCCTCCACAGCCTTCGAAAGGTCATTGGGGTCGTAGATGGAGATCACACGGCACGAGCTCCTGTACAGCGGAAGAAGTGCATGGGGTCATCTTACCAAAAATTCATACAGCTCCTTCTTTGTCAAATCTCACAATTTTGTTTTATCAGAGTTTCAAATCAAACATATATTGCATTATCTGGGAAAAAAAGTCAAAACTAAGTGTGCATAGAAGAACAGCATGCCTTGCATTGATGCATTGATGCTCTAGCTGAATCAAAATGCTTAAATCTATTACTTACTCACAAGATTAAACCTATGCACATGATAAACATGCTAAAATAGAAGTTCAGTTCAGGTTGACTTTTGGTCCACATCAGTCCAAGTCTCATCATCGTATCGCGATGACTAATTCCAATGGAACTCAACCAAACACAACAGAATGTGATATATTATACATCACAGGATGAACAACTACAAAGTACACAGAGTGTATTTGAAAGGAAGAATGCTGGTAGCTAATAGAATGCTCAAAGAAACAGGACAAGTAATTATTTGTATCATTTTAGGATATGCTTGTGAAGTATTTGCAAACCTTTTTCCTCTTATCACTAGAGCATTCATTTATAGGTGCAAATTAAAATACAGTCATTCTATCTTTAATACATCCAAGTGAGTATGTGGTACACGGACTTATTCACATTTATCACACAGCTGTCAACTGAATGAAGTTTTGAGTGTGAACGACCATGACACCTCTATTCATAACCAGAGTACTAAGGAGTACACTTCAAACACACACCCTCGTATTGTTATTAGAATGTAAATTTAAGTGTCTTCACATGCATTTCAAATGTGCTAATAGAATTATTGTAGTGTGAGGCATTATGACATTCCTGCTATATGTTAGAAAATTTTCTATGAGAGGACTAGGTGAGTCCAACTTTAGGTCCTGGTCCTGCAATCAACAGAGGACTAACCTGTCAAAGCCTGAGGTCAAGAGAAAGTCTCCATTGTGGATCCACAAGATTCTGGCTCCCCTGGAACCAACAGGACCTGGTCCTTGCTGAGAATTTAAAGATGAAATCAACCCAAAACTACCGGTAGATGTATGGTGAACATTGATACTGTGCAAGGAATTATGCATATCGTTTATTTTTCAACACATCTAGTACATGTTGTATATGAGAATACATTACATTAACAGGATACACATGTACATAGACTCTCTTTTGAACAGTATCATACTGGGTATTATACATCATATATGCATATATATATATATACATCTATGAGCAAATCATCATACTGTAAAACAAGGTGTTTTTGCGAATTGGAGCCAATGGCCTTTTTCGTGGCATGAAATTTTTGTGAGTTGCCTCTAACATTCAATGCATATTGTGTAGACAAGACCTTTCATGTGCATTTTAATTTCGCAAATCTTGGCTCTCGTGAAATTTGCAAAATTAAAATGAATGTGAACATTCCTTATTTTACAGTATGGGCACATCTTTGAGATAAATTATCCTCTTACTTGACTTTGGACTGGTCATGGAATAATGCTTAGAGCATAGACCTTGTGCTGCACAAAGCTAGAATTGACAGTAAATTTGTTGAATATAACAATTAGTCATGAGTCAATAGCTGGAACTGTCTGCAATGCCAGACAGTCATAAAGGAATAATGGTATCAATCACATGTCATTTGGAAGACTTGTTAATTTTTTCCCCGAAATGAGAGGATATTCCCTATTTTCACAGTAAATTAGGATCTTTGGGAGCAGTTTGATCTTGTGCTTAATATATTTCATGCTGATGTCATGAGTATGTCTGTGTCATAGCAGAGCATCCTTGGAAGGTATTTGAATTAATACTTGTAAGAGAGAACTTTATATATAATCTGATTTCTGGGAAATCCTTTGAAAGGAAATTATTTCATCATGTGATGGGGAAATCCACCTACAGAAGAGTCAACAAACTTGCACATGCATAGATACATAGATAGATAACAAGCTAGAAAGATAGAAATATTGATCAATTTATCAATAGATAGATAGATAGATCGATAGATAGACAGACAGACAGACAGATAGATAGAAAAACAAAGGAATATTTTTGTAGAAGCCAACCTGCAATAATCTTAGAAGTTAAAATCCACGTAAATACTCCAAAAGTTTGTATCATTGATGATCCATTACTTGCTTTGATAAATCTGAAATTCAACATACAGTCAAACTCGGATACCTCGACGTCGGATAAGCCGAATATCACTTACCTCGGGGGCAAAATGAAAGTCCCGATTGTTCCTATGGAGTTTCCGTGTATTAAAAATCGCGTAGCTCGAAAAAGATAACTCGAAGTTCGGTTACCTCGAAGGGAAATCTAATGTCCCGATCTTAATTAACTTATTGTTTTTCCCAGCATGTTGCTCGAATCGAAATTGTAAACATCACTCAGCATCTCCGATTAAGCGCGCGTGGACAGCGAAGACATGTCACAAATGTTTTCACACTCGATTGTAAATATTCTGAGACCAGAACAATCGCGCGCCCAAGAAGAAATACCCGATACACAGCTGACAAGGAAAATCCCCAACACCTACCAACACATGTACATGGTATGCACATAGCACCCGTGCCAATGGAGTGCTTTACGATAGCACTACGCGCTGCCCCATCATTTGCTTTTCTTTAACCACTGTGTTTTGATTTTTGATGGAAACAGTCATACCGTGCGCGTAGATTTCTCAACCGTCGGGGCGCACCTGCTTACGTTGACAGTTATATCTTTGCCATTAATCACGCTCCACTGTCAACACATCAATCTCCCTCGTAGTGCCTTTTTTTAAACTATTTTTTTTTTTGCCTTTCACGAAGTTTACTTCCCCGAGAACGCAAGCACTGAAACTTTTTTTTTCCAGCAATGCGATTATGAAAATCTGGAAGTATAGGCCGATCACAATGAAGAATAGAATACACAGGGCTCCGCTCTAAGTTTTATCGGGCCACCAATATCATTGATTTTTATTTTCTGGTGGTCGAAAGTAAAATCTGGTGACAAAAAACAAAATCAGGAAAAACATTAGAAAAACTAAATCGGTCCTACTAAACATAGACAAATTAATATTAAGCATTATTGAAGTGATACAGATGTCCATGTCTAAAACAAATGAATAGAAAATTCATTCATCTTACTCTGTGTTTAAAGATTTGACAAATAGGCGTAGATATTATTATAAAAGTTGATGCCCATATATTGAGGTCAAAACTTACGTTTGAAATGAGAAAATGGGAGCATTTGCTGACATTTGTTAGCATCCGACATTTGTTTTAGCATTGTAAAAAGCCGAAAGTTACCGTTATTCATTTTTAAATGTAAAAGCAAACAACCGACATTCATTTTAGAATCTTACGGAGCTGAATACTATCCTAATCCATTTCCAAACGTGAAAGCAAACATCCGCTATTTGTTTTAGCATCTAACTGAGCGGATTAATACCATTAATCATTTCAAAATGTTAAAGCAACAATCTATTATTTATTTTTGCATCGTACGGAGCAGAATATTACCGTTATTCATTTATTTCATTATCGAACGGAGCCGAATGTTACTGCTGTCCACTTCCGAAAGTGAAATGAATCATCTGACAATTATTTTATCATCGCACGGAGCCGAATGTTACTGTTTTTCATTTTTGAACGTCAAGGCAGACATCAGACATTTTGGACCATGAAACGTATAGCTGAATGTTACTGATATTTATTTTGAAATGTACCATAGCAAATATCCAATATTTTTTTTTATCATCGTATGGGGCAGAATGTTACTGCTGTTCACTTCCAAACATGCCAAACGTAAAAGCAATCATTCGACAAGTATTTTAGCATCTTCCGGAGCTGAATGCTATTGACATTTACTTTCGAACGTAAAAGCACACATCCGGCATTTATTTTATCACCGTACGGAGTTGAATATTATTGTTATTCACTTCAGAACATCAAAGCAAACATTCGACATTTATTTTAGCATTTTCCGAAGCTAAATGTTATTGCAATTTACTTTCGAACATAAAAGCAAACATCCAGCATTTATTTCATCATTGTCAGGAGTTGAATATTATTACTCTTTTCCGAACGTCAAAGCAAACATCAAACATTGATTTTACCATTAAACGCAGCTGAATGTTACTGTTATTCATTTCGAAATGTAAAAGCAAACATCAGACAGTTATTTTAGCATCATATGGACATGATGGAGCAGAATATTACTGCTATTTTCTTCCGAACATAAAAATGATCATCTGACATCTATTTTAGCATCTTCCGGAGCCGAATGCTATTGCTATTTACTTTCGAAAGTATAAGGAAACATCCGATATTTATTTAACCATCGTACGGAGTTGAATGTTATTGTTTTTCATTTCCGAACGTCATAGCAAAAATTCGACATTTATTTCAGCGTCTTCCAGAGCCGAATGTTATCCTTATTGATTTCCGAACGCAAAATCAAATATCTAACATTAGTTTTAGCACCATACGGAGCTGAGTCTTATCGTTATTCATTTCCAAAAGTATGAGCAAACATCCGACATTTATTTCAGTATCATACCGAGTCGAATATTACCGTCATTCATTTCCACAATTAAACGCAAAACTCTGACATTCATTTTAGCATCTTACGTAGCCGATTGTTACCGCTGTTCATTTTCAAAAGTAAAGGCAAACATCCGACTTTTTTTTTTTTTTTTTGGTGGCGCGATCGGGCCACCAAAATCTTTATTTCTGAAATTTTGATTTCATTTCCGATTTTCACTCAATTCATTCATATAAAAGTTAATTCAATTCAAATTGACAAGCATGCAAACAATCAGTAGGCACTATAATAGACACCATGTTGAACATCGATAAACGTCGAACATCGATAAACATCGGATAAGTCGAAGAAAATTCGACGTACGCGTACCTCGAAATTCGCGTACGTCGAACCATTTTCTTCAGTCCCGACGAATTCGAGGTATCCGAGTTTGACTGTACATCATGCTCCTGTGTACTTACTGCAATGGGCGAGGTAGATTTTCTTGGTTCATACACCCTGATCTGCCCGTCCTTTGAGACCGTCGCTATCTTCTTCCCATCTGGGCTCCATGCTGCTGAAAACATCTATAAAATGCCGTAAGACAAATCAAAGACTAATATAGGCTATGTACATCTTATCAACAAAAATAAAGACAAATGAATGAAACTACAAATGTCTAGGGCTTGTGGAAACTCCCCCCCCCCCAAAAAAAAAAAAGTAATAATAATAATAATAATAATGATAATAAATAGATTAAAAAATAATAAAAAATATATTTTAAAAAAAATAAAAAATAGAAAATAAAATAAAATTAATATAAGACCAAACAAATACACTAATCAACTGCCTCTCATCAACCTTACATAAGATCATCAATAAATTCTGATCTAAGTTTAAGGAAGCAAGACTTTTGGTTTGATATTTTAGAGCTACCTGGTCAAATATTTAATGTGAGCCACATACTTTGATTACTTGTCTGCTCTGAACAGTGTGTGGACTCAAAACTCCAGAATTTTGCTTAGAAAATAGCATGAGGGACATATTGTAGTTAAACTTTCACTCTACGACCAAAGTCCTGTGGCAGGCCTTGAACCTTTGACTTCCTCTTAGAGAGCCCATTGAACTATCCACTGGCTCACAACACCTCTACTGAAAACAACTATCTCCATATCTTGTAGCATACACAATGCAATGATGACCACACATGTGTCCATCTGTGGCCGTACCTGGTCAGTGTGTCCATCCAGTGTGATTATCTCCTCGGACGAGGTCAGATCCCAAATCTTTAGGGTCATGTCATAGGAGGCGGAGAGGAGGACGTCCGAAGCCAGGGGGTGAAACTTGATAAAGTAGATCTTCTCAGTGTGACCTGCAGCATGTCATCAAAATGTCAAAAAAATAAAACGAATGAGACTCTTCTAGCCATGTATAGGTAACAGTTCCCTGCATGCTAAACATTGAAGAGAATTCTAAGCAGAACTTGTCTTGCTAGATCTACTATTGATGAACTGAGGTGAAATTGCTTTGCAATATTCCATTCACATTTGTAACATTTTGTAATGAGAGAGAAAAGGCCTGTTCTTGTGACTTTCAAACCTTTCTCAATCTAAAAAGAGCTGGGTGGAATGCTACAGCTCAATCATTGATGATCAAAATGTAAAGGTACCTCGCATTAAACTTCTGCAACATTAAATCACAACAATCACATTACTGTCTAAGCTGTTATTTTCACATGGGTTTAGTTTTCGTAAATGCAAGGGTATAACATGGAAATTACAGTTGGACCTTGAATTTAACAACGTGCGAATATGTTGACATGTTCACAAAAAAAAAATCTCGCGAAAATGTCTGCAATCTCCTCATCTGCGAAAATATCTGTAGGTGGATATAACAGCTTATACAGTATTGGGTGTGGATGAAAAAAAAAAAAGCAATAAAAATGGCACGAAAAGAGAAGACCATGATGATATAGGGATAGAGAGACAGGAGAAGGAATATGAACTGGTCGGGGAAAGGGAAGAAGAAGATGAATATGTCAAAGATGTTTACGCAGAGGAAGGAGAGTTGCATGACACTGTCATTGTTACTGTCATTGTCATTGACTGTATGAGACATAAAACAACTCTAGAAAACTAGAAACACAAAAACTGGGAGAAAATTACAGACCAAACTCCAAGAATCACTAGAATGAATGAATAGAAGTGATTATTGCACAGGGAATACAGGGAGTACATCCTGATTTGAACTCTGACCTGTTAGAGCCGAGTCTGGCTCCGTGAGTGTGCCCTCAAAACCTTCCTCCCCAAAGCTCCAGATGCGGATCTTTGCGTCGTCGCTGGAGACGGCAAGCCTGTTGTCGTTGAACGGATCCCAGGCAAAGTCCATCATTGTTGAACCATTCTGAATCGTTGGCACTCCCGTCTCGGGTAACTTGCCTGGGCTGTTGATCTGAAAAAATTTGACTTGTTGTATTAAAGTAAAAGTCAGGCCATGCAGATGCAAGTGTCGTGACAAAATTCATTCTCTTGCGAGCCACGATAGAATAACTTGAGGCTGGCTCTGAAGTAATGGTCATGACAATAGATGATAAGTTAAACAATAATGACATGTCCACATACAAACTTTGACATTCATCATAGCGATGTGGTTTAGAATCATTTTACAAATTTATTCATTTAAATTCATTTAAAAATATGATTTGCTGTATTAAAATAAATGTCAGGCCATGCAGATGTAAGTGTCATGACAAAATTCATTGTCTTGCGAGCCATGACAGAATATCTTGAGGCTAGCTCAGAAGTAATGCTCATGACAATGCATGATAAGTTTAACAATACTGACATGTCCATGTACAAGCTCTGAAGTTAATCCATGCAATGTCGTTTAAAATCATTTTTGAGAAAGTCGATGTGCATTATAACCTAAAAAATACTGCTGACAACAATTACGCAAAACATCTTCATGCACACACGTTGCTACATTGCGACATACCGGTACTGAAAAAACTGAAATTTTCCGCACATTTCATGAGACCAAAAGCAGTGCCAAAATAAAAGCACATGCATACTTGTAATATGTTCCACTAATTAATGTCTTGATTCCGTGGAATCAAAAACATGTGAAATTTACCATACCCGGCCAAGCGCGTAAAATCACTCGCATGAAAATATCTGTGTGTATAGTTTATAATCTCCTCTATACAACACACTATTGGAAGCCTACTGCAACTCACGTCAATTACTGTGAGCAATCCGCCGCTTCCACTGAGAGGTACTACCGCCCACTTCTTGTTGGCATGGAAACCGTCGCACTCCCCAAAGACGTTGATGCTGACTTTCCTGATGTTGATGATGTGCTGGTTGCGCTGGCCCAGAGTACCCTGATAACAAACAGTATGGGAGAGATGCAGATTGATTGCCACCATGCCTTTTTTGAAGCTTACTTCATTAATCCTATACATGCCAAGGCAGGAAACCTTATTTGCCAAGTTTTTTCATCAGTATTCAGCAAAGGTATTCCTTCTAAACTTAAACTACATGTAGTTATAGAGTTAGCAAGTCCAGTCAGGTTCAGCAATGTGCCTCAGTCCAACTAGGAAGGACATTAGGGATTAAGGGAATTTTATAATCACTAATTATTGGAAATGAACTATCAGACTAATGTACCGACTGTCAAAAAAGCACTATGCCACGTATGCCAATTGTTGGATAAATAGGATAGGAAATGAAAAGGCTCACTTTTGAA
Organism: Diadema antillarum; assembly: GCF_040938485.1. Taxonomy (NCBI): domain Eukaryota; kingdom Metazoa; phylum Echinodermata; class Echinoidea; order Diadematoida; family Diadematidae; genus Diadema; species Diadema antillarum. Next base: position 1,704,193 of record NW_027271035.1, read on the forward strand.
GGATAACTCAATGTCAAACCAATATGTAGAGTTACATAGCACCTTTGAAACATTATGCAGGGCTTGACACTAACGGTGGCCCGGGGCCACCAAAATTGAAAGTCGAGCCACCAAATTTCAAAAAAGGGCAAATTTGGTGGCCCGCCTCGGGCCACCAAAATTTTTGAAAAGTACAATTAATTCGTAACTTTTTGCGCCGGAAATTAGCAGTTATATTTGTTTAAAGGATGGATGAAAAGGACTGAATGAGTGCCTGAGAGTGAGTGTTGCGAGTTTGTTGAGGTTTATTTATGAGTAGATGTATGTCCAACTTCCAATTCTTACTATGACTGGATAAAACTTAGATATTTGACTCATTAAAAAAAACAGGACTTTTAATGTTTTTTTATTGTTTTTTTTTCGGGGCCACCAAATTTTTCTCTCGGGCCACCAAAAATTTGAAATTGAGGATTTTGGTGGCCCCATTGGGCCACCAAACAAAAAAGTTAGTGTCGAGCCCTGCATTATGTGACATGGATGACTTTTTGATGAACTGTTCCATGGTGATAACATTAACTTTGAAGTAAATATTTGCTACCACCACAAGTATACAGTTATTGCTAAATAGTCAATGATTGTAAGTTTACCTCACTTTGCAATTGCAGGATTAACGTCACTCAGCAAGATGATTCTCATTTCAAAATATGATCAAAATGTAAAACAACTTTTGATTGGTCTAATTTCAAAGAGTCTCATCAGCATTCCTGAGCTTCAAATACAGGACAGTCCAACATAGTTTCATCTATGGTGGAACTGAGAGGAAAATGTGCAAAGAGAAAATTACAACAAAACAACTTGAGCAATGACACTGCTCCGGTTTAACATCTCCATAAATTTCCATCTCCTCTGCCCTCACCTGTAAATGCCTAAACTTGGAGGTCTGGCCCATGGTGAATTTCTTCTTTGGCGAGCCGCTCGGTGCCGGCCTCGGGTCCTCTGAGGATGCGGAACTGGCCGACGCCCCTGAAGGAGTTGTTGATGCTGTAGCTGCCGGTGCTGGTGCTGGTGCTGCTGCTGATGATGATGATGATGAGGACACTGAGGGAGCTACTACAGAGCTTGAGGGTTGGGTCTCCTTCGATTCACTCACTGCTGCGGTTTGACTGGTTTCCTGTGCAAAAGAGTGACAAGGCTCAAGTTAGGCATCGCAAAAATTAAGTCGAAGTCTTTGAGAATAGTGATTTTGTAGGTTCGTTTGATGAATGCGCTATACATATAACTCAATGTAACAAAAAAAAGCTGCTGAAATTGCTTTCCAAGAGTGGCGAGCCAGTGGAGTAAAATGGAGTCAAAAGGGGCCTGAGCTTTTGATCCTAGCAGAATCTTCATCAGAGGCAAAATGACAAACAGGCAGGGAAAGCAATCACATATAAGGACTTCACACAACAAGAACAGGTAGGGACAGGCTGGTTGCAAAGAAAACAAAAGGAGAGGGTAGGAGGTCATGGGCAAGGAGCCCAAACATATAACTCCTTGACAACCTGCACAAAATCATCTGTTCTAATGCTACAACATTGTGGTACTCGTCCACAGCATATTAGAGGAATGCAGTGAAGATGAAATAAATGGCAATTACAATCCAATCAGGCATGGTTCATTGCACACTATGATACACAAATTGTCTTTCTGTTTTACACACAGCAAAAAACAAACAAACAAACCAAAAGAATTGTGGCTAAATTTACATTTAAAGCAAAAACATATTATCAGATCATAAACCAAAGCATATACGTACTGTGTAAACAGCAGTCAATGCACAAAATAAGAAAGTCTTGCTCTCTCTATTTGGTGAAACTTTAAGATTTTTTCCTGACCATACTACATTGCAACATCTTACTGTGCTCTGAGTTGTTGAAGCATCCCCTGAAGCCTGCTGATTGGCCGGTGAACTTGAGTCTGACTGCTGATTGGTTGATTTCCTTGGCTTTGTGTTTTGTCGTTTTGATGGATCCAAGCTTATCTTGGGAACCTGAAATTGATACACACAAATACATCCATGACAAGCAATGTAATGTGACTGCCCAGATGCCAGTCACTTCAAGATGATGACATCATCATTAAACCAATCAAATTGACCAGGGTGGCAATTTGGCTCAGTCAGTAGCACGTCTTCCTCCGCATGCGAAGGACCTGGGTTCGATTCCCAAGTCTAACTGAGCAAAGTTATGTGTAATCATACCGTCCCTTCTATTTTCCGGGTCTTTAAGTCTTTATGTGCCATGTTCGCACACCCAACTCAGTCGATGGCGTGCCAACTTTGTATATTCTGCTCAAACACACAAACCCGCCCAAACCGATTGATAAATCACAAAATGCCACGGTACAATGAAAGTGTTTCTTGCGATTCTATTCCTGTCGCATGTACCTTGCATTTTATGTGGTGAATGACTATCAAGCTGTGTACCCTACTGGATTTGTGTGTAAATTCTAAGTTTCTGTCATTATTTTGTGAGCAAAAGTCATGCCCCTACAATGATGGAGCTACTGGTCATTTGAAAGAAAAACAATCATAAATTTTTCATACAATTCACATTCAAAGCAATGCTTGGCCTTTTCTCTACAACTTTGCTCACTACATACCCAGGATAACAAAAATCTATGAAAGTTACATAGATTTGAAAAAACAGAATGTTTTCCCAAAGCATGACTTACATTGCTATCTCTGAATAATGTGGCACACAGGGGGTTTACACCATGGCACATAAAGAGTTAAAATTGCAATAATACTCAAGTGGAAAAGGTGACATTGTGTCTTACCTCAGCGTTCTCTCCTGCAAGCCACCGGGTGGATGTCAGAGCCGCCTCACCGCCTGCAGTGTCCGGGAACAACTCAGAGTAAAACTTTGAGTGGCTCTAATGTAGAAAGAGAAAAAAGTTTAGAGCCCAACAAATGGCTTCATAATCATCAATGGTTTACTAATACATGCATGTATAGTTTAAACAAGATTTATTCCTGTACACAGTCAGTTATTATCTATTGTCTCACTGTATCACATGTATTGCTTTTCCTTCTTCATCTCTTCTGACTGTAATTTGGTTCTGCATTGTTCTAATGTTATTGTGTTTTCTAATCTTTTTGTATGAAAAGCACCAGTGCACTTAATAGAAACACCAGTATAAAGCACCATATAAATGCACTTTTCATTATTATTACAACATAATCATTCTGTAAGTTACGGAATCGTTATTGTTTAGGTACTATCATACCTTCAATCATGATGTGTTTGATGAAAATAAATAATATCAGAGCTGAGGTTTACTGTGGTACATGCCCTATTTGCATTACAAAAGGTCATGTTTAAAATCTCAATTGAAAAACAAACAAATTAAGAGTTTGTTCAAACTCTGACTGACTGAAAGCTAAATCATGTTTGATTCCCATGTTTTGATTTCAAGCACGAAGACCTAAAGCTGCAAAAAATTTTCCGCACTGTTTGGAAAATTGTCCACCTGGACACAACAATTGCAACTCAATATTTTGTGGTACATCTGGATGATGAATATTCAAATTAATGATTCAGGCATCAAGTTCTTATTGCAACTGATTGACAATTTGCCCTTCCTCAACACACACACACACACACACACACACTGATTATTCAATGTGATTGAGTAATAACAATGAAGCAAAATCATCAGCATATATACTCAGGAGGAATTTGAAGCTACAATCTCCTGATTGCTGGGCAGATGTCATATCCACTAGACTATTGAGCTTGTGCCCAATAGCAAGTGATGATTGTGTTCCCTCACGGCAGGGGGTACTGCATACTTAGTCAAATTAATACACAGTATACAGATCAGAGCCATGACTGGCTATTGAGGTAAGCTTGGTAGTCTAGTGGATATGACACCTGTCTAGTAATCAGGAGGTCACAGGTTCAAATCCCACCTGAGTATACAATGTACATGTATATATCCATGATTTCTATTTTTTTATCACAGCTATTACTGTGGTACTCAAAACCACTGAACAATAATATAATACAATATACACTGTAATAATAATAAGGTCTTATTTATCCAGGGTAGCCTCTTCAGTGTTCCCACTGCTCTACCAGAGGGCCCTGTGCCATTATTATTACCCTGGCATTGCCAGGTAACCATTTATACACCTGGGTTGAGAGGGACATGGTGGTTAAAAACATCTTGTCCAAGTACGTAAGCACCGGGCAGGACTCGAACTCGGGTCCTTCCATTGGGAGTCGGGAGTCTTATCCACTATGCCACAACGCCCCCACAATCAGTATGTATTTTCATAAAAATGAAAAGCAATTTGTCAGTGAGACGGTGAATATGATCAGGAAATCGCGAGGTGGGAGAATAATAATTAATACTCACTGTGCGAGGAACTTCAACCTTCAGTGGAATGACCGCCTTGTTGGTCAGCTGCAGAACCCTGCCGACCTCGCAGGACATGACATCCAGCGCCCTCTTTGGCACGAGGCAAGTTCCTTTCTGCTGCAGGTCACTGTGATACACGGCACCTACACAGAAATGGAAATTTTTTTTTAACGTATCAAAAAAGGCATTTTTAATCATTAACAGGTATAAGAATTCTGCTCAAGATAATTGTTTCATATCTCTGCCGAATTATGTGGACATCAAATAAACTTTGGAGAAGTTCCTAAAGTTTCCATTCATTTTCTACTATTTTTTGACTGCTTCCTCTCCCTAAGAATATGTGATACCACAGTAAATAAAGACAGACATCAATAAGTCACATCTGTTTCTTTTACGTGAGATTGGTATAGACAAGGGTTAGGGCAGAATGATTTCTGGTTCCAGCAGAACTTCCTCTGCCTCTGAGTGCACAAAGTTTTTACATTCAGAAATTCCCAATCATAAGAAACTTGCAACAGAAATTTTTAATCAAAACATTTTCCGACTCGTACACAAAGTGGAATTGTATTGGAAACTTGATTATTCCACAACATACAACTGTGTACGCCTTGGCTGTACAAGTATCTGGCCAACTGCAACTTCACACATTTATTTTCTTTGTTTGGGATAGTTTCATTGTCAAGATTCTTCTAAATTCAGCAGACCAACCTTCTGAAAGTCGTGCCCCTCCGTCAAGAACTTCAAACACTCCAATTCTCTGGTCGCCCTTGATATAGGTAAGGAAATAGAGCATGTTAGTTACAGAGACAGTATAGTTTTGGCTGACATAGGGATTCAGGTTTTAGCTTTCTGCGAGATATTAGAAACCACATGTTTTATCAGAGAGCATACAATTCTAAGAGCATGAGTTCGAAAGGACACTTCACTATAGGTCTTTGATAAGATAACACACATACATACACAAAAAAAAACCAACAACAACAACAACTTACCTTTCCACAAAGGAATAGCAGTCCTGAATCAGGGTCATAGAGAGGGATCAAGATTCTGCAAGTGGATGAAATTAGACAAGTATTAAAGGTACTATTTACCATTGGGAGCAGTGATTTAAAATTTTTTGAGTTATCACATTTGATGCATATGTGTAGGCTAGCTGTATCACTAAATATCCTACCACATAAAAATTTAGCAATAAAGCCTTAAATAGAAGGAGATAACACTATTTTTGTGAGTAAACCATAACTGTAGACAGTTCAGTCTAGAACCAGTTTTATTACAACTATTGTTCACATTTTGTACATTCAACAATACTAAGCATTTATTACACTGATAAATGTTCTTACGTTGGTTGTTTCTATCCCCAACTCATATTTCAGAACTATTTTGTAACACTAAAGCTGGGTTTTTGTTTCATCTGCAAATGGTAAATCATGCATTTAACCATTACACCCTGGTGCTAAATACAAATCTCACTCTCATTTAGGCTGTGAAGAGTTTGCTTTCCTGGTCATTTCTTCATTGTTTACTGGTAATTACTGGGGTCAAATAAAGCATCAGGAAACTAAAGCTGATGGTAGCTCTGAGTCGCAACAATTGGTGACAGAAAAGCACAATGAGCCAGTCTTGTCTTGATCTCAGAAACAAAAATCATTCTGCCTTAACCCTACTCAGATTTACTAAAACAAAATAGTTAAACCTTCAAATCTTTGAGTTTACGGCATTCTGTTACTTCTGCTCAAATCTTATCTACAGCTTATTCACAATGCTGTACCTGATTGATATGAAAATGCCTTCACATGGATCACCTTCTCTTTCGATATAATCTTTTCTAGACAAAAAAAAAAAAACCACCCAACAAAACACCCAACAAAACACCCAACAATTATCATGTCTGCAGAAAATAGGCAAAACAAAGAAAAAAAAAGCAAAATAGTAAAAATAGGTCATGGGCACTGACCCTGAAGAAGTTCCAAAGCCCTGAGAACAGCAAGCTGAACCAAAGTTCCGCACATCCCAGACTTTAATCTCCCTCTCTCTTCGCTGTAACGGAAACATAAAGAAAACAACACAGACACATTGGCTTGGATCTACTGTACAAGTGGCTATTTTCGCGTACAGATATTGTCACAAATGAGGAGGTCACGGACATTTGAAATTCATTGTTCCTTTACAATAACACTCAAACTTGGAAAAAGTGCACTTTGTCATTGTTGTCTTTAAAGTTAATGTGCTCAGTCATGCGTGCCATTTGTCAACATAATTAGCTATCAATGGAAAGAGGAAGAGTTCTTCGTTCCCAACAACTAACATTGTGCTCTCCATAGCTGACAATTATGAAAAAGTAGCCCTTCAAAGTTGGATTACCTTTTTTTTTGATATACACTGTATTACATGAAAGCAACATAATTGTCTTCTCCACATTATATCCAGTTATAAAATCATCTCTATCACTTTTCCAAAGTCAACTTCTTATCGCAGTAACCCCTCCCTCCAAGAAAAATCCACTGCTCTGTCAGATATCTTTTTATATGCAGCAACTTTAATTAAAAAATGTGCTGCCCGCCATCAACCGTAAAGCCATACTACTGTAAAAGTGGAAATTTTTGTGGTGTTCAAATCTGTGCACATTTCGCGCAACCAGAAGCTAGCGCAAAAATAAAAGCACAAGAATATCTTTGCGTGCCATATGTTCCAGCAGTTGATGTCTTGATTACGGGGAATCAAAAACAAGCGAAAAATTAGTTGTGCGAAAATATCTACTTTTACGGTATACTTTGAAGTGCCATCATTTTCTAATCGAGCTGTTGAACTTTCAAACTCACATTATTGAATCCTGTTGAAACCACTTGATCCCTGTCGCCGAGCCAGCATATCATGGATCCTTTGATGTTATCATGACCTGCAGTCTCCTGTTTTGCACGTGAGAAAAAGAAATTTAGATGCGGTCTTCACTTGCACTGATTTAAAAACCTATTTTTTTACGAAGATAAAGCCATTGAAAGCAGAAAGGGCTTGGATAAGAAAGCATTGTGCAATTATTGTTCTAGGATTCCATTGCTATCCAATAATGATGAAACAACTCTACACATGCAAACAATATTATCACAATTATTTAAGCTCACAGTAGGTACAACAGACATCTATACCAACAAAATATCACTCTTCTTTTAAATCTTCAGTTATAATTTTTAACTCTGGAAGTGTATAAAACTCCCGCTCCCCCATCGAAAAAAGAAGTATCTTTGCCTAGTGTCACATTGAAAAATGATGTCAGAAATAAAATTTCCAATGTCTGAAAAAGGAAAAGACCAGCAAACATCTTTATCAAAATTCCTTTCACATTGTTTTATGGAATAGCAGTACTAGAAACATTGTATTGGTCATACAAAACCAGTTTGACTTCGCTGCAGCCCTTTCTGATCATACATTGGAATGTCTGTAATGTAAACAGTAATACATTTGATCAAAGTACTGTATACGCCGAATATTTCGCGAGGTTTTTATTTTCGCGAATTTCGCGAGTCAGGTGCTACTCGCGAAATTAAAGACACGCGAAAACATTGACTCTGCTCCCGATGTGAATGTGACGCACGCGTGTACACTTCTCCATTTAGTACAAGACTCCACGATCGCGAATTTAACCACTCACGAAGTCGTCGGGAATTCCCGATTCGCGAAAATTTATACTCGCGAAATATATGGCGTATACAGTATATCAAGCTCAGAACATGACTTACTGAGCTGCTACAAGATTTAAAGGGATGGTACAGTTTTGGTTGAGGTGGGGATTCAGGTTTTAACTTTAACAAGATAATTAGAAAGCACTCATATGGAATATCAAAGAGCATACAATTCCAAGAGGAATTAAACGTTTAGTTCATGAAAATCAATTTTAAAAAAAGCCTAAAATATATACATATATTTTTAAAGTGAAACAAAGTGGTCGTTATAAAAGGTGGGTCCCACCTTTTATTAGGATCTGTTTTTGTATATCTCAGCCAAACTGATTCTCATAAAACAAACTTTTAATTCCTCTTAGACTTGTATGCTCTTTAGTATTCCATATAAGTGGCTTGTAATCATCTTGTAAAAAGTTAAAACCAGAATCCCCATCTCAACCACAACTTTACCATCCCTTTAAAATGTGACTTACAGAAGCGACACTGTTTGCCCTGGGATCGAGAATCCTCAGCTTCTTGTCCTTGGCTGTGGTGACCAGGAGGGTCCCGTCAGCCTTCCAGCTCACACCTTGGAGTTGATCTGCAGCAACCTCCATGGCTGGATGGTTCAGTGTGAATTATTTTGAGAGTACGGATAGACCAAAGTTACATAGATGAATTCAAGAAATTCTTGTGTGCATCTCTGCTAAAGATAGCGACAATAGACATATATTATTACACCAGAACATCTACAAAAATATCTATTGATTGTTTACTGTCTACAGTCAGCAGCCTATAGGTTTTGCTTTATCAGTCCCAGATTTCTATTATTATCATTGCTATTTTCATTGCAGGTTAACCCCCCAAATCTACACTTTTTTCCTGCCTGTGTAGCAGTTGATAAAAAAAGAGACTACACTACCGTACCTTTTTCTGGTATTGCATTGGCCGTACAGGAAAAGAAGAGAAAAAAACTGACCTAAACTAACTGATGTTAAAATATACATGCATACATACTTACATGTACATACCCACTGTACATACCACATTGTACATACAGTGTATACATAATCGGTACATGAAAACATTGTATACTATACAAACATACATACATACACACATACTATACATACAAAAATTTGTACATACATATACATACATATACATACATACACAGACATATATGCAATGTATCAGTATACATATGGGACAAACACTCTCCTTGATGTACAGAAAGTGTGAAAAGCCTGTCTCATATTGTAGTCATAGCATGAATAGGTGTTGACGCATCACTGAAATGCAGACAGACAAACAAATTATGACTCATCCGGATTGAATCAGCTACCGTTAGTCTTTACAGCCAGACACTATTCAATAGTTTGTCTTTGAACATTTACATGCCACAAGTGCAATCAAAATTACTATCTAAATATGCCACTGGCAGTAGCAATCTAAATCAAATCCACATACTTCTGGAATTTAAGCAAGATATCAAGGTTTATGTCCTAGGACAAAAAGTGTCACTTTCATATTTCCACAATAGAGATTCATGGCAATCATGTCATTAACAAAGAACTAATACCAACACATGAGTGAATACAAAAACATGCAATATGTTCTTTAAGGTATTACTTTCAGTTGAACTACCCAATCTAAACGGTTTTCATGTGAATAATAAATAAAAATGCATAATATGACTTAACCCTTCTAATTATAACTGCTGAAACAATGCTGCCCCGCTGAAGAGAAACAGATGCGTAGACGTATACATTTATTTATAGTTCTGTAAAGTATAATTTTGTCACCGTGGATTTCATGGTAATGAAAAAGATATTGATCTGTGCCCCAGAATCCATTGTTTCAATTATCTCATCTCATTCAACATGGACTGGTTTTTTTTCCCCAACTACTCAAAAGCTTGATTTTGCTTCCTCATATCAAATGCACCTGTTTGTGATCAACCCGCTTTACGCATGACTCACTTCTCTTCACCCCCAACATTTTCTTGTTTATTATAGTTGGCCACTAAAAGTAGCACTCAAACTCCTCTTCTGTCTGTTTCTGTCTGTTTCCCCCCCCCCCCTTCTCCCCCTCTCTCTCCCTCCCTACCTCCTCCACCCCCCCCCCCTTTTGACTCGATTAATTTGTGGCATTCCATCCTCAAAAAATTTAGCACACGTGTTGCATGTTGGTAACTGTCAGCCAAGAGGAAGTCACAAAACAATTGGGTATCAGGGGTGGATCCAGGAATTCCGTAAAGGGGAAGCGCCTTTATAAAATTAAAGCGGGCGCACGCCCCCATTTTTTCTTTTTATTTCTTTTGTTGGATAACAAAAAATAAAGAGGGGGCACGCGCCCGGTGCGCCCCCATCTGGAACCGCCACTGGGTATGAAAATCCTGATGAGGTAATATCGCAGGATACAGTGTGATACAGTGTCTGTGCCCTGATCTCTGCTTTTGCTTTGCCTTCAAAAAAATCACATTTATAAAGTCCATAATAATCAGTGGCACATTATGGCAGCATTTCTTCACACTTAGAATGTTGTCTAAAAACTGACTTAAGCCTTAATATACGAAGAGTAATGTGTACATACAGTAATGTGTTTAGGATTGAAGATTTACCAGTCCTGTAAATTAGTATCAAGGAAAACAGAATTTAGATTAAGTACATCACTTCGTGAGTATAGTTATCTTATAAATTGCCCCCCCCCCCCACACACACACACACAGACCAAATATGAAAAGGGGAGGGGCTGAAGTCGGAGAAGCAGTATGATGCTCATAGAGGCAAGCAAAAGAAAGAGATGGGGGGGGGGGTTAAAAAAACAAAAACGATGGCATTGGAGGTAACTTACACATTGCTTCCTGCTGTTGGACAAGATCAAAGAGTTTCACTGTCGTATATATCGAGGCTGCCAACAGATCGCTCGCTGTTGGGTGGAAGAGCACATTTTCTACTCGCCGTCCTAGACCTGGAAATGAGCACAATGGACTGGGTGCACCCTCTGACAACCCTCCCTCTGGAAGATCCCAAATTTTGATCTAATGGGACAAGAGTGAATTTGTGAAAATGATGACAAACAAGTTACATATCAGTGCTTTGATACTTCAGGCAGCTGCTAGATACAAAAATATATAGCACATGACACCAAATGAGAGCCCCTGAAGGACAACTATGACATACATATCTAATGGAGAATTTTGCATTGCACAAACTCGGTAAAACTAGAGTTAAAGGTAGAGTTTGGGCTAAAATTAGACAAATATTCAGACAGACTGGACCATTTGAATACTGTTGAGTCATCTATTTATTTAAATGACATTAAACCGTTGAAGACGAGTCCCAAGTATACTCATGCAGGTGTCTATGGGAAATGCGTGCTTATATAGTAAAATTAGCGCATCCTCAATGGGCAAAACATCTAAACGCTTTATCTGAATTCAAGGATCATCTTGGTGTGGAACTTTAATAAAAAAGAAGAAAATTCCATGCTGGTTCAGTTATACTCTTGCTAAATTCTTTTCCATTTCTTGCACAGTTACCCCTCTAGAAATAAAATATTATCTTAAGGGTTAGGGAGCATAGAGGTACAATCACTAAGTCAAATATCACACTCACACACACACACAAAATGCAGGAACAAAAGACAACAGGATTTTGACATTTTAAAAAATACAAGAAAATAAAAAAAAAGAAGAAGAAAGAATATCACAAAAACTTTGCTATTCTCTCTGTAATTGTATATTTTAGAAACATACAGGTAATGTGTGTGAGCTAAGTTCTTGACAAACTATATTTGTGACCCTGCACCTCAAAACAAACAAAAAGTTGCCAGACATGAATTTTTAGTTAAGACCATATTCTGAAAGAGCAGACTTTAAGCTTTAAAATGATGTATAACTCAAATCAAATGGACTCTCCTAACCTATCTAAATATTGGAAAGAAAGCACAAACTCAGGAAAAGTGTGAACTGAGAAAAGAGGCTCTGAAGTACAGTGTCTATTCAAGCGCTTAATCTTTACCAAACCATGCTGGCTGTGTGATGAATGGGACAAAAAACAGGAAGTAAACCACCAGAGTAACAACAATGAAGGGATTATCAGATTAAACTGAAATCAAGCATGCCTCATTAACACATTCTGTCCATACTTAATGCCAACTTTCAAAGCAGTAGCACTATCCTTTAAATAGTTATTAGAGTTGAAAGTGAAGAGTGTGGACAAGGTTTTTCAAAAATGAAAAAGGGATTCTAAAGACACACCTAATCACACTATTCTACCAAAAATGTTCGAGATAAACTGCTAAAAAAACACACTTTCCTGCCCGTTTTATGATACCAAATTTTAGCATATTGTAAAAGAAGACCCACTCTTTCAGAAGATATGGAAAAGTCAAGTTCGGTTAGGTTGACCCATTTCACTTATTTTCAGTCCTCACACAAAATCAGTGTGTTCGACTTTATGTTCGTTTTGAGGTGCACGGTCACATTTTGTATAAATGAAGTAAATATCAGTGCTGAAGTTAGATACCGTATTCTCCGGAGATAAGGTCACACTAATTTTCACAGAAAAGAAGCAATAAACATGGGATGTGGCCTATACGAAAGCACAACCAAATCATGGCCTGTTCAACCTAGCGAATAAGCTGCTGAACCAAACAGGTTAAAACCATGTAAGGGACGGTGCAATGTGCCAATGAGCAACTTGATATCATACAATACTGTATAGACAACGCTATATTCCGCAATCAAATGACAACTTCTTCTTTTTGTCATCACCTAGTAAGCTCTGTTGCTTCCCTGCCAATTTTTTAAACACAAACAAGTTGCTTTGCAGAGCCAAACAGGTAATCATGTAAGGGAATGTGCAATGTGCCAATGAGCAACATGATATCATACAATACTGTATAGACAACGCTATGTTCCGCAATCAAGTAACTTCTTCTTTTTTGTCATCACTTAGTAACCTCTGTTGCTTCTGTGCCAATTTTTGGAACACGAACAAGTTGCTTCACTGAGCCGTTCTGGCCACTGCATTCCTGTCCTGCATGCATCATAACATCACGCAATGATCATAATCTTATAGTTCTATCTCATGCAGCACAATGCTCCACTACCGTAATTGTACAGCAAGCTGTGTGAATGAAAATACAAATGTTCACGCTCTTTTTCATGCGACTTTTATTCTGTGGTGTGATGCATGAACATCACGCACACACACTCAGTTTTCCTTCACACTGCAGGACATGGAATTTGCGTCATTTAGTGTTCAGACCGTCAACACTTGAATAACAACCACACATACACACATACACCCACACATGCACACATGCACACTCAAAAAAAAAAAAAAAAAAGAATTGGGAAACATGCAAAACCAGGTAGAAATACATACAAAGTTTGTTGGCAAAATTCAGAAAAATGGTGAAAGTTTTAAAAAGAATAAAATCTTTCCGCATTTTTTTTTTTTGCTTCTTCTTTTTGTCACCAAAGTCGGGTGTGGCCTATGCAGAGGTGCAGCCTTATTGCCAGAGAATACAGTACAAAATCTGCTGTGAAAATGTTTTACCAGCTTACTATCTCAGTGCCAGAAATTAGTCTGGAATCAATTTTTGCTCTGCGATAATATTGACCTTGGGTGGTAGAAGGCTTAAAGGTGCACCACGTATTCTTTTTAGGGTATGTGTGTGGCCCGGCCTGAAAAGGAGCTACCCAATCCTGACGTATCGGCAAGCATGTTCTCGCCGTTCTCAAGGGAATGAGCAATTGAGGTGAAAATCTGGCTTTAATACCCTCGGGAAGGAACCCAAAGCCCCTTTGATCCTTTTTGAAATTTGTTTTCAGTGGTTCACAATGAAAAACACATTATACAGTCATACAAACCTACACCCGATGTATAATACAGTTGTACTGTATCAGGACAATACCCCCCAACAATTACCCCTGGCTAATTATATATCATTTAGTGATAAGGTATAGAGTACAGATTAGATTTACGGTTAGTTTCGGGGTTAGAGTTTGGGTTAGGTTTAGGGTTGGAGCTTGAGTTAGTTTTAGGATTAAGTTCAGGATTAGGATTAGGGGACCAGGTCTGGGGTAATTGTCCAGGTGGTAATTGTCCTAGAACCATTTGTACATAGATACATGCATATAGACATATATTTGCTACTGTTATCATTATCATAATTGATAGTATTATAAAACATGATATATAAGCCTATACATATGGCCCAATTGCATCATATGCCCTCTTCATAAACTGATACCTGACAAACTTAAATAACTACATCTGTTTAAAATTTAGAAATTGTCATATATTTGTATAGTGTATGCGTGTGTGCGTGTGTGTGTGTGTGTATGTTAGGTCTTTAGATAGTGCATTTGATCAAGACTTGCGATGTGCGATTATCCACACCACGGGTGAGTGTCATGTAATAAGAAAACAACTGCTCTACATACCGATGAGTCTTGTGAGCCCGTGGCCAGGAGATAGTCATTGAAAGGGGAGAAGTCGAAGTCGGTGACGAGCGAGCCGTGGGCGTGGAGGACAGGCATGGTCTGTGTCTGACGGCCCACCGATCCAACATCCAGTATTCCGAGGCTGCCCCCACCTTGAGCGAGAGTTTTAGAAGACTTTGAATTTTTGCTCTGTATTAACCCGTTGATGACGGACTGATTTTGCTACAACACGCATTTCCCATAGACACCTGCCCGAGTATACTCGGGACTCATCCTTAATGGGTTAAAGTGACTTGCACTCATACACATAGTGTGTCTGAGTTGAATAGGCACTGACATTCCATTACATGCCTCTTTAATTTCTACTAACTGACACCTAGAGATATTTGCTTTCATAAATTTATTTATTAATTTATTCATTTTTGCAGAGTATATGTCTGGCATTAGTGTAAAATCTTTCCAGATAGAGAGACACAAAATACCTGCATATATTCCATTGATTTCATTTTGTTTTGATCTTTTATTCGCCTTGGTGTAATAATTCTACAGGAATCTTCAAATCATTTTGGTCAATAGAGCAGTATATTCTCTATGTAAATGTCACAATAAGGCTATAAACCAATCATTGTCACAGAGCTTTATGAGAAGAGCTCGAAATATGAATCACCTCCTTACTAGTCTTCACTTTCTTCTCTGCTCCCCACCACTCTCCCACTCCCCTCCCCACTCCACCAGCACTTTGCAGTGGAGGACGATCATGTTTCACATTCTCACGACACCTCATACCCTTTCCTGATTCTGAAAAAAAAACACCCTAATCAAGTAATGCCTACTTTCACATTTCCTTATATTCTTCTTCCATATAGCCTTGACCACATGATGTTTCCAGTGAATCTTAGTTCAGGAAATGCCAAACACTGTATCTGAGAGAAGACAGGGTGTGCTTCACTGCCCATCCTCATGGGTTCTTCAAAACTATGAATATCCTAAAAGGAGTGGTATAGTTTGGGTTGAGTTAGGGCTTCAAGTTCTCACCTATTTTTGTGAGATAATGAGAAAACTCTTATCAATATAAAAAACAAAAACAAAACATGAATACAATTTTTAGAGGAATTCAAAGTTTATTTGAAGAAATTGGTTTTGAATGGCTGACATATCCAAAAGCAAAGACTTTCTAATAAAAGGTGGGCCTCACCTTTTATTAGACCACTTTGTTTTACTCTGTTTTTAGATATCTCATCTGTTTCTATTGGATTTTCATACAATAATCTTTGAATTCCTCTTAGAATTGTATGCTCTTTAATATTTCATAAGTGTTTTTTTAATTATCTCACAAAAAGTTAAAATCTGAATCCCCCATCTCAACCAAAACTATACCATCCCTTTAAAGAAGAGAGTCCAGAGAATCAAGATTCAAAGACACAACAACTTCTGAACAAGTCATTACCAAACCTCTTTGGAAGACATTGTGAGGATAATAATAAAAAAAAAACATGTGAGAAGTGAGAGTGAAACTTTGCTTCCTGATTCCAAAGGTCATTTTGTTTATTCTTACAACCACCCCAGTTTGTGCTGTAAGTTGTCCCTAGCATCTGAAATAAGGAATTAGGCTACAAATATAATTCAAAAAGATCGAAGTCATAGCAAAAAAACAAACAAACAAACAAACCAACAAACAAACAACCAACACCAGCTTCTACGCTGGACATAATACAACAATGGGAACAAACCATGACATTTCGAAACTTTTGTATTTTTCTTTTCTTTTCTTTTCTTTCTTCTTCTTTTGTTACTGTTAACGTTAATTTTGTTAATGTTATTGTGTTTTCTAGCCTATTTGTATGAGTAGCAAAGTGCGCTTAGAAACGTCAGTATGAAGCGCCATATAAATGCAATTATTATTATTATTATTATTATTTCTGGATTTAAAGAAAGAATCTGAAGTTGTTTAGAAAAAGCCCATTCAGTATGTTTAGAAAAAATATTCACACACACTGTACATAAATTAATATTCTACAAGAGAAAAAAAATCTTTTTCACCCCAAAAATTGCAATATTGTTCAGGGGTAAATTAATTTATCAGCATCCACAAATAAGGCTAAATACTTGCAACCAAATAAGTCCTTCTATATTAGAAAGAAAAATGTCATGTGCGACATCTTGACAGTCTTACCTGGTGAGTCCGCACTGTAAGCCATGAAGGCACAACTTGCTTTGATGTGCTGGCCACATGATAGCGGTGACCCCACACGGAGTTCACTGATCCAAGTCTGGAAAGAGAATAGAAAATCACATGTCTCAGTTACACCATTCTAAGTTAAAAACAATCAAATAACCACCACCCCCCCCCCCCAAAAAAAAAAAAATACCCCAAAACAAAACAAAAACAAAAACAAAAACACAACAACAGCAACAAACAAACAAACAAAATACACTTCTCAGTCTCTGATAGCATTCCATGGGAAGAAGTCAATTGATAAACATGTTATGACCCTTGTCATAAAAGTGCAGATTACCTTGTTTATTTCCCAGAGGCAGAAATTCACAAATCTCTCTGTAAATTGACAGCACTGTATAATATACTGTAGCCAACACACTTTTACTTTGCTCAGATGATAAATTACAGTGTATAGAATCATCATGCCTAGATGTAATGTTTTGGTGATGTACATCACAAACGCTGCAAAATCCTGGTAAATGGAATGTGGGCATTGCCTGGCAGACTGCAGTATACTGTATTACATTTCATATGAAACAAATAAATTCTAAACTAACATTTGCAGTTCAGAGTGAAGGTGGATTTTGTGCAGTATGTAGTAGGTGAGTAATTTCCGTAGTTTGGGTGAATTTGATTTAGATTAATAAACAACATTCTTCTCACCAAACTTTTTCGCTTCAACAAGTGCTTGTAAGTGGGCTACCGTACTGAATACGCACACCAACAATTTCCAGAACAGCTCCCAGTGCTATACCTTTTCGACAAAATACAATGTACATAACATTTTCTGGAGAAGGGACAAAAACACACTTCGAAGTTCAATCAAATTCTCAGCACAGATTGCTGGAATAGCTGTCCTGCAACAATGCAATCTCTGTACACCAGCACTGGAGACAACTTATATATCTTGTCTTCTTATATCCTTGATGTAAAAGAAATGGACCATGTCCATGATTTTACCCACTATTCTCCTCTTGCAGCATGATGGTAAAACACAGAGTAGAGTTTCTGGTTGCACGAAATGAGCGAACATTTCAACATCGCAAAAATGTCCACTTTTACAGTATATTCCAGTACTTTTTGTATGTGAAGTACAATAACATAAAATTCCCTGGCATACTACTAAATGACACATATTAGACACTATTATTATTCACCTCTCTCTTTGGTGTTTTGATTGATGCGTTCTTGAATTTGGAAACCTTGAATCTGCTCATCTTGGCAGTTGCGTTGGGTCTGCTTCTGGTAGTAAAGTAAAGACTTCCCTCTACATTGCAAAGAGAATGAAAGTTTAAACATTTCAATCTTATCATATATTGTGTATATCATCAACACAACGGTAACTATAATTTTAGAAATCTCACCGAAACCTGATTGAAGGACTCTGCTACACATATTTATGGTGAAAACATAGTTTTGATAAGGGTTTGAGAACCCGTCTGGCACCATTTCATATTTGCTTGCAATATATCGAAAGAGTCTACCAAGAAACTTACCTGGCTGATGCGATTTGCCGGGATGAGGAGTTGGTTTGGAGTATTTCGAGATAAAAAATACGAGTCAGTATACCGACTTTTATTCCAGAAGGATCCAGACTAAAACTCGGTCCCAGGGAAAACTCGGCCCTATTTCAGACAATTTACATGCAGTTCGTGATCGCCATACTGAAAAGACAATCAAAGACGCTTAATAAACAACAACTTCAAAGACAGCGCGTCTCAGCTCAGCATAATACGCTTGAGGACCGCGCGCTGTCCATTTGTTTTGTACAGGATTAGCGCGCATTTTCCTGTCTTTTCAGTTAAGCGTCTTTGGTATCAACTCGGACCATAACTAGTAAACTGTGACTAGCCAGAATGCGAAGCACAGACTCCAACCCCAAGCACATTCTGATCTGGAGATTCTCCCGCCTGAAACCCCTAGCAAACGGGAGACTCCAACTTGATGTGTGCGAAGCGCGACGCGGCCGGGGTCCAGGGCTCTAGGGTTCTACATGCTCTCTCGTGCTATCTAAGGCTTATTTTTCAACATACGATGACACTAAATAAGAAATCATCTCAAGCGGGAGACACAGAGCCAGGGCGGGAGATATTAAATCTCAAGTGGGAGAACAGGAGATTTTGCACAAATGGGCTTTCAGCGGAAGATCTCCCGTCGAAAGTAGGAGAGTTGGAGTCTCTGGCGAAGCGCTACAGGCCGCACCCATCATAGTACAACACTGTACAATCCAGAGCCAGAGGGACAACTCGTCCCGCTGCCAAAGCGAGGCCGATTTGTCCCCGAGTCCGAATTTAGCCTGACCCCGATCGGGTAAGTTCTGAGACTGCCACTATGGCGAACCTTTTTGGTTATTATTTCGCATTTTCGTCGTTAATTTACCCATCGGCATCGAATGTCTTGTTTACTACAGCGTTCCACAGTACGTCAGTAGGACACACATTTCTTAGGCATAAAGTTTTACGTGCACGTTTGGGAGTGAAATTTGACAACTTTTGCAGGCGCACCAGAACTATGTTTTGGCTTTTACTAAAGTTTTAGTTTAATCCTTGAACGAATATAGTACTAAACGAGGCAGGCGGTTGGCATCTTCCCAGCACGTATAGCTAGATGCCTAGATTAAATGAAGCTTCTCATACACACACGGACATCCAGCGCCACGCTCTCGGGCCCGTGCAACGCCGCGCCGCGTAGCCATAGCCATCGGCGGCGGAGCGGAGCGGAGCCCTTCGCCACACCACGCTCGGTCGAAGGGGCGGTGGCCGGTTGGTTGTGTGGTACCGCGCTGCTACTCGAGCTCGAGGACTCACATTAGAATCCTGCCGCTAACAACTTCATACAGTGCGATGAATAAACGGATTTTCAGTCAGATGTAACTCTAATAATACAGGATGAAATTTTGTTGAAATCACAGAATGATTAAGTGAAATTGTCTTACCGTTTGCACAAACTGTACCAGTAGATCCAGTCAACAGACAGTCGCTTTCTTCCTCGATCGAATGAATTGCTCGGAAATCAGGAAATGTTAATTTGACGGCTATGTTGTATAGTCTTTCTTCAAGGCGTATCAATTTTTTCACGAGAAGAAGAAGAAGAAAAAAAGGAAATCGCATAACTTACTTAGAGTAGTAGGCCTAATTGTCTTTTTTTTTAATTTCGCCTTTATTCTCTTCATTTCTTATCTCTCCATCACCATTACTATCATCATCTTTATCATCACCTCATTGTCATCATGGTCATCATATCATCATCATCATCATCATCATCACCACCACCATCATCATCATATCATATCATCATCATCATCATCATCATCATCATCTCCTTCATCATTACCACCATCATCGTTACCACATACCATGGGACCATCACAATCACTGTTTAGTCATCTTTTTCTCTTTCCTCCTATTTATTTGTCTATTTCGATATCTGCTTAGGTCTCCTCCTATTTTTATATTTTTTTCCTTATTCAATTAATTCAATTCAATAGAACATTTATTTCCAGATCAATTCGTGTATAAACAGCAGTAACAATTCAGTAATGACAAACTGGAGGTGACAACTCAGTAATCACAGCTTGAAGTGAGTGCACCTTTAACATTTGAAAATGTAGTTGAATCTGATTGAAACATAGCTAAAAAGACATTTTTGTTTAAAATACACATATTTACAAGACAAAGTACAGATACACAAGAGACTAAAGCTAGGGATGCAGGAGGGAAAACAGATAGGAAGAAGGAAAAAAAAGAAAGAAAAGAAAAGAGAAGAAAGAAAAAAATACATTAAGGAGAGGTAAAGAGAACCTAAAACACGCACTTGTAATACTATAACAGACAAGGCAACATTGTACATACATGTACATGTATTTCATTTTAGTATAATCAAGAGAAATTTAGCAGCCCTCACTATAAGACTACCTTATATGGATGAATACAACTTTCTCTTGAGTCTTATCTTAAAACAATTTTGAGATGGTGCATTTCTTATGTCTTTAGATAAATTGTTCCATTTCTTGGGGCCCACAAAACGAATATTATGTTGGTAAGACATGGTTCTGGGTCTGGGCAAATGCATTAATGACGAGGAGCGTGTATTGTAATTATGCACATTCTGATTGATATCAAACAATTGAACAAAATGGTCAGGCATAAGTTTGTTGACACACTGATATACAAAAATACATTGCTGATAGGTGGTGATATTTTTCAAAGTAAGCAATTTTAGTTTTGAGTATAACGGGCCTGCTTTAGATTATTCCTTTCCTTTCTTTCTTTTATGACATTTTGAAATTGCATATATAGGGCCTAGTTTTGTTTGGAAAACATTTCTTGACCAGTTCTTATGAATATTCAAATGAGCAAGTTGATGATGTCATGCTCTCACAGTTTCTTATTAATTTCATATGCAGAAATGACAAAAATCTCATATTCAGCTGTATATGAAGGTACAATTTGCCTTAAAACCACCCAAAATAAAAAAAGAACAAATTTAACTGATATATCTTGTAACATTGTATACATGCTTTTACTTGTATTAGCTAAAAATAACATTTTTCCTGAATTTCATCGATTAGAACATACATGAAAAATTGTGAAGGGTATGACATCATCAACTCGCTCATTTGAATATTCATAAGGTCTGGTTAAGAAATGTTTTCACAAAAAAAAAAATTGAAACTGTGTCAAAATGTCATATCTTCCTTATTTCTTATGCAATTTTGTCATTTTGTATCGTTCTGTAGGATTTACAGAATTCCTGGATCCGCCCCCGAGTATGCACCAAATTGCACAATTGTAATCAGAAAATGAAAAAGCACCCTACCGTGGGAGCCCCCCCCCCCCCTCGTTACTCACTCCCAGATAGTTGAGAAACTTGGCATCTCTGTGTATCTCATTAGAGTCATAACCATCATCACCAATATTCATCACACTCTGAACTCTCACACGTTGGAATATTATTTCTTTTCTCAGTTTGCTATCAATAGTAATTTTATGACCTCTTAACTGTTTGGTTTTGTGGTCATTGATTATCTTCAATTAAATTCGCTCTCTGGAGTGGTATTAACATCCCAGTATAGCTTCCTGTGAAAAGCTGCAACAGAAATTACTTCTTCAAGGTTTAAGGTACAATGTATTGAAATTTTTAACATAAGAAGAAAGGAATACAAAAGCCTTGAAAAGAGTATATTAATTGTCAAGATGGCTGCCTCCATGCTGTGTCGACAGGGCCTCTCTCGCGCTCTAAATACCGTGAGACTGTCACGCTCTACGGCTCTACTGAGCTCCAAAATTCGAGAAAATGGGCACTTAATGATGAAGAAACGGGATTTCAATGAATATCTCGGAGACAAGACAATAAGGATCGGTTGTGCCTCGGGTTTCTGGGGTGATACCTCCGTGGCTGGTAAGTGCCAAAAATCGAAATGCAGTTGATACAGCGGTTTAGTGGGCGGGGCCTGCGGTATTTCGACATCGGGCACCCGGTGCGTGCGCGTGCTGGGGTGGCGGAGGCCTCGGCGGAGCTGAGCTGAGTCTCCTAAGCTCCAGCCATGTAAACCGGCTAGCGCCAGCTCGCCGAAAGCTGCCCTGGATTTAGTTTAGGGGTGAAGACCTACCTTGATCATTTGAGTTTTGTTTGGCTCGGACGTTGTATCTGTATGAAGAAGAGACAAGTGAAATCAAACACTACCCTCGATAAATTAAAACGCAACACAGCCGTTAGGCGTTATGAATAGGAAAAGCAAACTCCAAATTTCATTCCTCAATTTACAGTCTGAGCTTAGTCTGAGTCATGCTGTAAATTACTAATACTATTGTTTGCAGAGCCTGAGTAATGAACTACGGCTTCTACAAGTACAAGATGGTCATACCAGTATTCTGCCAGGATATGGTGTTTGCTCCAGGGTCATGAAGGTCAGACTGATTGAATGATAAAATGATTTAAGAGCGTTGATGACCCTGTACCTGAATGGACTGCTTTTTGATTTCAAAATGGTCTTTCTTTTCATACTAACTAACGTTAGAACTAATTTAATAGGTATCCAAATTTTGCAGTCATTGCACCTTGGCTATGTGACCTTGTCCATGACCTTGTGCAGTTGTCACTTGTCTACATTGCAACTTGGCATTGTGACTTTAAAAACAGAAATCGGTACTGGTGGTGGTATATCATTGGCTTGCAGCAATCAATTAATTTTGTTTGTCATATGCTAACTTATCAGCTTGAAGACATATTTAGTTATTTTCAAATCCTTTAAGGCCACAGGCCGCCTTCTCGGCAAACTGCTGGCAGCAGGATCTGTGCCCACCACAAAATGGACCTATAGGAAATATGTCTCATTTAGTAAGTGTTGATGAGGGTTAGGATTGGATTATGGCTCAAGATTTTATGTAGTGCTTTTTTTTTTCTTGTGTAAGATCAGTTATAGTGTGGGATACATAACTCTTTGATTTTGCAGACCTTTATTTTTCTTGAAGTACATTTAGTACTTAACTACAGATGTTGAGTCACTCAGAGAGTGAGCACTGCAGAAATACCTCATTTTCATTGATATTACATAGAACAAAAACCAAAAACACTGTTAGTGTTGACATAATATTTACTATAACACCATTATATTCATGAATGAATTTGTCAATTAATTGTGGTTGTAAGAGATTATATGAAGAGAGAGCATTCTTAATCAAATGTAAATAATTGTATATGGTAGACTTCCATATATTCTATCCAATCCCTATATTAGATTTGTTTGGTCCTTGTAATTATGTGTTATGGCCCATATGGGACAGATTTATTTGGAAAGATGTCTCGATATTCAGTTAGTTGATCAAGAAAAAAATGTCAGCAGAATATTTCTTGGAATTTTGCATATTTGTATACTATATAAGGGTGACCCATCAATACATCAGTTTGGCAGAGTTTCAAACATCAAAGCGGTGAATATGCTGGCATTTGGGTATTATGCCAAATTCGTAGAATCTCGTTTACAAAAATTCAGTGTGATGTGTTTACTTCCTCATATCTGAATGCCAGTTTCTTTGGTTTATCATGTAACTATATCATTTGAATGATAGCTATTTGTTCCAAATCTCCTGCGCACACTGAACACTAAAAATCTAGTTCATCTGGTTGGCATTATTCATACCATTTCTACAGCAGGCTTTTGAAAATAAACTGGGACAAATGATTTATATTTGGAAAGTTTAGATGCTTTAGAATGCAATAAAAAAAAACCCACCAAAAAACCAAAAGTAGGAAATTGATGTTTGGGGACTGCATCAAACCTTTGAGGTGACTGATTAGTCACACGTGAATGTATATTTGAAGATTTGTGAATATGAGTTATATGTTGTCAGGTGGCAGTCGGTTGGCAGCAGGAAGCTATCGTGCAACTTCCTCTGTTCTCCATTAATTTTGTTTTCATCAATGAAGAGATTTTATGTGTTTCTTTATTTGTGCATTTCTTTGCTGTTACCCAGCCCCACAACTGGTCCACATGGGCAACATTGATTACCTGGTCTTCGACTACCTGTCTGAGATCACGATGTCGCTGCTTGCTGCAGCAAGGAGGAAGAATCCGGTGAGTGAGTATGATTTTGACCGAGTGCTCCTTTTTATGCAATAATTGTCTGCATTGCAGTTTCAGTATTTATTACTCCAGGGCAAAGCATCCATTATTGCACATGTTATTTACACTGTCGGTGGCAGTTCTTGATCATTAATGTCTTCATCAGATGTTTGGTGTATAGGGTGATGATTACTCTTGTATGAATTTTGCAAATTGTATACACTTGTGTATGGTAGTCAACACGTAGAAGTAAGAAGTTGATAAATTATTTCGCATCCTGGACTTTTCTATTAAAGATATATAATCTGATATCATATGAGATGAACTACAACATTTTCGGTCCGTAAAGTCACCTTGAGAAATACACTCAGCAAAAAAAGAAAGTAAACGCTTTTTCAGGTTTGAATTTCTCATAGAATGTTTGGCTGAAAGCTAATGTATTATATACCACATTGAAGGTAATTTAATTGGCTATCAGCGTGGTAGATCAACAAAAAGGGAAACTTTACGCATGAGTGAACACCATTGTTTTTCTCTTCCAGGGCACAAAAGTAAAAATTGCAAAACTGAACAAGTTGTCATTCATGCGTATGTGCTCTTCCATAGAACAATAAGAACAACCAACAAATTTCACACAAAAAGACACATGAATTAAGTTGCAAAAATAACCTTTGATCTCTATGATATCTTTAAAGTCCAAAAGGTTAATGAAGGGTAAAAATAATGGAGGAAAATAAAGCATCTTATGTCAAATCTAAAGTGAAATGAAATGAAAGAGGAAGTAATAATTAGCAAAAATGGTAGAAATTAGAGGTGTTATTTTTTCAAATTGGGAAATTGTAAATGTTTGGTTCTTGAAATTGTCACATGGATTCTTAAATCACTAGATCAAAAGAAATAGATAAAGAAATTCTGCTCAATTCAACCATCTTTATGCTTATTATTCCCTGTGTCATTTGAAGTTTGACTTGACAGAAAATTCTTATTTTTCCTCTTTAGTTTCCCACTTTGTTTTCTTAGAGGTTATAAAGAGATAAAGAGAATAAAAACGTATTTTTCCTATTTCATTCATGTCTCTCATTGTGTTAATCTGGTCTTTTGTTGTCAATGTTATCGTGAAGGGCATTTGCAAATGAAAGAGAACATGTCATTTTTTGCAATTTTTAATTTTGTGCCTTGGAGGACAAAAACGAATGTGCTCACTCATGCGTAAAGCTTTCTTTTTAATTAACCTATTAGCTTAATAGCCAATTAAATTACCTTTAATATGGTACCTAATACATTGATTTTCAGAAAAATCTTCTATGAAAAATATGACCACGAAAAAGTGTTTACTTTCTTTTTTTGCTGAGTGTAGTATTTAAGCATAGAGCACATTTCACATTGAGATTAAATTGTGGTGCAAATTTCTTTCAAGTTAGCAACAACTGTGAATTCTAAACAAAGTTTCTGGAGACAGCCAATTAAGATACTTTTGTACATGTAATGTGAGGGAAACACAGCTCTGAAAGACTGGAGTCCTCTTTTCTCAACACATCAAGAAAATTTCAAAGAGAAGTCAACTCCAACTCAGCTCAGATGTAACAATATGCTTAATGTTACCACAGCACATGATTCATGACCAGATACTGAGTAGTGCAACATGTACAAAGCAGGACAGTGGTTTTCAAGAGTAAAGTGGATGATATCTAGTGAAAGTAAATGTGTGGGCCCTCTGGTAGAGCAGTGGCAACATTGAAGAGACTACCCTGGATAAATAAAACATTGTTATTATTATCCTTCTTCTTCTTCTTCTTCTTCTTCTTCTTCTTCTTATTATTATTACTGTTAGTATTATTACTAGTAGTAGTTGTATTAGTATTGTTATCATTATAATTATTATAATTATTATTATTATTATTATTATTATTGTCATTATTATTATCATTGTTATTATTATCATCATTATTATCATCATTATCATTATCATTATTATTATCATTATTATTATTATCATCATTATTATCATTATTATCATTATTATCATCATCATCATCATCATCATCATCATCATCATTATAATCATTATAATGGGGTCCCTCACCATCCTGTCCAAATTTTCTGCAGGACATGGGATACGCTCCGGACTTTGTCCTGGCTGTCCTCAAGCCCCTCATCAAGCAGATCAAGAAGAAGGGAATAAAGGTCATCAGTAATGCTGGCGGGGTCAACCCGCTGTCCTGTGCCCAGGCCATCAGGGAGGTGGCCAAGGAGGCAGGGGTGGACATCAAGGTGGCCGTCGTCATGGGTGATGACCTGATGGTTCAGGTATGATGTGTGTTTGCTCTGTGGGCGCTGAGTTAGCTCAGTCGGTAGTGCGTCTGCCCCACGATCCAAAGGACCCCGGTTCGATTCCCGGGTCCCACTGACAATGTTGTGTGTAATCATACCATCCCCTCTAGTAAGAGGCAAAATACTCTGTCCCTCAGATAGGACATAAAATGGAGGTCCTGTGTGTGAGAGAGTCACAACTCATGCACCTAAAATATCCACCTTCATTTATTAATTGCAAAGAGCAGGGTGTTTAACTTGGTGAATTGGTCCAGCCTATCATCCAACTGGTCTCCATGGAAGACCAGCTATTGCAGCTGAATATATATGGGCTATCCAGCCATCTCCTTAGATGGAAAATGAAACAAACAACCCTGGACTGCACTGCTAGAGCCTGTCAGAGATCGTTGAAGAGATTACTTAACCCTAATCCCACCGTTTTTTTTGAGGGACTTGAAACCACTGGGGGGGGGGGGGGGGGGGGGGGGGGGCCTTTTTGGCCCCCCCCCCCCCCCCCCCCTTCAGATCTCGGCTGTGGATCGCACGATCCTCGCGAAAATTTGCAGTAAGGTAGAGGCCAATGTAATCTACAAGACTGGGGATAGTTAGATTTTTCAAATTCTAATTTATGTATTTTATATTGATTAATTTATGCTAATTTATGCAAAAAATAATTTTTGCCTATATAAAAAAAAAAAAGCTCCAAGACTTCTAATTTTGAATTGTTGAATATATTCTTTTCAATATCCTCAACAATAATATTGAAGCAAAAATTCAGATTGATAATTATTTCTTATGTAATTTATTGTTTATGGAATTTCTTATGTATTTCCTTGTTTTTTAATTTTTGTTTTTCTTGTTTTTTTCATCAAAATTTGTCGCAGAATATTTTTAAAGCATAATCAGGCTAAAATAAATCATTATCAGCCATTAGAAGTAAAAATATTTATCATTATGTGAATTAACTGCAAAAACACAATTTACATTGGATTTGTACACAAAATCATGTTTTTGAGCAATTTTTGGGTCGACGAATTTTATTCAAAGGGGCGTGGCTTCAAAACGGTATGCCTGGGAGCGACAAATTTGGTCTCAAAAGTTGCGCGATACTTGAAAGAAAAAAGTCATAAAATGTCGCGGCAAGAGCATCACGCGTTGCTGAATAATCACGCGAAACGTCGAGGGGGGGGGGGCAAATATACATGTATTTGTGTTTTGATTAACCTGAAATATATATAGCAGCTAATTTAAGTTTGTTGTCTCATGAGGATTACCATTAGCCTTTTCTGGGAGTAATGTTCAGTTTGTTGCTACGTGACACTCCTTCTTTACATCAAACCAACTGAGGGAAAAAAAAATCAATTCTGGTCTTCTTTGATGTACAAAGCAGGGGGAATGCAGTCATTCACCCGTCCCGTTCCCCTACTATCTTTGGCCTGACATCTTTCATAGCCAAGTTCTTCCACAGATTGATGGATAATCTGTATTTGTTCACCAGCAAAATTCTGTTCCCTGCTCCCTACCCCAGTGCTATATCATCCAAAGTTATTTGTTCGTTCAGCCCTTCTCCCCCCTCCCCCATTTTGACAATAACTCCCTGGCCCCAGGTGTATAGATATGCCCCTTTTCATGAAACTTGCCATCAATTTGAAACAAACAAAGTGTAGCTTCATGGGCCAATTACTGAAGACATGTGAATGAAATGATAGTTTTCTTGATAAATTGTAGTGTACAGCAAAAATTATCAATATGATTAAGATATATTTGGTTCGGATGCTGCAAGTGACCTTTTAAATATTCCGTTGACTATTCCCTTTTTGATTCTATATGTTTGCCTTTTTTGCATTGTTGTTTTAATCTAGAGAGATGCAGTTTATGACATGAAACCAACAGACATTGATTCTGGAAGAGCCCTGCCCGAATCACTGGTCACTATGAATGCCTATCTTGGGTGAGAACGAGTCCCGCTTTGCTGTACGGGTACCTGTTCAGTGTATAGTGTGAACTGATCTTTCCAAAGTCTTTCCTTCCTATAACCTCACAGTTTGTCTGCTTGTTTGTAATCACAGGCACATCAATCTTGAGTCTTGCAAGTTTATTTCTTGCTCTATGATTTTGTCTTTATATCACACACACCTTTGTTTAATCTGTATGCTTCCCCCCCCCCCTTTTATCATTCTGTTGTAATCCAACAACTGACATTCACCGGCAGTGTCAGTATGATAGTGTTGGTTATAAATCTATGTATTCTGCTTGTAATTTTAGAAATATTTGTCCAGTGTGCATTTGTATATATGTGTGTTTGCTTTATGTGTGTAAGTGTGTATGTATGGGTGTATAAATGTACAATGTATGAGTGTATACATGTCAATATCTCCTGCTCTTACGATGATTAATTTACCTATACAATGTAATTTCTGAGATACCCCTATCCACCTCGCTCTTTCATTATTGCTATAGCTGAACACCTATTTGAAAACCTCTAAACACCATCATATTAATATTGCATTGCACTGTTAATACTCTTAATGATCTATTGCCTCTTTCGAATTTATTCACTGTCATTTTAATTTCTTGTAATACATGTATGTTGTGTCCAGAGCGACGCCCATTGCCCGAGCACTGGACCTTGGGGCTGAGATTGTCTTGACCGGTCGCTGTGTGGACAGTGCTGTGGTTCTGGGTCCCTTGATGCACGAGGTGAGAACAGTCAGTGATGACTAACATCCAGATTATTGAACATGCTCTAGATGTGGGAAAAAACTCTTTCCCAATCACATAGGAGAAGCCTGCTTGCAGAACTCAAGGCTCAATTTCACGAAGGTGGTTTAAATTCAGACCATGGTCTATGAAAATAAGCCTGAAATAAGTGTACCGTTGACATGTATGTATCAACACATGTTTCTTTACAGGACGTCTGAATAGCTTACACAATCTGTCAATCATATTTATGCAGAAGAATTTTGCATAAACCATGTTTTGAATTTAAAGCACCTGTGTGAATTCGGGCCCTTGTGTTTCGCACACAGATTTCTTAATTTGACAACTTCTGATACTGATCAGATAAATTCAGTTTGTTATATTTCTATACATTTCCCCATTCAGAGGTCATTGTGTTCTTCAATAAGAATTCAACAGAAATCAATTGTTCTCTATTTGAGCACAAAACAATATAACAGTACTCTGCAAGTAAACCCCTGTCTTTACAAGGAATTCTTTGTTTGTTTGCCCAAAAGACTCCATGAGAATATTATTGAATAAAGTTAAAAGGATTTAAGTTTATAAAATTTTTACACAAGTTTTTTTTTGGGGGGGGGTTTTGTCACAAAATGGAACCAACAGATATTTTCTCTCTCCAAGCAAGTTTACCTACAAGTATGATATGACATTATGTGTTCAACAACCATTACTAGTTTATCTCCTTGCTTGTTGTAGATAAAAACTCTCACAGAGGGGTATTTAAAGACAGCCTTAGAATTTCTGATCTCACACTGATTGACCCAGTGGAGTCCTTATCCTTGTGTTCTCGATGTAGTTTGGTTGGTCACCTGACAACTACGACATCCTGGCCGCTGGAAGTCTGGCCGGTCACCTGGTGGAGTGCGGGGCACAGGCCACTGGTGGCATCTTTACAGACTGGCATCTCGTACCTGACTGGTCAGTGCACCCTCTAGTTCTTCTGTCATGCATTTTTTGAGCTGGAGTGAAAACGTACTGTTTTATTGCTACAGATTGGCAAATTGCCCTTCATCGGTGTAAATAAAACACTGAATTATTGGTACTTATCTACGTCAATGAAGGACAATATGTCAGTCAGTAGCAACTAATACAGTTCAATGCAACACTCGTATATTAGCATAATGTTTTGCTTTGAAGTTTGTTTTCGAATAGTGAGATGGCTGATTGCATCTGGTTTACAGTATGCCAGTTCACAGTTGTAGTGCATTTCTCAAATGACCCCTGTACCACAGACTTTCAAATAACATGGAAATGTGTCGTGATGAGGCGGTCACATGTCATCTTTGTACTCATTGCAAATGAAATGCATGGAGAGCTTTGGTTCAACATTGTTGATGAATCACTTTTACCTGTATGTTCCCACTAATGTGAAATACATAACTTGACATTCCATATGGAGCTTACCTGATTATTCTTTTTGTTTTGAAGTCATTGGCAAATTCGCAAACTTTCTCAAATGAGCTTTGCTTGAACATGAACAAATCACATCCTTGAACTGGCTCATAGGCCATGTGTGGAAGTCCAGCTGAAGACGGTCAAGAACTGAGACAGCACTTTGAGTGATCTAGATGGTTTTAGACAAATTGACTTCTGATGGACAGACAGCATTTGCTCAGTCGCTTGCAGAACTCGCCCAACAGAGAATAGCAGCTGCAATGCTTAGCAGGACTTCGCAACAGGTCCACGGAATTCTTTTTAAAACGTATTTAACTCTCTAAGCTTTCCAACCACTTCCATCATAGCTTCAGTCTGATGAAGGAATTTGGTAATGCTTCAAAAAATACACAGAACAGATGTAAAAATCAAAACAAAAAAACAAACCTCAAATCCACTTGATCATGTGAAAGATAAGCTTTCCCATAGTCTCTAACTAATCAGCTAGTCACTGTCAAGAATTCACATCCTCACAGTTTTTTTGCCTGCCTATTTCCTCCTCTACCAGGGATAATATTGGTTTCCCCATCGTGCAGTGTGCACCAGACGGCAAGTTTGTGCTGACGAAGCCACCCATGACTGGGGGTCTGGTGAACAAGGCTACTGTGGGTGAGCAGCTGGTGTACGAGATCGGGGACCCAAGGGCGTACATGCTTCCAGACGTCACCTGTGACTTCAGCCAGGTCAACCTTGCAGAGGTCAAAGGTTAGTTGCACTGAATCCTGTGGTTTTTTTCGTTTGCATGGCATGATGATGATATGATAATATGTGATAGTATACAGTGCACTCCCGTTATAACGAAATGCTCGGGACCGGCAGTTTTCTTTCATTATAACGAAATTTCATGATAACCGAACAAATACAATATATATAACGAAAACAAGGAAACCATGCATATATCATATTTTGTTTGTTGAATACTCATCATACACTGGAAAAGTGTGTGAAATGGGATGGTACCTTTTTAATTTTGTTTTAGATATTACATTTAAAAGAGAGCATAATGTTGTTTATATTGTCACACATGTATAGAAAAATGATGGTTTAAGATTCGGTTACAGTTCGCTATTCCAAAGATTCGTTTCTTACTAAAGTTCGTTACTCCGAAGGCTCCTTATTCTGAAGTTTCGCCATTCCCGGGATTCCGAAGGTTTGTTCATCTGAAGCTTTGCTCTTCTGAAGATTCGTTATTCCGACAGTTCACAATTTAGATAGAAATATATTGCTCGTTTGCCGAAGGTTTGTTGATCGGAAAATGAAATGAGGTTCGTCATTCCGAAGATTTGTAAATAAAAAAATGAGAAAGGTTCACTATTCCGAAGGTTCGTTGTTCCGAAGGTGTTTTAATCCGAAAATGAAATAAGGTTCATTATTCCGAAGAAGGTTTATTAATCAAAAATATGAAAAAGGTTATTTGTTTCGAAGGTTCGGTTATCTTAAGACGATTATAAGGTTTGTAATTCCTAAGTTTTGTTAGTGGACTCACCTTTTCCACTTTTGGATGAACGAAACTTTTTTTTAATGTTCTGATTAAAGAACGTTTTGAATTCCTATCATTTTCGGACTAACGAACTGTCGTAATAAGAACCATATTTCATTGTCGGATTAACGAGCCTTATTAATAACAAACCTTTGGAATAATGCCAAAATGTTCATAATAACAAACCCTATTTCATTCCCGAACTAACGGACATTTAGCTGTATCAGAATCTGTGTGTTTTGTGATAAAGAACCTCCGGAACAATAAAACGAACCTTATTTAATTTCAGATTATTGTATTACAGTAACGCAATTTCTCTCGTAAAATGTGCGTGACACACGGAGCGAACACACAGTGATGTGAAGCGTTCGCCCATGCAGAGATGCTACAAATGCTTGTTCCGCTGTTTTTTCGAAAGCGATCCGCATTTCGTTATAATGGAGCACATTTCTTTTGTTTTTCTTTGTCAGTGGCGCTTGGAAAAGACTTCGTTATAACGAAAATTTCACTATAACCGTGTTCGTTATAAGCAAATTTTGTACCATAGACTTTAGTGGCGATAATTTTGGGACCAGAAGTTTTACTTCGTTATAACGAAATTTCGTTATAACCGTGTTCGTTGTAACGGGAGTGCACTGTATTTATTAAAGTAGGGCCTGTAAGCAGGGCTCACCATTAGCGGTGGCCCGGGGCCAATAAGAATTGATGTTCGCCCACCAAATTTCTAAACAGGCCATCTATTGATAGCACAATCAGGCACTTAAGATTTAAAATGGAATGTTATGTTTCCATTTATTTCAGACCACCAAAATTTCAAATTTAACATTTAAGTGGCCCAAACGAGCCACCAAAGAAAAATGTTAGTGTCATGCCCTGGTACCGTATAAGGCATACGTAAGAGTCATTGATATCGACTTTTACAAGTCACTTTTGGCAAACAATAGGAAAGTATATGATTGCTAACATTCACCTGTTGCCAGCAAGGTGTGTGTTAAGTAGACCATGCATTGGGATTGACCGTGCTCTTTAAAGTTTTGGAAATGTATTTAGGATTGGTGTTCTGAGAGCTAATGTTATGGATTAGAATATATCGAAGCTGAAGGGAATTTTCTCAC
Source organism: Diadema antillarum (assembly GCF_040938485.1). Classification (NCBI taxonomy): domain Eukaryota; kingdom Metazoa; phylum Echinodermata; class Echinoidea; order Diadematoida; family Diadematidae; genus Diadema; species Diadema antillarum. The sequence continues at coordinate 1,737,555 of NW_027271035.1, forward strand.
TACATGACTTTAGTGGATTTGAGACAGGAGCCTCCCAAGTACAAGCCTTGAAACTTCTGACAGTCTTTTGTGTGCAAGTTAAATTTGGAATAAGAGTAGTATGTGCCAAGTGACTAGATCAAGTTATTAAGTTTAAGAATTACTTGAATATTACTGTAATCATACTCAAGATGAATTCTGATAAAAAGTGAAAGTCACTTTGCTTTGTTTTTGCATCAAGGCGACTCAAAAGTGCTTATTAAGCTTCTAGGTAATCACACTACATTCCATACTAAAAATCAAGAACAAAGCCTGTTTGATGTGTGATTTCATCAGTTTAATCACTGAAATGCAGACCTATAATGTTGAATTGTTCCCAATATGATTTACTCGTGCAGACAACGATGAAGATGGAGTACTGGTCACCGGGGTGAAAGGTTATAACCCTAGTGACAGCTACAAGGTCAGTGCTACATTCCTCGAGGGTTACAGGGCCACAGCAGTATCCACACTGGCTGGCCCAAACTGTGTCGCTAAGGGGAGACGGACTGCACAGAGTCAGATCGCCAGGTGGGGCCTTGATCTTGTAAAGAAGCATTTGTTAAGCTCTGGTGTGAAATGAAATCTTGTCCTAGTGTTCCAGATATATATACAAAACATTATATATCATCAGAGAAATTTACCCAACAGAGCAAGAAGAGGTGAAAGTGAAGGAACATATAAGTCTAAGGTTTCAAAACCCTGCCATGAAATTTCATGGAAGACATTTCTGCACATTTTGTGTTTTGTTGTTTGATGTTGATTTTGTTTTCACAGCAGTATCCATGACACAGAAATTCCTTTAAGATTTATTTCAGAAGAGGAAATCTTGATCTAGCACATTGCCTGTTTTTTTTTTTAATGTTTTTTTGTTCTAGTTTGTGTCGTTAAACCCCGTGCAATCCATGCAAATGTAATGCTGAGTTTAGCCGGCCTGTGCAATGAAGTTATTGCTGATTTATTTTCCAGATTACAGCGCATGTTCCAATTCCTGGGTATGGAAGACTTCACCAGAACAAGAATTCAGGTAGATATTACTTTTTAAAATCATTCATTGACCATAGTACCACTGTCACATGGGCGGACTTAAATAATACTCAATCACACTCGTGCCATTCACTTTAATGTACAATTTAATAAACCATTTGTAGAATATTTACAAGACTGAAATCAAGGAGTTGTGACCAACATAAAATGCAAAATCAAAATTCTGAGTGAGATAAATTCAATTACAATATGTTCGACAACCATGTAAACGGGACCCTGCCTTGGTCCGGTTCCACTTGTACATTTTGGCTTGACACTTGTTCAGAATAATTATAACAGCTTCACTATCAATTCGTTGTCCCTGACAATACCACTATCTGCTATCAAGCGCAACACTATTTGGTTCGCACCACCGTAGTGCTGATCCTGAGATGACCAGCCTGCACGCACGACGGTTTACCGCGGTTATACCACTTGTCTTCAATTACACTGCTTCCGTTTACCTCCGGGTTCTGTGCTAACCCGCCATTATCATGAAGTGTATAACTACCACTATTCGATTTTATGTGCACATTATTTTCATCTTTTTACCAATTTAACCTGACCTTCATCTCTCTACTTCAGCGACACTTCCACGTCATAACCAATCATATCTACAGGGTGTCATGCACCCGCCAGGTTCATCGCTCACCTGCGTTGTCCACAGAGTCACCTTAATTGTCAAACTATTCGCTTCCAGAACATAACTGATTCGTGGGTGGAGCGTCCTTGTATGCGAGGTTGCTGTTCCAGCTCCAAAGTCTCGCGAGGGACCCGCGTTCCGTATTCTTTGGCGTCCAAAGTCCTCCCTAGCGAGGGGCGGACACAGTCGCTCTGCTGCGAATGCGTCGGCCTGGGAGTAGGCTCGTCCTCGGCCTCGGCGCCATCTACAAAATTATTTAAATGCAACACATACCAATGGGGTGTGTTCTAACCACACACACAAAAAGATTATCAGCTTAAAATCCTGACATCACAGTGAAAATTTGAGAACTGCATTATTATCCAATTAGCATACAAAATTCACATAATGAAATGTTTCAAACATTGGAAATATAACAGTGCATAACTTATCAAACATCACCGTATCGTTTTCAAAAACTGTACACCATTATAATATACTTTATCACTTATTCACGGGGTTCTCCGGGGCTATATGTGGTGCCCTGAAACACATTCACATCCTTTTACACGACAAAGCAGAAATCAAATCGCAATTTAACTTACCAATGACCGGTGTAATATAACCAAAATGCCTCTTCTTCTTGGCTACTGGAAGGCTGCAAAGGCTGTTGGAATACGCCTTCTGGCAGCAAACAAAATCTGAACTCAAATCAGCCAGTATACAGGCTGACGGTAAGGTGGACGGACGGCTCCTGGCCGCAAACGAAATTGGGCTTAGACACAAAATTATCTTGCCAACTGGCGCCTGGGTGTGGCAGGTTGGTTTTCTGCCATCACGGAGCTAACTCAATGTTCTCTCGGTGAAATCAAAATGGTGTCTGCCACGAAAAGATCCAACTCTACTGTTAAATTGCTACTCGACTACGACACTCCTTTTCGAGGCATTTGGAATATTTGATACAACTAAAAGGACTTGAACGAAAACACCTATACCGCACTCTCCCGGAACTGGAGCTATTTCCTGTCTTTTCTTTCTACATTAATTGACATGCAAAAATAAATGAACTCCTCCCGGTCATCGATGGCGCGACTTGTAAAACATTTACACCTGTCCTAGCACTTTCTCTCTCTCACTCTCGCTTTCTCTCTCGCTCACTCACTCGCACTTTTTGTCTCGTTATCCCTACCCGTAAACATGTTTGTCTAGTTGAATGACCGATAGGTGTTGTACATGAAACAACCTGGAAATGCATTTTCAATGTGACAACCACACTATCTGTAAATCTGCACTCGGGTGTGTATCATTCTATGCCCAACCCCCCCCCCCCAAAAAAAAAGGACAAATTGAGGTATTCCTACAAAGAATAAAACATGGAAGCAGGCAATGAACTGTCCTGCTTCTCAGTCAAGTTCAACATTCCCAAATACAAATGACCCCTTGACAAACAAAACAATAATTATTTAACTTTTGTATGAAAGAATTTGCAAACTCTGAATAGCAAAAGTGATTGCATGGTCATTGACATTATAGATTAAATCATTCTTTACCATTTGCTAGTACAAGACAGCTTGATGATCGCTTTTCCCAAAGATGCTGATGTTCGCAATGTCTGTGAACTACAGTGTACTGCAGTCCCAATACCCCAAAATTTGATAAGGAATCTGTAAAAATCTTTTGTAGAACCAGAGGTGATGAAGCTAAGTTTGTGCTATGAGTATTCAAGATACACTGGTGTCTGCATCTCAAAAAGAGATACCACCTTTTGTACCTTGAGTCTTCTGTATCAACTTGTGGTCCTTTTACATGTGACAGTGAACCGCACTATATCATTTCTCTGAGGATTAGTCATTGATCAATCTAGGACATGTGAATTTTCTTCCATCATTACTATTGAGGAAGTAATTCTACATTGCTTGACACTTGTATAATTATTGTGGTTCACATGATTATCAATGTTCTTGTTATGGTGTTTTTTTTCCCCTTCTCGTTCAGGAAGTAATTCCTTAGCCTCACACTTCACTGAGGTTAATTTGATAGTGATTCGAGTTGGTTTCATATAAGTGATTTTTTTTTTTCATTTGTACTTTTGCAAGCTTTCTTTGTCGACATCATAATATTTATTCAGTGATGTGAGAGGAGGTGTTTCAATGCAGCAGTTGATGTTTGGTTAGAGATAGATATGTGGGTCGGCCATTGTTTGTTGGCTGGTTTGTTGGGTAGTGTTTAATTACAAGGCTCAATTTCATCACGAGGAAATGCCAACATCTACTATGACTTAATACATTACTGCAGTTCCTTAACAACATCTGGATATGGTGGAAGCTGATGAGCCAATGTCACTGTAGTAAACATTTTTTTTTTTGTTATTTGTATATAGGCATGGCTCAACTTTAGCGGTGGCGTGGTGGCCCGGTGGCCCGGTGGCCCGGGGTCACTATAAACCGATGTCGGGCCACCAAATTTCCACTAGGAAATGCCAACATCTACTATGGCTTAATACATTACTGCAGTTCCTTGACAGCATCTTGATATGGTGGAAGCTGATGAGCCAATGTCACTGTAGTAAACAGTTGTTTTTATTTGTATATAGACATGGCTCAACATTAGCGGTGGCCCAGTGGCCCGAGAACACTAAAAATTGATGTCGGGCTACCAAATTTCCAAAAAGACTTTCCTTTGGTGATCTTATCATGCAGCTTAACTTCAAAATGAATTTTTGTATTTCCTTTTATTTTGGACCACCAAAATTTCAAATTCATAGATTTTTTGTGGCCCGAACAGGCCTCCGGAGAAAGAATTTAGTCTCAAGTCCTGATATAGGTATATATATGTGTGTGTTGGGGCCATTGCTACTTAGCAGCAATGACACAAAGACTTATGGAAGCATTTGAGGTTTACGTTGAACAAAAGGGAATACGAACCATAACTTCAATGTTGTTGATATGGTGCAGAACGCAGATGTTACAAGTGTTGTCCATGCCATTGCATGCTGTACAGATGTTTTCACTTGCCATAAGGCACAGCAATTCCTGTCACCATGGTAACCACTTCAGTGTCTGCAGCAGGTTGGTTGTTGTCTAGCTGCTAACATGTGGCTGTGATGTATGTGGGCGTGTTCCCTTTTCCTGCAGGTGATTGGCTCAGAGGAGACGTATGGTGCTCACGCACGCGACTTGAATCCGCGTGAGGCCGCCATGTGGGTGGCCGTAGAACACTCCCAGAAGAGAGCCCTGGAATTGTTCGCGAGAGAGCTTGCTCCAGCTGGCACTGGAATGGGTAAGCGGTGATGGTGGATGCAGTTGTCATGGTAACCATGAAATAATCTCTTTATTGTTGTAAACATATAGCAATGCATGTGAAATGAAGTGCAGTTGGGAATATCTCCCACTATTTTTCTTTGTCATAGCGAATTCAAAGCTGGATATCATTGCTGTTTCATGCCTAAGCCGCACAAGACGAATGAGGCTATTTGGTGAATATCAGCTAAAAGTAGGGGCTTTTGCAGTCACTCATGTTTGTATTTTGTTTTATTTGTCTTTTGTGTAGCTCCTGGTTTGACTGGACTGGTTGGGGGTAGACCCAAAGCGTGAGTAAATCCCTGTCTAACTGTATTTTGCCTGTCAGTGGGTGATTTCAACCAGTCACTTCTTCAAATGTTAGGAAAAAAGGCTGCTTATGATTTTAGGAGCTCATTTATTTGTTATACAGAAATATGAAATGTGGGAATTGATGATTGCATTGATTCTATCAATGTATCGTAGTAAGTTTAGATAATTTCTCAAAATGGACTCATTATCATTCATTTGTGTTGTCATAGTAACAATTGTGATTTGTTTTTCTTTGTGATTGTCCTATGTCAATAATAGTGTGTGAAGTTGACATTTATTTCATTGATATATATATATATATATATATATATATATATATATATATATATATATACATATATGTATATATATATATATATTTTATATATATATATATATATATATATATATATATATATATATATATATACATATATGTATATATATATATTTATATATATATATATATATATATATATATATATATATATATATATATATATATATATATATATATATATTTATATATATATCTTTATATATATTCATATATCTTTAAATTATTACATTTATATGTGTTGTGTATATTTATTACATTTGAACCCAGGAGTTGTTTATGATGATAAGTGATACATTACATTGTTGTGACTTTTTTTTTCTCTCTCTCTTTTTCATGTGCTCTCTTTCTTTGCAGATCCCCCATCTTGAAACTGCATTCCTTCCTCTATCCCAAGGAGAAGATTCCAGTAAGTTTGTCCTGATTTTCTCACTTTGCCATCAAACTACTGATTTCATGTGTGCATTTTGTAGTAACAATGACATGATGTTGCCTTAAGGGCCTATATCATTGGAGGAGACGTCAACCGCAACCCATGCCACTCAACCCCCCCCCCCAAAAAAAAAAAGACTTGCACTCTCACTAGGAAGGTGACTCCAGGGCAATGTTCAAGACATTTCCAAATAAGGTCACAACTTATTCGCCCTTAAGTCAAGGGGATGTCATCGCAACATTTCCAAGACATTTTCTGGGCTGTGGAGACACCTCTGCATAGTCTCCACATTGTTGCCATCAGTTTAATTCAATTCAATTCAAATGATTTTGGGTTTCTTGAGGTCATGGAGTTGTCGTGGAGACTCATAGACAAAATTGGTCTCCGTGTCTTGGCCTTGACTAAGGAGACGTTGCAGAGACATTTCTGTGACCAGCTAGAGACTGGAAAGAGTCTCCCCAAAAATTGAACATGTTTGATTCTCTTGCAGCTCCCCAGAGACCGAGCTAGTCTTCATGAGACATTGGGAAGACACATCTTGTTTATCTTCCATTTCTCTGTTTTAACCACAGATTACGATCGATGTGGAGGGTAACCAGGAAGAATTCAGCATGCCGGCCAGTCAAGAGAAAGAAGCTGGCAGAGCTAGCGAGTCGGATGCTGCCCCCAGTGGTGATGTTCAGACAGGCAGTCACTCATTCACTGTGGGTCAGCTGGCCTACACACGGAGTGGGGACAAGGGCAACTCCAGCAACATTGGTCAGCATAACTTGACATTTCATATTATTTGTCAACAGTTAAGGGGTGATATAATACGAATGTATCACCATGAGCTTCAATTACACATGATTAATAAGTATTCCATATCATTTCCATATAGGGGAAATGTTACATGATTTCTTTATGACCAATCACTGAGCGCTATTTATGTAGACCATTTAGTAAAAAAGATATGCCTATCAAATTAGATTCCAGTTGCCACATTGCAAAGGAAAATGAAAATAATAGCAATGGGACAACTAATTGTTATTGTGGTTTTGGTGCTATTGTTATAATCATTATTATGATTATTATTTCTTTATTATTGTTACCTTCATTATTATTTCTGATTACTGCATCCTACTACTCCAACAGGTGTCATAGCCAGGCATCCATCATACGTGCCTTACCTGAGGAATGCACTCACATCTCAGGCAGTACAAGAGTACTTCCAACATGTCTTTGAACCAACCACAGAAGGAGAAGAATTGGTCACCAGGTAAAGGTCATGTTTCTGGTGTGTTTGTTTGTATTTGTGTCAATTTAGCCATTACTGTGATCTTCTGTTTTTGTTGGGTTTTTTTTTGTCTTGTTTTTAATATATTCATTATAAAACTTTTGTTTTCTTTTTCATATGTTTTCTACTTGTTTGTTTTCACCTGTACATTGTATATTAATGGATACATGTGTGAAACATTGGAGCCATAATTGTTATATTGCATCTTAAGTATTAAAGATTGTTTAAAGGAGAGGAAGCAGTATCCAATGATGTTGCAATATCCCTGTAATTCATTCAAAATAGTTTTACGAAAGAATCATATGATGCATGTGTACAGGTACTGTTTCAAGAAGAACTGTTTGAAGGCCATCATTTTAGTACAGTGGACTCCCATTATAATGAAGTCCTCAGGACCGGCAATTTTCTTTTGTTGTAAAAGAACAAATAAACAATAAAAATGCATAGAATGGATAATGTTGCGGGCTGAATTTTTACTTTGTTGTAACCAAAATTTCATTGTAATCGTGTTAGTTATAACAGTAGTGCACTGTACCAATAATTCACAGATCTTATTCATCATTGTCCGTCGATAGCCTCACTGATACAACACATGGACCTGTGCACTTGTGTATATATGAGTACAATGTCATATGCATTGCTACTGAAAGTCAATTTGCTGTATGGTCCAGCTGTCCAAGAAATGATAGAAGTGACACTCTGTGAGATTCTGAAATTCCCTTAGATTTGCACAGAGATTCCTATAGGTAATGGGTTAATCAGAACTCTGATTTAACCTTTTCAGTACCAAGGACTTTGATCAGTGTGTACAGTGCTATTGGGTTTTCTGTGACAGTCGGCATGCAAAACACACAAATGGTTTAAGCAAACAAATTTTGGTGTTGATGTAAACTCTGTACAGATATGAGCTGCCAGGCATCGATGGCTTCAACTTTGTGCTCAAGAATTCCCTTGGAGGTGGCGGAGTTACATCATTAAGAAGTGACCCACAGGTAACCTAATGGCCTCATGCATTTCATGTACTATAAAACGAGATATTTTCACACATGAAATTCTTGCAAATTGGAGCTGATAGCCTTTTTCACGGCTTAAAATTTTCACAAATTGCCACTGGCATTCAATGCGTAAAGTGTAGACAATAACTTTCACATGCATTTTAATATTGTGAATCTTGGCTCTCGCGAAATTCATGAAATTAAAATACACACAAGCATTCCTCATTTTACAGTTTCACGTACTGCATTTTTCCATGTTGCTCTCCTTTTGAAGATTTAGTGAGTTGACTGTTTTTCATGAAACTAAAATATTGCCTCTTATATTTGTGAAATTAACGTGCTAACATATTGCCTCTTATTAAAGAAATGTCTCCAAATTGGAAAATCTAATTTTGCTGTTTTGAAAAGGATAACACTTAATTTTTGCGGGTATTGATCACAAGTTTAACCACTTGTACTAATATCTTGTAAGTTGTGAATATGAATCATCATGCTCACAAAACTAAAGGAATATACAGTATGTGAGATGCAAATTCATATCTACCCCAGAGAAACACATTTTGAAGTCAAATAGATCAACCTCATTTATCAAAAAGGAGGATAAATCAACTACACATCTATCATGATAAATTGATATATGATGTCATGTTTGTTGCAATTTATTCGCATAAGTACATTCAGTATATTGGAGAACAGATGAAATGCATAGTACTTTGTGGTGGTGGCGATAGTTTATTTGTTTCAGATGTGGAATTGGTGTGCCATATTTAATATTTGTGTTAGCCCCTCTACGGTGCTGGTGTTACTTCCAGCAAAAATCTACTACCCCTAATTCAGGACATTGCTGTCCCTGACCTTTTTACATATAGTGGTGTTTACTATCTCTCATATGGAGGAAAGTTTTATGATTTAACCAATCCCTTTTGATACCTTGTTTCAGGGAAAAGCTTACGGACAGATGCTGACAGACTTCAAAATCGACAACTTGCCAGATCTACTAGCAAACACAGATTCATAGGCAGGAATTTTTTTTACCACAGATGCTACTGTCTGAGGAATTATGGAAGCAGTATTATTCATATCCATCACCTTTGGCTTTACCCGACTCGAAAGAGACCAAACTGAAATATTCATGTGCAGGGTCCATCTTGGTTGCAGTGAGAGAGGAAAATCATGAATTCTCAAAATAATTGATTTTGATATCAAGAATGACACGAAAACAGATATTATCTGTGTATATTGCTCTAGAAAGATGGCAAGTGCAGCTTAGCCTACCATGCTGCTGTGTCAAGACAGATAAAAAAGGACTGAAGTCATCAATTTGTTGCATTAAACCAAAATGATTTAAGCTGTAAAATCAGGGAGCCAGATTTTCCTATGGAAAATCATGGAATATAGAAAGATCAGAGGGTGTATGGAATATTTGAGTGAAAAAGTCAATCATGGATTTTTATCGTCATTAACATTCTTTTGTCTTCTCATTTAGCAAATGCGTTTCTTCATGCTTCATAAAATGCGTAGTATAGGATATTTAGACTGTTACACTCGAGCCTTTGTTTGTCTGAGATGAAGATATGATTTACTTCCTTAATTCAAGCAAGAACTCCTCAACCTTCATTGCAGACTCAAAGGTCATGTGTCCCTTTTGCCACGCTGAAAATTTGATTCCTTTCATAAGCTGGTATATTGTTGAGGTAGCTAATTCAGACATTTCCTTAATATGATAAACCTGGAAACTTCTTTATGATGGAGTATGAAACAACACTACAGATTTACATTGAATTTATTTGGACCTTAAAAAAATTCCAATCATTGTTCTTGGTATAAAAGGGGAGTGTTTTTTCGAATGACATGGGGTGAGTTTTTCCTTCCTTTTTTTAAGAACTCTGAGATGTATAATACCGTAAGATTTTATACGTGATGCTAGGAGACCAGTGGCGGATCCAGAGGAGGGCGCACTGGGCGCGCGCCCCTATTTATTTTTGATTAAAACAATAGAAATAAAAAGAAAAAAATGGGGGGTTTGCGCCCCCCTTTAATTTTGCAAAGGCGCCTCCCCTTTACGGAATTTCTGGATCCGCCCCTGGAGACATTCTTCAGCCATGCAAATTTTCATGGTGTTTGCAATAGGAATATGTGACCTTTATAACTTGTTCCCTGCCAGATTCTCTTGTCCCCATTGACTTTGGACAGGGCCAAAAAGATTCATGTACACTGTTGGTTAATCACCTTACGGCAAGAAATCAGTCATAGAGAAAATATCTAATATTACCTCTTACACATACTTCAAAGTGTCTTCCCTAACTTTGCTTAGTATGCCATAACATTTTGATCACAGAGAGATCAACTGTGTGGCAGTTGGAAGTGATATTTCCCTTCACGCCATGTTTCAGACACTTCTCATATTGTTTCACAGGTGTGCGAGTGCATGTGTGCAAGCAGTGTAACTGATACAATGTACATCCTTATTGGGCTCCTTTCACATACAATGTACATACATAAGGGGCTTGCTCTGAACATTTTTCCATTTCTTCATTTTGATATTTTTGTTTTCTCATAATAATGCTGCAGGACTGGTCACAGTTTGAAGGCCATTTGTAATGTTAGAAGGTGAATGCCCCCAGTGCCTTGGCATTCAGGCTACCGGCTTTCAAACTTCTTCTGAAGGAGAGGAATTTTGCTAACATTATTGTAGTTTATCAGGTGTTAATGGATGAAATCCTTTTATCTCTGTATGATTGTTTTAACAGGGGTACTCATACAGGGCTTTGAATAAGATTCACAAAACAAATGCTTAAGATATCAGAGAATGAAACATTGAACATCTAGCTTGACTCTGATGATGTATTTCCAAACTTCTTGACTATGAGTTCATAACAGTACCTTTTATTCACATGTGCTACCTGACTTATGGGTAGGTTTGTTTGTTTGTTTGTAGGTTTGTTTGTTTTTGTCATGCCATCATGTACTGCCGATTGTACCTCTACATAGAGAAAACTTTGGGTAAACTGCTATGACAAAAAAAAAAAGAGAGAAAGAAAATTTTTTCTATGTGCAATTGACATGCGTGTCTTAGAGAGATAAGAAGTGTATTTTGAACTATTCATAATTTGTAGGCTTTGGATATGCTGTCCTGAAAATGTTGGTTCAAGTGCTATGTTAAACATAAGTGGTAAACATTTATATTACATCAGACAGCCTGAAGATTGTAATGACTGATTCTACTTTTTGCCTTTTTTGCACGTCAGTAGGATTTCAGGAAAGAATGTATGATTAAATCACACCTTCCTTGACTATGAAAACAAAGTCTATGCAAAGAGGTTATGACGTACTTGAGTATCAAGTTTTCAATGTATATTTTATTCAAATTTCCGTATTCTGTGAATTTACCATGTAATGTTCATGCGTAAAAAAGAAAAGAAAAAATCAGCCAACAGAAAACATTATTTTGTCATTATGGTGATATGAATGAAAATGGATACAGACCTTAATTTGTGTGACTATCTTTCTTATGATAATTTTAAATGTATTAAAAGATTGGTAGTAGAACAAAATAATTGGTTCTGAAAAGCAAATGGATTTGTTTGTGACTGAAAATGTTATACATCGTACTGTAATTGATGAAAGAATGGGAGTTGCTTTATTATATGTTCATGTGTTGTAAAAATGACATTTGTTGTAAGAAACCTCTGTACTCCTGAAGTATGCCTGCTTTCTTCATTGATGTGTAAGTATTCAAAAACCTTATGTTTTGAAGATGTTTCATTTGTGCTAAATGTATGTGTAAGTTGTCAAAATTGTCTCAAAGTATGCTTTTGTATGTTGCTATTCTGCTACTATTCTGCTACTTGCGTTTGTCAGCCCAGGGTATTAGCATCAATTTATCATTCCAAAGATTTAGCAAGCACTTGTTACTTGTAAGTTGTATTTAATGAGAAGGGTGTGAGTGAAAAATATTCAACAGGAGACAATTAAAGATCAAACAATTTCACTGCAAATGTGACTTGCGCTCATACATATCTTGCATATCTGATAATGTGGAAAGAGAAGTGTGATTGTGTGGTTGGTATGTAATGTACTGTCTTGATATAACACTAAGTGAGACAACTGTACACTCTTACATTTTCTTGAATGGAAGGTGATAGAACATTTTCCTGTGTTTTTAATTTTTCTCTTTGTGATCTTCTCATGGCAATTGCAAAAAAGAAAAAGAAAAGAAAAGAGAAAACATGTACAATGTTCATAAGAAAGTGTGACTTTACAAAATAAACTGCTTTTAATAAAACATTGCTTGGAAATCTTCAGGTATTCAAAGGATTTGAGCAGGGGGCCAGAGAGCATGGCCTCGGGACCTACCACCGGGAGTCACTTAACCCTAAAGGGGCCGGGCTTTTTTGGCTATGCTCAGGCCAGGGGGGTTGGATTCCCCCCCCCCCCCCCCCCCCCCCCCGAGATCTCGGCCATCGGTGGCGCGATCGCGATGAAATTTTGCATGCGTGAGACCCGCGTCATAATCTACAAGATTGTGTCATAAGATTTTTTTGAAACAATCAATTTCTAATTTTAATTAATTAATTATGCAAATTAAGCTCAAGATCATATTTTAGCCTAATTAAAAGCATCGAGAGTCTAATTTTTGATCTGTAAATCTGTTTTAGCATATTCAGCGATTGTACATCACAAAAACTTCCAAATTTCATTTCAATTCTTATGTATTTTATTGTTTTCAGAATTTCTTATGTATTTCTCTGTTTTTCAACTTTTGTTTTTTCTTTGTTTTTTCATTGGAAATTGTCACTGACCACTTTTCTACCATAATTAGCCCAAAACTAATCAATGAAAGTGATTAATTGTAAAAATAATCGGGTTTTTGTGACTTTCATGACAGAGCACTGTTTTCCATAGGAAATGTACACAAAATCACAAAATTGTGCCCGTTTTGGGGCGACATTCCGTTACAAAAATGAGCGTGGATTCGCAAAAGTATGCGCGGAAGTCGCAAATTTGGTCTCAAAAGTTGCGCGAGACTTGAACAAACAAGTCAAGAAGCCTCGCGATGAGGCCTTCTCGCGTAACAGAATTATAGCGCGAAACATCGAGGGGGGCGGATTCCGCCCCCCCCCCCCCTTGGCCCTTTTAGGGTTAATATTGCAATACTATCGCATTGGCTTGGAACAGTGCGTGTGAGGCAAATTTTTGTTTTGACTTTTGTCAATATGTTTGTATGTTATTTTTGCAATCAAGAACATTTTCATGAAATTCGCAAAAAAATTAAACCACAGTGAAAATTTTGGTTTATACAGTACCCTATGAGCAACACGCCACTCATGAACTGAACTCAAGGTACACATATTAGATATTTGACTTCAAATGGACTTTTCATGTATGTGTTCTATTTCAGAATTACTTTGTTCAATGGTGCAGACAACGTAAGATCCATGTTCTTGACTGATTTTTTAAAAGGAGATGTCAGTAAAATCAACAAATATGAGTGAATGAAAAAGATAATATACATTTGTATTGGATTTTTTTTTTTCCAACAGTGCATCCTATTTTTTAAGGTCTTAAAAGTACTATAGAGAATACAACTGAAATTTCTGAATGCCACCATCTTATTTAAAACACACACACACACACACACATACATACATATATATATATATATATATATATATATATATATATATATATATATACATACTGTATATATATATATATATATATATATATATGTTGAGAATTCACATATTGGCTCCATGAAGAAATGAAGAAATAAACTGGTGATGCATTTTAGGCCAATAAAGAATGAGTTTATTCGACTTCAATTTTCAGCGGCCTTCGCATTCTTCAGGAGTCTTGACAATGACAGTATCAAAACAAAGCAAAACAAAAATTGAACACGTAGAGCACGCACTCGCTGTAAAGGGTGCACACCCCCAGCCTTGTCTCATAGCAACCAAGTCTGTCTATGAGTGCGCGCTCTACGTGTTCAATATTTGTTTTGCTTTGTTTTGATACCGTCATTATCTAGACTCCTGAAGAAGGCGGAGGCCGCTGAAAATTCGAGTCAAATAAACTCATTCTTTAGTTATTGGCCAAAAATGCATTACCAGTTTATTTCTTCATTTCTATGTATATATGTATGTATATATGTATATGTATATATATATGTACATATATATGTATATATGTATGTATATATATATGTATATATGTATATATATATATACATGTATATATATGTATATATATATATATATATATATATATGTATATGTATACTGTAAAACATGATATATTCGCAGCATGAAAATTTCGCGAATTGAAGCCGACGGCCTTTCTCGCAGCATGAAATTTTCGCGAAGTGCCACTGGCATCCAATGCATATTGTGTAGGCAAGAACCTTTGCCTGTATTTTAATTTCATGGATGTTGGCGCTCGCGAAATTCATGAAATTGAAATGCATGCGAACATTCCTCGTTTTACAGTACTCAGTTTGCAAAAGATTAACACAGTGTCAGTGATCACAAAACAAATGCACATATTAATCATTTGCAACATACATGCATGATGACAGTGGATTATAAAGCCAATGGCAGAATAGAGATATAAAGATGGATGGATGAGAGAGAGAGACAGATCGGAGTGAACCAATATATTACTTTGAAAGGTGTACAAGATATATATGCAAAAAAAAAAGTGATTAAAGTTTGATTCAGTAATGTATTTTAACGCCTCCAACCCTAACCAAACAAGGACACACAGATGAATTCATGCACTTACTTCTGTACTTTGAATATAATATTAATCTAGAGAAAAAAAATCAGTTTTGATCATGAGACACATACATATATATGAATATATATATATATATATATATATATATATATGAAGAGTTTGTTTGCAAAAACCGATAAGTCCATATTTGCCAAATGGAGATATTTGCGATTAAAGGTAAAAAAAAATAAGAGAATAATAATTTTTTTTTGCTTCTTTTGACCATAACTTCAAAAATGTACCTTTATATGTAGTGAACAATATATCATTTAAAAGGTATTATTTTGTACATTATGACAGAGACCGTATTTCAAAATCTTCAAAAATGGACTTATCGGTTTTTGCAAACAAACTCTTCATATATATATATATATATATATATATATATATATTATATATATATATAAATTAATTAATTAATTAATTGTGTTAAATTCTACCGTTCATGCTTATAATACGCGTAAAAGTAATCTCATTCATCAACCCTTTGCAAGAACTCAAACTGCCCAAAATTTATTTGTATATGTTTGTATTAGAGAATGGAATAATTTGCCATTGAGAATTAGGTCAGCCTCATCACTATCCAACTTTAAACGTACATGTCGCATCTATCTTGAGGGAAATTTGTAAAATAAGAATTGATCAGGGAAGCTGAATTTAAAAGTATAGTAAAATAGAAAGTATCTTTCTGCAATTTCATGTGAATTATATGTATGTGCATGAGCGTTTTTGTGACACGTGTTTGTGTGATTGAATGTGTGTGTGTGCGCGTGTGTGTGTGTGTGTGCTTGTGTTGCATCTGTCCTATGTAAATATGTTACTATTATACTTCTTGTTAATATGTTTAAAACTTTAGTATGTTTTGCTTTGTTTTATATGTTTATCCGGGACCCCTTTTTTACAAGCTCTGCTTCTTTTGGGGTCCCAAACCATTCATTATTCTTAATGCTGTATCCTTTTGTAAAATGTCAAATGTTTAATGAATTGGTTAGATAAACTTGAACTTTAAATATATACATATACATGTATATATATATACATACTTATATGTTTTGTAAATAAATTATTGTTTTTCCTCAACAAAACATATCTGGACCTCTCTATCCGTGGCTCTTTGTAAGAATTCTTAGGGGACACCTTTTTCTTGATTCTGACATTTGAAAAATGAAAAGATCTTGAAAGAAGAAAGTTGTGCTAGAGAGAGAGAAAGATAGATAGATGGAATATAAACATTAAAAAAATGAAAAGATAGAGAGAAAAGAGAAAGGTAAGGAACAGAAAGAACAAATGAGAGAAAGAAGAAGGGGAAATTCAAAGGAGTAGGTTAAAACCTATCACTCTAGTGTGTACCAGAAAACTGTATACCAGTATATGTCATGACCTATATCTGCAAGTTTACGTCAGACTTCAGTATGACTGCATATCTTCGTGGCGCCATTTGAAGTCGAAGGATGTGTGTGATGCAGGCTCAAAGTGGTGTCCGGTGGTTGAGAGAGGGAGGCAAGCTACGCGACCGCACGCAGTGTCATCATCACCTTTCTGGGCAAAACGTAATCAGCTGCTGAACGTCACGCCACTACCCGAAACCAAAGAACCAAGGAACTCCATTACACCGTACGTGTACCCGTCCGCGTGTTTTTTTTAGACGGCACAGATTGGGGAAACTAAAAATTTATCGGGGACCCTATCCCTAAACCTAACCCTAATCCTAATCCTAACCCTAACCATCAAACCCTAACCCTAACCCTAACCCTAACCCTAACCCCAACCCTAACCCTAACCCTAACCATAACCATAACCAAAAACCCTAACCCAACGTTTTTCCCATAGGTTTAACACGCGCCATGCCCCAATCTGTGCCGTCTTAAAAAAAAACGCTACCCGTCCATATATTTACCATGCATATCAAGCACACAACGCATAGTATGCTGTACGGACGTCGCCTCGGAGTTCGGTTCTCGCCAAAAAATACAAAATGAGGGAAAGTTGATTGAATACCTCTTTGTTTTTTACTAAAGTGCATCATACTTACTATGGGGGACAGACCTATCTCGTGGAAATGTGCTTGTTAGGACGCCGAAAGTGTCAACAACGGCAATACCATGTCTCTATTCAAAAATAGCGACGGATTTTTCAGGGTGAAATTCAATCGTGCCAGCCCGACGGGTCAGGGGGCTGGGAGCGGAGCGGACACCCTGGGTGCCGCGGACAGCAGTGCGTCGCAGGGGCCAAGCAGTGACTACGACTCTGTGGAGGCAATCCCTACGGCCACGTATGTCACGAGAACTTGTAGTTTTGATCCAAGTTTCGAGCAGGTTCTACCTGATCACTGGACACCTGAGGTGATAGCAGATGACAATCTTGGAAGTGGCAGAGGACCAGCTCTTGATAGGGAGAAATTTGAAACGTTCTTTGACAAGGAGGGACGGTTGGTGGACGAGCATGGCTTCAGGAAGGCTGTGTTCCGAGGTATAAAATTACTAATTTATTCTTTGGCTTTGACACTAAAAAAAGTATCATTAACCATGGCCCTACTTTAACTATTTCACAGAGTAATATTAGTATTATAATAAAGCTGTCTACTCAACATGAAATTTAGCACTTAGGACAAGTGTTTCTTTCAGATTCTATGGAAAGAGTTCCTATGAAGTCTCCAGCCACTCTTTTTAATACTATAGTTTAAAAACTCTAGGACACTATGTGAAAGTTGACATGTTGATGAGCTACAAGATGTTGTATACTCATTTCACTAGCTAGACACTGAAATATGCTTGAAATGTGTAGCAACATCTTGACGGTCGCAGTCACATTCAAACTACGGTACAGTAAATTTTACATATACACATTAGCCTCTTTTCATACAATGCATCTTCACAAAATTTTCCTCTTTATGTCAAGTCACAAGGCAGAAATCATAATTTATCAATGATGACTTTGGTCTTTGTATACAAAGGAGAGAGATACTTGGGATATAATTGTTGAAATATTATGGACTAAAGATGTATCGATCAATCTTGTCTATAGCAGCCACCCAAGGGAGACTGAAAAAAGTCCCTGTGGCTGTTATCTAGACAGGTGGCTTGTATAGACAGGGTTTGACATTCCTTTTCTCTTGGGGTGGGGGAGGGGATTCTTCAATGGCCATAAAAATACCAGTATACCACAGGTGACCACTAGATACTTTTTCTATATAGACAGGTGACCACATCTCATATCTGAAAATTTTTGTATAGAAGCTTAGTACATGTATGTATTTAAACTGTTGTTTGTTTCACTTTACTATATTTGAAAGTCATATTGACCAGGAAGTGCAGTTTTCTCTCATTTTTCTCAAAATAATCCATAGTGTCACAGAAACCACATTTACACTACCAGGGGTATATATGGTTTGGTGTTGTCTGTTATTATTATTATTGCTATTATTTCAATGTTACTGTTTCATTCAATGCAAATTACAGCTGTACAATGGTAAAAAAAAAAAAAAACGTTCTCTGAATGTCAGCCACAATTTGCTAATTTCATATCAGTGAGCATGCCATTGTTTGCTTGAAAGTTGCAGAAATTATTTAAATCTTCATGATTTTTTTTTTCATGAATGTGTAACATTGATCCTCTTATCAAATTGGCATTTTTATTCAATGATCCTACAGCTCTATATCTCAAATTGGCAAGGTTTTTCACAGGATTATCAAAATCAACCAATTTCAGTTCTTCAAGAATTGTAGATTCACTGAGGACAAGATGATACCAAATTCTCCATCAAAATTACTTCAGATTTTGACAGGTTATCCCTTGTGTACATTTGGTACTACTGTCATGCAGTTCATGGTCATACAATTTTGTATGGCCTCTATTATGTTGGTGTATTATGACTAATTTGTTAAGACTCCACGCTTACGACATCTAGATACATGTATACAGCCAACCACCAAACCTCATGTCAGCTTTGTAAACCATACCATTAATTGTCATATGGGAGATGCATGGTTACTTATCACCATTAATCACAATGTATGTGTATGAATGCAGACATGACATGAAGTGACTTTATAGCACATTGTGACTGGTCATGGATATCTGTAAGTCTCAGCCATTCATTTAATAGCATTCAGAAAGTGCAGTTTGTGTAGAGACGGGCCATGTTCTCTTATAATCTAAAATACACAGCTTTTTTAATTATTTGCAGCACTGGTTGTAGACAGCTTCATGTACAATTGTATTTGCATGTGTCAGTGTACTCTAGGAAGTAGTGTGTACCGGTAATATTCTATGTAGCTAAAGTACTGTACTTTTATTGTATTCTGTACATAGCGAAATGATTATACATCCCTAATTGCTACTTTATATTAACTACCAGCTATAATACTAAATGTGTACCAGTACATTGTATAATTTCCCTTAAAGATATCTCAGTTGTCTGATTTTAAAGTTTAAACTTCCGCTGCTCTGCCTGTTTATATTCTTTTATTCATTAAAGTTAAACACAGAGTGTCAGCTTACCCTCACATCAGGGCAAAGGAAAGAGGCAGTGACATGTGAACTTTACAGTGTATTTTAGATTTAAGGATAAGAGACAATTGATTGCATACAAATGGATTGATTACATCCATAAAAACGTCCCCCCCCCCCCCCCCCCGTGAATTTAACATTGCCTATTTTTTTTTTCCAAATTCATATTCTGTTGCCCTTTTTGCTTGGTGATGTATCATTTTGCTACCTGATGTGACTTGAAAAATGTTGGTAGAGCCTAGAGGCCTCAACCTATTTCAAAAGCTAAGTGAATGATGTGATAGACTTGTAATGTACATGTAGGTTGAATCATGAAATCTCAGCCAGAGCGATTCTCTCTCTTGTACACTGTTTGGGAATGTCTGTGGCCAACTGGTCTTTTTTTTTTTGCCATTGTTACTAAATTTTTGCATTTCAGAAAAATGATTTCAAATCTATTTGATGCATAGTAACCGATTTCGACAGTAGTGAGAGGTATAGTAATGGTCAAAGATGCCAATTATGCTGTTTGATACTACAGAGGTACAATTATAGTAATGATAATAACACTGATTTTGATGATGGATTATAATGTTGCTAATAACAACAGTGGATCCCTAAAACAGCCAGAGTGGGCTGTCACAGAAACAAATGTCATTTTTGTCAAACATGTCATTATATGATTATTATATTATTATTATTGATTATCATAATAGTGATACCAAGTGGGATTAATAGCACTTAGTATAATGGTGAGAAGAGCTCATGATATCAAAATGAAAATTGTAATATAATTTGCCAGTCATTTTTGTCGAGCCCACCGGAGGTGTGGGGAGACTAAGGGATCGCCTGTGGCGTCTGTCCATCCGTTGTCCGTCCGACCGTTGTCCGTCCGTCCGTCCGTCCGTCCGTTGTCTGTCCGTAATGCTACAAAAACTTCAATAACATTACTCTGGGCTTCAATTGCAATCAGACTTCAGGGGAAGAGGGGTCATACAAAGTTTCACATTTTAATATGAATGAAGGTCACCTCAATGTCAAAGCTCACAGGCAGGGGTCAATGAACTTTTAGAGCCCAATGTCAAGTTTTTATGGCACGTTTCTATTATGGGTCATAACTTTTGATCCATAGGTCCGTTTGTGACTAAACTTGGATGGTAGATGTCCCTTGGGGAGTGGATGGTCACCCCCAAAGGTCACAAGCAGGGGTCAACGAACTTTTAGAGCCCAGTGTTAAGTTTTTAGGGGGCGTAATAAAATTTATGGGTCATAACTTTTGATCCATACAGCTGTAGGTCCGTTTGTGACTAAACTTGGATGGTAGATGTCCCTTGGGGAGTGGACGGTCACCACAAGGTCAAAGGTCACAAGTAGGGGTCAACGAACTTTTAGAGCCCAATGTTAAGTACTTATGACGCGTTTCTATTATGGGTCCTAACTTTTGATCCATAACTCCATTTGTGACTAAACTTGGATGGTCGATGTCCCTTGGGGAGTGGATGGTCACCACAAGGTCAGTGGTCACAAGCATGGGTCAATAAACTTTTAGAGCCCAATGTTAAGTTTTTATGGCGCGTTTCTATTATGGGTCGTGTCTAACTTTTGATCCATAGGTCCGTTTGTGAAAAAACTTGGATGGTAGATGTCCCTTAGGGAGTGGATGGTCACCACAAGGTCAAAGGTCACAGGTAGTGGTCAATGAACTTTAAGGGCCCAATGTTGAGTTTTTATGGCCTGTTTCTTTTTTGCTATAAATTTTTACCCTTTTATATCTCTTTTTATCTGTTATATCTCTTTTTTTTATCTGGTATATCACATTCGCGTACAATTTCTTGTACGCGAATGGGCGAGACATATTATGGCACTTGCCTTGTTCATTCAGTGTCCTTCATTTATTGCCAATCAGTTTGTTTTCATAGCCAGTACTTACTTCAACTATTTCTTTTGACCAAATGTTGAGGGACCAGCGAGATATTTCAGCAAAATATTACAGGTGGACATCTGTTTCATTTGTTTCTTTGTTGTTGTTATTAACTGACAATAGTGACATGTGTGAGTTTTCAATGCTGATATTTCCATATTGTGTATCAGGGTGTTATTTTTATGTGTTTGAGCTGAGTCTTGGTGATGACCTAAATCACGACACCAAATTGATATTGTCCCCTCAAAGCATAAAAACTTGTTATTCTGTCAAAAGGTTTGACGTTTTGTTTCTACGCACAGAGAAAAGATACTTCAGGAAATTTAGGGCCATAGGACTACATGTAGGGAGCATTGCAACATGACAATTTGACATGCTCATATTCTTGAACTTTGACCTTTAGAGCAGAGTTCACTGTTTCCAGTCTGAAAAAGCTGAGATGCATGAGTATGCAAGCTATCAGAGTATCTGATGTGTAACAGTGAAGCCATGAAAAATCATACAGGTACATAGGGTTTAAAAATCTGTGAGTGACTAACCGCAGATACTGTAAAACACAATATTTTTGCGGCATGAAATTTTCGCGAATTGGAGCCAATGGCCTTTTCTGCGGCACAAAATTTTCGCGAGTTGCCTCTAACATTCAATGCATATAGTGTCGACAAGCACTTTCTCGTGTATTTTAATTTTGCGAATCTTGGCTCTCGCGAAATTTGTGAAATTAAAATGCATGCAAACATTCCTTGTTTTACAGTACCCTGGTACTTCATTTGTCTTATTGACAATAGAGTTAGAATAGACCATTCAGTGGTAGGTTTATTAGCATGCCAATATTTGGTCATAGATTTCTTGACAGTGTGGCAGCATATATAATTCTCAAAACATTTGTATGCTGTCTGGGCTTTTTTTTTCATGCATTTGAACATCATCAAGCAGCTCAGTCAGCAGAGGTTGGCAATTTCTGAAATTCAGCCACCAAGAATGATTAAAACACTGCCTTCTTAATTGTCGCGCTGGATAGGGCTGTTCTGTGTAAAGTGCTGCTAATGATTTGGACTCTGTCACGAGACCGTGGTAGAAAAAAAGGGGGGAGGGAGGGCTACAGAGCTGCCAAGTCTTACTGATTCTTGCAGTAGCTAGGATTTCTGAAAACATATATGTGTCCTCATGTACAGATTACAGAATATAGAACTCTTCCTAATTCATGCCTTATGCTGCAATGCATGTAATACACTACTATCTCCCTTCAAGTTTATGATTGCCCTACACTGGCAACCCTTTGGATATGTTGTTTTCTGGCACAGTGTGCCAGTGGCATTATTATACACGATGTGTGTGCCCCTCTACTGTTTGGAGTTGAGTGGCAACATCTCACAGACTAAGTGGTTATCAATGTACAGTCTTACTAGGAGTAAACCATCGACTCTGTTGGTTGCAGCAAAATTTGGGAATGTCATTCCAGACGGCTCAGGGAATAATTTTCCATCTCAAATTTGATCATCAATTTTGGCTGATGAAAATTTCAGGTGTTATATTTCAAATGATATCCTGTACACTTCTGCATGGAAGAAAACTGCTACACAAAAGTTAGTTTGTGTAGCAGTGGTGTAAAAATGCATAGGAAATTGTGATGCGATATCAGGAAAATTATTCCCCGTAGCAGTGCATTGTGGGAATATGCTGTTCACAAACCCAAAAGTAATGTATTCTCTAGACTCTAACAATATTATTGAACAGAAATGTTCATGGGAGTCTACATATTAAAAAGTCATGAAGGGCACAACTTTGTTTTATGTCCAGTTGGTGATGCATGCACATGCTTTCTACATTAGTGTAAAACCACTTGGTAAGCTAAAAGATAGCATACCACTCCCGACTAATACCAGCAAACACATACTAGTAAAATCTTGTGGAAGCTGTTGAAAAAAAAAATGTAACTTGTGTCAGATCTGAATTTGCTTCTGCTCAAGTGTTTCAAGTGGTTTATATCCTAAGTTTCCTTCCGAGAGTAGATTAATTTATAGCACTTTCCTCATGGAGTAAAAATTTCTCAAATTATGACATTGCCTGGTCATGTGATCAGTAAAAGATCATTTACACATGTCAATTTCTGATGCTTCATAATTTCAGACCTACAAAGTCGTATCAACCTGACAACAGGATATAGTAACGTGCAAAAGACAAGATATTTTTGAGCTTGTGAGGTCAAAGATCTTGTAAATGTACACAATTAGTACACACAGGGTAGCATCCCCCTCCATAATCCTCTGTGCTTTTACATTCATGTACATCGTTGGGCTATAAATTGTGCAGTGTGTTATCACTGTTGAAAAGTCTGTTATGCAAATTGTAATTTACCTGTAGTATGTTCTATAGATTGCTCTTTGCCTACAAGCTAAAATGCTTATTATGAAGTGTAAATTCATGAGATTCTCCAAACAAGAGACTTGTCTATCAAGTAACAATCCACTATTTTATACAAATCATTAAAGGACAAGTTCACCTTCATAAACATAAGGATTGAGAGAATGTAGCAATGTTAGTAGAACACATCATTGAAAGTTTGAGGAAAATCAGACAATCCGTTCAAAAGTTATGATTTTTTGAAGTTTTTGTGCAGTACCCGCTGGATGAGAAGACTACTGCAGTGTATGAATAACTTAGATGTCACATGCGTACAACAATATATATAAAGGAAAATATAAAGAGAATTTCACAAAATTCCATCTTTTGAAAAAAGTACACATTCCCCTGACTCGTTACCGATACATGTTATGGGTAATATTATTCCCCCTGCCCTTAGAAAGAGGCAAGTCAATTGCTCTTTTATTATGCGAAAAAAGTGAAAATATGTTGAATTTTCTTTTATATTTTCTTTATACTGTTGTACGCATATGACTCACAAGCTGTAGTAGTCTCCTCATCCAGCGGTTCCAACACAAAAATTAAAAAAATTCATAACTTTTGCATCGATTGTCCAATTTTCCTCAAACTTTCACTGATGTGTTCTACTAATATAGTTGCATTTTCTCAATCCTTATGTTTATGAAGGTGAACTTGTCCTTTAATAACAAAAGTTATTACTGGCATGCAGTCACAGAGCCCCCCCCCCCCCCCCCCCCCCCCCCCGACTTCCCGGTTTGTCCAACACCACTACGGCTAAACTCACATGGTCTACCATCAATTTCGTCTAATGCCCGTTTTGTCTACTTCTCACTTGGTCCGATGCCCAGGTTGGCTACTTATCGTTTCGTCTAATGACCAGATAGTCTAACTGCAGTTTTGTCTCCTTGGGACTTTTTCCTATTTTGTCCAATAAACTGTGGGTATTAGACCAAGTGGGCATAGCCCATCTGGAAGTAGACCAACTGGTAATGAGGCTAAGTGGCAATTGGACTAAATGGTCAATAGACGAACTGGTTGTAGACGGAATGGGATTAGACCATGTGGGTTGAGACTTAATGGCTATTAGACGAAGTAGGAGTAGACCAACTGTAGATCACCAACTGATGCATGTAAACTAGATGGTAACTGCATGTAGTGAAATGTATTGACTACTAGTATGTGCAGGTAATAGAAAAAGCTTGTTATGTGGTCTACACAGGATGGATAGTCCATAAATCTTAATGTTTTAATAGTTCAGTGACCTACATGTATATTAATTTCAAAGCAATGTTCAGTATTTATAAGCAGGGTGCTACAAACTATTTTTTACCACTTGCCCGATTGGGCAAGCAGATTTTCAAACTGTTTCAAAACACTTGCCCGAACATGAATTTTACTTGCCCAAAAAGAAAGTCCAAAAATATAAGGAAATTATGTGTAAAATCTCTTGTAAGTCAAGGGCTGAGTAACACACAATCATTTGAATAAACATCATACATTGATTTGCACACCTGAACACATTGGAGTAACAAACTTGGTTCGATCAAGGGTTTTCGTTGCACTGCATTTGGGTTTCTTCATATACAAGTGTTGGAAAGTTCCTAAAATGAAATTAAAGTGCGTTGCATCACTTAAATAGTCATTATCTTTGGGCTTCTATATGGTTGACTTCATGGGTTTGTTAGGCAGGGGGAAGTGAAAACAAAAAGGAGGCTTCAAAACTTTTTGCTTGCCCAGTCCGGGCAAGCATTTTTCTAATTGTTCGAAAACACTTGCCCGACTTTGATTTTTCACTTGCCCTGGGCAATCGGGCAAGTGCTTATGTAGCACCCTGAGTATATTAGTAACTGCACGAAGCTGTGTCAAACTCATGCAGGGTTCAGAGTATACCATGAAAATGCTCACTTTGCATTCTGCTTGCCACCAGTGGCATGTTTATTCACCCCCTGTTGGCCCGATTTACACACCTGGTTCCATCAAGTGTCAAAGTCCACAGACAGAAATCCTGAACTGCTGAAGGTGAAAACTACATTACATGAATGCAGTCAGCACTGTATGTCATGTGAATGTCATGAATGTGTATGTTTAAACCCTGTTCCATAATTTAGCTCCACATTTATCAGAGTGTGATGATGTCCAAGTTGACTTCCACGAATAGAGTGAAATGAGGCATATGTAATGATGATAATTATTCTTGTTATTATTGTAATCATAGCCATTAGTAACAATTTCATCCAAGTCATGATTCTGTTGAAATAGACATAATACCACAAAGAAAACCTTTGTTATTGTTATCATTTATTACATTTTGGATCAAAAATTTATCCTCTGGTGATTGGTTGAAAGAGTTTCACGTGATTATAGGTATTTTCAGCTATTTCAGAAAGTTGACACTCCATAAAGTACTATTTGCAAAATGACGTCACTTCTATGACAACATTTTGCAAATAGTATATTATTTGCAAAATGATGTCACAAAGCAATTGTGAAATTGTGCGCAGCTTTGTACCGTCACTCTGTGTGAAATGTAACAATTTCTAGCAAAACAATTGTGACGTCAGAAAGCAATTCTTGCTGCTAGTACCGTCACTCTGTGAAATGTATCAATTTCTAACAAAACAATTGTGACATCATAAAAACAATTCTGACATTACGCATTGCTTCGCACCGTAACACCTCGCGTCGCACTTGTAAATGTAACATTCTTAACAAACATCACAAAGCAGGTCCGACATCGTGCGCAGCGACATGCTTCTTAATGTAGGATCAATGTTAATAGGATCCCTTCACAACATCGGCCATCGCATCCATCATACCACTTCTCGCTTTGCATTTCCCCTTCTTTTGTTCAAATTTTTGATCCAAAATATAAAACAAATATACTTTGCCTAATTTCGAGTTTGTTATTAAAACTATAGGCCTCGGTGCCTCAGAAAGAACTATTCACTTCGGGGCTGCGCCCCTCAATGAATAGTTCTTTTGGAGTCACCTCTGCCCATAGTTTTAACAAGAAACTCTCAAGGCAAAGTATATTTGTATATTATTGAATCGGACGTGAACCTTATTTCAAGGTTGAACTCATCTGTCTCTGAAAAATACATTGGAGATTCAATGTGGCCATGATTATAACATTTACACCTATAGCTACGTTTTCACTAGAGAAAGAAACCCAGCTGAAATATTTCTTGCCATCTGTTAGTATAGATTTCCCCTTCACTGCAGTAACTGAACTTACATTGTACTTGCTGATTGACAAATTGCCCTTCATTGGCATAAATACAAGTTGATGTAAACTGAACCTGCTTGTAGTCTACTGTGCAAGAATACAGGTGTATGTCATGTATATTCATGTTGTAATTCAATTATGGTTCTCCATTTGAATTTGAACTGTTATCATAATATCGCTGCCAGGAGTTGACGGTAAAACACCTTGTGAAAGATGGGGACAGAAAGTGAGAGTAGAATACAAGTAATTGACAGCAAGATTGAATGAAGAGGACTGGTGTGATGTTGCATGCTCAGTAACTCTCCATGGTATGCCTTTATAATGCGGTTATTGAATTTGCCATAGTGAAATTGTT
The DNA here is from genome assembly GCF_040938485.1 of Diadema antillarum. Classification (NCBI taxonomy): domain Eukaryota; kingdom Metazoa; phylum Echinodermata; class Echinoidea; order Diadematoida; family Diadematidae; genus Diadema; species Diadema antillarum. The sequence goes on from NW_027271035.1 coordinate 1,765,004, forward strand.
TGGGCGTGTATGAATTTCAGTAGCTACTTCCTAGCTGTGTTTACTATACGTAACATATTCTGGTCTGGAAGTTTGAAAACAAGGAACAAAGTGGGGCATTTGTATGTCATTTCCTGCTTTATATGCACGTAGTGATATTACTTTAAAGTCAATACATGTAGATCACACTGTGTAACATTTTTTGTCCCTCTAGTCTCTGTGTAGTCTATTGAGCATAAAAGTGGAGGAATACTTTTAAGTCTCCACCACCTCTTATTTTACTTAGAACAACTCCCAAATGATTTTGTCTCCCATATTCATGCATTAGGTGGGAAATTAAATTATTTACAGGGGCTCTGTATATATTCTCTCTAAATCAAAATGCTCCTGTCTCAGTTACTCAGTGTGAATTCAACCACTTGCATCATTGTGCTGCATTCAAGTCCCAACTCAACAAATGTTATACCTACAATACGTAGTTGTGATTATTTATTGCTACCTCTACCAATATTACTGCTTCTCCAGTCATTGACAATTAAGAACTACCGTAGTCAAGTTTCAGTGCTGTGATAGATATCCTCACTGTCATTATGTATGTGTGATAAAGCAGTGTTAGTTCTTGTATGGTACATCAATTCACTGAAAAAAAAACAAAAAAAAACAAGCAGGCACGGAGAGTTCCATGACATTTGCTCCTGCAACAATTGCTCCAATGAAATATCTGCATGCTATTGGAAGCCAAACATACTATAAATTCTACCCTCAAACATTAATGCTCAAACATAACCCTAACCCTAATTCTAATGCTCACATCAAACTAAACCTAAAACCCTATAACAACCCTAACCCTAGCCCTATAAAGTGGAATGGAAGTTGAATGAAATGGAAGAGCGCAAAGTGGAGTAAATCGAGCGACTTATTTCTCAGTAGGTTTAACTATGTCACTTTCACTTTCATCGAAAGTATGAAGACAAATACTGCATATATGCCATCTCACTTAAGCCTAATTTTTTGTCAGTCGGGATTTCCTGACACTTTCATGAGTGGTTAAATTCGCGAATGGGGAGTACAGTAATGAATGGAGAAATACATGCGTGCCCGTCACATTCATGTCGGGATCAGAGTTCATGTTTTCATGTGTCATTAAATCTACACATAGCACCAGACTAGCGAAATTCTTGAAAATAAAATTTAGTGAAATGTATGTCCTATACAGTAATGTGTCATGATTACATCACCATTTATTATCAAAAGTGAAATACAATTTTGATAGTGCAAAGGTCAACACCTGATGACATGATGTATGAGGGTGTTGCAAAAATCCCTTTCCAGTTCACAGATTGGGAGTAAGTGTAGAATAGAAATGATGCATTAAGACCTTGTGACACACTTTAATCAATGCCAAAATGATTTAGTCTGCCAATACTCGGCAGGGGTGCTTTTCATTTGGAAACCCAGCTGTGGAGAGCAGGGTTTACTGTGAGGTTAGTTACCTGCTGGGTGACTGGTTTGCTTGCATCTGTGAGCATAAAAGGTGTTGAACATTTGCTACCAGCTGGATAGAAAATAATCCACTCTGTTCACATGCACAATTTATCATGTGACCAGGTTGAGCAATGGCTCACTTCTCTCAAGTGTGAAGCAATCAGTGATTTATACTCCTTCTGAAATAGAAAGAAACCACTTGCATTCACATTTATAACTGCACATTAATGAAAATGCAAGTAGCAAGCTGTTGGCTAGGGAAGTTTTTGTTGCATCTGTTTGATGAGTCTTTGTCATTGCCTCGTGTATCGATGGGATTGCTTAATTTTTTCTTTACAGTCTGATAAAAAGACAATCACAGATTTAAATGCTGATGTCCATGACCAGAAATTGTCAAAAATTGTTCATGAAGATTATGCCTAGAAATGGGACAAAGAAAACCTGTTGGAAGCAATCAAAAAATGATTGAAAAAAATGATGATGCCTACTTCTTATTACTATCAGAAGCGAGGTGTACAGGGATTACAGCTACAGAATCTCTGAACAAGAAAGGAGATCTGAAGTTTGAGATTGGCACAGTAAATTTTATGTTTATACCAGCTTGGACTGGCATACTGAAGAGATACCACTGAAAAGAGTCCTTTGTTTTATGGGAAATATGGAATGTATTGCGTTGTAGGGAGCAGTATGATACCAGTTCAGATATAAAAATGTGCCAATGTTTTCTTTACCATGATTGAAATTACCCGGACATAATTAATAGTAACATTTCATCAGGTCACATTGATGTTGTGAAACTTGAGTGAGCACATCCCCCACAAAAAGCAAAAAAACAAACAAACAAACAAACAAACAAGCAAACAAAAATGAACCATGCAAACAGCCACATTTCCAGTAATTTACTAACGACTGCAATCTTTTTGTATGTCACCTGGCTTATGAAAGGTAATTTTTATTGCAAGAAGTGCGTATAGCAGTATTCTGACATAAGTTAGGTTCACATTGCTAATCATGAAGAGTATTAAAATTCAAAGTTGTAAACTTCAATGATTAGCGTGTACCCGTAGTTTATCCCTGTATAGATGGACTTGAAAGTTAGCGATCTTTAAAGGGAAGGTAAACCCAAAGAGCAATGTGGATTGAGTGAAAGCAGCAACATTAGTAGAACACATCAGTGAAAGTTTGAGGAAAATCGGATAATCGATGCAAAAGTTATGAATTTTTAAAGTTTTGGTGTTGGAACCGCTGGATGAGGAGACTACTAGAGGATATGACGTATGAGTGGACAACAATACAAAGAAAATATAAAGGAAATTCAACAAAAATTCACTTTTCTAAAATTATGAAAGAGCAGTGGACCAACCACTTTCAGAAAGCAGGGGGAATAATTGCTACCCTTAACTTATGTCAATATCAAGTTGATGGAATTTGTAATTTTCATGAAAAATGGATTTTTGTAGTATTTTCTTTATATTTTCTTGGTATTGTTGTCCACTCATACGTCATAACCTCTAGTAGTCTCCACATCCAGCGGTTCCAACACCAAAACTTTAAAAATTCATAACTTTTGCATCGATTGTCCGATTTTCTTCAAACTTTCACTGATGTGTTCTACTAATGTTGCTGCTTTCACTCAATCCACATTGTTCTTGGGGTTTATCTTCCCTTTAAAGATTAAAACTGCAAAATTTTTCATGGTAGCGAACTCGAAAAGTTAGCCTGACCCTTGCCTGAATCCTATTCCCCCTAAGCTTCTGGGTCAACCTCCAAATCATTGATATTATTTACATGTGCTTGCAGTAAACTACTGTATCTTCACACGTTATTGGGTTTATCACTTCCGATTCTGTGGTTTAATCATCGAGTGGGACTCTCACTCAAAAGTTAAAGGGTAAGCTCTTATCATCGATGGTTTAGAGCTATCATTGATGATTGACCTCTGTGTGAACGTACCTATCGATGCATGGGATATAACTAGTATTACTGTATATTGCCAAATATTTTGTGGGGTTTTTATTTTCGCAAATTCCATGAGTCAGATGCTATTCGTGAATTCAACAATACACGATGATATTAACTTTTGATCCCTACACGAATGCAACGTGTACACGTACATTGCTCCGTTAATGACTATACTCCATTATAATTGCAAGTATAACCACTCATAGAATTGTTGCTAAGTCACGATTCACAAAAAATTAGATTCGCTGAATAAATGACGCATACAGTACCATTTAATTTGCTCTAACTCATATTCTTTTCTCTTTGCTTGTACTTTAGGTGGAATAGAAGAGGATGTGAGGAAAGATGCCTGGAAGTTTCTCTTCGGCTACTTCCCCTGCCAGTCAACGAGGAGGTATGTTTGTTTACTGGTGCTTTGTTTTCTTCTGCTGATCTATTTTGCAATCCTTTAAAGTTACCTTGTCCTTGGGTCAATATTACAGGAAGATTCACAGTCGTTTAAATTTAAAGGCACTGTTCAGAAACAGTGTTTCCAGTGTGACAAATCTGAATGCATGTTCATATGTTACTAGAGTCTCTGATTTTGTAAAACAGTGAAGCTGATTAAAAGAAAAAGAGGGTTGAAATAGTGAAAATCTGTAAGTAATAAGATTCATCATACTCACTTGTTTTCCCATCAAAAGAAATGTTAGTATAACCAGTCAGTAAATGGTTTATTAACATTGTGATATTTGTGCATACATCTCTGTGACAGTATAATTCCCTGACTTTTGTTTGTAAAATACCAAAACAACAGCCCAAAGGATAACAGTATAATCCAGTCAGGAGTGTAGCCAAAACTTTGTAGGAAACAGGGTAGGCCCTTATGTCACTCTCTCTATCGGTTGACAGGAAGAGGAAAGTGAAAAGGGTATTGAAAGAACTGTTTATACATTGGCCGTGATTTCATAAAAGTTTGACAGCCGGCATGTTTCCTTTTACAATCAGTGAAGTTTTGGGTAACTCCTGAATGGTGTTACTGTTTTCCTTTTGGCCAATCTCTTGATATTTTATGTGAACTTTATTTGCTGACTGCATTGCATTACAGTTACAGCTATAGGTCAGCAAAGTTCAATAATTTCTGAAATTTGGTTCCATGACATTTGCTCCTGCAACAATTGCTCCCATGAAATATATGCACACTATTTAAGCCAAACATAAATTCAACCCACAAACATAACTCTGACCCGTATCCTCACATCAAGCTACACCTAAAACCCTATCACAACCGTAACCTTAATCCTAAAGTCCTTGGAGAAAATAAGACCAGGGTAATTGTCGCAGGGGCAAATGTCATGTCACCCTGACATATAAACACACTGCGATGTTAAACAGTATCTATTATTGTGTAACTTGCAGTGAATGCTGTTACCATGGCAATGAATAATTAGCTACGTACATGTAACCAATGATTTTATCCTTTATGCAAACTTATGTTACTATAAACTAAAAGGTTATTTCTGACCACACATTTTATACCCAAAGCTTCCCTGCTGATGCGAGGCACAGATATAGTGTGCAAACTTGATTCCGAACCATAATGACGTTGTATGTAACAGCTGAATTAGATCAATTATTGCCCTGTCTGAAGGGAGACGTTTTATAAACCGGCCTCTTCAAGTCCTGTCAGCTGACTTCCGTTTGCTTGACCCTTTTTCCACTGGTACATGTAGTGAGTTGTGAATGGCAGTTGTGAAGGTTTTCGTGGAAGAATGCCCAGTTGCTTTCTTTGTAATTAGAAATGTTCACTTCCTATATTAAAATGTACAGATAGTGCAGTACGGCCTCAGTGCTGTCAGTGTTCTAGAATGCTGTGCATTGGCTGGCCGATGTCAAACAACCAGAAATGTTAGCGCGCATTTGACATGTAATTTTGTGAATTTCAGGAGAGCCAAGATTTTCAAAATTAAAATGCACATGAAAGTTTGTGTCTACACTCTATACATTGAATGTTGTAGTGCCAATTTGTGAAAATTTGATGTGCCGAAAAGGCTGTCAGCTCTAATTTGTGAAAATTTCATGTCCCGAAAATATCTTGCTTTCTAGTATTAGCCACTGCACCCTTGTACAGTGCAGTTCCTATACTAAAGTTCTAGTATACTGCAGATTTTCCAGTACATGTACATGCTGGTCTTGTGCATGATTGGTTTTTCCTGCCAATGTTTTCTATTGTAGACTAGTAGTACCTCATTTTGACGAAATCTTGATTCTTATTGGTTGAAAATGGGGGCATGAATTCAACAATTTTCCCATAGAACCCATGGTGCTCCATAGTACTAAACTGCCCTCTTGGTGCATAGCATTTGGTATACATGTACAAATTCTGTGTCAAAACTCTTGGCTCCCATGCAGCTGAAAAGGTGCCCCTTGTTCGATGCGATCACAGTGTAAACATCTGTGGCAATGCAGGCAACAATCTGTTTACAATGTGTGTGAATTGGCTAGCGCAGTCGTGATGGACCAAGTAAACATTCATTGAATTTAATTAGGTATATAAAACAGCAGATATTGACTGCTTTTATTTGGGGCAATAATATCAGCATTGCCCTGAAAAGCGTTTCATATCTGTATATTATTGCCCATTACCAATGAAATGGAAAGGGTCTACAATGTACTTGTGAGATACTAACAGGTGGACACTAAATCTGCAGAGAGTGATGACTTTAAGAGTTGTATTTTCAAGAAAGATTTTCCATACAAACATGCTTTTTTTTGTCAAAACAAGTGGCGATTTGCAGGTGAAAATAGTAGTAGTAATTATAATTTAATGTTCCAACAAAGATTTTTGTACATACTGCAATATCCTTCAAAGTCCTTCAAAGTTGTTTTTCAGCATTATTGGGATCACCTGTGTGGTATGACTAATCACATTGCCACAAATACAGCTGTATTAAGTGTCTCTTTCAGTATTAAACAAAGGGGAGCCTACGTAGAAAAGAAGAAGAAAAAAAAAAAACAGATGCACTGTAGGCCGATCTATACCTCTGTGTCGGCTTTTGTATCAAGAATTACTCACTGAAACAAAGATCTCTTTGTTCTACTTATGAGTCATGTGTAATTCATACTGTATATTGACATTCTATAATGGTGAGAAGTGTTGGAGTCCAGTTTTATCCTTTGGTAACAAAGGGGGGGGGGGGTGGATGAATGATGGTGGACAAAAAAGTGGTATGTGACCAAAGGGCAGTGTCCTCTACAGCATATGTCAGAGGTGATCATCTTTGCTTTGTGGGTGTATTTCCTTGTGGCCACAAGTTAGCCTGTTGTTGGTTTCTTGGAATCCCCACACTTCTTTGGGTTCAGGGGAAAAACAACCTGATATATTTGACACTCAGGCATGTTTCAAGCATTACCTGCTCATGCAAAGTTCGGCATGTCATTGTTATTTGCTTTTTTGTTGTTTGTTGTTGTTTTTTCAGAAGGGAGCTGACTTTTAGTTCTTAAAGGGAAATTAGCCCCATGTGAGTTTAGTGCCTGCAGAAGTATAGAACTGTATTGAACACATCACATGAATTTGAAGAAAATTGACCATCTCTTCAAAAGTTATGAATTTACAAAAATTCGTTTTGGTCACAACTATGTGCCATCATTGCTAGATGAGAAGCCTACAAAGATATTTGATGTCACAGTGTGGAACGAGTTTAAAGAAAATATGAAGGAATTCTTCCATATGTTTGGAGTAAGTTCCCCTGTAATAAATCAGTGAATATATTTTTCATGTCTGCTTTCATTTTGTGCAGGGAGCGTGAAGCGTTGGAGCTGGAGTGTGCGTTCCGCTACGAGGCATTGAAAGCAAGATGGAAGACGATCCTTGAGCGGAATGGACTGACCAGCAGAAATTACGAGGACAACAGCTCAGGTATTTCCTTGCCTTTTTAGCTTTTTTTCTTCTTCTTCTGAAAGTTTAATAGTAATAGTTTGTGAGTAAATGGAGGTAGCCAATAATGCATTAGGAGGCTGTGGCTGCACTGTAGTCCCAAATCAGGAGTTAATGGAAAGTGCAAAATGAAACCCCAGCAGTTGCTAAAAGCTGATTAGATATGGTAGTCTGCTCCATTTAGAAGCCTCAATATGCAGCAATCACTGAGTGAAATAATTGAAGAGGACAGCAAGGAAGAACAAAGAACCATCCAATACTACATTCACTGAGCACTAGACACATATTAGATCATTGCTTTCTTTGTTTGTTTGTGAGACTGACAGGGCGCACCAAGTACCTTTGAGCCGGAAAAATAACCGGTTTGATTCTGACCATTACAAAGCAAGAACCATGTGTCATAAGCAGACCTTCGCTCTCTGTGGTCACTCTAGGGGTCACACAGTTGATGTTTTGACCACACAAAGTAGCCAGTTTTTATTGTTCTGAGTTTGGGAGGATGGGAAATAGAGACAAAGATAAAGTGATTTTCCGGAAGTTAAACTGTTTTGTGCATGGGTAAACCCTCCAAAACAAATTAGAAAAGAGGCTTTCCTTTTATTTAAAAAAGTATAAAAAACTGTTCTATTCAACTTTTCAGACAAATTACTCCAAATATGAATATATGTCATGGTCAGATTTTATCCTTTTCTGTTTTGTGTTATTAGTGGTTATTTTGTTTATTTGTTTGTTTGTTTTTATTTTATTTTTTATTTTTTTGACAGGAGTTGGAGAGAGAGGTCATATCTTCAAATAATCCTAATTTCATTTGCCTCAAGTCTTAAAAGACAAAATATTCATTGATATGTAGTGGTGGTTGAAATGATATGGTAATCTTGTTTTGTGAACTTCAGACAGTCTCGCTTAAATTTAAAATTTAAAATTTTAATTCTCCTGCAAAATATGGGATAATTTGCTTCTGCTTCAAAGTGGCATTCAACTTGTGAGTCAGAGTCCAGATTAAAACTACATTGTATTAGTACACGTAAGTGCTTTGGCACGTAATGGGATAAGTAATGTTCCCTACAGGCACCCCATTTTAGATTCAGAAAGTTTAAAGGGATGATATAGTATTGGTGGAGATGAGAATTGGGTTTTTAACTTTTTGCGAGATACCAAGAAAACACTTATGATATAGTACAGAACATACCATTTTAGGAGGAGTTCAAAGTCTATTTGATGAAAATCAGGTATGGAATGACTGAAACATCCAAAAACAGAGTAAAACAAAGCAATCATAATAAAGTATGGGTCCCACACTTTTTTTTAGAAAACCCTCTTTTTTGGATATCTCAGCCATTTCAAAACCAATTTTCATCATATAAACACTGAATTCCTCATAGAATTACATGCTCTTTCATATTTCATAAGAGGTTTCTCATTCTCTCAACAACAAAAAAATGTTAGAAACCTGAAATTAGGTCTCAACCAAAACTATACAATCCCTTTAAAGACGTATGAATCTATTTCACAGTATTTAAGTATGAAGTAGCACTTTGCAGAACATTTCATTTCTTTTCAGTATGGGAAGACCCATTCAGCATTAGCTGTCTTTCAGTGAGTCCATGCATTAAATTGTAATGATTTAAAGTACATATGATTAAAACAAAAACCAAACTAGATATATCGCTACGGCTACTGATATGCCTCCGCCATAATGCATGGTTCTCCTAATAGGTCTATAGTACAATGTCTTGACAATGTGTGATGACAGTTTCACACAATTGGCAAAATATTAAAATGACAGGTTTGACACAAATGTGCTGAATGTTCACTTTCCTAGAACTAGGTTCAATTGGATGAATGATTAAAATGTCAGAGTGCAGGTATTTGGGGAACTGATGATTTTTACTTGACTTTTGACCCTTTTATAAGTTTATGCATTGAGTAATTTTCAAGGTATTGAGAAAAAGTATAATTTCAGTATCAAATGGGAAAATAGCATTATCTAAACCTCGCCTTTGACCTTTGACCTCACAGTTCCAAAGAGAATCACTGTTAGGTTGAACATGCATAAATATGTAAGTTTCATGATGATACCTTGAGTTACTTTCGAGATATGGAGGAAAAAGTGCAATTTAGCACTTTCACTTGACCTTTTACCTTTTGACCTTTGACCTTTGGCAAGAAACTTCCCCAAAAATATATATTGGATAATACATGCCATACATCAAGTTTAAAAAAAAAAACCCTTCAGACATATTGCATTTTCAGGAAAGTAGTGATATTTTGAGGAGTTGACCTTGACCTTTGACCCCCTGACCTTTGACCCATGACCCAACTTCCCTAGATAATCACTGCTCATCGGTACAAGCATATATACTAAGTTCCATGAAGATACCTTGAACCATTTGCGAGATATGGAGAAAAACATGAAATTTCAATTTTTTTTTCACAAAATAACCTGTGACCTTTGACCTTTGACCCTGTGACCCTAAAATCCACACAAAGTATTATCCCCCAAGCATATACCCTCATACCAAGTTTGATGTAAAACCACCACACGGTTCTTGAGATATCAACAAAAACAAAACGGGACGGACGGACGTACGGACGTACGGACGGACGGACGGACGGACAGACGGACGGACGGACGGACGGACGGACGGACAGACGGACGGACGACCCGAAAACATAATGCCTCCGGCCACTTCGTTGCGGAGGCATAAAAATATATGTGTAAACACCTGAAACATGCAAAAACATATTATATACAATGCTATCATAAACACAAAATCCTGATAACAAAATGCAAGTACTAGTAGATTGTATATTAGCATAAATATGGTAATTTGTTTTGTACACTCTCCAGGAACAACATTTTTGAATGGGAATCAGACGTCCATGTCATCAGCCACTCCTAGCATTCACAGACTACATCAGGATGGTGATGATGAAGTCCAGCAGAAACTGGGATTTGCCCAGTTTCAAGCCAAGGTATGTTGGTCATGACTACTTTTGCATGTTGTACATGTATATACAAAGTGTATATGTGTATCAAGCAGTTTTTGTGGAATTCTTTATTAAAATGAGCCAGACCACTTTGCTCTCGGCAACCAATTTTTTGTCTTGGCCAAGTAAAGTGTGTGGACTCTCGCTATGAATAGTACATGTATCCTGGACTTTTTTTTTTACACTGTGAGCTTTGGGGGGGGGGGGGGGGAGAGCAACATGCAATTGAAGATATGCCAAAAGATTATACTAAAAAACAAAAGTAGGGAATGTCGTCAAAAGTGTGGCAAAAGCTGCTGTATTAAGTGAGATGAAAGGCCACACAAAAGAGATATCTTGATATGTTTGGCACATAAGAGTTTAATTGGGTAGCCAGCGATGGCATTAAGTAACTAAAACAGAATTTTTACTGCCACCTAGGATGAATATTTACTGTTTGTTTCATACAGGTTAATTTCATTTTCTTGTGTGTGTATTCCCTATGTGTGGTAGTTGACACTTCAAGCTGTTCTGTAGAATAATCTCATTTCCTTCTGGTACTGATGTTTTTGTTGTTGTTGTTTTTTCTTTTCTTTTTTACTAGACTGTATGTTTCCAATGAACTCACAGACAGGGGAAGCTTTCACCCTCAATCATGTTACATAAATTGATGGTGCGTTACACTTCCATCACAAATATTGAATTAAAACCAGCAGTTAATGCATGATATCCTTTTGTACTTTTGACACGTCACACCATCGTTTTTCTAGTAACACCAAAGTTTGTCTTTTGGGTTTGCTTTTTTGATGAAAATGTATGAAATTAGACTCTGGAAAAACTCATTTTTTATTTTTCAATATTATGCTGTACTAATTGATTTAGATGTAATATCTGGGGATCATATTGGTTTAAGAAAATAAAGCACACACTGTAGAATTTTTGAAAGCTACGAGATTACTATACCCGCTTTAAAGGTATAGGATCGGTTGTGAGACAAGTAACCCCACCTCATCTTTGTTTCATTATGGAAAGTATCCGAAGTTTAAAATTTTGATTCACAGTGTTTAACTTAGCCAATCATTATCTTCACTCATTGTTGTACTTTGTGTTGTTTTATCCACACCACACATACACATGCAATTGGCGCTTCCAGTCCTTACTAAAAGATTTTGCATGGACCCTCAATCAGATGATTTAAAGGTACAATCTGTGTATGTGAGTTGCTTAATGTGATGTTAAGTCTCGTAGATTGATCTTTCATTTCTGTTTGCTGATTTTGTGTCATAGATTTATGCCAGTAGACAGCCGTTTGATGAGAACAATCTGGACCTGATTAAGAAGAATCTTAGGATCATCGACAAAGACGTTCCGAGGACAGACCGGGATATGGCCTACTTCAGGTATTAATAAACAAAACCCTGCACGGCCAGTCTTGCCCCAGCTCATTCAAAGGTCATCCTAACTCAGCCAGGCCTAACCAAGGGAGCCAGGCCTAACCAAGGGGCCAGTCTTGTCCAAGCTCTTTTAATCCTGAAAAGGCTGGAGGGGGGGGGGGGGGGGTTGAATCAACCCCCCCTCGGCCACAGAACACCCCAAAAAGCCTGGCCTGGTTTAAGGGTTATAGCTCACCTTATCTCACCGAAGCCTAATTGAGGGAAGGGATGTCTCTTGGACAGGGATTATCCTCTGAAGCATGTGCATTTGTTTGTTTGTCTTTTTCCCAAGGGAATAGTATAATGAAGTCACCAAATGTATTTCATTTGTGAAAGAAAAAAAAAAATGGTAGTGACTTGGCTCAGTTGGTAGTGCGTCTGCCTCCTGATCCATATGACCAGGGTTCAATTCCCGAATCTAGCTGAGCAATGTTGTATGTAAATCATACTGTTCCCCCAGGAGGCAAAACACTGTCCTTCAGATAGGACATGAAATGGAGTTCCTGTGAGTGAGAGTCACTGCTTATGCACATTAAAAGATCTGGCTGCATTCATTCACTCACTACCAAGATCAATGTGCATATTAAACACCGCTATTCAAGTGGTCTGCCTCACAACCAACTGTACCCCATGGAAGACAAACTAGTGTAGCTGAATATGGGCTATCCAGCCATCTTCTTAGATAATGAAACAAACAAATGAGCTTTATAATGACATGTAACTTGATATAAATGGACTATACAAACCTATCCAAATAATGGGAAAAAAGTACACACTCTTGAAAAATGTTCACTAAAAAAAAAGAGGCTTTGAAGTTTAGGGTCTATTCAAGTGCTTAATGTCACCAAGCTGTGCTCTGTGTTGTGAATGGGACAGAAACAGGATGTAAATTCCATAGTAGTACAGTGAAGGGATTCTCAGATTAAGGTGAATTTGTTCACACTCTAGTGTTGTGTAAATTGCAGTATCATCTTTTCAAAACTTAGTTGAGATGAAAGCAAAGAGTTTGTAAAAAGGTGTTTAAGTAGTGAAAACGGACATGTATCTCAAGACATATCTAATCACATTATTCTACAAAAAAAGTGTTCTTAAAAAACTGCAAAAAACACAAAATCTCCCATTTGCTTTATGATTCTAAACTTTATAAGTTTGCAAACAAATTGCTCTTTCAGAAAACGTAAAAAACCAAAGTTTGACTAGGTTGACCTATTTTGCCACTTTTTACTCCTTTGCGTAAAATGGGGTCGTGCAACTCGTGGTGTTCGTGAGGCATGGTCACATTAACCAGGTGTACAGGAAATAAAACATCCAGCCCCACCCTTTTCCCCTCCCTCCCCCATCCCCTTGGGGGAAAACAGAAGATAAATGAAGATGATGATTATGATGATGAGGATGATAACATTGTTAATTCTGTATTTTGCCTTTTTTTGCAGGGGTCAAGATAACCCGAACCTTGAAAAACTCAGGAATATTCTGGTGACTTTTGCTGTCTTCCATCCTAGTAAGTACATTAGGAGTTTGTTGTTTGCTTGTTTGCTTTTTTCATCATATGAAGTTGAGAACATTGAAAAGGGCAGTTTATATGAATAGATCTGAAAGCAAAACACATATGTTTCATCACATTTCTATTATGGACTTCCCGTTCTGTAATGACCATTTAATATTGTGATGATGCTGCTCATATACCAATCCTTTAAAAGGTTTCTTGTTGCTATCTATCCAGTCAATTTGCTTCGTTAAATACTTACCTGTAGATGCTTAGCTGTGATTGAATATATGCAGTATGCATTCTAAAATTATATTTCTGTATATTTGAATCATAACATTCATAAATTCTTCATTTGATTTGTCACTGACATATTCCAGTTTTCTTTATATAACTTTGTGTTTGATTCTATGGACACATTATCATGTACTTAGTGGTATTTAGATTGTTCTGGATAGTTGTTTATGCAGTAGATGTCAATCTACATACAATACATGTAGGTGCTTTGATGGAACAGTAGCTTTGCAAAACAGCAGAATCCTGAGCAGTTGATGACACAGATATGGGTAGGTGGGGCTATGTGTTGTGAGTGGGCTTCAGTCCAGCAATAACAGGTGGTATTTCAAATGTTTTACTTCTTGAATCATGTGTGTACTGTTATCACGCGACATTATCTTTACAGTTGTTAAATAAAGAGAGTCTGTGCTCAATATTCCATGACTGAACTGTGGCTTACTGTAAATATTGTAAAAGCTGCTATTTTTCTCATATAGACATTTTTGCAAGATGTTGTTTTCATGAGTGGACACTGAGGCTATCGTGTTAAAGTGCGCTAGTGCCTATCCGTTCACTCCACTAGTGCATCAGATGGCAATATTTTTGCGTGTTTTTTGCCCAACAGTGATTCGTAAAATTTGCAAAATCAAACCCTCTTAATTAAACCATCTGAGCTGAAATAACAGCTTTACTGAACAAAGTCGCTCTGTATATGACGGGTAATATTCCTCTTTCGGTAGCTGTGACCTACGCCCAAGGCATGAATGATGTCCTAAGCAGATTCTTGGTTGTCATGGACAACGAGACAGAGGCGTACTGGTGCTTCACGCTCTACCTGGAGAAGGTCGTGGACGACTTCTTAGAAACGGGGATGATCAAGAAATTAGGTTGGTTGTTTGTGCCTGCTGCTTGGTAACTCGATCACATTTAGAGCAATGGATTTTATTTTTAGCTGTATGTTTGACTCTTGACACAAGTCACAGTGATATCTCATTCTATCTTATAAGCAAAAGAGAGGTAATCTTAAACTGTAAAGCTGCGTTAGTGAGAATTTGAACTTCAATTTGCCATAATTCAGACTCACTCATGAAATCTCATTCATAGGTCCTCTCTGTAGTGTGCTTTAGGGTCACTTGCATGTACCTAAACACATATATTATGTTGGTACATAAACTGAAGTCCTCCCAACTGTGATAATGATCAACTAGTGTAGTTTGTTTGTTTTTTTTTTCTTCATATATATACAGAACAGCAGTTACTGGTATGGGTATAGGATTTTTTTTCTCAAAAATAAAAATTCAGAGAAAACATATTTTGAAATTATTAATTTTTTTTTCTGATACTGGTATATGAGAAAGTATGCTTAGTATGTGCAGGTTTCCCATTTCATAATATATGAAAAAACAGTCTAAGTATCAAAAATGTAATTCTTGTGTGCAAAATGCTTCTTTTAATATGCATAGGTTTGTTTATTAATGTGCAGAGCTTTATAGCCCTGCATTTGTCAGTGTGTAGTGCTTCCATCATGAATGAGAGTTGCACAGTTTATGTCATTGTGCGATGTTATTTTTCCCCCAGAATCTCTGAAGAAGCTGTTGGAGGAAGTGGACCAGCCATTGTTGACTCACCTCACCATGTGC
Source organism: Diadema antillarum (assembly GCF_040938485.1). NCBI lineage: Eukaryota > Metazoa > Echinodermata > Echinoidea > Diadematoida > Diadematidae > Diadema > Diadema antillarum. Next base: position 1,780,151 of record NW_027271035.1, read on the forward strand.
GACATGGGAGACCTCATGTTTTGTCACAGGTAACAGCCACCCCTTGTTCTTAATTTTAAAGAAAAATGAAACCAAAATATATATGTTGATTGATCGAATGCAGTAGTATTGGTAGAATACATCAGTGAAGTTTGAGGAAAATGAACAGTCTGTCTTAAAGTTATGAATTTTTAAAGTTTAGATGCTTCCATCGCTGGATGAAAAGACTACAGTTCAGGATGTCAGTGCAGGACAATGATATAAAGAAAATATAAAGAGAATTCCATAGAATTTGATTTTGTATGAAGAGTACACCATGAAGTGTTACTGACATATGTTAAGGATCATATTATTCTCTGTGCTTTCTGAAAGAGGTAAGTCAAGTGCTCTTTTATTATGCTAGAAAAGAAAAAATATATTAAATTCTCTTTATATTTTCTTTATTTTGTTGTTATGCACTGACATCAAAAAGGGTTGTAGTCTTCTCATCCAGCGATGGCAGCACCCAAACTTTAAAAATTAAAAACTTTGAATGGATTGTTCAATTTTCTTCATTTTCTTTTGTGTAATGCATGAGAGTGAAGTTAATCTCAATGACAATGTGTCCTGTAGATGAAGACAGCATTTATGGTATCTTGCATCATTTTCCTGGTTAAAAACAATTAGGTGGCTACTCCTGTGCTTCAAGCGAGAGTTTGAGTTTGACCAGTGCCTGCAGATCTTTGAGATCATCAGCAGTGACCACCTGGAGCTGTCGTCGCTGGACGCTGAGAGGGAGCGGGACAAGGAGAGGGCCAGGGAATTCCAGAAAACAGGTGAGGAGGAATTGGGGTCAGTTTTTCCCCGAAAGGGGAGGAGGAGGAGGAGGAGGATAGAGGGATGGAGAGATGAAAGGAAAGAGAGAAGGAAGAAAGGTTGGAAGAGGGTGAAAGTAGTCTGATGAATTGGAGTCAGTTTTCTTGGAATGGGAGGAGCAGAAGGATGGAGGAATGGAGAGATGAAAGGAAAGAGAAAAGGAAGGAAAGTGGGAAGAAAGTTAAAGAAGGATGAATTGGAGTCAGTTTTCCAAAAGGGGAGGGGCAGCAGCAGGAGGATGGAAAGATGAAAGGAAAGAGAAAAGGAAGGAGGGTTGGAAGAGAGTAAAAGAAGCAAGTGGGAGTTACTTTATCCAAAAGGGGAGGAGGAGGAAGAGATGGATGGATTGAGGGATGGAGAGATGAAAGGAAAGAGAAGGAAGGAAGGTTGGAAGAGGGTGAAAGTAGGAGAATTGGACGAGGTGCTAGGTCCTTACCAAAATGAAAAACTGAAAAAAAAAAAAGGTTAGAAACTGTCGTCGCTGGATGCTGAGAGGGAGCGGGACAAGGAGAGGGCTAGGGAATTCCAGAAAACAGGTGAGGAGGAATTGGGGTCAGTTTTCCCCCGAAAGGGGAGGAGGAGGAGGAGGATGGAGGGATTGAGAGATGAAAGGAAAGAGAGAAGGAAGGAAGGTTGGAAGAGGGTGAAAGTAGGATGAGTTTTCCTGTAATGGGAGGGTTGGGGGATTTCAAAAAACAGGTGAGGTTGTATTAGGGTCAGTTTTCCCTGAAAGGGGAGGAGCGGGAGGAGGACGAGGAGGATGGAGGGATGGAAAGATGAAATGAAAAAGAGAAGGAAATAAGGTTGGATGACTAAAATGAAGCACTGAAACATCAAAAAAGACAGGAATATTCAGATGTGGTCTTTAATTACTATTTGCTTTGCATCCTAATCCTGTGATGCACACAACTTGCAAAGTATAAAAATATAGTAGTTAGTGTCTCACACATTTGTCACAAAATTCATGAATTAATAATTTTGTTTAGAATACCTTGCATTAACCCTTACTGTGCTTTGATTGCTGATTGGCACATACTCACCCCAAATTCCAACCATTATTCTCGGTACAAAAGGGGAGCGTATTCTCAAGTGACGTGGGTTTAGTTTTTCATTTCTGTTCACATAATAATGTTCCTGAAGATTTAATACATAATGTTGGGAGACATTATTCTTTAACCATGCAAAATTTTGTGATGTTTGCAAAAGGAATATGCGACCTCGAAGGAGGTATATAACGCTAAGATATTTTCTCCTCGTCCATATCATCCACACAGATGGAGTGACGAGGTCAGCTCCGGGCACAATATCAACGGAATACACCTTTGAGCTCTTCGTCTGCGTCGCTATTCTACAGAAGTACAGAGATGAAATACGACAGTGTGATGATGCTGCGAGTATATTCCAGTTAGTGAATGGGTAAGAGAGAAATTTAGTCAGCAATAAGAGGAGGAATATTAAACACACACACACACAAAAAGGATGAATGAAACCCTTGTGTTACCATTTTTTAGGTGTAGATTTCACCAAAATAACACAGATTCGCAAGATCTTATGAGTTAGAGCTCACCAATCAACGGTATGTTTAAATGGAGCTTACAACATTTTTCTCTCTGTGATAAAGACCACTGCACGTATCAATAATATGATTGTGATAATTTAATCTTCGTGTAGCATCCTTCTCTAGCTTTCCTCGGACACATGCACCCATGATATCCCTATTCATACAGCCTCAAAGTCAAAGTGGCATTTGAGAAAACTTTTGACACACTAGAGAAAGACTCAACTGTGATAAACAAGTAGAGAGAGATTTCTATAAACCTCTGAAGATGATTGATTCACAAATAAATCATGCTTTATTCAAAGGATACAATGTCTTAATACCTTTTGCATGTTTGTGACGTAATGTTATAGGTGTGATTCTTAAAACCTTACATTTGTTACAATCAGATGATTTTTCATTCAAATTGCCTTTATGCTCCTGCTATTATTAACTTGATATTCACAGTAATGAAATCTTTATTGCAAAGCATTCAATTCATTGTGCTTCAATCTTTATTGCAAAGCAGTAAATCCATTGTGCTTCAATCTGTAACTGCTATTGTACCAAGCATCGGGTAATATGTCCTTTCTCTTTGTTGTTGTTAATGATATAGGTTGGCACAGAAGCTTGACTTGATTCAGATTCTGAGTGAGGCCGAAGGACTCTTGCTTGGTTACTGCAGAAAATCTGTCACTGCAGAAAGCTCATTTGCTCTGGTGCAGTGACAGTCGCCCAGCGAGGGAGCCCCGTCAAGCCTGTGTGCCTTTATAATGTTGGATCGTCCCTTGCATGACTTGCGGTGCAGTGAATTGCCTGCCACACAGCATGTGATACAACTCACGTGACAACCTCAGCACCAGGAACTTTGGGTCTGCCTCGTGTTGCTTTTACCAGTACCCCTACAGTGCTGCATGGTTCTCACAATAATGTATGACAACCTCAGCACCAGGAGCATGGAGCCTTCTATATACCGATGTCCTCACAGTACTGCATGGAAGTGTCTTCAGTTGCTAATCTCATCACCACCCACTTCTTGCCTTGATGTGTGTTTTTTCCTCTTATCCTGTAAAGATGCAGAGAGTTCTTCGTGATGTGCACCGAGAAACTCTTGTCAATGTCTTTCATGGAATGTGCCATCTGGATAATGTATTTGTCACACATTTTTGTCAGGGAGTATGAATTACTTTGCAGCATTTTCAAGTGGATAATCGCACACCCCCGTTGTGAGATGTCTTCTGTGCTTGTTTGAAGTAAAGATGATTCCCAGGACTCATGGCTGGGGTGCATGTTGAAGTCAAGAAACTAACTCCATCATTCAGAATGTCATCGGAGTGGATATAAGTGAGATAATATCGTTGACCCGTACTTGAAGACAGTTACACACTCGCGCACACCTGATATTCATCCAACAATAGTGAACTGCCTGTATAGGTGAAATTTGAGAAAACTTGAATTTATACATCTATGTCTATTATGTTGATAACTGTTTGCTGTAGTCAAGTAATCAGTTTGTGTGTGTGTGTGTGTGTGTGTGTGTGAGTGTGTGTGTTTGTGTGTGTGTGTTTGTTCAGGTGATACCTGTCACAAATGGTCTTTCAAAGCAAGACGTTCATATTGTGTTATCCAGTACAATCACAAATTACACCCATCACCTGTTAATAACTCATGGTAGTTTGAGGGAGATGTGAAGTGGAGATACTGTGTTTATGTTGAGTTGAACATTGTGGTGAAATGGAAAGGAGCACGATATAAATATACCAGCTGAGAGCTAGAAAGGCATTGATGCTAGAGTTGTGATGCTACTGAATTTATTGTTTTCAAGTGATTATATTAACACATTTTAGAGGTCTTCTCAAGAAGTAGGCATACACTGACTCCATTCAGACTTAGTACCTGTCAAGCTTTCCTCAATTGTTGGACAGTACCATAATTATATCTTTCCTACCCTTGGCTCTGTATGTATGTGTGTGTGTGTGTGAGACAGAAAATATGTGTACTAACTAAAGATCTACCGGGTACTCATGGTAAACATGACACAAACTCTGTGAGTGCAAAATTGCTCACTTTGCTTCTTGAAAAGGCAATGTACTTATTTCTCATTCTGTTGCTATGGATCTAGATTGCAAATAGACCAATCTTAAACTTGTCTAACAAGTCCAAGCTAACGAAATATTTTTGCTATGTAACATAAAGTACCTTTATTAATGATATGAAATTCTAAACTTATCAACACTGCAGGCGGTGTGTTTGGGACACTGTTCGGTCATATTCTAAATCTGAAGACTTGATAGAGAAAATGTCGCTCTCCAAGCATTTACACTCACTGCCTATCTATGCAGGGAGTTGTGCATTGATCAAGTAGACAAGATGGAAAAGAAACTAGCCCTGCTAAGTAATCTCTTCTCACGACTATGTCAGCCTCATCATTCCCCCCCCCCCCCCCCCCCCCATTGGTGCATCCATCTGGTAACTTCATCGTAATGACAAGATCTGTCAGATTAAAGGCTCTCCGACCCAGGATTCAAGAGGGTGCTACACAATTGTGTGATAATGGTCACCACCATCTTCACTATGAAGATTGATGTACAGTGTAGTTAAAGCCAAATCATAGTTTTCGTTTGCCTGCAGAACTGAATTATTGATCGAAAATGTACACATATGTGCAAGAAATGAGTGAAATAATGCTGTAATAACACGATTTCACTTGTGGAACAACAAAAATGCGAAATATTGCCAAAAAGGTTAGCCAGAAGTCCACAATCTCGGAGCTTATGCAATCGCAGTTGCTACACAATTATTCATAATCGATTATAAATAATCAACAAATCGAGCCACAGCAATATCCTTCAATCTTCCGCACGAGAGTGAGTACAGATTACGATTACAAGGGTATGACCTATCATCGCGTAATATTAAATGGGTTAGTCAAATACCGGGTAGTGATTGGCTAAACACAGTCACGTGATGGAGGCACATTGGTTATGTTCGCCCATGGGCAGAACATTTTTGTAATGTTCTCCCATGGGAAAACATTTTCACGTAACAAATGACAAACGATACTAAACGATTGAACGACCATATTTTTCACGCAATTGATAGGATAAATTTGCCTATTCCATACAATGTGAAAAAGCAGATGACCGATTATTGTAATGCGTACGAAAGTGTGATTTGAAGGACCCGCGCACAGTGAATTTGGCTCTGCGTGAGCGATCGAGTGCGTTGTGCTGGTGGTTGACGTTGCGAACATGGCTTCTACGGTGTTTGTATTGGTATGGTATTTGACTAACCCATATAATATAACAGATGATGACTTTTGTTGTCGGGAACATGTACCAAATGTTCCACCCTCAGAGTTTGAAATGCTATTTCGGGAGGCTATATGTCCCTCGACATCTTCTCGGGACTTATAACCTCCCTCAATAGCATTTCAAACCCTTCGGGTGGAACATTCGGTATGTTCCCTCCCCCGTCAGTCATAATCTATATAATGTTCTACCTCCCCCAGTGCTCAACAGGGAGGGCGATTCCTAAATAAAAGTCAGTATACCGACTTTTATTTCACACTTTTGAGCTCAAAATACTACCAAAAAATGTTATTCTAGCAAATCATGTTAGCCAGACAAGTTTCTCGGTTGAACTTGCCGTTACATTGTAAGGAAAATTGAAATTGATAAAAGATTAATTTTGAGCCCCAGCAAGTACTATCAACTAAAGTAGATCACAGATTTTCATGCAAGTTTTTGTTGCTAGCTAGCAAACTTTGTCTTTGAAAGATATGTGTATGGTAGGTTGGATCAGCCAGGTGTAATGGCCGAATTGAGAGATGAACCGAGATTGACGTTGTGATTGTCTCAACCATTTTTGACACACTCACCTTACAAGCCAGTTTTATTTGGATGTTTGGAATATGGCAGATGCAGTTAAAAGCATGGTCCATGCAACAGCGCCCTCTGAAATTCTATGTCCATTTCCCTTTGAAGTAAGATGTTTTGCCTGCAATTTTCAATTTGCGCATGTATTTATTGCAGTTTTATATGTTTGACAATATGCTTTGTGACTTGCAATGTCTGGCATTTGTGTGGATACTTTAGCAGACAAGATATGTAGACTGTACATTTCGGATTCAAACAATATCTTTCTTTTGCCATTGCTGGTTTTTTGTGGAATGTTGGCATTGATTACCATACTCATGCAAGATCTTAGACATGTACATTCAAGAGATTTCATAATGATGTGTATTACAAAGAGAAAGTTTATTGCAATATAAACCAAGGCATTTTGTGTACATGGTGGTGCTGAAAAACAGCATCATTTACGAAGTGTTACAGCACATTTATCAGGTATATACTCATATGAATTGTGAAGTAAAAATGTATAAGAATAAAGAGTATATCAAAGCTATGTATGAAGGAAAACCAAATACTGTAAAAGTGGATTTTTTCGCGCTCGGTCGGTTAAGAAGAGTTTCACATGTTTCCAATTCCGAGTAATCAAGACATCAACTTCTGCAACATATGGCAAGCAAAAATATTCGCATGCTTTTATTTTCGTGCTAGCTTCTGGTTGTGCGAAATGCACAAAATTTCCACTTTTACAGTACCGTTATTAAAATGCTACCAGAAGTGACTTGGCACTCCTGCAATATTTTTTCAAGGAGTGATCATGCTGTCTTGAAGAACATGTTAGAGTTCTTGATACCCCCAAAAGAATATTGAGCAAAGCATCTCCTGCATGAAAAATTTGAATCAGTAACATTCCATGTACATCTCTGGGTAATCAGTACCAAGCATGATTCTCATAACAAGACTTTCTGAAATGTTACAAAAGAAGGGAAAGTTGAAGGTATATAATGCCTACAGAACACATGAAGTGGCATCACTGAACACAAAACAAAAACAAAAACCACGAGTCTCCAGTCAAGAAGGGTACTGATGTCACCAGAAATATCTGTACATTTATAAACAAAGAATGTGGAAAATCTGTGCAATATATTAAAGGCATGCAGACTGAGGATTTATAAAGTGGTTCTGTTGGATGATGTGAGAATTGAAGCCATGTTCATTGCAAAGATCGATGTTGTAAATGTTGGTAACTGTCACAGATTGCGCGGGGAGGGGGATTGCGTGCACCCTCCTTTGTACAGGCTCAATAGTCATGCAAGATTCAATGTACCCACAACCAGCCATATTACAGGAACAACACCCAAATCAGGAGATGAACCGAGATTGACATTATTTTGACTGTACTCACCGTACATATCGGTTAATTATTCCAATATTTGTAACGTTGCAGATGCATAAGCATCAAAGTCATCGCTGTCAATAGAATCTGGCCAACTCTGCTCCCATTGGTAGCATTCTGGTGACATAATTGCTCTGTTAGGCCAGCATGTAGCCAAAGAATGCACGCCATGTTTCAACCAACTGAAACCGAGTTGACCAAACTCCGTGTTAACATAGATGGCTCTGGTCAAAGTTATCCAACAGCGCCCTCTTGAATCCCAGGTCAGTGTACCTTTAAGTGTGTAACTTGTCTCACAGGTTTGTTAGCTTATTGGATAGCGTGGAAATTACTATCTAAGATTGTATGTGCCTGTAGACATGGAGAAGCAGAGAAAATTTTGTTGCACTTCATATTTTTGTCTGACAGTAATGACACCAGTGAGGACTGTGGTTTAAAATTTAATGAAAAGGGCATTGAAACAATCTGTATGCTAGCCTTTTGCAAAGGCAGCTCGCAATAATTTGTGGACATGCACAGTCACAGTGGGTGTAGCAAGCTGTGGGAGCGGATCCGATCACTGTGTGCGTGCGAGTCCACTGTGAGCTGTGTGCGAGTCCACTGTGAGCTGCCTTTGCAAAAGCCTATCTGTATGTACAATCTATTGATTTAGCAGTTCAGTGTTGCCCACAGCTTCTTAAATGTCTATAATAGCCTTTTGTACTTCTACAAGAAGATTTTCTGGCACCTGCTATCATGAAGACATGCTGTAAAGTTAACGAAAATATTTGACAGTGTGGAAAATCTTCACAATTTTGCCCTCCACTGAAATGTATTGGGATAATCAATTGATTGTTGAAACAAATGTTTCCAAATATTTTGATAAGTAGAATATTATGCTAGTGAAGGTCTCTCACATTGGCACAGTGTGAAAAATAAACTGTGCATAATTTTTTGCAGTACAAAATGTACTTGTATGCTTCGTAAAACTTGAAACAACTTGTCAGTGGCTGTGGTAATGAAGAGGAGGTACAAAAAAAAAAAGATATATAGACACATACATATTACTGGGAACTGTCCTTTAAATAACTTTTTAATTTTGTTGAAAAAAAGAAGATTCTCAAAGGAAAACAATTTTATCAATAAAGCTTTTACTGGAAATGAGCAGAATATAAAAGCTCATTTCATTTAGTAAATGAAATGTCACAATTTTCTTGTTATTTTCCTTGAATGAATCTTATCTTTCTCTCCCTCTCGCACTCTCTCTCTCTCTCTCTCTCCCTCTCTCTCTCCCCCCCTCTCTCTCTCTCTCTCTCTCTTAACAGAAAGGGAGTTAGCTCTTCAACACCAATTCTAGAATAATTTGGCTGTTAAGTTCTCACATCATGTCCAAAACTTGGGAGGTATTCTTTGTGAATGACATATCAAATACAATGTATCAGTCTTATAAGCATAAGTACGGTGCCAAATTAAATGATGTAGAAAAATCCAGAGGGCCATAACTTGGCACTTGTTGGTTTCTCTTGAATCTTCACTGCTATGTTGCTTTACTTTCACTGCTTCCATTTTCATTGTATATCAGAAAAAAAAAAAGAATTCATGGAATGTGATTGGCATTTGTCACTGAAACACTTTCAGTCTTGATCATTCTTGCCACTAAATTCATCTCTTTCCTCTCTGCTTTCTTTTATCTTTCTCTCTCTCTCACTGAGTACTTGACTTGCATGTTGCTAATGCATGTATTCACGTACTCCACATTGGATTGTTTTCTGAGCATATTACCAGTAAACCAAAGATCATCTAACTTTGATGTTTTAATGTCAAATGATTCTTGAAAAGATACATGTACATGTACAAAGAAATAAATCTGGTGTGTTGAGCATTACAAGACTTGTGAAATGGATTAAAAAGAGGATATAATATAAGCAATATTGCTGTTATATTTCTTCATTTGTTGTGACATCAGTAGAAAAATAGGCAGTCTATGAATTATCAGTACAAGTGTAATGAGTCAGGTTCGAGTGAAAGAAGAAGATGCTATCTCTTCCTTATATGTTTTATTTTCATATGAAACCTTAAATGTACATTTCACAATAATTGTCGAGCCTTCCAATAAACACTCAAGACTCGGTGAAGGGAAATATTCAAATTGAGCCCTGTGTAAACTGCATGTGATGCTGTTGCTATTAAAACAGCAATGTTTCACGACAACATATTTCACAACCTCGCTTCAGAATATTTCCAACATAAGCTGGTTCCATCACACTGCAGTTTACTGATTTTCTTAGTAAAGTAAATATATCATGCTTCACATGGTGCCTATATGAAGAGTTTGTTCTCAAAAACCGATAAGTCCATATTTGCCAAATGGAGAATTTGCAATTAAAGGTCAAGAAAAATAAAGAGAATTAATAAGAAATTTTTTACTTCTTTTGACCATAACTTCAAAAATGTACCTTTATATGTAGTGACCAATATATCATTAAGGTATTATTTTGTACTTTATGACAGAGACCATACTTCAAAATCTTCAAAATTGGACTTATCGGTTTTTGCGAACAAATTCTTCATATACTCTTCTGACTTTAAGTGCATTTCTTTCCTCAACTATTTACATTGATTTTGCACAATACCATTTACCCATCTAGCACACATCACACTTGTAAGAAGGCTGGATTATTTTTTTGGTCAATCTTTATTTATTCATTTATTATTATTTTTTTTTTTTTTGTCAGAGCGAAGTAGCAAGTCTTGAACTGTTTTGCTTCCTGTACCTCTCTCTCTCCACTTCCAAGACAGCTCTGCATAAGTTGCCATCACAGGCTGATTTCCTGCCTAATTCAACAGACATAATGGTACCAAAATAAAAAAAAAAAAAAGAAAAAAAAGTGTAGGAGTAAATTATAATGTGTAAGAGTGGCCTAATTCTTAGCTTACTCTCCAGACCCAGTACATTCTACTAGTACAGACTTTACAATGCAGAAAGCTCAGATGTTGCAACTCAATAACAATGCCATCTGGTCTCTTAGACTACAGTCCAGTACATAGTACATGTACTTCCTATCTCAGACAATACCTGTAATAGTACAGAAAGTAATTCTTCAACTCAAAGAACTTTCACAGAGATGTAAATTATAACTAATACAATAATAATTTTTTTTGAAACAATGTACTCCACAACACTTTTCATATAATCTTACACTTAAAATCCATCTATAGGCAATATTCCATATATCCACACACACACACATACACACACACAAAGGAAAATGATATGTTAGTTTGTGTACATTTTTTTGTTTGTTTTTATTTTTTTACTGCTTAAAGATTGTTGGTGTTATGCTAAAAGAGCATTAAAAGTGTGGAAAATCTGAGGGGTGAATGCCCTTTTGGTATTACACTGACAAAACAAACAGAGAGAGACTTGAGTCATATCTTTAAAGGACAAGTTCACCTTCATAAACATAAGGATTGAGAGAATGTAGCAATATTAGTAGAACACATCATTGAAAGTTTGAGGAAAATCAGACAATCCGTTCAAAAGTTATGAATTTTTGAAGTTTTTGTGCAGTACCCGCTGGATGAGAAGACTACTGCAGTGTATGAATAACTTAGATGTCACATGCGTACAACAATATAAGGAAAATATAAAGAGAATTTCACAAAATTCCATCTTTTGAAAAAAGTACACATTCCCCTGACTCGTTACCGACAAATGTTATGGGTAATATTATTCCTCCTGCCTTTAGAAAGAGGCAAGTCAAGTGCTCTTTAATTATGCGAAAAAAGTGAAAATATGTTGAATTTTCTTTTACATTTTCTTTATACTGTTGTACGCATATGACTCACAAGCTGTAGTAGTCTCCTCATCCAGCGGTTCCAACACAAAACTTTAAAAAATTCATAACTTTTGCATCGATTGTCCAATTTTACTCAAACTTTCACTGATGTGTTCTACTAATATTGTTGCATTTTCTCAATCCTTATGTTTATGAAGGTGAACTTGTCCTTTAACACTCAGATGTAATCATGGATGCATATCTTGCACAAACATTTACACTGTAAGAATACATGCTTCAGTATGCTGGTTTACAAGCATTTTCAAGATTTTATTTAGATCTCTGAAATAAAGACAATTTCTGACACAATAATTCACAGCTTTTAAAAAAAGAAAGAAAAAAAAAAAGAATTAACAAGAGGCACATTCACCTGAAAGAAAATTACCCATTTCATGGTGCTCATGACATAATAAAGAGCTCTGATAAAACTGAAAATTTCAAATATGATTCTCTCAAATGTGACTGGATCTTATGCCATTTGTGTATGTGTTACCATGGGATCTACAAACATTATCAACTTTAATAGCAATACAACATACCAGCGAATGACAGTCATCAGCCATACTGTTGAATAGCCATGGTTAAAGGGGCAGCTAGATGAATTCAGATCATGAGTGATGGCAAAGAAATACAACACGATCATTTCTGAATCTCAAATCAATTTTAAAACAACCCAGGTACTGTATATGCAATTATATTTCATAAGCATTTTATTTCATTTCATGAATTGAGACATGCAAGAGGGTTTAAGAGTGATTAAATTCAATATTAAGAACCAGACAAATTGAATGAGAAGTAAGTTTTGTCCCCTCTTAAGAATTAGAGTTAGTGATTTCCCACCTTGGAGACAATAAACATTGCATTATTGTTGTACGAGACACTCTCTTTATTTGCTATTAATTTCAGGAATATTAGTTGCCTTGCACTTACAAGTGATAAAACCACCACAAAATGAAATACAGTTAACTCCACATAAGTCAAATTTTCCATATTGCAGTCAAATCCAGTTTAAAAAAAAACCCAACAACTATACAAAACATTGACAATTTCATTACATTTCCTATGTCAAATTTTGCATAAGGTGAACTATTTTTTTGTGGTCCCAACAGATTCCACTTATGCAGAGTTACCTGCGTATGGTATCTGACACCGATTCCACAAAAAAAGAGGCTTGTAGTATTGACAATGACAACAAGAATATGGAACACTTCCTTGGGTGTATATTGCAGTAGCTCAGTGGGATCTTCAAATTACTGTAAAAGTGGATATTTTCTTGTGAGTAGTTTTCTGCGCTCGGCCAGGTAAAGTGAATTTTGCGTATGTTTAATTCCACAGAATTAAAATGTGAATTAGTATCATATATAGAAAACAAAAATATTAATGTGATTTTATTTTCATGCTAGGTGCACATAGCAAAAAATGTGTTAAAATTTCCACATCGCAAAAATGTCTCCTTTTACAGTAGGACTTACCATTTTCCCCCTTATCACAAGATAGATGATAAGTGTAGCGCTTACAGCACAGTGTTTTCATACTAAAGGGAAAGAGAGCATTCTCTAGTACATATAGTGCACGTACATTCTAAACATCATATAACTTCTGAATGAACTTCAATGCAACTGGTGACTGCGGCTTTGAATGTGCCAGTTGCGATGCAGAAAGGCATTAGTGCCCTTGCCATTGTGCAGTTATGCCCTTCTGCCTCTCATCAAGGTGCTCCATCTCATGACGTCACTGTCGTCTCCATGCCTACTCCCCAAGAAGATGTTCCAAAGAAGAAAATTACACACAAGAAAAGTATTCTTCCTCTGGATGCTGGTAATGTGCACTTCTCATTTTTGATTTCCTCCCTATACAGTCAACAACGTCTGCAATCATCAAGTGACATACAGCCTTCTGCACTGCAAGACACCCTGCATTCTGCATTTAATGGAGTTGTCAGTCAGTTGCACAGGGCTGTATGTGCATTCGAAATTGGCCACAGTAATAGATGTTATGTCAGTAGCCCTTTCGGCCTCGAAACCTTGTCCTCGTGTCTAGCTGCAAACATGGAAGAGAAAAAGTATATGCACAAAGCAAGAAAAAAAAAAGACAGATATGAGTACAGTATGCACTACTACTGTTTATTAATGACATGCAAGACAGCTATAGTGCTACGCATCCCTTGTCCCCAATGCTGTCATAGGTTCTAATGAAGTCTATATTCAACTTCTGTCTTTATGTTTACCCTCCCCCCCCCCCCCCCCCCCCCCATTTATAGAGGTATACATGTTGTATGCTGGATCCCATATTACATTATCATTCATAGTTCACTTTGCTATTACAGAACCAAGCAAAATACAATTACCAGCAAAGTACAGGTCAAAGCAAAACAGGCATAAAATCAATCATATGCATTCTATTCCTAAAATTCATTCTACGCACCAGTGATCTCTTGCACTCAAAGAAGGCAAACTGTAACGCCCGGCAGTGATCATCCACCCTGCTTCCCTCCTTGAGGCACTCCTTGGGCGTCAACTTGTCCTGTCGTTCAGATTCGGGATAGAGAGAAAATAGAATACTAGTAAACCAGTCAAATGGCAGGGACAAAGAAAGTCTACATGATGGAGTCAAAAGTCCCAGCAATTTATGTATCTATACAGGGACAAAACAAATATTCTGCATGCTAAATATATATTTGGATTTCATCTGTAAAATGAAAATAAATAGACAGACAGCCAGTATTGAAGTTTGATATGACATCATTGCTTATCTGCCTATTTGTACACACATCACACATACACACAAACAAACAATGAGAATTTACTTACTTGGTTTAAAGGGTTAGAGATCAACAATTGGAATATTTGGTATATATATAGTCACCCTACTAAGATAGCCATTTCTATATGCCCAATTGGATGCTATTTCAACCATTGAAAATGGTGCCATTCTCTTTTTAAAATTCATAAAATTCCACTAAGTGTTTTGGAGGGTTACTAGCTCTCTTCACTACCTTCATGATACAGTTAACCTTGCCTGAGTCGAATCTATTTGGACTGAAGAAATAGTTTAGACTTCGAGAAAATTTGATTTATGAGGGGTTAAAATCAATAGAATATAATAAAAAGAGGTTTGGAAAAGACCTTTGACTTGGGCGACTTAGACCTTTGACTAGGCGATTATTCAAGCAACGTTGGCTTAAGCAAAGTTGACTGCATGTTAATCCTCCAGACACTTTTAAGAGCTTCTCCTGTGATAAATACATCAAATATGTGTAGTAGACAAAGATAAAGATGAACAATTCCAGACTGTGTTCAGACTAAATCTCACCTTTCGTACACAATCACTCTCAAGAAGGCATGCCTTGAGATCCTCCTTGAGACCAGAACATGGTTTCCTGGGTTCGGTATCCTCCTCAAAGTATTTAGGCATTCTGGATGATCTGGATGCAGTGGTGACTGGGGATGACTGCTATAATTTACACCTGGAGGAACACGCTATTAGGATAACCCAAACTCCTTTTTTCCTGAAAAGTGATTCAAAATGCACAAATTGAAACAATTTATTTCATACAGGAAGACACTATTATCATGGCACTTTCTACGCTACAGGGGAATCTCATTTTAAAGAGATCGACGGCTCTGAGTGCTCCCAGCATGATTCTGGGTGATTTTCCTTGTTTAATATCCGGATTCCTGTTGTATTCGAACACTTGGGGAAAGTACACTTTATACATAAATGCTCTTTAAAATTGGTTTACATACATTGAATAAAATGACAACATCATGTTGATAAACAGAAATACAGCAGATGCCACAGGAAAATGCGAGAGCATTTTCGCGATAATTATATATTATTTTCTTGACGCTTGTTATCAAGCGTCAAGATTTGACAAATCATATAATCATGTCGTAGGTGGGACCTGCCTTTTGTTATCCGCATGCTAATTAATCTGCACATCTGAGATGAGAGAGATAAAAAATTTTTGCTTGGCCTGGAGACAGAGAGTCAGAAAGGGGGTTTTAAAGAAAAGAATTTTGGTGGGTAGAATAAATGCTGATTCGCCTGAAACAAGACTAAATGTCATAGTCATCCATGGAATCATCGTCCCACTCGGAGATAAAATTTCGGCTAGCGTTTCCATAGAAAATTATGGGAAAGAAGCCACAAAAAATGCTTGGCTGTGTGGCGAGTTTCGCACCGAAAACAAAAGAAATCTTTTCAAAATCAACGGAGCGAAGCATAAAGCCTGTCAGTAACATCAGGTAAATTACATGTGGAATCAAGTCCACAGTGATCACGATGACCCTTTAATGGCTTTATTTACTCTTCTTCCTGTTTAGAATATCAAAAAAAATAATACCTTTCAATTCGGTAAACAAGTGGCAAATAAGGGCATGCACATGCCCGATACATGAAATGCCACTGCACTTGCGCGCTGCGGGCACTGCACCGGCACGCGCATGAAGCTCTGATTAGGGAGCTTTAGATTTTGACGCGCGGATGTTTGAGACAACGAGTGCGCTGGACGTTCTCCTCTCCCCTGCGTCATGCTGAAAAGTAGCTTTAGATTACGCTGAGAGCTGAGACGCAACGTACAAAAAATAAAATCGCACCCCCATATGATCGGTGCATGTACCTCTCTCTACGTTGCAAACTGTGCGGACGTAAAAACAGCCCATTACGCATAGTGAAAAACTCAGGCGACGCAAGCTAAAAATAAATCAACTTGACATACGCTTCTGCACACGCTCAGTAAAATTTAAATTTACATGTTTTTTCCCTCTGAACGTCCGCGCGTCTAAAATCTAAAGCTCCCAATATCACACCAAAGACCCCACGTGTCGGGTTACATTTGCAGTGCCCCCAGGGTTATTGAAGCTCTATACCCCGTTGCGGGACGCTGTGGGTCGCTGTAAAGTGTGCATACGGTTAATGAATGTCTCGGAAGCTCATGCTTTCCAAACTTACATCAATCTGAACGTATGGGTGTATGCAAAATGCATCGCCACTCCCTGCTACAACTTTACATGGTTTACCACATTATTGATAGCCCTAATTCATACTAAAACCCTCTAAAAGATTTGAATATCTAAAATAAGACCCACAACATAGTTTTGATATCCAAGTGTAGAAGTTAAATCAAGAATTTTCACTCACGTTCTTACGAAATAATTTGTTAACAGGAGGCGGCCATCTTTGTTATCTATTTAGACTTCGCATCAAAATAAGAAAAAAAGTTAAGTACTTAAATGTACAAATTATACAACATTTATAAATAATTTTCGTATTTAAAAGTTATTATAAGCAATTTACTATTCTCAATTAATATATTTTACAAACTTACAGAATTAAAAACAGAATTAAATAAGATTGAGGTTGTATATTTCTCCCCTGCGTTAGTCCAGCCGACGTGTTAGATATTGCGACTGCATTGAAGAATCACAGAAAGCTACACAACTGAACTGTACAACTCCCAACAGGGACGGACTCACAGCAGCTCCAGTAACGTTTAGAAATTAGAAGGCTTCTGATTTTTCCACCAAACGCCTGGAAGGAACATCCGAACAACGGTGTCGGGCTAATTGTCTGGTAGAAGGGAACCACCCTGCTAACTAGCTAGGTTAGTAATAGTATTACCATGATTACTTACAATGTAGTTAACTAGACTCTAAATAGTAATTTGATTTAAATTTAAATTTAGTTTTTTAAAAGTAGCGTGTTAACTTTAACAATTGTTTAAAGTTTAACGTTAATTAATTTAAATTACTATTTAGTTAACTACATTACAAGGTATGTAATGTAGTTAACTAAATAGTAATTTGATTTAAATTTGGCATAATCGTGATATAGTCCCCACGTCTCCGTTGGGGACTATTGGAATCCCCCTGTACCTACCTATTGAGAGTGTAGCACATATTGCGTGTGTAGAGCTGTACCTGTCTGCCTCCCTCTTGCGGATTTTGATGCATTAGCTGACGTCATGATTGGTCAATAGCCGTGAGACAACACACACTAAAGTGACACACACACACTCTTCATACAGTACTGCGTATCTCCGTGTATCTCCCACTATTATATGGTCGTGATATAGTCCCCACTCTATGGGAAACTGCGTGCGAATTACACGTGGTGGGGACAATTTCACGACCATAGAGTAGCCACTCCCCTTCTGTTATGCTCGTGATATAGTCCCCACACAACGACGAACTGTGCGTGTTTTGAATGGAGGTGGGGATTATTCCAACAGTATATATACTCGTGTTATAGTCCCCCCTCCACAGCGAACCGGCTACGTTATGTATGTCGGTGGGGACAATTTCCACAAATAAAAGTTGATGTGTTATATACTAGTATATATATATATATATTGTCAGTTTCCCTTTCTTTTTTTTAATCGATTTTCATTTGTGTCATTGTTTTCGTTAAAATTACACTGCACTCTCGGCAACGATGATGGTGATGATGGTGCTGTTGACGATTATTATATTTTTCTCATTATCATTATATGGTTAATCTGTTATCATTTTGCAATTATTGAAGTTCATGTTCCTCGTCGATCAACTCCTTATTGGTTAGTATATACTTTCTTTCTTTCTTTTTTTTCATCGATTTTTCATTTGTGACATTGATTAAGTGAAAATTACACTGTACTCTCACCTCAAGTATCCAATACTCTGAGCTATGTGTTGAAAACGATTATTAGCATTTTTTGCAGGCCAAAAAATAAAGTAATGCTATAGTAACCAACCCCTGTTTTGGTGCCCTAATGATGATGCTGATGATGATGCTTTAAGACCATTATTGTTTTTATCATGATTATCATTGTGCCAATTGTAGTTAATAACACTCTCACTCTGTCATTATTCTAGTTGTTGTATCAAAGTATTCCTGGTATTACTTTAAGAATATAATTATAAATTGTATATTTAAGTTGCAACCGAAATTTAATAAGCTTTTGTGTGAGAAGGGTGTCTAAATTTCATCAAATTCTAAGGGTAGAGCTATACTGCAATATAAATTGATAGAAAAGGGGAGATTTTTATAAGAAGAGTGATCGAGATTCGGATTCTTATATAGAGATTCTTATAAGAAGATAAGTGATGGATAAAGAAATAGACAGAAAGTAATACCAGAAAAGATGTAGGGAAATCTTAAGTGAGAATAGATCAAAGAATATAATTCATAATTATATAAATTATTGAGGCATTGAGAGAGTCATCTTCTGATTTCTTTTTTGGAAGTGTGTTGGCTCTGAAAAGAGCCGTTGGGTTTGGACAGTGAATGAGTTCACTGTTGGAAGTCTTCGTCCGAAGACATGTCACTCGGCAGAGTGACGAAGGCATCTCTCCCGTACGGGTTGCTTGGTCGTCGTCGTTGACCAGCCACTAGAGTAGGGGCATTCACGTGACGAAAGCCTGTCGGGTGGCAGACTTTCTTGTACGGCGAGCGCTTCCTCTTCTTGTTCGGTCCTGACTGGTTTGGCCCAGCGGTGGCGGCGGCGGCGGTGGCGGAGGCGGTGGCGGTCGCGGCGACGGTGCCGGAGGCGGTTTTCGGCTTCGGGGTCGATGTGCGAGGAGATGGTTCTCCATTGTCGTCGCCATCCTCGTCATCGTCCAGCTCTGCGTCGCTCAGTCTCTGGATGGAGGTGTCCGCATTGCAGGTCGACCAGGTATCGAAAAGGGGTTGCCTTGTCTCCAGCTGCCTAGGCCCTGTGAGAGGGAAGTACTTCCCCAGAAGGTCGCGGAAGAAGGCTTCGAAAATGTTCTGGCCTCTGACATGATTCCTCCATATGATCTCGGCCATATGGGCTTCGAAGTTGGACAGCTTCGTCCCATTGATACGTCGAAAGTGGTCCTTCGCGTGTTTCCAGGCCCCCTCGATCGTGTTCGTCGTCACCTCCTTCCTCTCCCCGGTTTCCACATTCTCGAAGACTGCCTTGAATTGGTCCTTGTGGACCACCGAGAAGTGCTGGTAACCCAGCTTGTTGAGTTGGACGTATCCGCTCCACCCGTCAGTGTAAATCGTTGTCCCGGGGACGACGTGGCGACGGATGATGCTGGTAAGCGTCTTTTCCGATCGGTCGTCGACCGGGTACAAGACGAGCTTGTTCGTCTCTCGCTCGACGAGTCCCACCACCCAGACTTTGACACCTTTCGTGCCATCGCCCCTGTGGTATTTGCACCTACGCCCGAAGAGGGATTCGTCGATTTCCACCTCGCCACGGAGGAGGACTGGGGTCTCCCCGTTGTAGAGATCATCGACGAATTTTTTGAAGGGGTCGCGGACGAAGTTCGCCCAGTCGACAGATGTTTTCTTATAGTCCATCCCTGCTTGGATGGAACACCCCTTCAGTGAGCCCTGGAGGAGAAACGCCCTGATGAATTCCATCACATCCTGGACGAGGAAATGAGTGTGTTCGAAGAAGGAGTACCTCAAGACGCTATACTCCTTCTCGTGTTTCCCTTCCCCCTTAGTCCGCCGACATCGCCACGTGTACCCGTGGTGCTTCTTTTCTCGTCTAGTCCAGACGCACTCCGAACCGCAGACCTCGCAGGCCATCCTCGATGCGATAATATTGTTCGCCTTCATCCAATTCATGACGGAGTCATGCTCGCCAAGGAACAGAGCATGGAAGCTCCACGGATTATAGAAATCGGCGAGAGTACACTCGTTCGGTGACACGCGTTTACGGAAGTTCCCGGCCATGATGCATCTAGAACAACATTCTTAGAAAAATTATGTCTATATATATCCCTTTCAAGGATCCAGACAACTTTACCAAAATCTAATGTCATCCAATCACCTATCCCTGCCTCGATTCACTGCATTATGATTGGTCATTATTTCAGTAGCTGAAGAGAACTCTTCCCGCCAAAGTATAGAAGAGGAAAGGGGGAGAGTGATGCCCAATAGCGAAGAGATGTCAAAAAGTTGAGTTGCTTCCCTTCACGTCCGCAGCGATATCTCGAAAAACATTTAAAGACATAATTGACCATTGACAGAAGAAACAAAAAAAAACAGCATTAGTGCTTTGAAATGATTCCAAAATGTGAGTTTGGGATAGACCCAACCATTGTAAAATATATCATCAATGTTAATTTAAGTATTGTTAAATAGACAAAATATGAACAATAGTAATCATGTCAGTGTTGCCAAACTAAACCGTCTAAAGTTGTGTTTTGATAAGAAAAATACTGATATCTCCTTATACTGTATCTTAGGCTTTTTTGCCAAAAGTTTGTAAGGTAGGATGTTTTGTGAAACAAGAGACCTACACATATCAAGTTTTGTGTTTCAAATTTATTTTCCACATCTCATAAAACGAAAGTGAAAATGAAATCAATGTTATTTCATGTAAGCAAGGCAAAATACATGTATACATACAGAAAAAACAGTCATTAACAAAATAATGCACATGAAAATAAAAAAAGTTGTGACTCAGGATAAGTGACGGGTGTGGAGGGGAACAGCAATAGGCCATTGACATTTCGAGGCTGAACCCCAAAGACAAGATGAAAGTAGTGAGTCATTAAGAATATCATAATTACCAGTTATAAATGAAGGCGTTACATAATAGTTAACAACAAGCAAACAGTACAATAACAAGGATTACACATGCATCAAATGTGATATCTTGAACATTATTATAAATCGCTGTTCCCAAAGGCAAACAAGACCTTTAATTTCAAGTAACACGCTTATCGTTTATCCATTTGCACATAGCATGACCGCCATAAGTACCACGAGATAGCCTGCTCCATGCCCTGCCACAAAACGTGTTCGGAAGGAAGCTGGATTGCCAGGCCCGCGCAGCCGACATTCAGCGAATCACAGACGCCATGCCAGACACACCCTCCCCACGCCCACCAGCAGACTGACTGACACGCGAACACGGCGAGTTTCCAGGGCGAGCTCAGGCACACGTTACGCAATATCAAACCAAGCCGAGGGGTGCATTTTACATATGTGTAAACTCAATGCTCATTGTGTGTTCCCCATCACTCGGGAGGGACATTTCACAATGACATTTCAAAATCTGCTGTTTTCAATCATGGCCGTTAAGATAAGAAGAGAATGATTAGTTTCATTTACATTAAGCTTTATTCATTTCTCAACCTGTACATAACATGAAAGCATAACAACATCAAACACTTTATTCACAAATCATAAAAATACAAACAAAATTTCACATGACAAATATGTAATCATGTGAAGTAATACGTGAATTTCATTAAAAACATTATAAGTATGCAAGTTGGGGAAGACCGTTATCAATAAGAAAATCGCTTGCTTTGGACAACGGCCTCTGAACATTATGCCTTAATTGTAACATTTTTGTTTCTTTTTAACTAAAGGAACGGGAACGGAACACATGTAGAACACATTATTGCATAACACAAAATCTGTTTTGTGCACAAACTTCATCGAAAATTATGAGGATGTTTTATAACTAAATAAATAAGATAATAAATGAAAAAGAAATAAATGAAGAAATAGAACAGATAAATCCACCCGTGTGAAAGCCTTTCTATTCAAAGTAGTTTTCACATTATTCAAAAATGTAATAAAATAGAAAATTAACTATAGAAATTATATCAGGGTAAAGGGAAAATAAGGAAAATGCATTCAATTGACATGTTAATAATATGTAGTATCATAAAAACAATGATAATGTTGATAATGACAAAAATAACAGCAATGACAAAGATCATGATCATAATTATCATCATCATAAATCAATATAAATACCACGACGCATGCACCCGACCTGTGCGTGCATGCCTCGTGATTTAAGACGGGCACACCGAATAGTTAATTGTTATGGGGTTATTGAAACACTTTTTTTTTCGTTTGTACTGCTAAAAATATATTAGGCTACTTGTTTTCATCAAATAATTCAGTGTAGCAAATGGATTCTGCATGAAATTGTGTCGTTGTTGTTTTTTCCTTTCTCTCTCCCTCTCTCTCCCTCTCTTTCTCATTCTTTCACTCAAAAAGCAATCCCGAACAATGCTCTAAACGCGTAAAGAGGGGAAAAATTTAAGTCACAAACTGACGAGAAAAGTGGTGATCATGTTGACAAGAGGGAATTTGAACTTCAAGCCCACACGGGAGTGCTATGTTAGTCACTCACTAACCACAACAATTATTTGTCCGATAAATCCAAGCAAGATCAACTTTGTGGAAATTGTCCCCATCGCCATACATAACGCAACGAGTTTGCCGTGGAGGGGGGACTATATCACGAGTATATATACTGTTGGAATGATCCCCACCTCAATTCAAAGCACGCACAGTTTATCGTTGTGTGGGGACTATTTCACGAGCATAACATAGCGAGAGGGGCTACTCTATGGTCGTGAAATCGTCCCCACCACATGCAATTCGCACGCAGTTTCCCATAGAGTGGGGACTACTGTTGTATATCACGACCATAATAGACGGAGAAACTGTACACGGAGATACTAGTAATAAAGAGTGTGAGCTTCTACAGGAAGCGTCTTTGGTGAAGACTAGATGCGCGCGTTGACCAATCAACTCCCGAGCAGACAAGCGGTGCACAAGAAGAAGATACATGTACTGATGTACGTTGTAAAGTGTCAGTTGTGTGCAAGGGAGTAGCTGTCGGGATTCTATTAGTCCCCACCGGTGACGTTATACTCGAGGTGGGGACTATATCACGATTATGCCTTAAATTTAAAGTTTAAGTAATGTGTTAACTTTAACAATTGTTTAAAGTTTAACGTTAATTAATTTAAATTAGACTTCAAATTTTACTTTTGTTGTTCTTGCAATTTTGCCTTGGTATAATATTGCCCTGCATGTTCAGTCATGTTCTACTCCTAATTTTAGAAATCTATCCACATCCAGACGTCTGTTCTCCTAGCCTAAGTAAAAGAGTCCTATTCTGTGACTGTGTTAAACGCTTATCTAGTAGATGAATAGACTAGGAGGCGTAGAGCTACACCTTGTAACAGTTAGAGTAACTACAACTGTAACTGTAACTTAAGAGTAACTGTCACGCATAGCATAATGGGGCTGCGGACTGTAGCATTCAGGATCATGACAGACGGGGTGTATCGCGGATAAATATCAACTTAAAATCGAAAAATGTCTTCAATTTGAAGACTTACCACTATAGGCCTACCAGTGAAGTTGAAGTAATTAAATTTATTGACAACAGGAAGCGCATAACGTTTGGTTCTGCCAATAGTCCCTTTCTGTTCGAATTGATGACTAAATCATTAATGTGACTCGGTCGAGAGGAACCTGGGAGAGCAACACTGAATTGACGGCCAGCGCATGCGCACACAGACATCTTATCCGGTCAATGGATTTGAAATTATGTGATGTGTGCGCATGCGCTGGCCGTCAATTCATTGTAGCTCTCCCAGGTTCCTCTCGACCAAGTCATTAAGTCATCAATTCAAACAGAAAGGGACTCTTGGCAGAACCAAACGTTTCACGCTTCCTGTTGTCAATACTTCAACTTGGCACTGGCAGCGTGTTCCAATCTGTATAGATTCTGGTTCTTGGTATGAATGAGTACTTAGAGCAGTTTTTGTTTGTGGCCACTGGGATAAAACTTGTGGAAGGCGACCTCCAGCTCCAGAGAACCCTTCAGACCGGACGTAGGGCTTTTCATACTACATGTAGGCGACCTGCAAGCACCTCATGGAATGTGATGGTGATGCATCCTAGATTCCTACTCTGCATCGGTGTTGCAGTATTTCCCAGCCCAGCTCATGCTTCATGACAGTGACGCTACTGTGCCTAGAATAGTCCCCTTTAACAAATCATGCTGCTTTGTTTTGCACAGCTTCCAGTCTGTAAAATGTTTATGACTGTCGTGATTCAAACATAAATTCTATTCAGCAACAAATTTTTACATCTTGAATCGCTGTGTGATAAAATCTTGAAATGTTTTTCTCTAAATACCAGATAGATTTACTGCTGGTGAATTTACTGCATACTGGTATTCTGTGCAGCAAGAGTTCCTTATGCCATGTATAAGGACCTCTTGCCAAACAGAATATCTGAGGAAAAAAATTTCAAGATTTTATGACACAAAGATCCAAGATGTAGACCCCCACTAGGTTTGCCATAAATGGTTCGCACCAAAGTTCCACCTCCCGTGCCAAAATTTGACTGCATGCAAAAGCATAAGTTTCTACGCACATGTAGCTGGCAGTCAAATTTTTGACGCCTTTATGGTCAAATTATGGGAGGCTTGAATTACTGTTAAACACTACCATACCCTTCCCTTGTTATCTTGCACACCACAGATGTACGCTGTTCCCACCACTTGCCACTTGCATGCATGTGTGCATTCGTGTGTGAGTGTAAGCAAACAAGGGCCTATAACCTGTAAGGGTAGGGTAGTGAAGAGTGATATGGCAAAATTAGTTAAGGGTACAGTCATAAGGAATTCTTTCCTTCTATTCCACTAACCAAATGATTTCTTACATTTTGTGTGTGTTTTATTACCTCAGTAAGTGAGACTGTACGTCTAGAGTGAGCACAGACCAGATCCAACATGCTGTCCAGTGTCGTCGTGACGCAGTCACCGCACACATCACCGCCGTCCAGCCCCACGCCCTCGGGAATTGGCATGGCTTCCCCCCGCTCGGAGGCACGTATGAGTGCCCAGGCGAAGAGACAGAAGTACCTGAGGCGCATCCTGCGATTTCGTCAGATGGACTTTGAGTTTGCCATGTGGCAGATGATCTACCTCTTGGCAGCTCCTCAGAAAGTGTAGGTGTATAGTGCAGTGGCGGATCCAGAGGGGGGCGCACCAGGCGTGCGCCCCCTCTTTATTTTTTGTTAAAACAAAAGAAATAAAAAGAAAAAATGGGGGATGCGTGGGCACCCCCCTTAATTTTGCAAAGGCGCCTCCCCTTTACGGAATTCCTGGATCCACCCCTGTTATGTACTGTATATAATTGAACTTGTATTTGACGTTCAAATGGTCAATTTCCACTGCCCACAAGGTGCACGCAGCAGAATGATGAAGATTGATGATTTGCAGTTCAACTGAAATACAGGTTGTAAAGAAAATAACATGCACTATGTCGACTGTTTAAGAGGGAGCAACATAGACCTTATGCACAGGTGACTGTCATTCCTGGAGTAGGGGAAATCCCAGTAATCAAAAAAGTTCAAGAGAAGCCAGTGAATTTGAGATGCGAATGAATTGTATGGTTTATAGGTTCCTCAAAAGGAGAATGTATTGTAAGTTTAATTTCTTCTTGAGTAATGGTGATTGAATGAACATTTCACATACATTACAGATTAGCTGCTTTTTCAATTAAATGATGATGAACATTCTTTGAACTGATACAGAGAACATTGCACAGAATTTATCTTTTGAATTTTCATAACTTTTTAATGTATGTTAGATGTCAATGAAACATGTAGCATTCTTGGGTACATTTAGTTTTATTCAGTGTATAAGTAAGTTAACTTTTACATGAAATGGTTATTAACTTTAAGATCCTAAAAGAGCTACATACATGTACATTCATTGTTATTTTCAATTTCCTCTACAGATATCGCAATTTCCAGTACAGAAAACGTAAGTGAAAAATGAATATAACTGATTATGCATACATTTTATGTAGGTATAAACTCTGAAAGCAGCCAAGTTTATGGACTAAACTTGGGTTTTAGGCTTTTGTATTCATTATGTTCTTTTGCTTCTTGGGCCTTGTTGGGTGCATGTGCTCTTAGATGTTCTTTGGCTGATGCTCCTGATCTACTGAAGTAAGACGTGTGATGATTGAAATTGATTGATATTTGTATTAAAGCAGTAATGTCAGAAAGATGCCAATCATGTGCCATCTCCCAGTATTAACAAATTCCAGCTTATTTCAGTTTCGAGAATTATTCAAAGAATATAGGATAGTTCTCCAATATATTCTTTCATCGACCAATACCTATCCATATTACTGCTAACTAAGTATCAAAATTAAACAAAAGGAAATATGTGATAATCAAGAAAAAAATGTAGTCAAAATAAAATTATAATAAATAAATAAAAATCAGCCATGTGACACGTAGCATTATTTCAAGAAAAAGTTTTGACACATTACTAACAGCCATGGAAGACCATTTCTTAAAAAAATGCTGTAAACAGTGTCATTACAATGCAATTTGATGGTATGCCGCTGCTCTCTTGTGGTGGTAGTAGTGGCGAAGTTGGTGGTATTGTTACTGTTCTTATTGTTAAGATTTTGAACTGGAGTAGGAGAGATAAAAGTTGGTGTACATCCAGATATGATAGTAAGCTTGAACAAGACCATTATCTGGTACAGTCTGTGTCGACACTCACCTGTGAATGATATTTCCTTTCATCTGTCATCTTGCTTGAAATCCAGAAACAAAAAACCAGTGGGCAAGAGATGATCCAGCCTTCCTAGTTCTCCTCAGTTTCTGTCTATGTGGTAAGTAGCCTTTGATTTCCACGAAGTTAAATGCATACATTGAAACGTTCTTACTTGTGTGAAGGAGGATATCCTACAATGTATGTGCAAATCACTTCATTCATCAGCAGAAGAGACTATGCAGCAGTCCATGCTCTCATTGTTTAATGTGTATTTTGTACTCCTTTTTACCAACTGTTTTTACTTTACTATTACTTTTTACCAACTGTTTTTACTTTACTATCAAAGTTTTAATATACTTTGAAAATCTTGAAATGTCTCTGATCATAGAGTAGATATTAGAGTTGAGGTAACAGGTGATATATTTTTACCATATATGTGATATGGAAGTTCTGAGGGGGTTTTGTTTTATCTGTGCCTTTGCTCTTTTGTTTTGTAAGTATCTGTTCCCTTATTTTATGGTATTTTTAAAATAAATTCTGGATGCTCTTCCAAGGTACTTATCCAATTTGGTGCAGATTCAGAATACATCCCTGGCAATGTACACAGAGTGCCAAGAGGGCAGTCACTGAGTGATAATGGCAAACATTGTATGGTAAGAATATTTTATTAAAATGTATGAGGGCCTGTATATATGATTGCATTTCATAGAGGAGGAGTTTGTTTCATGAAGAAGGTTTGCCTCTATCAAAAACAACAACAGTAGCAGTTACCATGGCAATAACTGCATTTCTCGCAGCGGATTGGTTCTTGCCCTACTGTTGCCATAGTTGCTCCTCAGTCGGAGTCATTGTTACGTGTGCCTTTATGTGGCCCAGGTGCGTGGAACATGCACAACGACACAATACACTGCATCAATCCCTAAGTGAATGCAAATAAGCGTCACCAGTGAGAACGGCTTGGCAGGAAGTTCTATGTTTATGACATGCATTCATGCAGTTTTCTGTGTCTCACTGGTGTCATAAAGACTCATGTAATTTTTTTGCTGGCTTTTTGCTCTATTGCAGCTTCTTCCATTGGCTTTGCCATCGTCATTGGACTGAGCTTTGTTGGTTTTCTCAAGTTTCTGTTATGGGTCGTCTTCATCGACTGCATTGGTGTTGGGCTCTGCATTGCCACAGCTTTATGGTAAGTGCACTGAAACACTGAGCACAGATGAAACGAGAATAATGAAAATGATAATTTTATTTCATGTGTTTAGCTCTTTTCTACCTTGAAAAAAAGAAAGAAATGCAGTGCAGCTTTAACTGAGTATCCATTTGTAAATCCAAGCAGAGAGGAAGCATGTAGGTTAGGAATTGAAGTGCAACACCAGGGTTTGAACTCTGGCCTCTCGTATTTAAAGTGCAGTGTGCAATCTTCTAGACCACATCTTCGAAGGAAACAGAAGCCATTTTCTAGATACTCAGCACAAATGTACGGAAAACAGAGAAGAGTGCTTGTCTGCCACATTACACAGGCCAGAGCAAAATTTCAGCAAAGCTTTGGCTGCTCCACCTGTCTGTATGATACCACTCTCTTGATATTGTATTTTAGTGACAATGCGGGTGCAGTCTCCTTAGTCCCACATATTCTTAAGAATGTTGTGTTTGTAGTAGTAAAGGAAGAAGAAACAGTAATCAGAAGTGATTTTGTGGAACTGTCATCACAAATGCCATGCTCTATCCTTTAATAAGGACATTAAAAGAACTAAGGGAGAGTATTTGCAGATAGGACTCTCCATATTAAAGACCTGGTAGTGTGGGGATTCATGGGTGATTTGATTGAAACGATCTTCATTCTCTGCCTGCTAGGGTACATTTGAAAACCACAAAAAACGACCATCAGCGAATATGTGCATCGAAGCATATATATCATGCTGATTGGTAATGGTCGACTCCTGTCAAGATTCTTCTGCTGTGTGTGTTAATAAGTACAGCATTTGTAATGCGCCTTCGATCTAGT
This sequence comes from Diadema antillarum, assembly GCF_040938485.1. NCBI lineage: Eukaryota > Metazoa > Echinodermata > Echinoidea > Diadematoida > Diadematidae > Diadema > Diadema antillarum. The sequence goes on from NW_027271035.1 coordinate 1,808,899, forward strand.
ATCCTACTCTGAGGCGCAGAGGGACGTAATTATGAAAAGAATAGCATACATCGTAGTCATAATTATACATAAGAAGGTTGAAAAAGAAGAAAGAGATAGGTAGAGATATACACACCAATGAACAATTCGTTGAAAATTCAATCGAAACAAGATACGAACGTATGTGATTTCAAAAGCTTTTTAAATGTTTCAATGGTCTCTGCTGATCGGATCCTCAGTGGAAGAGCGTTCCAGAGAGATGGGGCTGCAGAAACAAAGGCTTTTTCTCCGAGAGTCGAGATTGTTCTTTTAACTGTTAATTGTTTACTATTACATGAACGGAGATTTCTGCCAGGGACGTATTCTGAAACAAGGTTTTGCAAATATTTTGGAGCTGAAGAATGTACTGCTTTCCATGTATGAAGAAGAATTTTGTTAAATTGTGTTAAAGTTGGACACAATTTATTAGGGGGATTTTCAAATATATCTGAGTTGTGCCAGCCTTCCCATTCCATGGTATCCCCATGCCACAGGGTCTTTAAGCATTGACCTTGACACTGATCTGATTCCTCATTACCTTCACTTTTCTCTCAGGTTCATCTCAAACAGATATCTCCTGGTGTCAAATAGAGGTCAGGATGTAGAGTGGGGCTACGCCTTCGACGTTCATCTCAATGCTTTCTTCCCCATCCTTATCATCATTCATGTCATCCAGTTGTTCCTGTACATGCGTAAGTGCTGTCATCAATATTTATCCCAAGGTGGAGCTCAAGGTCTCAGAGTGTATTGTCTGCATTACAGTTAAGATGGCTGTTCTCAATGTATAGCACACCTCACTGAGACAGTGAAGGTTTTTTTTTTTTCCCCTAGGGATCTGTTGTTATTAAGTATTGTGATAGTGAAAGATATCTTTAACTTTACATTACTTCTCTAGGAGTAAAGGTTCTTCCAGTAGGAGTTGCACCAAAAGATGAACATTCTCGGAAGCCGCAATCCCTCATTATTAAAGGTCACACTACATACACGTATGTTTAATATTTAAGCAAACACAGACATACAAACAAATTTTTAAAATGAAATCAGTGCAAGCAACTTTTTAGTAGATGGTATACGACATTAATTAAGGATATTTCTTCATGCAGACAAGATGTATATTAGAGAAGCTTGTTCGATGATGAAAGTATAACATGTAATCGATGATAATTTCCTGTTTTGTACATTGCTAATGTTTTAGATGCATAGCTTGTGATTAAAAAGTTTTAATGAGCAATTCTATGAGTTTGTTCATAAATTCATGCTTATCCATAATTTTTCCCGTAGCTCTTATTGACCGAGACTGGTTCTTTTCGACGTTGCTTGGCAACACCCTCTGGCTGATTGCTCTTGGTTACTACATCTACATCACCTTCCTTGGTTATAGTGGTGAGTTTGCCATGAGTCAGTATATTTTAATGATGTTTTGATACTGTAAAACGAGGAATGTTCGCAGGCATTTTTATTTTGCGAATTTCGCAAGAGCCAAGATTTGCTAAATTAAAATTCAGTCGAAAGTTCTTGTCTGCAATATATGCGTTGAATGTTAAAAGCAACTCGTGAAAATTTCATGCCACAAAAAAGTCTGTCGGCTCCGATTTGCCAAAATTTCATTCCGCAAAAATAACTTGTTTGACAGTATGCTTTTATTCACTTGGGGTAGCCCCTTCTGTGTACTTACCATTCTCTGTGTTAGCTCTGTCGTAAGTATTACCCCAGCTGTGACAGGTACCCATTAATACACAAAGGTCAAGGGAGACTTACTATAATAATACACTGTTTTCACACCTTGGCCTGCAATAGCTTGATGAACCCGTAACCTGTCTCTGTTCTTCTTTCTGTGCTGCTGAGGCAGGAGTCAGCTGTGAGATTTTCATACAGCATCACAAAGTCTGTGGCCTCTGATTCATTTAGCGAGAGCCCAGAGACACCTACAATGCCCCCAAATCCACACACAAAAATTGTAGAATACAGATATGGACTGCTCTTCTAGGACATTGTCGATATTATTGCCCCAAGGGATCTCAACTCCATGCTACGATGTATGACCCGAGGAGCTTGCTCCACAGGTCATAGGATGGAGTTGATTGTGAACAAATTGAGGGGTATAGAGGGTGGTTGTGATTATGCATGTTGATTTTTTTTTGTGAGCATGAATATTTATGTTTGCTTTGTGAGGTTGGGAGTAACCTGACCTAATCACCGTCCATATTATATTTCTGCTCAAAAGTCTAAGGCAATCTCGAGGATGAATATTCATCTTATGCTGCAGAAAAGTCTACTAACGTACCATCATTCTCTTTCTTTCTCTCCCATGTCTCAGCACTTCCATTTCTGAGAAGAACAGTTGCGTTGCTGTACCCACCATTCTTGACACTGTTCTGCCTTTACCTGCTCTCCGTCATTCTCGGCTGGAACATCAGCAGATCGGTCATCTATTTCTATGAATACCGTGTCAACTAGTTGACCTGCACCTGGCGTGTGAACTCGTCCACATTTTTGCACATAACTCTGTACATACCTGTATGATAACCTCTTGAAATGCATTCAGACTTGAGCCTTCTGTGCCGGTCATTAGCGCTGAAAGTCAAGCTAGATATGAAGGGGGCTGTAACTATTTATGAAAAAGATATGTCCAATAACATTGCTTTGAGACAGTATATGTGATTGAGAGACTTAATTGGTGTCATGTACTCAGTAATTGGAGATTGGAGTACCGTTTGTATTTCCCAATGTAAGCAATATGCTATCATTCTGTGGCATTTGTTTTTGTGAGTCTACCAGGTTTGTTTATTGTGTTTTTGCATCTTGGCTAGGTAGTAAAAGTTTCATTTCTAGAGCCAGCATGACATATAAGAGTGCACAGATTACTTTGCCAACATATAATTGCATTGATACAATAAATTATAACTCTTATAAATTATAGCTCAAGCATAGTTAATCACAAACGTAAGGTTTTCACCAGGGAGATGTAATCTTTTTGTACCTCTATAAGAATATGAGATATGATAATAGGTGCAAGATATTACATGCTTATTGTACGAAATGAATATCATGTCAGTGATATCGATGAATATCTAAAATTATCCACCAATATTCTTTTGTTTACATTTATTATCAGGGATGTGAAAATTTAGAGTTTAATCTGATTTAAGATTTTTTTTTTTTTTTTTTACTGTGCCCAAAACTCACTCTTCAGACTTTTTGGCAATTCAAGTGCCTTGGATTGTTCAGTTTAATACACTTCAGATTTTTTTTTGATACAAGCTTCAGATTTTTTTCTGCAAGTTCTCTCACACTCCTGTATTATATACTTGCATGGACATGAAATACGATAAGTGAGGTGGCATCTTATATATTTATAGCTTTTTTGGCAGTAAGAGCCTGAATCTGGGAGGAAGTATATCAAAGTCACAGAATGGACTATGATCCAGATTCTGTAGGGTCCTCTTGTAATGTGCTGAGAAATTAATATATAACATATTATGTATATTGCAATATGGGTGGCCAGCTAGAAGAAATTATATATTTCTTTTGGGCTTTAAACATAGCAAGGTGCAAAAAAGGGTATATTTTTATCTCTGTCAAAGAAATCTGTGGTGATTTACACTGTATCTGCAAAAATGCCACATATACTTCTCAAGTTGTTAAACAAAATATAATGTTTCAATTACAGACACCATCTATACACTTCATTATTTTTCAAGGGGTCATTATTGATCATAAAAAAGTGCTCCTTAGATTTACATGGAGCAAATACAATTATACTGAATCATTTTATATTATAAAGTAACTGAAAGTCATGGAGAAAGTGGGAGAATGTTGAGAAAGATTGTTACAGTCTAAACAACGGTAAACATTTCTATGATTTCAGTCAGAACACCCTGTTTGTGGAATTTCCATCATTGTTGTCAAAATCCACAATGCATTCAGTGGTTTGCCTTAAGTAGAGTTTGAAATATATTTACAGTGACTGATTGATAAATTGCCCTACATTGACGTAATGAATTTGAATATGTACGATTCATACTCATATTCATGAATTTGAATATGTACAGTGAGTTTGCTAGAATTGTTTAAAACACTTACTGGCCCTCAGTATTTGCCAATCAAGTTTGGGCAAATAGTAGTCCAGAATTAATCATCAAATAGATTTTTTTTTTTTTTTTTTTTTTTTTAGTATGAGAAAAAAAACCCCGTATGAATGGAAGCTTTATGGAAATTTTTCAGTGTCTTAATACATTCAGCATACACATTTGCAAAAGTCCTGGCTATTAATTCCCATGTGTGTCGCACGTACATTCCAGGCGTAGAGACACTTTCGCACTATATTTTTCCCCCATGATATGAACATTTATTTGTGTAAAAATGTCCATTGTATGTCTTGTTTTGGACAACTGCTTGTGCTAACTTCCAAATTTACTCAGAAGAAATGGCAGTTATGGAGAGCATCTAATTTAGATACACTGTACCTTCAAATAAGAATGTTCTAGGAGGTGTCCAATATTTGTATGAAGTAAAGCTTTAGTAACCTAGAAACAATTATAAAGACTCCTTTGAATTTTTTTAAAGTTCTTTCTTTGCCGACCTAGTGTAAGCAACTGTTTTTCAATTTGTGAGTGTTTGGGTATGTGTTTGGGTGTGCACGCCTGTGTTTGTACATTGGTGTTACAACTGTATCACCAAATTTCTGTTCATATGTCGTAAATGTTAGTTTAACATGGTGCACTAATGTGAATATTCAGAGGCTTCAGGTTGAGATAATAGACAAGGAAGTGAACATGAGCTTGGAATTACTATCACTGAATAACTCGAGTATGCTCTTAAATGTAGTTAACAGTACAAAGAGATGAATTAATATTATGTATTGATGTGAAGTGGTGAAGAGTGAAGGGGATACTTTTGCTCATTCCAATAAACGGGGCTGAAATGATGGGAGAACCACAAATTTCATGTTTGCATTAATTGTGTCCTTTCCTCCACAATAATGTGAAATGGCATGCACATTTGGTAGAGAAAAGCACCTTCATTTCTTGAAGCCACCCTTCTCCAAGAAGGTGAGATATGGCATAAAACAACTCACTTACTAAGGAACAATGTATAGAAAAGTATGAAATATGTTCAAAGAGGTGAATTTTTGTTCCATGAAAACAAGAAAGAAAAAGAAATGAGTTATCCACCTCAATTAAGGGTGCAAGTATGCCATTCCCATGTTACAATTTAAATGTTTTCAATTAAGTGATGGACAATCCCATCTCCCTAAGTAACATATCCTTCACAGCACTCAATTCAGTCTGAGAAGTACTCTGAAACTTGGCATAGTTTAATTAACTTCTGATCATGACATGGATTTGCAATATATTACCAAAGGTAATCCTAGCACTGCATTGAATACAGGTGATTCAGAATACGAATACATGTATAAGTGCAACATTCTTTCATGAGTAAAGTGAGATAAATAGAATGATGTCATCAAAATTGGACATAACTTCAGAGTTTTAGAACTGTCCCGTGTCCTAAAGCAGTGTTTCAACTTGCAACCATATATTCAAATTAGCTAAGGTGATCATGTTGTTACTATATATGTTCTTTTTTTCTTTCTTTCATAAGAAAAGGTTTATCCTTCATATCAAATTACTGTTGGGTAATGATAACCTTACAGTTATACCTCTTATAATGAAATAGTTGTAGAAAGAAATTTTGATTTTGTGATACATTTTTTACAAACCAGAAGTGAAGTTGTAAGATGATGATGTCATCACTTCATATAATTTATATGAGTGGATGTAACGAGTATCACTGTTTTATGAAAATATGAGAAACTAAAAACTCAGTGTGTTAGCTTAAAATATCTTATGTCCTTCTTAAGTTAATCATTTACCATATTTCATAAATTTACTCAGTGTATTAAAGTCCATTTGAACATCACGTGGAATAGCAAATTAACATTAGAGTTTTACTCTGAGAGGTCATTGATTTTTTTTTGTCTTTGTTTGATCATGCAATCATACTTTTGTGTCAATACAAGGTACTGTATACGCCGAATATTTCGCGAGGTTTTTATTTTTGCAAATTTCGCGAGTCCGATGCTATTCGCAAAATTAAAGATACGCAAAAATATTGACTCTGATCCTAATGTGCATGTGATGTACGCGTGTACATTTCTCTGTTCAGTTACACGACTTCACGATCGCAAATTCAACCACTTGCAAAATCGTTGGGAATTCTCGATTCGCGAAAATTTAGACTCGCGAAATATATGGCGTATACAGTAATTCAGTTTTCATCATAATATTTCTGTGAGAGCACTTGTCCATGCGGAATGATGCCTAATTGTTCGTGCTAAAATTTTCAAAGTATCAGTGGTATCAAATTTTAGCCTTGGCTCTTGTATGATTCCTGAATCAGAGTGAGTTTCTTTGTATGTGTAGTGTGTGTGTATGTGTGTGTATGTTGGGGGGGGGGGGGTGGTAGAGGGTTGGATGTAAATTCAGCAAACTTTGACAACTTTGATAATGTGCCCCTGTTTAAATACACACCGATGATTTCAGTAGACATCTTAAGAATAGCTGCACCGGTATACAGTGGACTCCATTATAATGAAGTCCTAGGGACCGTCAGGTTTCCTTCGTTAAATCGAAATTTCATTATAACTGAACAAGTAAACAATAAAAATACAGAGAGTGGATAATGTTGCAGCCTGAATTTTTACTTCGTTGTGATCAGAATTTCGTTATGACTGTGTTCGTTATAACGGGAGTGCGCTGAAGTTGCTGTAGGCCATCGGTTATTCATATTGAAATGTACTGTAAATGTGGAGATTTTTGTGGTGTGAAAATTTTTGCTTGTTTCACTCAACCAGGAACTAGTGCGAAAATAAAGCACACAAATATTTTTTGCAAGATGTGTGTACCACTATGTAATGTCTTGATTTTGTGGAATTAAAAACATGCAAAATTGATCTTACTCAGCAGATGATAGCAGGGCTGCCAACATTGGAAACTAGTTGAGAGTGAGACTCCCATAGGCCAATGCTTTAATAGGAGTCAAAATGAGTGAGATCAATAGAAATGCATGCAAATGAAATAAAGTTTTAGAGTGAGAAAGGACCAAAATGAGTGAGTCTCACTCTGAATGAGTGAGAGTTGGCAGCCCTGTGATAGTTATTGGAGAGATGGTGTTATGCTGATTAAGATGTTTTGACAACATGTCCTAGAATAGTATAGGACTGTCAGAATGTAGGCTAATTGATCAAAATCCATGGGGGGGGGGGGGGAGTTCATCCACCATTCTAACTCTCTTCCTTTATAGATATCTGGTAATATGTCTGAGTGTATTAACACAGACATATCAGATATATGTTCCTATCCAAGTAAATATATATATATATATATATATATATATATATATATATAATATATATATATATATATGTCAATGTATGTATGTGCCTTCATGCACTACATTCTCTTTGCCTCATCCCCCCCCCCCCCACACACACACACTCACACAAGCACATACATTTAGGACATTCATAATGAATAGGGCCTGATGTGAGAAACAAGTTAGTAATTGATACCTAACAAATTTCATATTAGTCTTTATAATTGTGATGTTTAATACTGATTTTAGATATTGTTTAACAATATTTTGGGGTTTTTTGATTTTTTGATTTTTTGATTTTTTGATTTTTTTTTTTTTTTTTTTTTTTTGGGGGGGGGGGGGGAATCTGTAAGGTGAATTCTGAAGAATGTATTTGCCAAATTGCTAGTTTCAGCTGTAATAATAGTGTAAAGGCAGCAATATCCAAGCCCGGTATTCAAAAGCCATCAATTGATAATATGCGTCTCAAACAAAATCTTTTGTCATGGGATTATGAAAATTATGTAAAATTGCAAGTATATGTGATTGTCATACTTTACAAACAGGTTGATATACATCACTCCCCTCCACCCCCCCCCCCATTATTTGCTGGAAAAAAAAAACTGTATGTATACAGCATACAAGCAACATGAAATATATTATTTCGAGATAAATACAGTAGGTGCCTATATATAATATCTCAAACTTTTGATATAATCAGAGCTGTCGGACAGTTATGATAATTATCTTGTCCTTGATGTCATTTTACCTCATATCTGTATACAGACAATATTACATATTTGTCAGGATAGAAAATAAAAGCAAAAAAGATAAACTATAATTGTTTAAGCACTGTGTGCGAGATGAAATAAATTCACGTTGGAACAGGATGTACGGGGGTTTTAAACTTTGCGCGTGTCGATATCTTGGTGTCATGTACCTGTCAGCCAGAGTGGAATGAAACCAGATTTCTCATTGGTTGATCCTGGGAAGACTTCCGGTATCAGCGATGGCGTAAAATCCCACAAATTAACACTATTCAACACCCCTTTCTGGATTATCAGGGCAGATTTGTCTATTTCGTCAATGCTTGGCACAGAAAAATATGATTACTTGTACTCTAATATCGATACAATTTCTTTCAATGAATTTATCATTGAGCCAATCAAATTGAGTGATTTTCCACGTACATCCCGAACTCACATGTCGGTGCATGCGCAATACCCATGCCCTGTTGTTATTTACTCCATCGAGAGAGCTGCTGGCTGGATCGAGCAAGCTTGCCGAACCGAGTGAGCTCGTCGAAAGGGGGTTATCTCAGTTCAAGTCAGCCGAAATCTTTTTTTCTGCCAAAATGTCGCCCAAAGTTTTTCGAAGTTTCCATCACGCTGTGGTCGTCATGCACCAATCTGGTAAATGCTAACGGTACCTGAGGAAACAACCATGGTGAGTCATGTGTTCTCTTCAAATATCACGGGGAAAGTGATCTTTAAACGAACTTCGTAACTGTTTTTCTTCAGACCGACGACCGCAGAATTGAGAAGAGAAGTGTGTGGAATATCGAGTATTCGGTCACTCGTCTTGTGCACGTAGACGCCAATTAAAAGTTAAATAATGTCAGCTGTCTAACTTCTCCTCTTCCCAGAAATGATGGCAGTATTCACTAATTGATTTGTCAAAGTTTAGACATGATATTTTCAATATAGTATGAAGAATATCGACCTTTTTCCTAGAGAATTTGTCAAACCTAGGCCTACTGTATGTATGTCAATATCAATGTCATTGCAGATTCTGAGTCTGACTTGAATCTAATTTTTTTTCCCCCTTTTTCCCTAAGCTTCCTATGAGTGGCCATGTGTGTTACTCTCATCCTATTGTAGTATTTAAATAAAGTGCAGTTGGCTGTTTATTAAACAAAACAACAATGTGAACAACATACATTTCAACCTAAAACTAATATCGTGTGCCAGTGCAAGTAAATTTTAAGTTCAGTTGGAAGCACGAGCAACTCACTCACTCAGTCATATCAGTGGACAGTAGCATGGAAATGGCGACACTGACTGACCGAATTAGGTTGACCCACTTTCTTTTACAATATTCCTGTAAGCTATAAAATTTGGCCATTATCATGAGAAATTACCCCTCTTATTCAGCGTGCACGTGCTTGCGTGTTAAGTAAATGCAGGTGGTGTGACACGTTGACACGCAATGCTACTTACTGTGTGAAGAAAATGAGTGGGGTAATTTTTCACGATAATGCCAAAATTTGGCCCAGTAATTCTTTACATCATAATTTGTTTGGGTATAGAGTTCTAGATATGGGTCTAGTGTAAATGAAATGTATTATTTTAAAAGTACAATTACTAAGCCTTGTGCCAGTGTAGTTAGTATCATTTTTTTTTTTTTTTTTTTTTTTTTTTAAATAGATTTTGCAGCACATTATTATCAATTATCCAGGATCCTATGTACGGTCTGGACTGTAAATCTGCCTTCATGCTGTCAAGCTAAGATGTATCCATGTTTATTTACAGTCTTGTGTTGTCTCTTTTGTTTCAGTTTCATACTCTTTCTTCATTTTTAGCACTGGTAATATGAAAATATTTGACTTTTCTGTTCTCTTTTTGTATGTCACATGATAAAGACATTTGTCAACATACAGCAGTTGAACGACACTATGAAAGCCAATTTTCTTGCACTTTTGATAACAGAAATCAACTTAATTGGAGACTGGGTAAAATGTGCTCTAGAAATTTCTGCTTTGAAATGCTAATTCCTGTAGGGCCTATGCTGTGAACAAAGTGTCAGCCAGTCACTGCATTGTAACCTGTGGTCATTACTCTATCATATATATTGATGTCAAACTCATGTATAGAAATATCACTCAAAAAAAGAAAGAAAAAAGAATGCTATTTACAAGCACTCGGAGAGCACAGACCTCCGCCAAGCCAGAAACTCATTTCCATCCTTATAACATGCATGCAATTTCCCAAAATAGAAGTTTTTTGTTTACGTCATTGCATGGCACCTGGCCCGAGCAGAGCAAGCGCTTCAGTGCGTGTATGTAAACCTCCAATATGCGCTGCTTGAACCCCAAATTCGTTGACCTTATAAGACTTGATATTCCAAAAGATGAAAAATCCTTCAAAAATCCATAAAAATTCCTTGGTCACTACCAAAATTGAATGAGGTGTTCCTTGTATCAATATCAACATTTCTCAATGCAAGTTTCGTTTTAATCTGTTCACAACTTTTTTAGTTATTTTGCAAACAGACAAACCAACACCGATGATCACTTAATGTCCCTCTTCCTTGGCGGAGGTAATAATGCAGTAGAATGTAGAATTCAATAGGAAAAGATACATAGGCGTCTATGGTGCGGAACGAGTGTCATTCATCAGTTGTTGGCTAACACCATTCTGAAGGCATGTGAGAACAACCACCTTTGCCACACGACTGCAGAATTTTTACAAAGAAAACATGCGTGACATAGTAGGGATGGGGGACCATAAAATTATGAAATGCTCAGATTTTATATCAAGGCTTCACTCCCTTTGTTGTGAAGAATGTACATAATAATATAATGATATGATAACATTTGAATACCTATGTAGGTGTTGAATGACTTTGAGGAATACTGACATTTTATGCACCAAGCAATGGAAAGTCTACAATGTGCAAGCACTGTCATACTCGTGTGACCAAGCAAAATATTTCATGTTTCCATTAATACAGGATGCTAGATGACTCATAGTTGCCTTCTGGCTCACTATCATTACAGACTGAATTCCTTCTCAAAATGATTAGTAAAAAATGATAGGGACCTAAGTGCTGGCTGTTACAATGGCTGTGCTCGCCAGTACCTGCAATGCCTTTGTAATGCCCAACTCAAAAGTTTGACCCAGTACTACCTCCCTGAGATATACCTTGTATCACATACAGCTTTCTGCTCTGTTTCTGTTTCTTGTACAGGGGCGGATCCAGGAATTCTGTAAAGGGGAGGCACCTCTACAAAACTAAAAGGGAGTGCAGATGCTCCCCCTCAATTTTTTTCTGTTTTGTTTGTTTGTTTGTTTTTTAACAGAAAATAAAGAGGGGGTGCGTGCCGAGTGCTTCCCCCCCCCCCCCCATGAATCCGCCACTGTTGTATGTCATTTTGTTGTATCTTGTGCCTAAAAAACTGTACAGATTTGTTATCATCTTTGCATCTTTTTCTTCTTCTTTTTTTCATTTTACAGAACTCCCTTGATTCTGAACCACCGTACAGTGGTAAGTGATATTCAACCATTTTCTCTATTTAGTGAGATTGAGGAGCTCACTGACACTTGATAGCATGCATTTGTCTTTGCTGACATGTATGTAAACAAGATTTGTGTATGCCTCATGCAGTTCATGTCATGGAACTTTGTTGTATAGCTTTTTTTTTCTTTATTAAAAAGTGATACCAAGAACATGTGGAGTAACCAAGTACAACGTGTCGTATCTGTATTACTTTTTATCCAGATGTGTTTAAAAAAAATGAGAATTTGCATGACAGTTTCAACATCATAAATTATTTTGGTTTTACATGCATGCAGTTGTGATTACAACAATTTCAGATAAAAGATAAACTGTGTAGGATGGACTCTACATTTGCCATGAAATTATTGTTTGTGTGTGTGTGTGTGTATTTTCCCTTGAACTCTGACCTTCTGTCATGGAACAGGCAGTGTGATGGCTAGGTACAAATGCAGATAGACTCATGGCACCTTAGAATTAGTATGCTGAGTAGTGTACATGTAGCTTATCTTCATCTGAGAATCTTTGCCCCAATGCATTATTCACATCAAGAAGAAAACCCTTGTGCAGCTGTGGGGCAGCTGAAGTTAGGGCCTGTAATAATGAAAATTCAAGGAATATTTGACGTGCCCTTTTTGATTGGTGACATGCTTCTCTGATGCTCATGTAAATGTTGTCTGCTGTGGAATATTGATGGCAAACCAAAGAATGCTAATCTATTGCCAGATATCTTTACTCCTCATATGATGATGAGGATGATGATGGTGATGAGGATGATGATGATGATGATGATGGTGATGATGATGGTGATGATGATGGTGAGGAGGATGCTGCTGCTGATGATGATGGTGATGATGATGGTGATGAGGATGGTGGTGAGGATGCTGCTGATGATGATGATGGTGATGATGATGGTGATGAGGATGCTGATGATGATGATGAAGGTGATGATGGTGGTGATGAAGATGCTGCTGCTGCTGATGATGATTGTGATGATGGTGGTGATGAGGATGGTGATGAGGATGCTGCTGCTGATGATGATGGTGATGATGATGGTGATGAGGATGCTGCTGCTGATGATGATGGTGATGATGGTGGTGATGAGGATGCTGCTGCTGATGATGATGGTGATGATGATTGTGATGATGATGATGTTGGTGGTGATAATGATGTTGTCCTGGTGGGTGGATGCCCACCTGTAATTCTACATCCCAGCGTTAATTGAAATGTTCTGTTACTGCCACCAGGTTTGGGATCGGGAGGATGTTCCACACTGCCCTACCAGTCACGATCCCAGATGGGGGAGTATATGAAGGGCGGGGCCGACCCCCTTCTCAGCCAGGACCCCCATAGTGTACACCCTACCTACAGCAGCATGACTGAGAATGAAGCTGTGAGTACAATGTCTCTGCGTTATTGTTGTAAACGAGTGTGTAAGGCTGGAACAACACATACATCCTCTTTAAACGTTGACAAAAGTGGAACATTTTCAGTAGCAACAAATCAACAGAAATACAGAATTTCTGTTTGATATAATTGTGTTGAAAAATGAAAGCAGCTTGCAAGTTTTTGTTTTTTTTCGAAAAAGCCATGAAGCATGAAAAACCTTAGAGAAACAAACAAGCTTTTCCTGAATGATTCCTTCAGAAGATGGCAGGAATTATTCATTTCAAAGTTATCATCTAGCATCAGGAGACAGATGCAATGTCCGACAAAATCAGGTGTGTATTTGTAAAACTTGGGAGAACAGGCAAATATATCGAGGATTAATTTGTAGGTCTTTACCTTCCCTTCTCACCAGAGTTCGGATTTCCCGGAAGAGACCCTGATGCCCTCAAGCAGCCTATACGGCCTTTACCTCCTGCAACCCAGTGCGGATTCCTCGCCGCTGCCAAAGGTAGAGAGCAGCCTTCCCTCTGCCTCGGCAGCTGACGGGGAGCAGAAGGGGGCCAACGGGCGGGCGAGCGATTCGGAGGAGAACATCGATGTCCTCACGCTGGACAACCACACCCAGCAGTCTCCCGACACCAACGGGCTGAACCATGATGCCCTCTTTGAGGGGATGCCCTTCTATGAGTTGAAGGGGAGGGAAGTTGGTAAGCATCTCAGCTTCAGACACCTTACAGCCATGTGGTTCTTTTCTTTGTAGTCTCATCCACTTCCCCATCCAATGCAACCAATGTCAGACATGTTTTAAGAGTGTCTTTTTACTGGACACCTTGTATTACTTCTTGTTACAGCAAATTTTTGTTACCTCCATCACCTTACATATTACTACTACCCCAACTGCTTCTACTGAACTATAAAATACAGGGTAATGTGGGGTGAAGCGGGGGAACTTGAAAATGCGGTGAACCAGGAAGTCACACATTATAAGGTTACAGATCAGTTTGCACATTCTTTGTCACATGGGAAGATGGGTAAATTACCAAGATGGCTGCAACTAGACCGAGATGCAAAATGTACACAGTGCAGTACAATAGAGTATCATGGTATGATGTGGCTGTTGTGCTGTGATGATCATGCAAGTAATGCAGGGAATCTCACAGTAGGACTTTGGGACCTACGATACACCACAAATTTTATCTCGTAATGTACGGTAGAGAATTCAGCCATTGGCTGCGCATTAGCCATTGGCTGAATTTGCGTAATATGAGAGGCTGTTCCGCGCGCAATCGCCATCTTCGTTCCAGCGCAATGTTCGATCGCGAAGCGATTTTTATCTGACCGAAAAATCGGAAAATATCATCGAAATCTGCGGAAATACGGAACTGAATTCGTGCTCTCTTACAAGCGTGATTATCGTTCTCAGCATGGATGAACCAGCTGACAAATCGGAGAAGGCAAAAGCCAAAAAAGATACCGAGCTGTGTGAGCCTAAGGCCAGCTCCCACATTACCTCACATAGACCACCTACAAAGGTGGCCAAGGGATCACTGCCCATTACCCACTACACGATGTATTCCTACTAAAAGAAAATTTGTAATGTTACCCACATTTAATTTATGGCATTTTTTTCATTCAATAGAAACACTCGTAGAGAAAAGGCTTCTAAACCATGCCACTTTGTGTTGTAAAAGCACACAGAGATCTTTTAAAGATAGATCTTCGAGTATGTACATGTATGCTCAGGGGAGTGATCACGTTTTCTGGAGTCACACTGCTGATTTTACTCTCTGCTTTTTCTTCTCCATGGATATAGGTCCCTGTGCGTATTGCACCATGTGGCGTGCGATACGCTTCCTGTCGTACTGTGGAAACTACCCCTTCTGCAGCGTCCAGTGCACCAAGAAGTTTGCGGTGTACAAGCGAGAGAAAGGGGAGCTACTGGAGAAGACGAGCGGGGACCTCAACACCAGCCTGAACAACATCAAGGTGAGGCCAGAGTGATATGCACAGCAATGAGTTTGAGTTTGGATTCTTTTTATGTGGCCTTAAAGGATTAAAGACCCCCTAGTAATGGGAGAGAAGAAGGTTGACCCAATTGAAACAATTATTGATTTGCCACCCACTGGGGTAGATTCGAAAGCCGTGGCTAGCACAGACCTGCTAGAATACTGTAAAACACAATATTTTTGCGGCATGAAATTTTTAGCGAATTAGAGCCAACAGCCTTTTTCGCGGCATGAAATTTTCGCAAGTTGCCTCTAGCATTCAGTGCGCTTAGTGTAGACAAGAACTTTCACATGCATTTTAATTTCGTGAATCTTGGCTGCTGCAAAATTTGCAAAATTGCACGCAAGCATTCCTCGTTTTGCAGTAGAATTGCCCGTCGGCGAATATGTGCATTGAAGCATATATACTCATCAGTACGTTTGACTGCAGTTGAGATTCTTTGGCTCTGTGTGTACTTATAAAGAGGTCAATGATAAAGCTGTGCACTATTTGTAAGGATTTCCAAATACATCAAAGTAGGGCCAGCCTTTGCATTGCATGGTATCCCCATGTTACCGCGGCTTTAAGTCAAGTGCTCTTGAGCAAGCATCATTTAGGCCAATGACTGATAAGTCCCTTTAAGAAGCAAAATAGGAAGAAATTCTAATGAATAAAGGATAAGCACTGCTGCTAATACTTGCAGACTTGAACCACGGATTGAGAGTATGTGGTCTTATCCACGTGACCACCATAACTCCTCCACATTGCCTGATTTTGACATGTGAAAGTGATATAGAAATGAAGGTGCTAGTTTGAAACCTTGCTTGACATGTATAACAGATTATATTTTTTTAACTGTGGGCCATTAACAAGACACTTGTGTGATTATCTCACGTGTGCTCATGTTACAGAGATGAGATTGCTGCTTAAATCCTGGGGGGGGGGGGGGGGTTATCATTTTTTTCTTTCTTTCTTTCTTTTTAATTATTGGTGTTAGTGAATGTACCATGGGATACCTATATAAAGAGGAGCACACTAATATATATACACACTCACACACATACACAAATGTACACATATACTCATGAAACATATAATGCCTCGTTCACAGATATGTGCAGTGCATTAATGAATTTCTCCAGGATCCTGAAAAAACGCAGTTATTAAACCAAAGTATTCAATCCTAATGTGCAAAAAAAAAAAAAAAAAAATTATCCTATAGAGAAGATGTTAACTATCAGCAGCTACACGGTGTAGTTTGATTTTATTTCTTTTTATGATCATAGCAGTCTCAGATATGACAGTGATTTGATATTTTTTGACCAATTATGTCTGTGATCGACCAAAATACTGTAAAACGAGAAATTTTCGCGTGCATTTTAATTTCGCGAATTTCGCGAGCGCCAAAATTCGCGAAATTAAAATGCACGCGAAAGCTTTTGTATACACTACATGCATTGAATGCCAGTAGCAGTACTCAGTAGCAATTCGCGAAAATTTCATGCCACGAAAAAGGCTGTCGGCTCCAATTCGCGAAAATTTCATGCCGCGAATATATCATGTTTTACAGTATACTGTACCTGCTGATTGTGGATTTTCTTTTGGAATTGTGTTCTTGGAAAAGGTTCCTACCCTCTTTGAGGAGCACAAACCGCAGCCCCTGTTCCCCCCAAGGAGGGACCTGTTTCTCAATGCCAAACATTCCACGTCCGTCAATGTCAACGGAGTTGCCAATGGTCACATGACTAACGGACACAGCCAGCAGTTTGATTGGTCACTGTATCTCCAGGAACATGACACCGAAGCTGCTCCCACCCGCTGCTTTTGTCATGTAAGTTTCAACCAGGAAATCAGCAATGTAAAATGTGAGAAGCATAGAGAATGCCTTTACAAATCACATGCATGCTTTGTGTGTACAGCAGTGTTTTTAAATTCAGTGTTTGATATTGATCTCAGATGTATTGATAAATGCCCATACCAAACTGTTATACTCTTATTGCAACTGATTGACAAATAGCCCTTCATCAGCATTAATAACTACAAATCATTCTGTGTTTTTGAATGATATCTATGATAAAAATAATCCGCATACATACACGAGTGGGATTTATTCCCATGATTTTTATCATGGCTGTTACTAAAAAATGCT
The DNA here is from genome assembly GCF_040938485.1 of Diadema antillarum. Taxonomy (NCBI): domain Eukaryota; kingdom Metazoa; phylum Echinodermata; class Echinoidea; order Diadematoida; family Diadematidae; genus Diadema; species Diadema antillarum. The sequence continues at coordinate 1,826,072 of NW_027271035.1, forward strand.
GAATAATCAGTGAATATTTTCATCGATGAAGGGCAATTTGTCTCTCGGTTGTGATAAAAACAACTTGATGCAGGAGTTATTCATTTGAACGTTGTACTCTTGCTTTCCATATTTGTACATTGCTATAATGATAAAAATCCTGCAATATGATCTAGTGCTGAACTCATTCATCACATATGAAAATGTATATCATATACATATATATACACATTGCATATTGTACTTTCATTTCATTTCATTCTCTTATTTAAGCACGGCAACATACTTCAGTCCAGAGACTGTTCTTCCGCAGGTCCGTGCGGATAAAATACAACATAAATATACATGTATCAGAAATGAAAAACTTACTTAATCATAAGGAGAATATCAATATATCTTCTAATCTCATATCATGCAAATTTCACCACTTTTGATCCTTCCAGGCACCTCTGTCTCAAGAATGGAAGGGAAACATGACCGGTGCCATGATAGAGGTCCATAACCGTGACCCCGACGAGTCGGCAGACAGCTTCTGGGTGGCCAGGGTCATTCAAATGGCCGGTATGTCTCCATCCACAGCTTACGCAAAACTAGACATTTAATTAGACATTTTAGGACAGCCTGGAGAGTCATATTTCTGGATCCATAAGCAGGCCCTAGTCTAAGTCTGTAATTAAGGCCAATTCATAGTGGTGTCTTTGTATGCAACATGATGTATACTGCACATTGCTACTGGACGTCTGAACTGTATTTAAGAATTTCTGACTTCTCTTTTTTTGATTTCTCTCTCTCTTTCCCTCAAAGATCATAGAATTACAGAGACACTGGAGATCTATTCATATATAGCATGCCAGACCAGGTTAATATGCATTAACCTGGTCCAAAGAATTCCATACAATGTGTCAACTCATCCTTGAAATGTAACAAACCAATTCAGTTGAAATCTTATTTTAGTCTATGGAAAAAGCAGTATAAAATCCCTAGACTCATGTTTGTATGTGAACTGCATATGTTTTGAAGGTGATTGTCTGTTTTGTGATATGGTGGGAAGTGCAGAAGTACTTTTCTCTCTCTCTCTCTCTCTCAAAAAAAAAAAAAGGTTGCAAGAGTATCATAAGTCTAATGAGAGTTGACACAATTTTTTTGCCGATTAATGTTGAGCACTAAAGACAAGAGCGCTTGTTTGCTTTTCATTCCCCAACCAGGTTACAAGGCCAGACTCAGGTTTGAGGGCTATGGAATGGACAGTAGCCAAGACTTCTCCATCCACCTCCTGATGGCTGAGTGCTATCCGGTCAATGGAGCGGTCAAGATGGGCCGGGTCATGAAGCCGCCCAAAGGTAGGGCTTGGATCGTTTTATTCCTCCTTCGTCTTTTTTTTTTTTTTTCCTAATTGACTGAGGAAGCCGACTCTCTGTGTTAAAATCTGGTATAGGGACCTGCCTTGTGGGAAAAAAACAAAATAAAAACGTTTGTGATTGCCATATTTGCATTTCCAAGGTATGTTGAATTGAAAATTAGAGTGTATTCCCCATGGCGGAATATTTTGTGACATGTTGTTGTAGATTTGACACATCAGATAAAACATGGTATCCTTGATATTCAGTGACAGATCTAATTTGAATTTAGTGAATTTTTGTAAGTATGATGTCTTGCTTTAATCAGTGGATTAATTTTCGTCATTTATCAGTCGAGTGTGTGGTATTGTCACCATGGACTGGACCTTTCAAAAAGACAAGTTATTGATCCCGAGCCTAACTATCTCTCTCTGTTCAGGTGTGTTAGCAAGACTGGGCAGCAACTGGCAGGAGCATTTAGCCAGAGTGGCGCACTCTGGAAGCCCTACGATACCGCTGCCCAAGAACAAGGTATGGATCAGTGTGAGTCTTGGCTATCGCACAGGGATTTTATCCTGAGGTAGAGAAGTATTAGGTGTGGAAAGAGATGAAAAAGGAACAATTATCATACCACATTTTTGAGTTAATCCTGTAATTGCTTCATTTTCAAAATTCAGTGGGGGGGGGGGGGGGGGCTGATATTCTGTGCCTGGTAGTAGTGTTTGAATAATGGCTGATGATTTTATCTGATAAAATTGTGGTGAAATGTTTGACACGATTAAATGACTGTGGTTGAATTAGAAATGTCAGATTCCCGGCCATGCAAAATGCCCCCCTCCCCCAAGGTTTTCAGGCACAATCCAGTATTTGGAAGCATATTATTCATTCTGATATTTTTGCAGCATAGGTTTGAAGGCTTACTAAGGCATTTCAGGGCCCCTCCGTTTTCAAGTGAAAATATCTTCCTTGCATAAAGTCTCATGGTGACTGTCATATTTGTCTTTATGCTATTGGATTTTTAAAGAAAAAAAGAAAAAAGAAAAAGAGCTCTGATTTTCAAGGCAAGGTAAGCTTCTACATAAGTTTCAAGAGAGTTGGCAGTTTTAAAAGAACAACAACAACAACAAATATGTGGCAATACTCCCATGAATACACAGAAGTTACTGCATGTGTTGTTTGCTTGTAATGCAAAAGCTCTAAAAGTCATTCAAATTCAAAGTCAGTCAAACTCAAGTGTGTATGTCCATAGATTTTATCATCGTTGTTGTGATACTCAAACACTAAGTTATCTGTGTTTATTTTCGTGGATGAAGGGCAAATAGTCAATCAGTTGCAACTTTAAAAGTCAGTTGGAAACTTTCAGATTTCTAGCCAATGTCATTGTGAAGCTTAACTAATCTGGCTGTTGGACGTTCAGCTCATAATGTTGTTAACCCTCTGACCACCACAGGACTACCTCCAGTGCAAGTTCAAGAAGGGCATGCAGCTGGAGGCGGTGTACAAGCGCCAGATCTCCCACACCATCGTGGGGACGGTCATTGAGACAGTGGCCAACCGCATCCATGTGCAATATGAGAACTGTAAGGACCCCAGCAAGGACTTCTGGTTCCAGGAGACGTCGCCCTGGATCCACCCCGTCGGCTGGTCACAGAGGGTCGGCCACCTTATCATCGCCACTGCTGGTACGAGGGCACTCTCTCTCCTTGGCAACAGAGAGCTCTTTAGTCGATTTGTGTTCAGACTCATTCTATTTTCCAACGAATATAATCAAAGAACAGATGTTTGCATAAATTGATATAGAGTGAAGATGTGAAACAGAATGAGTTATGAATACAGTGAACAATATAAAATTGCACATTACTAAAATAACTTGCATCAGTTACTTCCAAAATTTTGGTGCAAAATATGTAAACTATGAAAATTATGAAGAAGACACATGTTTCATTATGTTTTAAACAGAGCACTCAAAAAAAAAAATGGGAAAAATACATGCTGCAGAGGCCAATTTTTGTAGGAGCTGACAATCATAAAAAAATTACTGAGTTTGTTGCAAGAAAAGGCAAAAATAAAGGACCATGTGCTCTTTTCTAATGAAATGTGATTTGCAGTATGAGTGAGTGCATCATGTGAATGGAAAGGTATTTATCACAATGTGAATGATTTCTGTTGGAACTCTGAGATGTCTGTGTGTTCCTGTTACTTGTTGTGAAAGGTCAATTAAGTTGTGAGTGTAGTGCGAGGACAATAGTGACAGCTAGAAAGGATCTGTCCCCTTGACTGATGATTAAATTTCCGTTTACTGCAGCATACAAATCAGAAGCTTTGGACAAAGGGAGGAACAAGAAGGGGGGCCCCGAAGATGCCCCGTGGGAGATCTTCAAGATGGTGAGTTTTCGCATCGTACTTCGGATCAGGATCCAGACCCCAAATTAATTAAAGGGATGTGTGCCCAGATCTGTGACATATTTGACCTTAGGGCCTTTGTAGAGGTTTGTGCTCTCCAAGTGCATCTAGGTGTAACTGTTTGGTTTTTGTCGACCCCACCGGAGGTGAGGGGAGAGTAAGGGATCGCCTGCGGCGTCTGTCCGTCCGTCGTCCGTCCGTCTGTCCGTCGTCCGTCCGTAACGCTACTAAACTTAAATAACTCTTTACTCTGGGCTTCAATTGCAATCAAACTTGGAGGGAAGAGGGGTCATACAAAGTTTCACATTTTATAATATATGAAGGTCACCTCAAGGTCAAAGCTCACAGGCAGGGGTCAATGAACTTTAGGGCCCAATGTTAAGTTTTTGTGGCGCGTTTCTATTATGGGTCATAACTTTTGATCCATAACTCCATTTGCGACCAAACTTGGATGGTAGATGTCCCTTGGCGAGTGGATGGTCACCACATGGTCATAGGTCACAAGCATGGGTCAACGAACTTTTAGAGCCCAATGTTAAGTTTCTATGGCGCATTTCTATTATGGGTCATAACTTTTGATCCATAACTCCATTGGTGACTAAACTTGGATGGTAGATGTCCCTTGGGGAGTGGATGGTCACCACATGGTCAATGGTCACAAGCATGGGTCAACAAACTTTTAGAGCCCAATGTTAAGTTTTTATGGCACGTTTCTATTATGGGTCATAACTTTTGATCCATAGGTCCAAACTTGGATGGTAGATGTCCCTTGGGGAGTGAATGGTCACCACAAGGTCAAAGGTCACAGGCAGGGGTCAACGAACTTGAAGGGCCCAATGTTAAGTTTTTATGGCACGTTTCTCTTTATGCCTCTGCCAACGAAGTGGCCGGAGGCATTATTTGCCATAAATTTTTACCCTGTTATATCTCTTTTTATCTGTTATATCCCATTCGCGTACAATTTCTTGTACGTGAATGGGCGAGACACATTATGGCACTTGCCTTGTTAAGCTTCACTATGTTTACCTTATGCGTTGCAACCCTAATGTCTTAGCTCTAAGAAGAAGCTTGGTTTATGGCAAAAGTTCAGAAGTATACTATAGTCATGAGTGCGATGATGCAAGATCTTTCAATGAATCAGAAATAGCAAGAATCTTTTAAATGTCTATGAAGTGGATTGTCCGACCGTTTTGATCAAAAGACGGTAAGATTGAATTTATACTATCCAAACGAGATCTTTTAGTATCTATTGTTGTTTTTCATTGAAATATATAACAGCCGCCGTCACATGAAGATACACAGTTCAGGGTGGGGATGAAGCTGGAGGTGGTTGACCCCCTGCATCTTGACACCATCTGCGTCGCCACAGTGATGGAGGTTCTGCGGGAGGGATTCCTCATGCTTGCCGTCGATGGCTGCGTGGAGGACAGCAGCAGCTGGTTCTGTTGCCACGACACCTCCCCGACACTCCTCCCCGTTGGTTTCTGTGAATACCACAAGATTGACCTCCAGCCACCCCAAGGTTAGTACAGAGTCTTTTTCACCTGTGATCACTTTCCGTAGCTAGTGTCACTGCTTATAATCTGCCGTTTTACACTGTCCATGAGCTTGGGTAGATCATGATGTACTGTAAACATGGAATATTTTGTCACTGTAGCAATTTCTTCAAATTTTATTACTCTGTGACTACTGTAAAAGTGGAAATTTTTGCGGTGTTGAAATTTTCGTGCATTTCGCGCAGCCAGAAACTAGCGCGAAAATAAAAGCACACGAATATTTTTGCTTGCCATACGTTAAACATGGAATATTTTGTCACTGTAGCAATTTCTGCAAATTTTATTATTCTGTGACTACTGTAAAAATGGAAATTTTTGCGATGTTGAAATTTTCGCGCATTTCACGCAACCAAAAACTAGCGCGAAAATAAAAGCACACAAATATTTTTGCTTGCCATACGTTCCTGTGCATGATGTCTTGATTCCGCGGAATTAAAAACACGCGAAACTCTTCTGACCCGGCCAAGCGCGAAAAATTAGTCGCGCGAAGATATCCACTTTTACAGTACCACAAGATTGACTGCCATCTGCTTCAAGGTAAGTACAGAGAGTTTTCGTAACTGCTTGATCGTTTTCCATAGCTAGTGTTACTTCTTACATTCTGAAGTTCACTCTGGCATCATCTTCATCTCGGAGATCAATGATGTAAAGTTGGTTAACTGTCAAAGTAGATCACATATTTACGCGCAAGTTTCTGCATCTAGCTAGAAAGAGAACTTTGCTTTTGAAGTATCTGGATGTTGTAGGCAGAACCAGCCAGGAACAACTGCCGAATCAAGAGATGAATTGATGTTGACATTATTTAGACAATTTTCAACACACCATACAAATCGGTTGTATTTGGATGTTGGCAACATGGCATATGTGTAAGCATGGGTACATGCAACAGCGCCCTGTTGAATCTTAATTCCATTTCCCTTGAAGTATCGTACATTATGATGTGTGACCTTCTTGAGTCTCATCAAAATATTTCCATCACATTTCTGCACATTACAGGCTACGAGAATCACTTTGATTGGGTTGACTACCTCAGGATAACGGAATCTGTTGCTGCACCTATTGAAATATTCCATCAGGTAATGGGCCGGATGCGTAAAAGCTAGCAATTGCTTGAGCTAGCCTGTTATTTGAATCCGTATGCATAAAAGCAAGCAATTGCTTGCGAGTAAAAGCTTTTGCTAGCAAGCACAAGTAATTGCTTGCTGCCCGCAAGCAATAGCTTAGAGACCAAGCATTTGCTTAAAAACGTATGCGTAAAACAGACCTTTTGCTTGTTCTTGCTAGCAATTGCCTACAATTTTCTAAGCTCTGTAAAATGAGCTTGAGGTTTTGCTTAACTGTGGCATTCCCTTTTAAGTATCATTTTCATATTCATAAAAGAAAGACCAAACTTGTGCAGGAGTGGTATAAATCTAGAAATTACTCTTAAGTAGTGTAAGAAAGTTTTTTGTTTCAACAACAGGAATGTCCAGTGGTTAGCATGCAAAATGTAATGAAAAACAGGTAGGATGTCTGACTTCAGTTGAGAGCAAGGAGACCTCTCTCCAATTGCGACCTGGCAGATCTGAGCTACACTAGTAAGCAGTGATGGGAATCATCCAGTACATGTGTGTGTATAGATGAGTGTGTGCGTCTGTGTGTGCATTTATGAGTGTCATTTCATAGCTCTTCTGCTATGTCAGGAAATGTTTCCGCACACACATGCCCTTTCAAATACATGCTGTCACACCAGCCTTTGTTCTTGTGTTCGCACAGGCGTGACGTCCCTTTTCTTGAAAACGCAAGCAATTGCTTGTGCGGGTCAAGCAAAAAGTATAAGCACAAGCAAAAAGGTTATGCATATGGATTTAAGCAATTGCTTGAGCTAGACCTTTTGCTAGACAAGCTTGTGCTTTTGCTTGAAGCAATTGCTTGTTGCATGCATTTGGCCCAATGTGGCCCTTTAACTTGACTGTTGAACACCGGGGTAGTCTATGTTACCATGCTTCTTAGGCACTCAAATCTTCATCTTGAATACTCAGTGTGGTTACAAGCAATTCTGTTTTAGTTTGTAGATGGTGTGTGGTACTCTGTGTGCATATGTCTTATCTGTCTTCAAGAGAACTACATTTGTATTGGTAGTCTCTTTTGATTGATAGTCAATGTTTATGCCAGCCAACAGTCACTCAATGCCCGTCAGATTCAAAATACGAATTTTACTACCATCCCCCCTTCCCACCAGGACTGAAAGAGAAAAATTATGTCTCCAGTTCTTCAAGACTGTGAATTGATAATTAGTCATCCAACCCTGGAGTGGATTTCCACGAAACGTACTTTTACAGTATCTGACGTTCCCTCTACAGAAAACGATAGACAGAGGGTTTAAGGTCGGCCACAAGCTGGAAGCGGTCGACCTGATTGAGCCCGGCTTCATCTGCGTCACCACGGTGACCAAAGTGGCCGGCCCCCTCCTGCGGGTGCACTTTGACGGGTGGGACCGGTCGTATGACCAGTGGATGGACTGCGACTCGCCGGACATCTACCCCGTAGGATGGTGTGAGATGGTCTCATACCCACTCCAGCCACCCAGGATACATGGTATGTCATTGGCCCACCTTGTAAGGCTTGGCGGAAACCACTTCAGAGTATGACTTCTTTTTTTTTTTTCATTGTAATGTCAAATCAGACGGTTAGTGTCATCAGATAAAGGATTAAATAAAAAGCGGATTATGTACCTTGAAGAAGAGAGTTTTGGTTTAGACCTTTTAAGCGTTTAAAATGTGTGCTTTTCTTGCATACAGGCTTTTTGTTATGGTGTCACTCACTGTACATCTCCTTATGATGATTTATTTGAGGTCTGTGCAAGTGCACCGTCACAGCAATTTCTAAGTTGTTAGTTTCATTTTTCTAGTTGTCACAATCCCATGATAGGTAACAATTAACAAAACAGTAATCATTGTTTATGCCAACCACATGTATTGCTATTTGACCTTTGACCCTTGAGAAAGACAAGATCTAAGAAAGAAGGGAATGGAAATGATATGGTGTATCAATTTGAGAGTTTGATGGTCATGGGCTCCACAGAATTTTGCGAGAAAAATGCCATCTGATTCTGAAGTACCGGTAATATGACATAATGAAAGCTATTATTCTGGACTTTATGTTTGTTGTTATATCTTTTTATTCCTAAGTTGAATACAAAGCCTTCTTTGCAGCCCTGCATCTGATGCAAATCTGGCATAATCAATCAATGAACCAACATAAAGTCTTATGCTTGCTGTGCATGTCAGTGGTTTGACAAAAATGAGCACAAATGCTACAGCAGCTTTACGCTAAAGCGCTGCTTGTCACAGGAGCAAATACTTGGGTAGACTTTTGCAAGGGATTGTTCTTCCCTCAAGAGCTACTTGTGGAACAGACGTAGCAAACTAAACTTGACCATGTGTCGTCATTTACAGAGTCGCAAGACTACATCAGCATCACCCCGGTGTGTAAGCCGTCGTCAAGAAGGAAACACTATGCCACAGGGGAGAAGAGAAGTGAGTTATGGGGCAGTGTGTTCTTTATGTCATTGTGATGCAATTCCTTGTCATTGATGTTTATGAAAGAGAATTTAAACCTTTAACCTTTTGTCATGTATAGAGGCTGTTGTTGTTCTTATGGAGGAATTAAGATATAGAAATGAATGGTGCCCTATTGAAAAATGATTTGCCCCAGGCAATACTGAGATCAGATCAAGTGATATTACAAGCAGATAAAACGTTATTGTTCTAACTTATGCTAATCTCCACGAGGGAGCTCATTATGATAAATTCTGTGTATTATAGAGACTATGTGGATATGGTGTTAAGTGTCCAGGATTGATACTGTACAAAGTAATTGCAGTTCCTTAAGTCATCGTCTGGGAATGTCCAAGTTCAGGATGTTAATCCAAGGGTGATGGGTCCCAGAGGTGGTTACCCACGAGGGGGCTGAAATGGGATCAATTGTGGCAGATTTTATTAGATTTCTAAAGTGACCTATGAGAAAGGCTTCAAGACAACCCAAATTAACCAAGAACTCTTGATTTTATAATCGAGGAATAGATCTGAGCATAACAGACCACTTGATGCTGCTCGTGAGGATATCAAAAGAACTAGAGGGAGATTTAATCATGCAGATTCAGTTTGAAACATAAAGTTTTCATGGAGTGACCTAGCTTGAACTAATCTCGCAGTTCTGTAGGAAACATGAGATTGCATTGAACGAGGTACATAATGAGGGTGTTGGATGGCTTGTGACTTAGTGGTGATTTATAGTTTCTTATACAGTGCAATGAAGAAGAATTAAGGATGGAGTAATTGTGTATCACTTTTCATTCATTCCAGGAATGGCACTTGGGCCTGCTTTGGAGAGGATGCACAAAATGCACGCAGGAGACAAGAAGTTGTTGCCTTCGGTCTACTCCTTCTCAGATGAGGAGAACAGCCAGGAAGGGGGCGCCATTCCGCCCCCTCCCAAGAAGCAGCTGACGAAAAAGGTCCAGAACACCTCTGCCCTCAAGCTGAAGACGTCCCGCCCCAATCCAAAGCACAACGGCAAGGGGAGGCCGAAGGATGCATCCACCCACCACAACTATGCCCTGCCCTCATCACGTGAGGGCAGCATTGCAAGAGCAGCAAGTGAATCGCAGGACCAGATCGTAGACGTCACAGGAACTGTTTCCGCAGAGCCCAATGTGGGAGTGAAAGTCGCCGATTTTGTGAATGGGATTGTCGATCACAAGACAACGGAGAAGGGCGAGTTTATCGTGGAGGTTGAAAAGGGTGTGGTCAACTGTGTTTCAAAGGCGGATGCCTCTCTGTCCAGCCTGGACTCTCCACCGCTTTCCGCCGACTCCTCGTCGGGGTCTGTCGGGGTGAGCGGCTCATCACAGCAAGGTGCTCCTGATGCTGGCAGCGGAAAACCCTCCGAGCCGGGCAAATTCACCATGAAGAACTGGTCTCATGTAGAGCACAAGCAGTGCAACAAGATTCTCTCCTCAAGACCCTTCAAGGACTTTGGTAGAGAGAAAGGCGGTGAGTTTGGGATGGAGACTTACAACTTTGAGGATGCCTCGAGCGCCCCACCCGTGACCATACCCAAGGCGTCGAAGCAGGATAAAAAGAAGAAGAAGAAAAAGAAGAAGAACAAGAAGAGGAAAGAGAGGGAAAAGGACAAGGAGGTGAAGGAGAAGCACAAGGAGAAACACAAGAAAGACAGCAGTAGCAGCAAGAAAAAGAAGAAGAGTGACAAGGAGAGGAAGAAGGAGCGGAGGAAAGAGAAGGCACGAGCGAAAGCCAAAGCCAGTCAGCTCTCTACACTCCTGAACCTGCCCACGGTCATGCAGACTGATGATGTGTCTACGGAGAATGTGCTGAACCACATCCTCAACGACAAGAAGACACACCAAGAAGGATTGCACCCAGAGAGGGTTTCAAAGGTGAAATTCTCCATGAACAATGTCAGCAAGCCAGCGACGGTATCGTCGGCACCAACCGTGCCTTCTGCAGTGAGCGCGGCTGAGCACTCTTCCACCAGTAAGTTGCCAACGCTGGACCGGCTCCTGACAAAGTCGTCAAGTGAGGAAACCCCCGTGAGTGTAACTCCGCTGGCAAATATCAGGAGAACGTTGACAGCAGATTTGACTGCATTTGCCACTAAGTCAGTCTCGTCTGATAAGTCATACAAGGTTTTAGATACGGTGACAAAGGAGCAATCTGTTAGCAGTTCAAGCGGTGCCATGGTGGGTTCTTCATTTGTTGCTGCAAAGGAATCCAGCAAGCAGCATTCGCCCAGGCCAAAACTGAAAGAGGTGACCCCAAGAGATCGTCTGGTGAAAGATGACAGTGGCGATGCCGATGACCCCTACCGATTTGAAGTAGAGCCAAGCGAAAATCCTCCCAGCAAATTGACAAAAGACAAAGGCAGTAAACCTCCCCTGAAGAAGGAGAGCAGCAAACAGGGGTCATCCTGCAAGAGCGAGCAAGTCACAGCACCATCCTCCGCGGCATCAAAGTTGGCATCCCAAGCCCAGGTCCAGAAAGTGATCAAGGATGTCAACACGTCTTTGACATCTCAGCATCAGTCCAGCACACTGCCGACCACCAAAGAGCGTGCACAGATGAAAAAGAAGGAAGCGGCGGTTGGAGCAGCGCCCCGCATCAATCAGGCCCCAGCACTGAGTCCTGAGGATGCTGCCAAACTGAGACAAATACAGAGCTTCCTCATGCAGGATAAGATCAGCGACATCCTAGCCAAGCAGCAAATGCAGCGGAAAGGGCAGCTGAGTTCAGAGGAGGCATCTGCACTTGGAGCCATTTCCCCTCAGGGCCTGGCTAATCCCCACGTTGGTCTGATCAACGCACTGGGGAGCTCTCCAGCTGTTAGTCTCCCTTCACCGCAGCCAGGGATGCCACGGATGCTGAGCAGTGCAGACGCCCTAGTTCAAAGCCTCATACAGCAGGCTAGTGTAGCAAACTCTTCTCCCAGACCTCCACCTCCTCCACATCCCGCCAGTCTCCCTTTACATTCTGATCTACAGGGCAGTACCCAACCCTCCCCTACCCATCCCAGCCTGTTCCCAGGATTCAGGCCCCCTTCCAATCGTGACTTGTGCAACATGGTTGCCCTGTCTAGACCACCGAAGGAGTTCTGCATGCCGGTCAATGTACGCTCCCCCTCGCCAACATCCATGCTGCAAACTCATATCAACCCACCCCAGATGTCTCCCACTAGTCTGCCAGGTTCCAGCCCAACAGGATTGTCCCCTACCGTCAGTCGACCTCCTCCGACGTATGGCGCCCATCTCACCCAAGCCATGCGAGGAATCCCCAGGTCGCCAATGGAACCTAGAGCAGAGTTCTTGCCATTCCCACCCCAGGCCCTTGAGGCTAGCTACGGCCACAGCGCAGCCCCTCAGCGTCTACCTCCCCTGCAGTCCCTCCTTGTGCAGCAGCGGTACCCCCCTCCACCACCACACCCCAAACGGGCGTCGATGCAGGGCATTCACACGCTTGGCTCAATAGTGTCTCCGACACACCCACTCTCACTCCAGCCGCCACCACCGCCAGTACCGCCCCCACCCTACAACCTCCACCAGGCTATGGCCAACCAGCGATCACCCCTCCCGAGTCCCATAGGGCGTCAGGGGCACTCCTCCAGTGCCAGCAGCCCCCAGACGAGTCCAGCCACACCCGGTGAGCCCATGCCGGCACCGGAGCAGCCTGCCACGCCCAGCGGTGGGCAATCGCAAACAGAGAAGATGATAAACCCTTGGACTTGGGGCATTCTGGAGGTTGTACAGTTCCTGCAGGAGACAGGGGAAGGCTCTTGTGCTGACTGCTTCCGCAGACAGGTTAGTCACCGGACCACGAGACAACCTCTCTAATATCTGTGCAATTCTTTATCTGTATCCCAGAAAATTCGTTAGGCGAGTGTCATCTATGTAGTTTATACATCACTGATGAAGCAAATTGATTTGAATGAGAACACAGCATGGACTACAGTAGATCATGAGTGATGTAGAGAAATTGTAAAGCATAGTTGTTTTTATATGTGTGATTGCCAAATCAGGGATGTTCCAAGTTTAAGTAGTGATGTAGTCATATGACTTTGATAACATAATATATGGGTACATAAGGTTTGCTGCTGCAACAAATAGAGTGTACTTGTAATACATTCAAGATTTACAATCTTTGAAGTTATCTGGTGTCAGAAGATTTTTTTTACAAATTTTAGTTGAATTTATGTGGGTTTTATTGAAGTAAAGGATCCAAATAGGAAGTCCTGTTGTATGTAGTCATATGACTTTATTAACATGATATATGGGTATAAGGTTTGCTGCTGCAACAAATAGAGTGTACTTGTAATACATTCAAGATTTACAATCTTTGAAGTTATATGGTGTCAGAAGATTTTTTTTAGTTGAATTTATGTGGGTTTTATTGAAGTAAAGGATCCAAATAGGAAGTCCTGTTGTATGTTCTAGATATTTGTGACAACTGTAAGCCATGAACCATTTGATGGTAAGCAAACAGTTTGCTAAATGATTTTTTGCATTACACTCTCAAGAATGTTTCCTGAATATTGTTCTGTCACCACATCAGAACATTGATGGGCAGAAGCTGATGTCGCTGACCAAGGAGCAAATCGTGAAGCTGACGGGGATGAAGGTGGCGCCCTCGCTCAAGATCTACGAGCAGATCGTGAAGCTGCGCTTGCGGTTCCCCACGCCGCCCCCAGCCTCCAGTCCCAAGACAGAGTCGGTGGCGAGGTGATGACGACGACGATGACGGATGGATTCCCAGCCTCAGAGGAACCGCCGCACCGATGTGACTGCACCAGTCTGACGGCCGGCGACACCCCACGGAAGCTGTCTCGCCTGGGGGGTGTCCACCCGCAGAGTTGTGTAATGCTGTGTCCACCTGTCTTTAGCGAGTATGGTCCTCTCAGAGCCACGAAAGCCAGCTAAGATATCTGTTGAAATGTGTGTGTCTATTTGCTCTACTCTCTCCATCTCTCTCTATCTTCTCTCCTTACTTGTTCCAAAGAGTATCATGGACTGTGATTGACAGATATTCAGCATCCTTTTGTTTGTTTGTTTTTTTAATACATCAATTTTATTTATATATAGAGGGCAATGTTCTACGTTAGACACGAGTGCTAGTGTGAAGTGATTAGGTCAGCAATTTCTGGCAATTTTTCTCTCACTTTTTTTGATGTGTATTTTGCGTGTGTGTATGTGGCCATAGTCCAAGAACACAGGTGTTACGAACATCAATGTGAAGGCAACCACAAGAGAAGTTTAGAGTCTGAAATTGTCTTCAATTTCTTTGTGACTGGCAGCTTTTTTAGAGAAGACGGTTCATCTTGTGATTCTCACGTGCCTCAGAGTGTGGTGTAGATGAAGAAAAGACAATGCCATGATGATTTCTGGATGGTCCATTGTGTCCTCATGTTGATTTTCTTCAGTCTGATGATCATGTGCAGTCCATTTTGAATGTAATAACACCTTCATTCTAACCAGATCATTCGTTAATGGATATCTCAGACATTTTCTAGATGATTTTTTCCTCAAGCAAATTTTATTTTCACTTGAAATCTGGTAATACTTATTCACGGTTGCATTTCTTTGATTTTCAGCTCTTATCTTGAATTTGATTATGAAGCACCATCTAAACATGCTACTGTTTCAATCTCTCGACAGTTTAATGGATAACAAATTACTCTTAGCTCAAGGTTGTTCCATGGAATGTACAAAAGCGTTCAATCACCACACTGTTGTTTTTATCTCTGTTGATATGATTGTTTTTTACCACCCTCAATCGTACCAAAATGACTAGCATTTTCACACATTTTCTAGAATGTATTTATTTGATCCTCCTGGTCATCTCATCAATAGGAAAGTCTGTCAAACTGCTATTCACGCTTTTCCAGTGCACAGTAGCTGCTGTAAACTGTCTATCTTGCCCCACAGTAATTCATTTTACAAAAGTATCTATGCATTTCCAAACTGTGCAGCATTTTTATTTCTATCATTTTTTGCACAAACAAAAAGATGAAATAATGGTATAATATGCAATTTGTCATTCCTTCAAAGAAAGCTGTTACCTTCTGTTTGTTTAGAGAACAAATTAGAAATTTGGTTGTCTATTGTGGCTTGTAGTAATAGGTTTTTATAAAAGTGATTCTATTTATTTGTTGCAGAACCACATAAACTCATCACTCTTGGCAGTTAAAATGTTATGACTGCTAGAGTTAAAGAACAAGATGAATGGAAATTGTCTTTTTCTTTTTAAACAATGTATTATTATAATCATACATAATTTGAAATCTGAAATTACTCTTTGCCTAAATAGGTTTTTCCAGAAAAACAAGAACAAAAATTCACTGTAGAACAACAAGTCCAGGGACTCTGGTTTCTTGGGAAACAGTGTTGTTATATTATAGTATTTGCTCCTTGCATTTTGGGGGGTTGTTTCCAAAGAATGATGATATAATGTTTTTCAGTCTCTTTCTCTGAGGGTATGAGACAATGAGGGATAAAAACACAAGAATATTACCATGGTTTCTCTCAACTTGGTAGCGGTAGAAGAATTATGATCCACTTTGTTTCTGACTACCTTTTGAAAGCTCTTTGAATGTTCCTTTTTTTTTTCTGTAGTGGGCAAATAATCTACAAGCATATTTAGCTTTGAATAACTACAGTGCATAAGTGATCTCTCTGAGTATTCTGATAAACCTTACTCTTTAGCATACTCCTTCAACATTTGGAATTGGGAAATACACCTCGACAGAAAGGCCTGTATGAGGAATACATGATTTTAAAAATTCTGATACACGTCAGTAATAAAATACCCACCTCTTCTATAAAAAAAAAAAATAACAGTGACAAGATGACATGAAGACTATGTTTTATCTGTATATTTGACCTTAGTGTTTCATAGTGTTGTCTTGTGTATCCTGAATTTAGGCCGCTATTTTGCAAGGTGCCTATTCACATTGTAGATCTGCAGCGTTCACATTAGCACAAATCTCAGTTTCATAGGGAGACCCTAGAAACTGAAAACCGTAGTTGTTGATTGTCTGACATATAACTCTGCAGTCCTTAAATAATAACTGAGTCCTTGAAGTTCAGCATGCAGGGACTTCATATTACCATTGAAGCTGTTTCAGGTTGTTTGTTTGTTGTTTTTTTCCCCATGAAATATTTTATAGGATCTAAGAGAAAGTCATTTGCAGTTCATCAGTCGAAGACCAGGAGGGCATTGATTTTGTAGACTTTATAGAGTTTCAATGTCTATCTGTCTCTCGACTTTGTGTTTCGAGGCAATTGAGTACTGTATACGCCATATATTTAGCGAATCTAAATTTTTGCAAATCAGAACTTCCTGACGATTTCACGAGTGGATAAATTCCCACTCGTGAAGTACAATACTAAATGGAGAACTGTATGCATGCACCTCACATTCATGTCGGGATCAGAATCAATATTTTTGCATGCCTTTAAATTCGAGAATAGCACCCGACTCGCGCAATTCGCGAAAAATAAAAACTTCGCGAAAAATAAAAACTTCGTGAAATATTTGGCGTATACAGTAACTGTAGTAATTTTTGTGTGTGTGTGTGTGTCTGTGTTTCTGTGTGTGTAAAGAGAGCTTATGAGAGAGAGAGAGAGATAGAGAGAGAGAGCTAAAAAGAAAGAAAGAGAATGTGCTATAGTTGAATTTATCCCATTGGAATCACTGCTGAAGAGCAATGAATGGCTGTTTGCCTTCTCCTGAAGTGTGTTTATTCGATAGTTTTTATGCTGCCTCCAAGCCGGGTGCGGTGACTGCTTCACAGTGGTTTATTCACTGGTTTGTTTATGATAATCATGTGTATAGTAAAATTAAAAAAAGAAAAGAAAAAAACACTGAAAAAAAAATCAAGTAGCTACCTCATTTTGTGAAGGATCGCAGAGTACACTATTACAAGAGTCAGGGAGGTAGGGAATGATGAAATCAGAAATTGGAGAGAAAAAAAAAAATCATATATGATTGTTCTTTAAAAGATAATGCCATGATACATTGTCAGCATGAAGTTGTTGTCTTGTTACATATGATCATTCAAATGTGAGAAATATTAGCGCTCTAGTCAAAAATGGAAGGAATGACAGAGAAAATTTGGTTTATGGTCGTGACGTTGGTGCGTGACAACCTTGAAGAGATGAATTTTCGGATTTTTGTTATACAGTGTCGAAGGAGGGAGTTGGGAAGAGTTTGTGTGTAAAGAGAGGGATGAAATGAGCATGACTACGTTGTGTAATCACGCCACAGTGTGGTCCCATCCATGCATATTTGTGTCATCACTTCTTACCTGTGAGCAATGGTAGGGAAACATAAGAGAAGAAGTCACCAGGAGAAACCACAGTGTGGTCCCATGCATGCATATTTGTGTTTGCACTTCATGCCTTGGAGCAGTGAGAGGAATCAGAGAAAACGTCCAAAGAAGTGCCACACATGGAGAAATAATGCTGTCCAGTAATCGGACCAAGTAATCATGAATGCTGACTTCCTAAAAATTCTTGAGATGGACCATGGTGTGTTTACTTTGACACAATGCAAAATTCGTGAAATAGGCATGCATCCAGTCTTTTTGTCCTACCAAGATTATCCAATCGGCCCACCCCTCTGTGCACCAGTCACAAAACAGCAGACATATGACAGAATAGGAAAAAAACTTCAGGTTGCAAGGCTTTAAAGTTTACCCCCCCCCCCCCCCACCCCCACCCCCGCAAGAATGTATGCATAATTCTTAATCATGAATGAATATAGCAAGTTATGTTTGTGTGTGAGGTGTTGATAAAATATTGATTGTCAGATCACTGCAAGGGTTTTGTTTTTATTTTTTTTTTTACCATAATTATGTTAAGTGATTCATATAGCTTAGGTGATGTTCTCCAACATCAATTGTACTCATATTTACTTTGGAAATATTTGCCTTATGTGTTCCCTGAGATAATGTTACATTAGCAAGCTGATCACAGATATCATGGTGTGTGACAGACTGATTTTTTTGGTTTCCCATAATTGAAGTCCAGAGACAGTTTTATTGGCTGATAATAATGTAGCGCATACCGGAATGTGTTATTACATAGTTCATAATGTAGCTAAGCTCATGTGCAAATTTCCCTCATGGAATTTCGTTTTACTCAGTTAGTCAGGCCTTTCCCTTGTTTTCAAAAAGAAATAATGCATAAGCTTGCCCGATGTGACAATTTATGGAATTAATGTTTAAGCAAAGAGTGAACTAATGCAGACCGGGTGACCAGAACGGTCTGTCAGATAGCGCTGTGGGAAGCATCCATTTCATTGTTTTGCATCGAATGCATTAACAAACATTTTGTTATCATTGCTAAATACTAGACTACCTACAGACTCAAAAGCATTTTGAGACACTTGAGTGGGAATGAGATGGTTTTGAGTGGTGCAATTGAAGAGCAAGAAAAAAGTAAAGGGTGCTAATCACTGAAGAACAAATGTCATGGAGTGTTTCATTTTGATCATCATTGGACAGAAAAGCAGTTCTGTAGATTTGGATTGAAACATGAATATCTGCAGACCAAACGTTACATACACTTTGTACAATATTTTGTTGAAGAAATTGTGCAGAATTTCTACAATTTCCTTGTCGCTTTAAGAACATAGCTTACGTATTGCTCCGTGGATGCATATTATTGATGTACAATGTATGTCCTGTCAACATTTTAATTTATAGTGAACTTTGACTGAACCTAAAAAATATTGTCTAATGTATTTACCTGATTTTTTTTTTTTTGTTGTTTTATAATGGCACTGGTAACTGGACACCAGAAGTTCAACTGAGCACTGCTTTTAATGCATGACATAGAGTGGTTTCTATTTAGTATTTATGCGAATTGCTGTATTTTGCAAATGATCCACAGAACAGAAGGAGCCACTTGAGGACTACTGTAGTGTTAACCCAAAATGATTATTTGCAACATACAAAGCAACATACATAGAAAAATACAAATGTCTCTCTGAAATCTAACATATATGGGTTGTTTTCCTTTCTTTGGGGAGGTTCATCTCGATAGAGAAGTGTTTCACGTCAGAGAACTTATGCACCAATCAATGGTGAACATGATTGAAATTGTGAATCCAGCTGAATATGCCTCAGTTGACCATCATTCAAATCAAATGCTTGCCTGTTCACCATCAATGTACAGTTCATTTCAGATATGTAACATGGCTTTTGAAAAAAAAAATAAGCAGAGGAAAAAAAAGTGTAAACATATTTGAAGGGATGCCAAGTGTCCACTCATTGATGTCCCCCCCCCCCCCCCCCCTTCTGAAAGTATGTACCGGTATTGTGATCCGATATACAATATGTGGTTTCTCTTTCCCACTGAAAATTGAATGCTCTCTGTGTTTTCCATACATGGAAGTAGTTTGCTGAAGAGACACATGATAATTGGTTGATTGACCCAAGTCTGTCACTCTTTCAAATCGTCAAACTGCCTCAGTCTGGGTTTGGACATTGTCATTGTAGGCCATGCAGTGTGCACTCTGTACTATACAACATGACAACATTGTTTTGTTTTCTGAGCCATATTTTTTTTTTTCAGTCTCTCTATTTGCTATACTTCGCGCCAACTAACTCTGTGATCCTCATACTTACCAGGGGACTGTCACTTATATCATTTTAGTTCACTGCTCTCCTTCTGTAGTCCGTGGTAGATGATGCGGGGTACTCCCATTAGGGATGTTTTTTCTTGGACAATGGATACAGCTATGTGTATAAAGATTGAATGCCTTAGGCGACACTGCCAATGGGACAATTTTCCCCCAAGGTAACAGTGTCATTGGGTCAGTTTTCTCCAAGGCAATACTGCCATGGGGACAGTTTTCCCTGAGGCAACACTGCTAGGTACAGACTGTTTTCTCTGTGGCAACACTGCCGTGGGGACAATTAACCCTCACTGGCACAACTGCCATATGCCAACACCTATCTCTGTGAGGACATTTTCCCAGGAGCATACCAGCCATATGAACAGCTTGATATCATGTTGATTCTTTTGCCTCAGTCCCAGGTGTACAATATTATGCATGGAGTCATTATGGTTGCATGTAAAAGTGTCCTTGTGAAAGGTGCATGAATCATGAGATACTGTACAAGCTGAAATTTTCGTGGTGGTTTTATTTTTGCGAATTTCGCGAATCGCCTTTGAACCGCGAAAATAACAACATGCGAAAATAACAATGCACGAAAACAAAAACGCGTAAAAACAACGAAGGGAAATGAAAATCAAGCCATGCCATGTGCTGCAGGATCGCGCCAAAATTATAGTGCCGTACAGTACACTACTAGTACTCTTAGCTAGCTACAGCATGCTGGCGTGATGCATCCTCTTACCATTTAACAGAAAAGTAAGAAGACCATAATAATTTTGTTTTATAAGCATTATAAGCACATATCCATTTTCATCGTGCGTGTTATTTTAACGTCCACTTGCAAACATGTAATGTATCCTGTCCTGCGCTGCGCCTAGCTCGTCTTCAACTTGTCGACTGTGCACGCACATCGCACAGTACAGCTAGCTATAGCTGTTTAAAGTGCGTTCAGTCTACTCTTGCAGCTGCATTCTTGGTGTTCGCCTGTCGATGTCCGGCACGAATTTCGAAAGTCCTTGTAAAGTATTTCTTTTTGATATTTGTTTTACTTTCAAATTGAGAAAGTAGTAGTACTTACACGTGTAAGTTACTTTTAGTTTAGACAACTATAGTTTTTTTCGTGAGAGTTCAAGTAAGTTCAGTAAGACCCTCGCAACCGCGAAATTAACAGCACACAAAAATGTCCTCCAAGTAGCAATTCGCGAAAATTTCAGCTCGTACAGTATAACAGTTATCTTGTTTCTGAGGGCAAACATCGTTCCAGTGATGAATTCTTGGTTGTACTCCATGAAATGCTTTCTCTTTAATGTTTCACCAAAGCTATAATATAGAGTGTTAGATCTGCCATGTGGACATTAAGAGGGGGAAAGAAACTGTTCTGCGCATGCACAAGACCGCGTGTCAAAATTGATCTTTCGTTGTCTTGAGTTTTCTCGACAGTTTTGGGCCATTTTAGCGTACACTCAAATGCATGACGCAGAGAGCTACTTGACGCAATTGTGATGAACAACGTGGGATCACAACGTGGGGGTGCTATTTTTAGCTCACCTGAGCCAAAGGCTCAAGTGAGCTATTGCGATCGCCCTTCGTCCGGCGTCCGTCGTGCGTCGTGCGTCGTGCGTCGTCCGTCGTCCGTCGTCCGTCGTCCGTCGTGCGTCGTGCGTAAACTTTTTACATTTTCATCTTCTTCTTGAAAACCCCAAGACCGATTTTCATCAAACTTGGCAGGTAGCATCCCTAGGGGGTTAGGAACTCAATTTGTTAAAATGGGCACCATGCCCCACCCAGGGGGCCCCCAGGGGGGCCCAAACCCCCCAAAATTAAGGAATCTGTAAAAATCTTCTTCTCTAGAACCAGAAGTGATAGAGCTAAGTTAATACTATGAGTTAGTACATTGATGACTGTAGTTTCAAGTTTGTTCATGGCAGAATCAGGGGTGCCCCCCTTGGGACCCAGGGGAGGGGGGTGGGGAAGGGTTCTAATGGGGCCTAAATTGTACATTTTCATCTTCTTCTTGAGAACCCCATGACCCATTTTCACCAAACTTGGCAGGTAGCACCCTAGGGGGTTAGGATCTCAATTTGTTAAAATGGGCACCATGACCCACCCAGGGGGCCCCCAGGGGGCCCAAACCCCCCAAAATTAAGGAATCCGCAAAAATCTTCTTCTCTAGAACCAGAAGTGATAAAGCTAGGTTAATACTATGAGTTAGTACATTGATGACTGTAGTTTCAAGTTTGTTCATGGCAGAATCAGGGGTGCCCCCCCTTGGGACCCGGGGGGGGGGGGGGGGGGGTGAGGAGGGGTCCTAATGGGGCCTAAATTGTACATTTTTATCTTCTTCTTGAGAACCCCATGACCCATTTTCACCAAACTTGGCAGGTAGCATCCCTAGGGGGTTAGGATCTAAATTTGTTAAAATGGGCACCATGCCCGCCCAGGGGGCCCCCAGGGGGCCCAAACCCCCAAAATGAAGGAATCTTTAAAAATCTTCTCTAGAATCAGAAGTCATAGAGCTGAGATAATACTATGAGTGAGTACATTAATGACTGTAGTTTCAAGTTTGTTCATAGGAGATCCAGGGGTGCCCCTCTTGGGGGTAGGGGGGGGGGTTGGTTGGAAGGGTCCAAATGGGGGCCTGAATTGTACATTTTCATCTTCTTCCTGAAAACCTCATGATGGATTTTTGTCAAACTTGGCAGGTAGCATCCCTAGGGGTCAGGATCTCAATTTACCAAACTGGGCACCATGCCCCACCCAGAGGGCCCCAGGGGGCCCCAATCCCCCCAAATTAAGGAATCTTAAAAAAATTGGGCCCTTATTGTACATTTTCATCTTCCACTTGAGAATGCCTGGTCAAATTTTGGTAGAGCTGTGAATAATTTAGATTAGTGACTGCATGAAAGGTGAACTTGCGATACTCAGGTGAGCGCTAGACCCGCGGGTCTCTTGTACTTTTTATAGGCTGCGTCTTTGTGAAATCCAAAGCTATTTTGCAACATGACACAGGGATAGAGAAAGGTCAATGCAACCATCGTCTTAATGTCCGTGTCACAGATCTAAAGCTCGCTAATGTGACAGACAAATCACAGATTGATTCAGGGTTTTAAATAGTCGAGTTAAGTCTGTCATGGTGTCTTACATCATGGACTTTATCCCTTTATATTATGGGTTTGATGCGTATTGTATGCAATAAATGATCGACATCCGTATATTTCATATTATATCGACACACTTTGAGCTGACATGCACTTGGAGTGTAATTTGGCATTTTCATGTTGTCATATTATTGAGGAAATATTGGCATCTGTGTGCATGCGATTTCATCTCTCCAATGTCTTTTGCACAGTTTGTACACTGAACAACACAGAATGTGTCTTGTAAGTAAAGCACTCTGTTGAAGTACACTAGGACAGATTTTAACTGGAATGAGTACAGTAAGACAGCGATCAACTCATCAGTGCATTTGTATGGCATCAAGTTTTGGTTGGTTTGTTTTTTTTACAGGAAATTGGTGTAAATCAATACGTGTATTAATCCTTGTGTGATACAGCAGTTCTTCTCGTGTGAATGATTATATTTACCAAGATTTCATTACAGAAACCCCATATCACTGCAGCTGGTTCTGGCTGCAGTTCACCATTTTTTGATTTTGAGTTTTCATTTTATTTTGTATCAGTATTCTTTTCATGGTGGAAAAAGAAAACAAATACTCAGTATATGCAATGTAAGATACTCTTCCAAATGTTATGACAGAGATTGAGTACAACATTGAGAAGAGAATTCATATCAATATTGTGTATGAAATATGACTATTGTGGAATGTAATCTCTTGTGTTCATATTATTATTTGCCATGTAATGAATTATTATCACAGGTTTTTGTACATAATGAACTAGTCTGTACATTGATGTGTATACAGTATGTAATGTCTAGTGTTGAATATTGTCCACTCTCTCTGTTGTTTGTTTGTTTGTTTGTTTTTTCTTTCCTTTCAGTTTTTTGAATGCTAGCAAAGAAAACAACAACCAGTACATGCACAGGTTCTGGTGGAATAAAGCAAGATATTGCAAATGTGAGATCGTTGAGACTTTGCGCTCTCCTTTTTTTCCAAGTTGGCAGACATTTCGTGATGGAAGAAGAGGGTGTTAGATCCTCTTCTTGTGTGACGTGACACAATATGTCGGGATGATACTGCATGCAGACTGCAGTGTGCTCCGTTATGAACATGGCTATAAAAAAAAATATTGTAACAATGTAGTTCGAATTCAGGACCCAAAATTGTTACCTGTTCTCATGGTCGAATATCTTGGTATTAAGCAGAGGCTGGAGAGAAAACAAACCCACAGTCAGCATATTTTTGAGACAAAATCATCTACTTTTCTTTCATGGCTTTGAATTTTCATAAGACTGTCAGATATGGTAGTGTATACAAATGATGCACAGGACAGAGTGGATCGGTGAGAATTGGATGCGCGAGTTTAACTTTGGAATTGTTTAAACCCACAAGCGCAGCGAGTGGGTTTTAGACTGTTTCAAAGTTAAACGAGAACATCCAATTCTCGCTGATTCACGAAATAGGCCTGTGCATCATTTGTGTTATAAAATGGGCCCATAAACTCATGAAATACAGAGTGTATCAAAAAGAAAAGGTAATCCTACTTTGGAGGGCTACCATTTCATAACTGTCTGCTATGGAGAGCACAATTTTAGTTGTGAGGAAAGAGGAACTCTTCCTCTTTCCATTGATACCTAACTATGCAGAAAAATGTCATGTATGACAGAGCACATGAACTTAAAAGACAACAATGGCAAATTACACTTTTTCCAAGTTTGAGTGTTATCGTGAAGGAACAATGCATGTCTCACTGAATGGATGAGATCTCTCAATAACAGTGGTAACATTAACAGGCCAGTCTGCATGACTGCAGGTATGTGTTTGGGTTTCTTCTAACATTTTATGGTCCATAACCTTTAACATGGCCAGCTGTCCGATAACGTGGTCACTCCTGCTAAGGCAAACCCACACAATCCATTTTCCCTGTCCATATTCAACATGTAGCTCGCAGCGCCAAACCATGTCTTGAATGCGAAGAGAGAAATTGGATAATGGTGCAGCCTTTGTGGTAGTGACCAAATTATCAACAACAGTGACCATAGGGGGACTCCGACACAGTAAGGTGTGTGTGTGTGTGTGTGTGTGTTTGGAGTATAATAATACAATATGTGGAAACTGTGTGCATGGCTATTGTGTGGTGGTTGTATAGTGGTAGTGGATTGTTTGTGCGTATATGTGTGCCTGTATGCGTACGTGTGTCTGTTTGTGTTCGTGTTTTGATGTTTGTGCTAACGAACTTTTTTGGGCCAAATGTTAACTTTTTACGGCGCGTTTCTATCACAGTATGACCCATAACTTTTGATCGATTGGTCCGTTTGTGACCAAACTTGGATGATGTCCCTTGGGGAGTTGAAAGTCACCACAAGGTCAGAGGCCACAGGCAGGGGTCAACAAACTTTTAGGGCCCATTATGGCAAGTTTGTATTATGGCTCATAACTTTTGATCAATTCATCTGTGTATGCATGAGCGAATAATTTCGACACGCCGTAAATAATTTCTCAATCGTCAGTTGATTTTAGCACAAACGAACTGCCATATGCATACCCCATACATACGTATTTATAAACAAGTACCTACAAACACTCAAACAAATCCTCATAATGCATATAAACCACCTCAACACATTCTTCCATAATATGCAATAACACACACAGATACAAGCACACACACACACACACACACACACACACACACACACACGAACGGACACTCAATTATCATGTGCGCGCGCACATACACACTTCCTTGAAACTTCACCGTGACTTTTTACATGGCTTGTTTGCATGGATGTAGCCATGTAAGTCATGTGTTAGTATTTCAATGACTGTCCAGAACGATATTACCCCCAAAAATGTGCTTTGAGGGCGGGCGCCAATTTGTGCCATCAGCCCTCTGCACAAATTGTCGCCAGGCGACAAATTGTGCAGGGGCGACAATTTGTGCCGTCAGCTCCATGCACAATTTGTCGCCTGTTTCAGGGGGCGACAATTTGTGCCGGGGCGACAATTTGTGTCACAACACAACCAATGTTAAAAAAGTATAATCAATGTTAAGTACTGTATCGTTAAATCTACAAAATGTGAATAAAGAGTAGTTATAATAGAATTGTTTCTAGACTAAACTGTCTACAATTAGTTTAGTGAGAAAAATAGTGATATCTCCTTATATTGTAGGCTTTATTACAAAATTTCTATATGGTAGGATGTTTTGTGATACAACTGACCTACACATATGCATCAAATGTGATAACTCAAACATTTTTAAAATCACCGCTCCCAATGGTAAACTGTACCTATAGAGCACATTGCTCAGCTAAATACATGTACAGTACAGTAATGTAAAATAGGGACTGCTGAATTCAACTCCTCTTTAAAAGTGGTACCTTGTAAGCAAGCTTATTATACGTGGTTTCCGTGTACAGCTGTTCATTACATAAGTATGTTTGATCTACTTCGTTGACATAGGCCGTTTGGCTGCTGCATGCGTACATTATTTCAAATAAAATACAATATTGTAAAAAGTGGATGAAAAGTATGACACAGGATCGAGATGTCAACTCATGCACGAAGAACAAATGTCATGAATAGGAGACCAAGTGTATACATAGTAACACAAAAAATCTTTATTTACAATACACGTATATGCAATGTGTACTTTCAACATGGCAATTTGTACAATGTACATTACTGTGCGACGAATCACGTACAAAACTACATATACCACACAAGACAAGAAATGTGTCATGTGCTTGCATACTGCAAACATACACTTTGAATAGGAATGATTCTCTGAATTTGTATAATGTCTGTGATTTTTTTTTTCTCATTGAAATTGCAATAGAGTAAAATATGAACACAGTTTACAGTAACAGAAAATATTATATTTTATGCTTTCTTTGTACATAATGACAGAGAGAATAAACCCATGCTGGCAATGAGGCTCTAACAGGTTTTGCATCTATGAACCTCAACTAATGGAAGTATTTATCAGAATAAATATTACATTTTTGCAACTGATCGACAATCTTTGCCCTTCATCAGTGTAAATATACACTGACTATTTGCTGTTTGAGGAGTAGCCATGATTTAAAAAAAAAATCCAAAAAAAAAAAAAAAATCAGATCTTTGGCATACATACTCAGGTTGGATTTGAACCTCTGACCCTCTGAATGCTAAATAGGGGTCATATCCACTAGACTACCAAGCTTCTGCCTAATACTGTAAACGTCAATATTTTCGCGCGATTAATTTTTCGCGCTGAGCGGCTCGAAAACGTATTCGCGGGTTCTTAAATTCGCGCTCCGCAGCAGGTTACTTTACTGTAGTACACATTCACTGCTTTCATCCAAAGCCTCTGCTACATAGCTTGCTATGCCAACGTACGACAAGCGACGTAGCGAGCGGCTCGACTGCGAGTACAAGCACTCAAATACGTAGTACAGCTGTGACTCTACTAGTACCGTAGTCACGGGGGACTGTAGCATCGATGCGTGCGGTGCACACATGCATGCTACAGTACACAGCAATCTAGGGTATCGTCTCTTCGCACAGTACTAGTAGCGTAAACATGCCTGTACATTGTACTACGTATAGTAGCAGTATCATCGATGAAGCGCACACAATTCATCCCGTTCAAAATGTGCGTAGAAAATTGTGAAGATATATTCGCGCGTTTTTGAATTCGCGCTAGCCGAGCGTAGCGCGAAATCCGCGAAAATTAATGTACCGCGAAAATTTCCACGTTTACAGTAGCCAGTCCTTGTTCTGATCCCTTTATAGCAAGGGAAAGTACTTATTTATTCAAACTAATGATTGTGTCACATTGTTTTTATAGATTTTTGCAAGTTTACAAATTTGTCAATCAGTTGCAATAAATACAACTCCATGCAATAATCATTAAAGGGATGGTACAGTATTGATGGAGCCGAGGATTTGGCTTTTAACTTTTTGTGAGATACCAAGAAACCACCTATGAAATGGTACAGAGCATGCCATTCTAAAAGGAATTCAAAGCTTATTTGATGAAAATCGGTTTTGGAATGGCTGACACATCCAAAAAGAAAGTAAAACAAAGCGATCGTAATAAAATGTGGGTCCCACACTTTACTAGTATCGCTCTGTTTTGGGTATCTCAGCCAATTTTCATCAAATAAATGTTAAATTCCTCTTGGAATTACATGCTCTTTCAAATTTCATAAGAGGTTTCTCATTATCTCACCCAATAATGTTAAAAACCTGAAGTTTGGTCTCAACCAAAACTGTACGAGCCCTTTAATTTGAAGAAAGATAAAATTTATGATACAGCACATGAACGCAGGAACAGAGAGTAGGACAAACAATAGAGTGCTTGATACAAGAAGATTAAAAACTTATAACAATTCCCTACTTCCAGAATGAAATGGAACAGTTTCCACTAACTTCAGTTTTCACAAGGTCTTGTTTCCGGAGAAAATTTTGCTGGTTCTTTAGAGTGTGTCTCTATAACGCTTACTGTATTTGATAGTCAAAAAGGACGCATACCACACATTATAAAATGGGTTCAAGAATGTAGCCAATTGGAAGCGCTGAAATGAGTCACGTGTGCGTGCATTATTTTCTTCAGGTAAGCACTAAGAAGAGTCTCTCTTCCACCTCCCTGGCCTGACGTACGTCACAATGTTTTACACTAGCAGTGCGCACTCAATCAGTTGTTACAAGTGCGTCACGCGCTACTATACGCGCTGTCAATCCTGTAAACAACTTCTAGTTCGGGCCGCGGGCTGCCACAACAGCCGGCGGCCTTTCTTGTGCATAACAGTACGTGGCGTACGTATACTCTTATACGTACGTACAGTACTAGGTGAGTGTGCGGGATTTCCGAGTGCGACGTGCATAAATGTTTGGGACGAACATCTTCGGACATCTTGACTTTTGAGCGAGTGCTACATGTAGCTGACTGGTATTGACCCACAAAGGTACGTGAATAATGCTGTTAGTTTTCGACCCATTTTATAAAACTAATGATGCACAGGATTATTTCGTGGCGTTAGTGAAGGTGCGGCTCACTCTCGAGTATTGACAACGGTTGCAAACATGCACTCGGCTGCGCCTCGTGCATGTCGCACCATTGTCAATACTCTCGAGCGCGCCGCACCTTCACTAACACACTCTATCCTGTGCATCATTAGTATAATCATGAACTACTTAACAACATGGATGTAACACATAATGATGTAAAAAGTGGTATAATGCAAATATAATGCATGATATATCTGTATATAGTTTTCATCATAATCTTGAAGGGCCATCCCCAAACATTCATGAGTATCTGCATTTCTTACAAACTCATAGGGCTACTGTGATCATGCTGAGTTTCTGCCATATCGAACAAAACTCAACTTTTTCTATAGAATTCATGCTCGTACCTTGGATACAAATACTTGGTCAATGAATGCAACAGATTTGTTGACAACATATAAAACACACATACTACTAGAATTTGTACAGAAATTTTGACAATGTAAACACTGATTTGTGATACACACACCACACATTTAAATTCATTGTTGACGCATGACTGATTTCAAGCACAATTCATTGCACAACTGCACATAATTTCCCAAACATTGACACATATATGTTTATGTGTTTGTGAATTGATTCATGCCTTCCTATATGATACACTTGTGTGTTTCTTTGTTGATCTACATTTCTTTGGGTTTTTTTTAGTTTGTCATCTTTTTTTTTTTTTTCATTGCAATACAATGAACTCAGATTCTTCATTCTGGAAAATTGATGTTAAATTGTGCATTACCCATAACAGGTGTACACCAGCCACACTATGCAATATATGCTGTGCAAACGAAGCCCTTTCGGAAGAACAAAAAAAAAAAAAAATCATGCAACAATGGGATTGCAAGAGTCAGCTTGTTATTGTTTTATTTTGTTTTGTTTTTCAATCCATGCATAGTTTTCTCTGCTAATCAGTGATATGTTGTAATATTGCCCATTTTTTTTTCACTTAAAGAAACCCATGTTCACACAAGCAGCCCTGGGGACTGACGTAATGGAATGCTTAAAAACTTGGAATGAAAAATATGCACACAACACAGAACTACGTCAGCGCCAGCTAAGCACCAGTGGGGTGTAACATTGTACAATGTCAGAGTTTCTGTCATTCTTCTTCATAGTTGGCAGTCATAGCACAAGGATTATTTAAGGATAATAGAGATTGAGAAAGTAAGAAACATGAGGTATCATTGTTGTGTTTCATAGATTTCATCTCCAAACCAATTTCATTTCAAACCTCAACATGTTTACATGAGTGTATTTCTATTTCTTTTTCTTTTTCTAAACAGCAATTGAGTATGAAGTGTAATGATTTGGTGCATTTCTTTGGTCTCTGTATTATAAACCAGACAGAATGGACAAAGAATAAATCTTTGTCATGGATGGGGTCATAATTTTGATGATGATTTGATTCCCAATTGAAGGGATTCTGACAATATCACTGAACACATGTCCATCTGTTGACACACAAAATAATGCAGGCACACTTAACTCTCTTCAGAAGATATATATACAGATATAAGAAACTTTGTCCTCTACAACTTCTTCCGGGGTGTACATTTGGCAAAAGTTGCTTATATACATTGCTCACCACAAAGTCCTCGTAGGATTATATTGAGTTGCACTGGTGTTCCAAGGTCATTATTTCTGTATCGATCCTTCAATGAAATCAACGCAATGTTGCATAATACATGCATCAACAATCTGCTTACCAACTTCAAACTCTCATTACAACAAAACAATCTTTGTTTTTGCTTGTTTTTTTGCCAGTACCACAGTTCTTTGTTTTCCTATTTTCTGCTCAGATTTTTGCAGTTGTATCTGACAAGATCCATTCTGTTAGTTCCCCTCAGGTGTTTGTCATGAATTCCTACTGTTTCTGTCAATCAAACATACAATGCTCTTGCAGAAAGTACACCGATTATTATGACATCACAACTGAAATCAGAGAAAAAGAAATGAATTTGGTATTCAGGAGAACTGGTACACAGATTCCAAGCATCATCAGATTCACAAGTCATGCCCAAGAGCTACGTCTACTCATTCTTCAAATTGTCAAGCTTTGTGGAGTGCGTCGCTATTAAAATACCTTTTGCCAGATGAACTTCAGTTTCCTCTTACCCACCACATCTTAGTTGCTCATGTTCCATCGTTTCTGTAATGCCTAATTAGCAGCACTAATGACCTTGGCTTGTGCAGTGCTGGACAGCAGTAGCAGCACACAGCTGGCAAGATCACTTTTTTTGTCTAGCACAGATGAAAGTTAGATGTTCCTCTGAGCAAGCGGTGTCTTGTTCTCCTTCCCGTGGCTGAAGGCAGTGGACGGGTCAAACTTCCTGCGTCCTTCCGCTCTGTCCAACTTGTCCTTCAACTGGCGGATGGAACGGGTCTGCTTGGTGGTCTCCTCTCGTAGCTTGGCAACCTCCTGCATCACAGGACATGGGAGAGATGGGAACAGTGTATGGAGTTGTCATTATCTTCATTGTCATTATCACAGCATCTTCTATGATAGACAACCCTAGGATATCATCACTGACATCAATTAAATGTAATTTTATCATCATTCTTATTATCGATCCTATGATTGAAGCTATCGGCAATGTAGATATCATCGCTATCACCATCATCATCACCATATCATCATTACTATAACGAATACCATCGACATCATTATTATACTGTCATTATCATCACCACTACTACCATAACCCTTTACATTATCATCATTGGGATGACCAATCATTATTACCAGTGCAATCATCAACACTTTCTTATGGGAATTATGATGGTGCTGCAAACATTTAAGTGACTTTGAATTTGAATGTCAATATTGATATGAAAATATAATGCCTGCTATGTACAATACATTTTGCATAGACTAGTGTGTTTTAGGGCAACTCTCAAAACAATGTTGCTTGATAACTGATTAGGTTAGAGTGACAGAGGGATTGGTCCAAGAGTGTCTCTACCTTTTTGAGGTCGATGTTCTCCTCCTTAATCTTCATGATGTGGTGGATCTTCTGCTTCTGGTTCTGGTGGCCGAGGAGCTTGGCGTAGTCCCGGCTCAGCTTGCTGACCTCGCTCTCGGCCGCATCGTTGCGGCTGAGCAGCAGTCTCCGCTCGGCCTCAAACTGGTCTAGCTGATCCTGGTTGTACAGAAGGGGATGGGGGTCAAGGGCAAAACATAGTTCTCAGAAGGGCTTGAAATTAATCTATTACTACTATTACTATTACTATTATTTATAGTGCGCTTTTCCCACAAGGCCCAAAGCGCTTACAATCAATTCAAAACATGTACGACAGTATGTATAATTGGATAAATGTTATATATACAGCTACGAACTAGTTGCTACTGAAAAGATGTGTTTTCAAGGCTTTTTTGAACACACTGACTGATGGAGACTGTCTAACGGTAAGTGGTAAATTGTTCCAGTGCTTTGAAGCAGACACAGTAAATGTCCTATCACCGGCTAAGGTGCGAGTAACAGAGTATGTGAGACGAAGCGGATCACTAGATGACTTCAAATTTCTAGTAGGTGTATATAAAGTCAAACAGGCGTCTAAATATTTCGGGATCTCCCACCATTTGGAATTTGGTTGCAATACATCGACGGGGTCTACCTAGAAACTTGTCTAGCTGACGCAATTTACCAGGATGATGAGTTGTTACGTATTTTGAGAACAAACGAGTAAAATGATTTCGATTGTATGCATACGACTCTTATTCATGGAGAGTCCGCCCATTCAGTCGTGGGCAGGTGAAACATCACATGATGACAGATCATGCCCTAGCAATCATATTTACCAACAAGCTGCATGCGAGTCACTCTCACACAGAGAATCAATGGATACTGCTATGGCCCGATTTGTTGATTATCAGTCATAAAACATCACACAGCAACCATGATAGCATATGTTCTGAAATTGCAATACTGTATGTCGATATACTGTTCTGGCTAATATTTCACATTTTCATCATTACCCAATTGAAATTGAAATTGAAAATGCTGACAATGATATATTACAATACAATGAGAAAATATAATGATTTGACAGTAGAATATGACGGTTTACTAGGAAGTAAATCTACAAACTTACCTGAAAAGGAGCTATCTTTTCCATGAGTTCCTCAAACCTTGTCTTCCAGCTGAAAAATATGTTAAACAAACATGAGTCATAAGTAAAACAAGCCATGGAATTGAGCTGCAGACATTCAATAGCAGTGGTCATATGTACTCAAAGCTATTTGGAAGAAAACAAGGTGTTACCAAACTGTTCCATTTCCATTAATCTTGTGTCCCCAAGCAATGGCCAATGGAACTATCACTAATAAACTCACTTCTTAGTTTCATAAATTACCCACACCCTGCAAAAAATCCTACCTTACTGATAGCTACTGGTACTCAATCTAAGAGTTTCATACAAAATGCAGATATGACATTTTAACAAAACAAGCTCATTGCTTATTACTATAAAGCACCCTCTTTAATTCTGCTCAATGAAGAAGGAAATAAGGTGTGAATACTTGTGACAAGGTGTACAATGAAAAGTTGAAATGCCCTAAAACTCTTAGGCTACTCAATTAACAATATTCAAGGAAAGCAAAGGTTTCTGTTGGTGGGGCAAGAGGAGTGGGGAGATGGTATAGAGGGTTGGGAATTACTATAAATGAAAAGCCTTAGAGGTAATAATATCTCACTGCAGAGAACAGTTGGGTAGAATAGTTTGAAGTTCATTACCTCTCAGCGTCGTCCTTCAGCATTAGCAGCGTCTCCTCATCAACGCACTGGTGATTGCTGAAAGATTAGAATCATTGACAAAACATACAATCACTATTTGTCATACCAACAGAAAAAGGACTGTCATAAACACAGAATATTTTGTTGTTTTAACATTTGTAAGCATTTTGTGCTATGTAAATCCATTAAAAACAGAAATGCGCTAAATGTTTTCACTTCACTTCTTTTCACTTCTTCAGTAACTGTCAAATGACTTTAAAGATATGAACACCTAAACAATCTCTATCATTAATTGAAATATATTACTTCTCTTATAACATATTTTACTCTGTATATTCCTATGCATATTACTATGTATATTAGAAGGTAAAAGGGCATATCCAAAATGCATATATGTTAAGGCAGTAATGATTTTACTGCATCCTCTGCATAAGTTGTTACAGAAACAGAATAATTATTAAGCAATATGTGAACAGAGAAACAGTTGCAAATTACCTCCTGTAAAACTTTGCTGTTTTAACAAATACTGTCTAGAGATGATAGCTAAGATGTATTTGAGGAGAAGATTGGCAAACAGAGCTACAGCTACTGCACACTCATTTCCGACTCACTCTGCATTTTCCTGCAACTTGAAGGCCCTCTCCTCCAGTTCCTGGATCCGTTCCTCCAGCCGGGCCCGCATCTGGCCCACCTTGGCCTCGTGGTCCTCCCGGGTCCGGTCCAGCTCAGCCTCTTTCTGGGAGAGCCTGGTCTGGGTGTCCACCAGGCGGCGGCCAAACTCCTGTCGCTGGTGCAGACACGCCTCCTCCAGATCTTGCTTGAGGGCCGCCCACTCCGTCTCGCAACTCTGGAGCCGCTCCCTCAAGGCAGCGCTCTCCTTTTTGGCTGAGGCGGCATCACATTCGAGCCTGCTTGGACGGGAAATATTGATGGCAATTGGAGAATAAGAAGTGTGGGGGACATATATAGTAATAATTTTTCTTTCAAAAGAGAAATAGAAGCAGTTATTGATAGGTCATGAACTTATATTGTGAGCATTACACATATTCTGAAGTAGCTAATCATACGAACATATGAGGCTCTGAAAACATTTGTCTTTAATTGACTTAATATGATCAAAGTGTAAGCAGCAACATATCCCAGCTTATCTCTCAAAGAACAGGAAAGACTTAATAAAAATGTGAAACAAAATGATTCAAACTTGTATCAAAACAATCTAACTCCAACTGCTTCAATTCCTATCAGCTATCAGATAATTTCCAACCAACCAAACATTCCATAATGCAAACTTTGCCTGAAACATGCATCAAACAAGATAGATATATTGTACGTGGACATACATTGTACAAGAATGTGTGTGCAAGAATGTGTAGCAATAGATTTGCATGTAAAAAAAAAAAATGGTGGAAATATACTGCATTTATAATTCAAACCATTCACACTGCACACCTGTTTATCTGCTGCTGGCCTGCCAGCAAGTCAGCACTCAGCTTCTTCTTGGCTGCTTCCATAAGCTCCACCTGCCGGGTTAGACTCTCCTTGCCCTTCTCGCTGTCCTTCAGCCTCTGGCGGAGACTATCAGCCACCTCCCTCTGCTCCTCTACACTTGCCTCAACAGTCTTTTTCTCAGATTGTGCCAGTGCAAGGGCCTGCTCTGCACTGCTCTGTCTGCTCTCGGAGACTTTCAGGGCTGCCTGGAGTCTATCTTTTTCTAGCTTGATGTCCTCCACCTTGGGTGGATTGAAAAAAAAGGGGGGGTGATGCAACTTTTATGTGAGCTCAAGGAGAGTGGCATCAAATGATTAACGAAGTCCTATTCAATCTGATCATCAGCAGCTTTATCAACTTACTTGTTCATCAACAAGGATATAAGAGAAGCGTCTTCCACATTACATAGATATTATCTCAGCAGTAGTTGATTAATAAAGAAATATAAGCTTATGAGGCATATGCAGGTCATATACTGACTGTTTAGAACTTCATAGCCTTTAGTTTTGCATGATACAGATGATCTGTACTTATGATTTGATTGATTTGCAATACTAATTCTTTGTATATTGTGTATGTATGTGTAATATGATTACATAAACATCTTTCAAAGTCCATATGACCTTTGACAGTTTCCTCAAAAAAAAAAAAAAAAATTATCTGTGAGTGCTGTTACAAATACAAATGCATTCACATATTTGCCCTCATTTATATGCTGTAAAAGTGGAAGCTATCACGTACTCATTGCTTTTTAATCTGGGCCAACTTTAGTAAACTTTGAAGTTCACAATAAAACATGAGATAGTGATTTTGCAGATGAGAGTACTGCGTGTGTTACTCTTTTAACAATGTCTCAGCTGAGTGCACATTCCCACGTTGTGCAATATTCCACGTTTACAGCACTGATATATTTCTTACAGAGCACTAAGTCCTCGTGTATGGTAATTAGGGGTAGAGTGAAGCAGGGCGTATCGCAAGCTATTACTCACAGTTCCCTCCTGCTGGCTGATCCTGCTCTCAATGCTGCTCAAATCCTCAAGGTCTGCAGTCAACTCTCTCAGCTGTGTCTCCAGGCTCTCAACTTTCTCCTGAAAACAGACAGACAAATACCCAAGCAGAAAAAGGTTAAGATGATATCAAGGCATTTATTAATGTACATCAAATTGTCTTGTCCTTCTTCTATAAAAGGAAAACATTCAGACAAAACCACCATCGGATTTGGTTTCATTTCACACAAATCAAAAGTACATATATGTCTACATCTAAAAGGACAAAATGCAAGACAACCTTTACTCTCATGATGGATTACCCCGTTGAACTAGCAGAAGTTAGATAGCAGAAGATAGTTGGATGGATGCTGGATGGATGGATGGATGAATGACAGAATGAAAGAGTGAATAGAATAGTGAATGAATAAATTATATTAATTACTGGATGAATAACTGCATAACTCACCAAATAAACAAAAAGAAATAAAGAAATATAAAAACAAATCTGAACTGTATGCAACGGGTACCAATGTCATCAACTCAATGCCAGCATTAGTGACATACATCAAACATCAAACCAGAATGCTTTGTACCTGCTCTCTGCTAAGCTCCGTCTGCAGTGTCTTCTTGTCCAGGTCAAAAGTCCGCCTGTCACTCTCCCTGGTTGCTTCAGAGTCCCTGAGAGCTTGCTGCGTCTTCACCTTCTCCTCTGAGAGTGTGTCACACTTTGTCTGCAATTTGTCCTTCTCTGATTGCATGGCTTCAATCTATGTACCAAACATGGATGAAAAATGATCAGGGAGATATACTGTATAAGCTGTTATTTTCGCAAATTTCATGAATCACAGTTGGGCCGCGAATTCAAGAACATGTGAAAATGTACCTATGGGCTAGGGTAATAGTGCATTTACAATAGCTTCATTGTCAATACACGAAAACAACATCTCGCGAAAATGTCTGCCACCTCGTCATTCGCGAAAATATCTGTACGCGAAAATAACAGCTTATACAGTAATAGACATGAAATAAGACATATCTGTCTATCAACTACATTTTATTATTTGTCAAAATATAACCACTCATTAACTGAATTTCAAACTTTCATTTGATCCCCTTTATGAAAAATGGAATTTAGCGATATTTTTTTTGTGAATAACCAAATGGAGAGCTGCTTGACACGTACATTGTACATAGTTGTCAATTTGTCTTACTCTCTAAACTCTAACAGGCCATAATTTTTTTGTTTCTTTATTCTTTATCCCAAAATTTCACTGATCTGTTCCTCTGGATGTTCTGTTTTCATATAAAAGGATTGTAATATCAGGATGGCATTTACCTTTTAAGAACCTAATATCTTAAAGTTCGTGTGTCTCTTTTGTGACCCTGAAAATCAAATTCCTTTCATAAGCTGTTATATTGTAGAGATAAGTAATTGAGACCTTTCCTCGGAATAATGAAGGTGGAAACATTGTTATGATGGAGTGGGAAACAAAATTAAAAAAATAGATTTCCAGTGACTTTATTTACACCCTAAACAAATTTCAAGCATTAATCTAAGTACAAAAAGGGAGTGTACTTTCCAGTGACATTGATTTAGTTTTCCAATACTTGGAAAAAAAAAAATCTGAGGTGTATTACTGTAAGATTTTATACATGATGCTGGGAGACAATGTTCTTCAGCCATGCAAAATTTTGTGATATTTGCAAAAGGGATATAAGACCTTTACAGGATCATTAAACCTTTTGTCTCCCACTGGGCCTCACCTGATCCTCCTGTCTCTTCAGCTTGTCATTCAGACCACAGACTTCCTCCATCTCATCCTCCATCTCACGGCCAAGTTCCTCCAGCTGCCTCTGCAGGTAGTCCACCTGTTCCTGTGGGACAAAAAGAGATAAAAGAGGTGGTTGATCCATCCATAATCTACCATCATTACTGTAAAAGCTGTTATTTTTGCAGACAGATACTTTCGCAAATGAGGAGGTCACAAACTTTTTTTGCGAGATGTTGTTGTCAGGATTGACACTAAGGCTATTGTAAAACTAAATGCAAATGCCTGTTGTTTGCAATATTTGTGTGTGCAGCCCAACAGTGATTCGTGAAATTCGCAAATATTACACCCTCAGGAAAACAGCTTTTTACGGTATTAGTATTTCAAATAACATTGGATAACTGAAGCTTTACTCACCAGAATTAAAAAGAATCTATGGAGATGCTAAATTAAATGCTGTTTGTCAATTTTATGTCCATTGATACTTTTATGAAAAACACAAACATGTATCAAGTACCATAGTTGTCAAAAAGTTACAGATCACAGTCTCTTTGCGGGGCATCATAAGGGTGTCTCAAAGAGAAATAGAATCACCTGCTGCTAAAATGACAGCATATGATACAGAACTATCATCACATTAAAGTTGTGTTACCATTGTCAAATTTTCCTTGTAGAGTAGACTCTTTTGTCTCTCAGCAGCAAAAGAAAATTAAGGAAAAAGCAAAGAATGTGTTTATCTGTCATCTGCCATTGACAAACAATTGGGTATTTCAAGTTGGAATTGCGGCTTTCTGTGGTGAGATTAATTTGATGTGAATGATCAGATTCTGAAAATGATGAAGCCTATAAACTTTGCATAGCAACACACACAAACACACACACACACATAAATGAAAGCAAGAATCCCTCTGCTAGATAAAACATGACAAACTACAAACACTCCCATTTTAGAGACAAAGCACTGACCTTCTCAACACTGAGGGCAGCAGACAGCTGTGTCTTCTCCGTCTGAAAGAGGAGCTGTTGCTCATGGTGGCGTTGCTCCAGGGTTCTGGTCTCTTCCTCCGCCTCATGCTTCTCTCTCTCCAGCTCCTCTAAACGCTCCATTAGCTCCAGGCGAGTTGCTCTCATCTCACCCCACTGCAGCGGCCCAGGGATGGGGAAGGGGAAAGATTCAGTTATATACATTCACAACTATTGGCCCAGGACCAAAGCACTTTAGTTGGGCATGGTAAGAACTTGACTATGATGATCATGCAACTTGCAGATATTCTCATTGTTTCATCAGCTTTCAAAACAGTCTGAATGACACTTAATAGGGTGGTTTCTATAGATTTCACAGTATAAGGACAGCGATTGAAAGTAATTAACAGACCAAAGAATTAAGGAACAAGAATTGTTAAAGGGACTGTACAGTACTGGTTGAGGTGGGGATTCATGTTTTGCACATTCCTAAGAGAGATAATGAGAAACCTCTTATGAAATATGAAAGAGCATGTAATTCTAAGAAGGGTTCAACATCTATTTGATGAAAATTGGTTTTCAAATAGCTGAGATATCCCAAAAAGTGATAATAATAAAAGGCGACATGCCACAACTTTATTAGGATCTCTTTGTTTCACCTTGTTTTTGGATATCTCAGCCATTTCAAAACCGATTTTCATCAAATAAACTTTTGATACCCC
Source organism: Diadema antillarum (assembly GCF_040938485.1). Taxonomy (NCBI): domain Eukaryota; kingdom Metazoa; phylum Echinodermata; class Echinoidea; order Diadematoida; family Diadematidae; genus Diadema; species Diadema antillarum. The sequence continues at coordinate 1,865,357 of NW_027271035.1, forward strand.
CATGGAATTGCATGCTCTTTGACATCTCATAGAGTGGTTTCTGAATATCTTGCAAAACATTAAAAGCTAAATCCTCACCTCAACCAGAACTGTACACACCCTTTAAGCACTGTAATAATAACTATGATTATCACCATTCTCAACACTGTTATTATATCATTATCACCACCTCCACAATGAACATCATCATTACAATCTCGTCATTATGATTTAATTATCTCTGCACGCATATTGACAACACGCTTCGTGCCATGGCTGCATACATATTGCTTCTAACCTTAAGAATGTGTACTGAGAAAAATTACAGAAAAGGGAGAATATTGACATGGGGAGAAGACAATATAACACTTGGATGGAGGGAAGGGAAAAGAGAGAGAGAGGGAGGGATACATGTGATGACAATTCTCACATTCTCTTCCTGTGTCTTCACTCTTTGTTCAATCCGTTCCATCTCCTCCTTGTCCTTCTTCAAATCATCCACCTGTTGCTGCAGCAAGTCGGACTGTTCCTGCACACATAAATAAATGTGGAATCCATTCAAAGCATGTTTATTTTCTTCATCTTTTTTAAAGTCTTGATCAGGAAGAAAACTAACAGATTTCAAATAAAAAAGGATGACAAACTCTTCACAAATACATCGCTGAATAAGTGTGATGGAATTACAGATGTCAGATTATTTTTTTAATCATTTTAAGTTGTTTCCATGCAGGTCTCCTGCAATTAGCCTAAAATCTCTGGGTAAGCCTCTTTTTTTTTTCCACTGGGAAAATGTGGCCTTGTTTTAGCCCTCCTAATTGAGCCCTGCTAACTGCTTCTCTATGAAAATTTTCGTACATACACAGCTAGCTTGTTGACTAAGTGAACATGGGATAAGTTGTTTTTTTGTTTTTTTTAGACAAATATATTCAACTACGTACCATGATCTCAGACGGATCAGACTTTACTGATGTAGAGGGTAGATTTCATTTTTTGCTTTTTTTGAGTCATATAGTATTGATTCTCTGATCGACAAAGGAATTTTGAAAAGTAAAAATGTCTACCTTCTCCATGTTGTAGGCGTGGATGAGATCTTTGTTCTGGATCTGCAGCGCCTCACACTCTGCTGCCCTCTGTTGGCTAATGGCTTCGGCCGCAGCCAGCTGGGTCTTGTGGGTGTCCCCCTCCCAGGCCAGGTCTGCCTCAGTCTGGGCCAGGATTGCCTCAAGGGACTGGTACTTGTCACTCATCTGCCGCAGACTCTCTGTGGTACTAGACTCGGTCCTGTGACAAAGATTGAATTAAAGAAAGGACAACTTTAAATGCAGGATCATGCATTTACAAATGTGTACCAGTATGCAAAGTTCAAAGGAGGTTGGTTAGTTGTGGCTAAAAAGGCCTCCCAACATCATCACATTGATTTAAGATAACAAGTCAATGTGTTTAGGAGAAGGTATTCCTGGACTTGTACATCTGGAAGATATGCTCTAAAGGGGAGTGATATCCAAATATATTTGTGGGAATAAGTGAATGCAGTGCAATATATTCAGAACACAAAAGTGAAGTTTCACAAATATCAGACAATAAATTCGAAAGTTTTAAATCTTGTCAAGATTTTTTATGGCAACAGCTTGTGACATCACCACTGGACAACCATCTGAAGAACATATAAAAAGAATTCAACAAATTTTCATTCTTTAAGCATTATGAAAGATCACTTGACCTACCTTTTTCAGAAAGCAGGGGAATGATATTACCCTTAAAGGGACATTCCAGACGATTTTCATAATTTCACATCATGTAGTACATAAATCGACAACTCCATGTATAGCTTTATGGAATTTATTGTGGTTCTTGAGCAGAGAAACAATACTTTGAAAAACCTTAAACAAATTACACTGAACAAGGATGATGACATAGGAGGTTCACATATTTCAGAAATGTAGCAGTGTAACTTCATTACAATACCGCTTGCTTGCAAGTTCACCTGTGTATAATCTATGCATGCCTTCTACTTTTGTTCTGCTTCCTTGAGCCCCAACTCATGCATTCTTATGGTGACTCTGCCAAGTCATCATCCTTGCTCATTGCAATTTGTTCTAAATTTTGAAAATATGCTTATTCTTCTTCCCAATTATCACAAATTCTGAAACTCTGTCCTCAGTATAACTAATTTATAACTGTTCAAATGTAAAAATCAGAAAATCATCCGGAGGTCTCCTTTAACATATGCCAATGACAAGCCATGATAAAGTACTTATCATAAAGAATGAAATTTTTGTGGAATTGTCTTCATTTTGAGCTATTGAGAGTTAAAGCTTCTGTTTGAAATCATTACCAGAAGCCAGGCCATCCTACAGGTACAATATTGTATCTGACCTTTCCAGTTCTGCCTTGACATTCTCCGCCTCTTTCTCGGCCTCTTTTCTCTTCTCAGCCTCCTCCTCGTGCTTCTCCAGGGTGGCCGACAGCTCCCCTTCTAGTCTGGACAGCTGCTCCTTGAGGGCCGATTCCTGTTCCCTGAGGGTGGCAGTGCTGGCCTCAGCCTGAGCTAGCCCTTCACTCAGCTGAGTTCTGGCAAAATTGAAGCACAGAAAAATAGGAGTTTGTGACTTATTTTAGTGTAGTTTTTTTTTTTTTTTTCAGCTGGAAATTATGCTTTCAGACTCATACATGATATAGAAACAACGATTACGAAAGAAATGTTCTGCTTATTTGTGTACGATGCCTGTAAGTAAAACATACTTTGCACAAAGACCACAGGATGCTGACAGAAACTGACAATAAGTAGTCCTCCCTCCAGCTGTCCCTATCAGAACATATCCAGTTAGTTGTTTTCACACATGGGATTTTAGCCAGCTGTGTATGATGTCAATCTCCAGGTCATACATCCATGTAGCTCTCTGATTGTTTTCTAAACATCTACAGAAGAATTATTCTGATGTCTGACTTGAAAGAGAGACAATTTCTTTGAATCCTTAAATCAATTTTAGGCAATGATGCCCTCGGGCTCATGTTTACCCCAAACTAAGAGATGGGGACAATGCATACTCCGCCAGTTAAGGTGTTGTTGAGTTGATATGCAATAGCGCCATCTATGATAATAAGCAGTATAACTGTGACTTGTACCACTACCATGGTTCGTTGAATAAATGCTCCTCCAAGTATCAACAAACTAACGTTGTGTTTCTCCTTAATTGCGTGGTGGCAGCGCTGGAATACTACCCACAGCCTAAGTTAAATCTTGCCCATCACAGGAAGAAATTCTGCTGAAATAAAACAGCCAAGTCCACCGTAAACGTAAGTTTTTACTTAGGACTTCAATAGCAACTAGTTTGTTTGTACGGTACAGTCCCACACACCCACAATGGCGTGTGCTACGGCCAAAGTGCCAAAGCAATGGTGCTTGGGTAAAATAGAAACCATCACCTCGTTTGAGAGTTGGAGACAGAATCTCCTGTACACCCTAAATCTCGACCAGCACTTTGCACCCTTCCTAGGCGAGTCAGTGACATGGTCCAAAAAGACCAAGACAAATCCTAATCGGGGCTTTGTTGATGACACTAGCTCTGTCCCCACAGATTCTCGCAAAACAGCTCAGCAAAAGGCTGTCATGCTTGATTTAATGCTAGGACAGATTGCCAATTTCTGTCCTGTGATTGCGAGGAACTGTATAGTCCGCAGTTCCACTTCCCTCAATGACATTTGGTCGAAAATTCGTCTCCATTACGGTTTTCAGTCTACCGGTGCCCATTTTCTTGATTTTTCTAACATCAAGTTGGAAAGTGATGAACGGCCAGAGGACTTGTACCAAAGGATACTTGCCTTTGTAGAGGACAACCTGCTGACCTCAGGTGGAGGTATTACTCACCATGGCGATACCATTACAGAAGACGAAGAGCTCACTCCAACTATCGAAAATTTCATAGTGTTGCATTGGCTCCAATTGCTTCATCCTGATCTCCCCCAGCTAGTCAAACAGCGGTACGGCACAGAGCTCCGCTCACGTACCCTTGCTTCTCTTAAGCCTGAAATATCTCAGGCTCTCACTAGTCTCCTTGAGTCAGTTGAGTGTTCTAGGGCCATGCGTGCCGCTGCCCTTCCTCCGCGCAATCGCAATCAATCTAACCCTAGGCGCGCTCAACCACAATCTCGTGTTCGACCTCGCGCTAAGCCTGCTAGGTCATGCCCCCTCTGTCTCCAGGCTGGCCGCCCCAGCAATCACTTTCTTAGTGTATGCCCCTACCTCCCAGAATCTGATAGGCAGTACATGGCTAAAGCCCGCCAGGTTGCTAAGATTTTTGATAGTGATGAGATGCTTGCGGATGACATTGAACCCCAGGACACTCAGGTTGACCCAGATGCGGTGTCTGGGCCAGACTCCAGAGACTCCCCTGCTACACTCCGTGTTCAGGTGCGTCAGTCTCCTTACTTTGACGCTTTTTACAATCATCATGTTGTTCGTGTCACTGTTGACAGCGGTGCAACTGGGAACATGATGCGGGCCTCTACAGCACATGCACTAGGATGTATTGTGGCTCCCACATCCCAGTCTGCCCACCAAGCCGATGGATCATCCCCCTTGGAGGTCGTTGGTGAAACCCGTCTCACGTTGTCTCGTGATAGTCATGTTTTCCATTTTGAGGGCTTGGTTGTGGAGAATTTGGATGTTGAGGTCCTTGCTGGGACCCCATTTATGGAGCGCAATGATGTGGCTATTCGACCAGCTAAGCGGCAGATATCATTGGATGATGGCACTGTGTACTCCTATGGTTCCACTGGGAAGTCAAAAGTTGGCCATGCTGTTAGGCGTGCCCACGTTCTCCGAGCTCCTTCTAAAACCATGACTCTCTGGCCAGGAGAATTCCTTGAGCTTGCCTTGCCTCCCCAGTTTGCAGATGAGGAGACCTTTGTGTTAGAGCCTCGCACAGACTCTCCTCCTACTCCCTCCCTCCCAGAATTTTTCCCGGTTCCCCAGGTGGTCCCGAGTATCGCTGGTAAGATCCGCATTCCCAATCTGTCTGAGGCGCCCTGTATTATTCGGCGCAATTCGCATTTGTGTCAGGTCAGCCCCATGTGTATGGAGGATACAGGTCTGTCTACCCCACCCATCACAGGTCGGCTTGCAGCGCCCCCCACCCCGCCCCGTGGGGAAGGCTCCTCTGCCCAGTCTGCTGAATCAGTGATTCTCGATCCAGATGGGATTCTCCCAGCACAGACTAGGCATGCTTTCCAGGCACTTCATGCCAAGTGTGACAGTGTGTTTAGCTCCTCTTACATGGGTTATAACGGTGCTTCTGGACCATTCCAGGCTGTTGTGAACATGGGCCCAGTCCAACCACCTCAACGCAAAGGGCGGCTCCCCTTGTATTCCCATGACAAGCTTGTCGAGTTGCAGGATAAATTTGATGACCTGGAGAAACTTGGTGTTTTTGCTCGTCCAGAGGATATTGGTGTCACTGTTGAATATGTCAACCCATCCTTCTTGGTCAAGAAACCCAATGGCGGTCACCGGCTAGTCACAGCCTTTGCTGATGTAGGTCGTTATTCCAAGCCTCAGCCCTCGGTGCTCCCTGATGTTGATTCTACATTGCGTAAAGTTGGTCAGTGGAAGTACATTGTTGCATCAGACCTTGCCAGTGCATTCTATCAGATACCCCTTTCAAAGGAGTCCATGAAATACTGTGGTGTTGCTACACCCTTCCGAGGTATCCGGGTATACACCCGTTGTGCCATGGGTATGCCAGGCTCTGAGACTGCCTTGGAGGAAATGATGTGTCGCGTGCTTGGAGACTTGTTGGTTGAAGGCGTTGTTGTCAAGTTGGCAGATGATCTGTACTGTGGTGCCGACACACCACAATCCTTGCTGCAGAACTGGTCGCGGGTACTGCAGGCCCTAGCTGCCAATGGCCTTCACCTGTCCCCGACCAAGACTACTGTCTGTCCCAGGACTACAACTATCCTAGGGTGGATCTGGTCTGAAGGAACCCTCCGTGCAAGTCCACACAGGATGACAACATTGTCAACCTGCTCCCCTCCTACTACGGTGAAGGGCATGAGATCGTTTATTGGCGCGTACAAGATGCTTGCTCGTGTGCTCCCCAGCTGTGCTTCGTACGTGAGCCCCCTTGACGATTCTATTGCTGGCCTAAAGTCTCAAGACCGCATCCACTGGACAGATGAGTTGCATGGTGCATTCACCAAGGCTCAGTCCGCCATTCAGTCTTCACGGACTATCACTCTGCCACGCCCCTCTGACCAGTTGTGGATTGTCACAGATGGGTCAGTCAAGAAACATGGCCTCGGTGCCACCATGTATGTGACAAGAGATAAGAAACCCCTTGTGGCTGGTTTTTTTAGTGCTAAGCTGCATGGCCGCCAAGTCACCTGGCTCCCCTGTGAGGTGGAGGCATTGTCCATCGCCACTGCCACCAAGCATTTCAGCCCGTTCATTATTCAGTCACATCACCCTGTCTGTATCCTTACTGACAGCAAACCATGTGTTCAGGCCTATGAAAAGCTGTGCCGTGGAGAATTTTCTGCTAGTCCCAGAGTCTCTACATTCCTAACAACTGTGAGTAGGTACCAGGTATCCATTCGCCATCTAGCTGGCTCTGCGAATGTACCAGCTGATTTTGCCAGTAGGAATGCTCCTCCATGTCAAGAGCCCAAGTGTCAGATTTGCTCTTTCATTGCTCAGTTGGAGGGCGCCACTGTTCACCGCAATACCATAGACGAAGTTCTGTCTGGACGTACACGCATGCCATTCACATCCCGCAATGCGTGGGCACGGATTCAATCTGAATGCGCAGACCTCCGTCGTACACATGCCCATCTCAAGCAGGGTACCCGCCCTTCAAAGAAATTGACGGATATTCGCGATGTGAAGCGTTACCTACAGGTCGCTACCATTGCTAGTGACGGCCTCCTTGTTGTCCAGCAAGAACGCGCGTTCCAGCCACGGCAAGAGCGTATTGTAGTTCCCCGCAGGGTGCTTCCTGGCATCCTCACTGCCCTCCATCTCCAACTGAGTCACCCTACCCCACACCAGCTCAAACAAGTGGTGTCTCGGTATTTCTACGCCTTGGACCTTGATGCTGCCATTCAGCAGGTAAGCCTAGGTTGCCACTGCTGTCTCTCACTTCGGAATGTGCCTCATGCTGCCACACCCCAATCCACAAGTGATCCGCCATGTGTGGTTGGTGTATCATTTGCAGCAGATGTCATCAAGCGTGCACGACAGCTCATATTCGTCATCAGAGAGACAGTGACATCGTATACCTCATGCATGCTGATCCCGGATGAACGTGCTGGCTCCCTCCGCAATGCTCTACTCCATTTGTGCCCACCTTTACGACCGCTAGAGGGCCCTCTTGCTGTAGTGCGCACAGATCCAGCCCCGGGCTTTGCAGCCCTCCGGAATGATGAGTTGCTTCGTAGACAGGGGATTACCCTCGAACTTGGTCAACCCACAAACGTCAACAAGAACCCTGTCGCTGAAAAAGCAGTACGGGAACTGGAAGACGAACTACTCCGTGATGATCCACATGGTGGCCCAGTTACCCCCCTTGCCCTTGCTTTTGCTACAAATCGCCTCAACAGTCGGCTCCGTGGTAATGGCCTATCTGCTCGGGAGCTTTGGACTCAACGTGATCAGTTCACAAGTGAACAGATCCCTATCAAAGACCAAGATATCATCATGACTCAACACAACCGACGTCGTGCTAATCATGCTCCAAGTGTCAAGTCAAAGGCACCCACACGACCGCCCCCTTCACCAGACATCACCATTCACGTTGGTGATCTTGTCTATCTCCGCACGGCTCGCTCCAAGATGCATTCCCGACCCCGCTACCTCGTTTGTAGTGTTGAGGATGAGTGGTGCAACGTTCGCAGGTTCGTCGGTAACCAACTTCGGTCCACATCTTACCGTGTGCGCCGTTCTGACTGTCTGAAGGTTCCGTCCGATGTCCCCACTTTACCTTCTCGGTCCCCTGAATCTGATGGTGATGATGTGAGCGACCTACCCAGTGTTGATGCAACAGATCAAGCGAGGCCCCCGCCACATCCTCCTGAGGTTTCTACAGTAGCGGATGATCACATGCCCCCTCTGCATCCCAGTGCTATCACTTCGGTGCAACCTGACCTCCGGCCACCGGAGCCCCCCGATATCCCACATGAATTGTCTACCCCACACGATGAACCTATACCCCCACCAGCTCCTCCAGACAATTGTCAGACACCTGGTGTGCCCTCACCTAGCCGACGATATCCCCATCGCAGCCGACATGCCCCGCCTTACCTCTCCGATTATGTTCTCGAATAGATCAGTGCCTCGAGGCCCCCCCCCCCGCCCGGTTTTGTTCGTCAATGACATACAATGTAGTCTGAACTTTGTTGTTTTACACTATCATGTGACAACCCATGTACAGTTTGCGTAGTAACTAGTGCCTGGTGCTCATTCGATCCCCCAGCTAGTAATTTTTTTCAAGGACTGTAATTTTTGATAAAACATTTGATGTTATGTTTCACATGTACTATATACAATGTACATTCATTCTTTTGTTGTTTAATAGGTCATCCTGATGATATGTGCTAGCTACAGGCATATTTTTGTTCTATGGGGAAACTCTTTATATCAAGGTCCTCCAAGGAAGGAGACTTCTTTTTATTTGTTTTATTAGGTTGTCTGACATCATGCAGATTATGTGTGTTAGCTACTGGCATACAGGGGAAATCTTTATGATAAGGTCCTTGGGACCAAGCTGTTTTGTTTGTTATCAGATATTGTACGATGCTAGTCAAGGCGAATTGTGCTATTGTTCCCAAGTGCTGTATAGTACGATTTTAACAGTCAGTTTATATTGTATCTTATACAGAGTATAATGTTTCACACATGTCTTTTATAATTGTTCATGCATCCCCCTTTTTCTAATCACATGCCTTCTTTATTAGATACACGTATGTCGGTATATTTTTAGTCTGTCACCTCAGTTTCTCCCATTCCTATGGTGCCAGCTTTATTTCTCTTTCAATTATGATTAATCCACTTTATATTCATGTTTGCCCGATGCGATCAGATGTCTTATCAATATTGTCAAGGTTTGGAATTTTTTTTGGTTGCACTAGTAGGTGATGTCACAGATAACAAAAACAAAAACAATGATTTGTTTTGTTTTGAGATTTTGTTTATAATAATTGTTTGAGCAGCAGTAGTAAGGTATATTTGTATATGAAAGTTGATACAATGTAGTTTTTATGATACCGAGAAATGGCTATTTGTGCAGTGTGATGCTTGCAAAACATATTGTTCCCATGTTGAAGATTGTAAGCAGTTATTTCTTAAGATACAAGGTGTGATATTGGTTTTTTGTTACCCTACATGTAAGTCATTTATGAACATAGGTACATGTATATGTGTGTTGATTTATGATGTTAATTGGAGAAAGTATAGTGTAAAAGTTTTGTTTATTTGTTAGGTGACTTAAACATATATTTTATAGGATTTTCATATTGTGTTTGCTCTCATGTCACTATAAGTTTGTACTGTGAAGTTAGGTAAGTGTTGCGGTATGTAAAACTGTTAATTTTTGTATAATTGCTGCAAGGAGGAAAGAAGTGATTACGCCAGTTAAGGTGTTGTTGAATTGATATGCAATAGCGCCATCTATGATAATAAGCAGTATAACTGTGACTTGTACCACTACCATGGTTCGTTGAATAAATGCTCCTCCAAGTATCAACAAACTAACGTTGTGTTTCTCCTTAATTGCGCTCTTTCAGGGATATATAACTAGTATCCCGTCTGATACGGCCCCTGGCAGGAAAATATTCTATGCAGGCCAGTCACAGGAAAGAATTACGAGGCATCCTCACTTTATAGGGCAACAAGCATATTGTGCAACATCCCAAACTTACATGTACTTGCCCCAATGGGGGCAAGCAGAATTCTGAATTGTGTGTAGAGACCAGTCATGTATTTGACAGAGACTCACTTTTCTTGTTCTAGGGTTGAAACGACAGCCATTGAAGTGTGGAGCCTGGACTCTGCATCAGACAAGTTGTGTCTCAGCGACTCCTCCACCTTTTCACAAGCCTGGGGTTGCACGTACATCAAACAAGAAGTATTATTCATGAATCCACTCATGGAATGTCAGTGCATGACTGGTATTTAACTTAACAAAAAAACAAAAATATAAAAACTTATGCACAAGCATGACCAAGGAAGTGAATATCAAGTCATATTTGTTCAAGATAAAACATGCTACATTTATGAATTCACTCATAACATGGAAGTACATAGCACTTAATGAAAAACAAACACTACATAATGCACGTGTATAGCTCGCAAGGGAACTGAGCACACTACACAATTGTTTTGGCCTTATTCAAGTGTTTTTTTTTTCATAGTATGTCTGCTCTGCATAACAAGCTGCAAATCAACTGATACATTTCTGAGAAGAAAAAAAAAACTACACAAACAGCAAAAATTTAAACATTTTATTTCTGACCATGAAGGGAGTAAGTATGAAATTACCTGACATTGATCTTCAAGCTGACCAACATTTTCTTGCAATTGTCTGTTTTCTTTTCTGAGACAGTCAACCAGTTCTGTGGAACATATCAATACAGAAATAATATCAAAACATGTCTGTGTCAAGTGTGCAATTGTACTATAAAGATATATATCACCACATATATGTCTCAATTCATATAAAATCGGTTGTAATAATCTTCAAGTCTGAAGGATGCAGGACTATCAAAAGAAGAAGACTACCAAAAGAAGAAAAAGCCAAATTACATAGATGTCATAAAAGAGTCTGCATCTTATGTGAAATTCTATCAAATGTAATGGGCATAAATCCCTTGTTTTCATAGAGATGGCACTAGCTAAGTTTGTAGTGATCCATCAAAATTGCAAAATAGTCGCAAAAGCCTGAGAGCTGAGTCAGCCTCACACACTTTCGCTATACTCTGAATGAAAACAATTAAGAACAAAATGCCAGATAGGTCTCTTTACACATGACTGTTTAGGACCTCATTGCGTAATATGCCTCAGCTGGAAAAACAAAAATGATAAAATGCAAGTTTCAAATAAAAGCTTCTGAGCAAATACTGATCATTTGTTGTGATTTCTTACTTTTGGGGATCATCTGAACCAGTAAAATATTTAAAAATTGTTATACCAAACCTAAGGGTGGTTATACCATAATTAATACTCACCTTGCAGCTGTCTGATTTCATCCTCAATGCTATCGCCATGCTTCCTGATTTCCTCATTAGTTTGCTCTGTAGGGTGTGAGAGCATCATACCATTCAGTGTGTATAACATTTAGTCTGTATAAGTACATTCAATACTCCTCTTCTTCATACACATCTATCAAGCATAATCTCACAAACAAACAACAAACATAATACTAGTAATCCATCTTTTTCTTTACTTGGAAAATAGATCACACGTCAAGATAAATGTTGATGTGTCCAACAACAAACCATTATTGGGGAAAACCTAAACCAGCCGAGACATTACCATGGAATTAAACAGAAAATTTGCATACAAGCATGGATATATTCATGGCGTTCAGTAGCTGCATGTGTTTCAGACCAACTTCCAAGGTAAATTCAACAAACACATAATATAATCCAGAAGACGACATGTTTGTTGTTGTTTAAACTAAATCAGTTTGATTGCCAATAGGATCAAGAATGATTTGCATGTATGTGAATTGGTCACTCTGTCACAGTAAGTGAAATGAGAAAAGGTACTTTACTTTGGGGTTTTTAGGTCATGTACAAGTTCCGCATAGCTTGTAACACGGCAACAAACTAGTCATTATCCTCACATACTGTGGTAACAATTCTACTCTTCAAATAGCTTTGTGAAAATATGCCTCTATATAAAATTGGAAAGCACTGAAGGGACATAAGATTCATCAATAGAATCCATCAAGTGCACAATTAACAGTGCCTTTTAGGCTGATGAAACTCACCTTTCAAAGGTACCTGATAAATATTTCCTGACTACCATCTAATCTAGCAGTCGAGTTCTCCTCTCATTTTTGCATCTGTAATCTTGTCCTGTATCCACTAGTCTTTTGGATCTTTTTTCTTTGATGATTTCAGATTAATTGATACATGTCATGCTCCATTTCAATATTGGGATCACAGATTCAACATTCAGACACAATTTTGTCTCTGTATGATAATTCTCCAACATTTTTTTTCACTTTGTGCAGAAACAGTTCCTCAGTTTTTGAGTGCATGTGTTAGATGTAGACAATACAAGAAAGAAGAGAGTAAGAGACAAGGAGTAAACGGTGCAGTAGTACATGGATGATAGCTGGTAGTATGCTTTACTGTAAATAAACATGTCATTCTAAAATCAAAACTAAAATAAAACTAATCGCGATATGGCTGAAAGATTCAATTGGCTTGATTACAACCAACTCTTTACCAATGATCAAATGTTGAAACTATATTGAAAGCATGCATGCTTCTGTTAAGCAAAAAAATGTATTTTCATGTCATATTATAGCTCACCTTTCATTGCCATTAGTTTTATGCCATGATAACTGTATTGTATTAATCCATAAAAACATTATCTTTGTGACAGCATTGCAGTGTGTTATTGCTGTTAAATTTACAATCCAAGAATGCCAAAATTTAAAACACTGAAGCCATTATTTTGTTTTAACATGCAAATATCAATTTCTATTGACTGCTGGAGCATACATCATAACTTTGATTAATCAGTGGCATGATACTTTATGAGGAAATAGACACGGATACCTAGCTCATTTGCTGAAGAAGAAAAATGTGTAGGGGTAGAATTTGACCTTGTATTAGTCATAGGATACTTGTATATCACTGAAGTCATAACCCTGTATGCAACATATAACATCCTTTCTATAGCCATGTGTGACAAGAGAGTGCCTAGTCTAGAATATTATTGTTGAAGTGAGGATGTTGTTGAAAATTCATTTTTGTAACCTCGACATGGCAACCCGATTTTTATCAGTGGTTGTGAATGCAGATTTCAAAATGACAAGAGTTCAGACACTGAAATGTGTGCTAAATTCAAGATTATTCTTTATTTACAATCTGATTCTGTGATATGTGTATGACTTGAGTGGTACAGTTTGTTTAAAATCACCAGATATTTCAGACATTCGGGTGTAAGCATGACCAAAAAAATGTTGTTTCAGAAATGACATTGCATATGACTACATGTCTATTGATAAAGGGTGCTGCCAGCATCAAGACGTGGCAAAAAGTCATTTGCAACTATGATTGCTTTTGTTTTTTGATGAATTCAGAGTCACATTTCTTCTGATTATGCATCTATTTCATAAATTCCTTTATAGTCTCTTGCAGTTGAAACTGTTTTATTCTGGATTATGTAATATTGTAACATGGATCTCCTTGAGCAGCATGGCTTAAATCTTTTTTTCCTATGTCAATAAATGATTGTGAACCAAAATGTAATGAAAAAAAAAAAGAGAAGAGGGGAGAAGAATAAAACAAAGAGGAAAGTGAGCAAATAATAGCAAACAGAATGAAGGTGGTTGATAAACACAAATAAGAAATGACAAGCAAGAAGCAAGAAATAGAATCTACAAAAATGGAGAAAATAAACGCTTGAAAGGGGAAACAGGAAATGTATTCCTAGGAAACCTTACAATAATGACAAACTTGGTTTGTTTGTTTTTTTTTGCATGTACATGAAACCGACATCCTATGAGGAAAGAAGTTTTTACTGAAAATATAGTTTATACAGTATCATCAGTGTGACAACTTCTTAAACATTTATATGCATAAATTCAATCTACAATGATGAATTAAGAAGCAGGTTTCTGTGACAAAACACTGTAGGAGGTCAGTTTGAAAATGTATCATTAGGTTGATCATGTCTTAGCCAAGCAAAACTGTACCTTACAAAAACATATAAATGACAAAAAGAAGGAAAATGCATTTGTGTCAGTGCAGTGAGTTTGCCTGATGTAGTTTAAATGTTATATATGGTAATGATGAGTTACCAAAATTTAAACGGTTAATGTTACTACATTTCTTTTTTTAATTGACTCTTACCAAGAGCTTGTTTGCTTTCCTTGAGTGCCTGGATGGTGGTGTGTGCTGCGGTGAGGTCTGCCTGCAGGGACTGGACCTTACGGGTCAGCTCAGATTGGATCCTATCAAATTCCTGTGGTGAGGGGAAAAAATTGTTTTATAGACATAATAAACAACAGGAAACCACAATGCAAAAACATCAAAGCAAAATTGTAAATTGAAGCAAAATGCCAGTGTCACAAAAAAAAAAAAAAAAACTGTTGTAGGCTTTGTATAATTTACCCATATTACTTGTAAAGTGCAAGCAATAGCTTGTGTTGACAAGGACACAGATGTAGTTGCCCTTATAGATGCTGACATTCTTTTTCAGGGAGAGCAAGCTTCAGTTCATTGATGACATTTCACATCATGGTCAGAGGCACTCATCTGAAAATTAACAAGCTCTTTAGTTTTGAAATTAGAAATGAATCATTGTTTGTGCAATATGAAATGCTATCTCTAATGGATATATGCAACATTAACTTTGAACTTATCTATTTGTTACTCTATAGTATCTGTGACAATATCCAGAAATGTCTCATATCAAGTGTTAAAAATTGGCTGATAATCAATATGTTTGTACAATATGAGATGTTATCTCCAATGGATATTGGCTACATTAACTTTGAATTAATATCACCAGTGAGAAATTTTTGCAGAAATGATTTGCAACTAACCTCATCTCTCTTCCGCAGCTGCTGCTTAACCGTTTCTATCTCATCTGAGGTACTGTTGTGTCTGGCTTGAGTATTCTCCAGGGTTTCAATCTGAAGGGAAATAATTTAAAAGAGAAATACATGACGCTACATACACGAAAGACATTTGAAACAAGATAATGTGCTGATGAGCAAAAAGTGTTGCCCAGTTGCAAGTCTTACACTTTACATTCTGTACTTCTCACATTCTTCTACTGTAATATATGCAAGGGACAAGAATAGTGCAGACTCAAACAGCATGAATAGAAGTAATGAGTATGTACTGAAGATAAATCCTCAGTCATTTGAAAAGAAAACAAATCTTTCATACTGGCATACTGGCATCAACTCCCCTGATGACAAGGTTCTTTACACACCCCTTTGACTAAATAGTGCTCTGTGGATAGAGTAAATATTTTCTATTTAGAAAGTCAGGAAAACCATTACAGAATATTTTGTCAATCATGAGAATGAGTTTATGGTTTTAGGCAAATTTCATATTGGAGCCTTCAAGATTCTTCTGTAAGATTGTACATAAAAAAGTAGTGCTGGTAATATGTGACATGACATTTGAAAGTGTACTGTATGGCACCAATGTCTGCAAGCAGATATCACATCAAAATAATTGTTAGTCATGTACAAGGTAACTCTGGAAACTGTAACTGTAACTGTAACTAACTCTGGAAACTGCAGCATCAAAGTCTGCCTCAAAAAGATTTTACATCACGATTATTGCAAGACATGAAGGCCTACAGGGTTGTGTGAGTATAACTTGGAGAAAAAAACCCTGAAAAATATGGATGTGGAGAAAAAAAAAAACTGTGAAAATTTTGATGTATTTGAATTGCCAGAAAGTCTGAAAAGTGGGCTTTTGGTAGAGTAAAAAATAAAATAAAATCTGGAATCAGATTAAACTCTGAACTCTCACATCCCTGCATACATGTACAAGATAGGTAGATCAAGGAAACTGATAGCCCCAGTCTACCCCCTTACCTTGTTTCGCAGGACATCCTTGGAGCGGGAGAGTTCCAGGACCTGCTTCTCGGACTTGGCCAGCTGGGCCTTGAGCTGGCTCTTTTCCTTGATGGCTGCCTGGAGCTTTGCCTCCACCTTGCCCAGCTTGTCCCGGGCCTGGACCAGGTTGCGCCCCATCTCAGCCTCCTGCTGTTGCAGGTGCTTGATCTGAGAAGCAGAAATTGAGACATTGAGGCAACACGCACAAACGAATCATCCAAAGAGAAATACCAGTGGTATCTCACTGACTGTATACCCTCACACCCAGCACACTTGTCTGTCATGTATAGAACAAAATCAACAAAACAAACCAAGTCTTTTCAAATACAGTAGATGCTTTCCCCATTATTTATCTCTGACATTTTTATTTTTCCTTTAATGTTTTTAAATCTATTTTGCTATGATATCAGATGTAATAATCCAACCTTACCAAATGACAAGGTGATGTGAATTAGTTTATTGTGCTAGGTGTCCTAGGAGTCAATAATGTCATTACATGATTACTGTCAGCTATCACAAGCCTAGTAATGCCTGGGATCTCTCGCTGTGCTTTGCAAACAGGGGCAAGTATTTGTAAAAGGGGAGTAATCCATCAGAAGCTTACTGCAAGTTATTTTTAATGACATGGGTAAAGGAAATAGAGGCAGCATGGAAGTAAGAATTAAAGACAAAACAGACAAAATGAAGGGGGTTTTAACTCGCTGGATATCAGGTGATCATGTTACATTGTATGTAGCAGTCCATGAGAACTTCAAAGTAGCATCCTGGTCATTTGACAGTGGCATCTTGTATTTAAAAAAAAAACAAAACAAAACAAACAAACAAACAAAAAAACTACTCACTATTGCAGTTGTAAGCTCATTGTTGCTCATGATCAACTCATCTATATCAGGTAGTCCTACACAAGGGACACCAGCTCTTCATGACCTTAAACATGATGCATACAGGGCTTCACACACCCATATTCACCTATCTTTGTATCACAACCCACCCTCGATATAATAAACAAACATTTACCTTTGTTTCAAGTTCCTTGATTTTCCCATTTTCTGCCTGGGATGGCATCTTGTTGCTCCCTATCCTCTTCCGCCTCTCGGACCCAGGAACCTGGAAAAAAAAATTACCCAAAATTATACATAAGTCACAAGTTTACTTCTGTAATGACCGAATTTCATCTATTTTTGTGGGTGCTCAAGGATACATGAGGGAATTTTACACTGAAAATCATTTTAAGTTTCAGCAAGAATGACAATTTTTGCTTGTGAAACCAAATGAAAGAGAACAAAATATATCATGATATTATGGATGAGATGAGATAGACATGATAAGTGGCCATTACAAAGCACACATCTTTTTAGTAAGTCACAAAGAAATAAAAACCCCTCTGAAGTAATCTTAAGGGCAAAGAACAAAAGAAAAAGACACTTTTGACATGAAGGTATCGTTGCATGCGATATGCTTGTATCATCTACTGCATGATGCACTAGAGTCATTGATGATATTGAAGTTTGTTGAAAAAAAAATCAGAAATCAAAATTTTCAGGTGATTTTGATACATGGAAAAAGCAAAAGTGTATAGACTTGAGAAAAAAAAAAAATCTACAGAATATCATGCCTGTAAAGTCTAGACAGCTTTGTTGATTCCACCACAAAGCAGTGAGAGATTACTGAAATTAAACCATGATTTTTCGTCAAGTTCTTTGACCCTCAATGACCACAGCATTCATTCAAGACTTTGTCTCGGTCATCATATAATGCAAAATCTGTAAATAAATTCAGTCATATCTCTTCAAAACATTTAGAAGGTTCAGACCTTAGAGTACATTTCCTGTGAGGGCAGACAGACACAAATTCCATAGATATGTAATTGTTAGCACAAGGAAGCTGCTTGTATACATGTATATATAGTGTGTGCTTATAGGCATCTATGAATGGAGCTGCTATGAGAATCAAGTAAAATACATGTGTAATTGCAGAGTAAGGAATTTGCTGCGGTAGCACTTCAAGGAATCCATTTTTCACATACTGTATGAGGTAAATATTTTACACTCACCATGGACATGTTCACCTTGCTCGGAGTCCGAAGTTCACCCATAGATGAGCTTTGCGACAGGGTGGAGTCTGCTGAGCTGGCACAGGTATCTGCAATTTTTGAGTATGTCAAAGGAGTGTGAATTGATGAAAACTAATGAAATTAAAATAAAAATTTGCTTCAATATAGTTCAATAGTTAATCATTCATCAGTAAAGTTGGATGAGTAAGATTTCCTCCATGATACAAACTTTGAAACTTACCCACTGTTGTTGTTGTTTTTGTTTTGCGGTATTATCACATTGATTTGGACTCTGAAGATACTACAAATCTAATGTTATGTATCATTGTGTTAACCTCTTTTTCCATAACAGAATAACATTGTTGTGTTCTCTTCTTTGCAGGAACAGTAAATCAAAACATATTAGAAATGAGCATTGTAATTAAAACTTGGAAAGGTTTATAGATTGTATTGATGTGTAATTGCAAAGTGTCATCCGTGATGCATCACCACATATAATGAGAACAATAACAACTGTGCCAACAGGACATTACTGAATTATGTCAAAAGTGATCACTACTGCTGTTACATTACAGTTTGTACAACTGACTCGTTTCATTTGTTTGATTTCTGGAATTTCTGAGTTCTGTGACCTCTCACCTTTGACATCCTTGAATCTCTCAGTCTTCTCAACCATAGCAGCCACATTAACCTTCCTCTCTGAATTAATGTTGTAACTCCCCACAGCAGGTGCGCAACCTAAAAACATAAGATATTAAATGCTAGATCAAAATGATAAATAGTCGAGATGCTGCAAGATATAAAGGGGATAATCTGGTAAGAAATTGCCATCAATGTTAATTGTTATCTAAATCATCACTTATAACTCAAATGGGCACGATCACAATAAAACAGAAATCATGGCGCAATTGATGGATCATTGGATCTGGATCTGGATCTGGATCTGGTAGGATATTAGCATTAAACCGTTAAACACGGTACCTCTAGTAGTTCGGGGCCTCTTGTTATTAACTGTGTGCTCACAGATGTAGATGGTAGGCTGACCGTATGTACTTACCATATTACAGTTAGCAAGAGGTCCCTGAACTAGAGGCAGATTTATCGGTCTAGAACACCTCTAATAGTAACTTGTTAGACTGTAAAAATGACTTGCAGTAATGTTTGTGCTTTGGCAAACTGCATTTGGGGGAACAGAAAATTTGAATTTATTACCTATGATGACGCCCTTTAAATAGTCAAAGATTTTGTTGTAGTAGAGGGCATTGATCCAGTCACGAGCCTGGAGAGTTCAATGTGATGACTGATGTGTATCCACGGGGTGGTCAATTTAATTAGCACATTGAGTCAGGGCATCGATTTGCTGCAGGGGTTCAGTTTGCGGCACCCCTAGGAATAACTAACCATAACTTCAAAAGAAGAAGGGTTTTAATATTTTTTTCTAAATTGTTTTATTTGAAGAGCAACTGAAGAGCTTTCTTTTAATACCAAAATTATGAAATAATTCAGATGATGGCCTTCATAATTCTAATTTAAACCGTCTGTGTCACACTGTTTTTAAAAAAGTATGACTTTCTTAACAAAACGTTAAGATTTTGTTCTGTTGCTAGGCAATACTATCATCCCACGTTTGTAAATACAAAATCTTAATATCAAGAGGCCTGGAATGGTAAGGATTCCTCCTGTGACTGTGCTAAATATTCTTAAATTCATTTCCTTTATCAGTTTTGAGGATTGCAACAGAGACCAAAATGTCAGGGATGGGTCCCGTTTGCAGCACCCCTGTGGGATTTACACATTATAGCACTATTTTACATGTTAAAATGGGTGGAAATTGATGAAATGCACGCAATCTTGAAATACTATGAAATCGTGAATGATTGAGATAATGAATCCAAATAGTGTTCTAACAAGCTGAAAACTAGTTGGACCATCAAAAAATATTTGGTTTTTGCAAAATTTCAATGTTTGAAAAAATCAGGGGACATTTTTGTGTGGGGTGCTGCAAACTGGACCCCCTGCCGCAAACTGGGTCCTCTTGGTGGCTGCAAATTTTCTGCATAAAATTGATTAATATACGACTAGGGTAATTGTCCACCATACAAAATTGTGATGCAGTGTCAAGAGGCCTTTGGTACCTCTTTCAATAAAAAAATAAAATAATTAATTTATGTTGCACATTTTACCAGAATACTACAAAATACCCTTGAAAAGGCCGTTTAAAAACCTGCCGCAAACTGGGTCCGCTACTCAAGGTGAACTAGGAAGGTTCAATAGACTTGTAGAACCTGTATCAATTTTTGTGGAATCATGGTTGGACAGCTACTAACCCCAGGGCGCTCCTTGTACACAGTTATATTCGCGTTGGGGCTGGTCGCAGTTAGAAAGCTACTAGAATCTAAACTGTTAGACTCATTGACCGCTTTAAAATGCCTTGTATCCGAGAAAATATTCCTCAGTCTTCTGTCACCTTGATTTCCTTGCACTATGGCAGAAAATACCAGATTCAGATCACGGGCTCAGATTTTTTTACTTGTATCGTATGCGCGGAGTTTTTTGCGACAAATGAAAGCTCATCATTTTAATCGATCGACCCCCTGTTCTCCATTGATAAAACCACAAAGCATGTACTGAAGTAGGAAAGTAGTCAAGTGAATGGCAAAGACTAACTATACACAGCCCTGTCGCTGTACCGTGTGGACACTACGTAATCTTATAATTCTGGGGCGCCGACTCTATTTTGAATTTACTGCACCATATTTGTTACCATGACTACATAAGATGAAAACTTCATCTATTTAGCTACCGTTTTCAGCTATTGATATTGACACATATTTCACAACTTACCAAAAATGACACCTTTTTTAATCCTGTACACCACAGAAATCGTAGAAAATGATTCGAAATGTCGGCGCAGCACTCTGCAAAGGGGGCGCTGTCGACCGCGCGGACGTACAAACTCTAGCAGCACAATTTGCATCGTTCAAAGCTGGGAAAGATTTATTTTGAATGGCCCAGCGATGATCACAGCATTCCGGGATAAGATTGGACTTTTTGCTCAGTGTATGTTGCGTGAGGGCTCACTATGGACTGAAATACGATGCTCATAGTCCAAGCATCTCAATTCACGTGAGTGATTCGTAAAATTTGTGATAAGAATGTAGAAAGTTTCAACAGTTTTGTTGTTGTGTGGCCGTGTTCGAGGGGTTTATATGTGCATGGGGTTTAGTAGATACTGTAAAAGTGGAAATGTTCGCGGTGCTGAAATTTTCGCGCATTTCGCGCAACCAGAAACTACCGTGAAAATAAAAGCACGCAAATATTTTTGTTTGCCATATGTTCCTGTGCGTGATGTCGTGATTCCGCGGAGTTAAAAACACGCGAAACTCTTCCTTCCCAGCCGAGCGCGAAAAATTAGTCGCGCGAAAATATCCACTTTTACAGTAGGTCCATGTGTATCACACACCGTCAGACGCTGTGCGCTAGCACGGCGTTTGGTCGGGCTAGGCAAAGACGTGTTGACTGTACAATACATCAATCATGTGTAAGATGTTAGAAACTAAACGTCTTTGTGGGGATTTTCTTCAATTCTTTTTCCTCCAGTTTCCTCAGGTTCCCCTCATTTCTCTTGGTTTGTAATTATGTTCGCATATTCCAGCGTAGTGCGCCCCGTCCTGTGCGTACTTCTTTAGATCTTTTGTTTTATTTACACATTGTGCGTAGGTGGTCGATGAGTAATTATCTAACGTACAGTGTAAGACTGTATCAGACTATAGTCTCAAATGGTTAGAACTTTCTTCCTCACATTTTTTAAGCCCAAGAGCAAGACTTTAACTGTTATGACCCAGTGTTCTACCTTAGTCTGAACAGTTACACTTCCTAATTCTATTGACTTTAGAATCTATAGATTTTAAAATAGAATCTAACGTTAGATCTAACAGTTACAATAGTTTTTTTTCTAACATTAGGCAGAAACTCCTTGTTTATCATAGCACCCCCCCCCCCCGCCAACCAGGGTTAAAGGGATCAAATAGTTGGTAATCATGTACAAATGCACACCTACCGTTCGCTTCGCCGTTTGTCAATAAAATTTTGTGCAGCTATTAGAGATGCTAAATTGAACCATATCAGAGAGTTTTCATGGAATTAGAAAGCCGAAAAGGTAAGAAAAATATGAGAAATCGGAGTTGAAATGTACTCGGTCGCGAACATAGTCTCCGACGTAACTAGTGCACCGATTTCGCAGAGAACGATGTCAACAATTATAATCGATTCTGGTAGTCTCTAATTAGCCGCTTACTAACAATATCGAACTTGACTCGTGCAATACGTGTAGCCCCTACTTTCTTTTTCGTGTTTTTTTAATTATTATTGTTAGCTCACCTGAGTCGAAGCAGGGAGGTGAGTCGAAGGCTCAAGTGAGCTATTGTGATAGTTCTTTGTTTTCATTGCCACTATCATGATTACCACTATTCAAATTATTGATATGATTTATTCATACCAGGATTAAGACATCGATCCTTTCTTTAAAGATTGTGGCAAGTATTGATTTTATCATGACAAAAGTTGATAATAATTTTAAATTAAATTATCTAATTTGAATAGTTTTGAAGGGAATAGAATTAGGTTGAAGGAAAAGTGGAAGAAAAAGGTTGGGCTATTAGGAGGGAGAGAGAAAGAGAGAAAAGAAGATGAGAAGGAATTCAAAGGGGATTTGTTTCTAGTAATCTTCATAATTTGTAGGCCTAATTTAATAAATTGATGAGAATATTATTACAAAAAGTGTATTTTATACAATCATGTATTAATATTGAGGACTTCTCATAAAGTGCTCATTTTACCTACAACGAAACAGAATTTTGAGATGGAAATGGTAATATGTTTTTGATTGATAAGTTCAACTTATAGTAGAAAGAAATTGTTTTTATGATAGTATTTATTTTTCCATTTCATTTTTTTGATTATGTATACAAAAACTGCAACCCCAGTATTTGCTTTTGTTTTGTAGTAAAATCCATTTTATTGTGCAATATTCATGATGGATATTAAATTCCCATTTTTCATATATCTTTTACTGTTTTGTACACTGGTCACATATTATCCGTCCATCATTTAGTCAGCAAAAAATGTTGACAGATATACAGTCACACGCAGGAGAAAATTAACTAAAACGATAAAAAACAGACGCATCAAGATCACTTTCTTTTTTCCACATTTTACTGTCGAGCCGACGTAATTATTGTGGTTAAACACCAAACAAGCGGCTGTATTACAGACTACAACGATCGATCATCATCGTTATATCGCTCTTCCACATAATCGATCATCCATCATGCTACGCTGACACAGCCGTCGATCGGCGTACTGTCGAGTAAAAATTAGCTACTTTTCTTCTGTAATTGACTATGAAATTTCATGAAACCGTCAGATATGGTCCATCTTGACATTTCTGATAGCAACAAGAAGTTTTCATTGACAAATTAAGGAAGGAAATGGTAGGTGTGCATGGTGTGCATTTCTACATGATTACCAAATAGTTTTGGTTGAGACCTAATTTCAGGTTTCTAACATTTTTTGGTGAGATAATGTCGAGAAACTTCTTATGAAATATGAAAGAGCATGTAATTCTATGAGGAATTCAACATTTGATGAAAATTGGTTTTGAAATGGCTGAGATAGTCTATCCAAAAAAGAGCAATTCTCATGTGAGTAATAAAGTGTGGGATCCACACACACACACACACAGCACAGTGTCAGTGGCCATACTTGATTACTTTTTGTCCTCTTTTTTGGATGTTTCAGTCATTCCAAACCCAATTTTCATCAAATAAACTTTGATTTCCTCTTAAAATGGTGTGCTCTAGAACTATATCATAAATGTTTTCTTGGTATCTTGCATCTCCACCAACACTGTACCATCCCTTTAAGGTTATGGCCCTAAAATTAAAGCCATGACTTCGATCACTACTGTAACGTTAGATCTATCTGCTTTAGCCTTTGGCTTTATTCTGCATGCATTCTTCTCACCTGTCTTCTCATTGAAGCGTTGCACTCTGGACTTCGAAAATGACATGATTGATCAATTGCGTCTGATGGAGAAGAAGCTGGCTGATGGGCAGTTGAAAGGAGAGGAATTCAAGTATTCAAGTTCCCTTTGTTTACTAACTTGATCGAGTTCCTGTAAGACTGTGAAATTGACTGGAGCGTTAGATTATAGCGCGTCTCGGATCTTGTCTGAATCCCCGCCAGGCCGTCGTCGTCAGTACGATGAAATAGTTACCATTTACGTCCAAACGTACCGTATGTACCCGGGTGTGTATCTTCGTCGTGTGTCAGCTGTCGTGCTTGTGTGTACGATCTTCCAAGGGACGTACGTGTTTGGTTGAGTGTGTGTGATGTGCTTTTCCGGAACTGGGTCGGGTAGGCTGGTGCGTGCGTGTGTGAACGAGCGTGATAGTTATGTTTCGAAAAGACCTCCACAAAGCAGATGGTACCACATTCAACCAATCACAGTAGTGGACGTAAGAGGTGATTCCACAACTTATAAGCTGATAGAGGGCGTTTATATGTTTTTTTTTTTTTACGCACTAAGTATCGGCAAGTACTAGCAGTACTCAGTATAGTATTTCGCGTTTTTTTTTTTCTTATAAAAAAGAAGAAAAATTACATACTTACTTTGTTTTACTTTACTTACTTTTCCAGAACAGTGGTGCGGGACAGGGCCTGTTCATTGATCAGGCTTGGTTTATCCCCTGCTACTCTCCCTCCTTTCAATTCAATTCAAATGAAATTCTATTTCCAATAACACATGTTTGTTGTCAATGCAGATTCAAAGAAAAAAACACGTAAATGTATAACAACAAAAAATGCATATATTACTGTAAGAGAATAGACAATTTTCATGACAGAACATGTGCTTTATTTGAAAGGACTAGGTGTATACACACAATGGCAAATACAATGATTGAAAATATTTCACAAAAAGAAAAACATAGGCACTATGTGAGCCTATCAAACATCAAACATAATATTATTTACAAATCATACAAAATACATACCTACAAACGTTCAGTCGTTACTAATCTCATAACGAGGAAAGGTTTGATTATAATTCGAACATCATGTTTTTTGGCGTTTGTTTGTTTGTTTGTTTGTTTGTCTGTTTCATTTTCCAACTGAAAAATGGCTGGATAGCCCACATTCAGCTGCAATAGCTGGTCTTATATGGGGTCCAGTTGGATGTAAGGCGGGACCACTATAGCCACTTCACCAAGTTAAACATCCTGCTCTTTGCGATGAATAAATGAAGCGGGATCTTTTCAGTGCGTTATTCCGAAAGTTCGTTGTTCTGAAGATTCGTAATTCCAAAAATGAAAATGAGTTTTGTTATTCCGAAGATTCGTTAATCCAAGAACGAAAATTAATAAAGTTTGTTGTTCCGAAGGTTTGTTAATCCGAAAAATAAAATAAGGTTCATTCCGAAGGTTCGATCGTTAATCCGAAAATGTATAAGACGGTGCGCGACTAACGAACCGTTTTTCTTTTTCGGATTAAGGTATCTTATTTCATTTTCGGATTAATGAACCTTCGGTATTAATACGAAACTTCGGAATAACTAATTGTAACTATGTTTTCAAGGCCCCATTTCTTTAGATTCGGATACAAGATTTTCAAATGATTTGATCAGATATTGAAAACGTCACTCGACAATTAAACGATTGTTTTTATTGTCTTTTATTTCTGCGTTTGTTAATCACATTTCTCGAATCTCGTTGTCCGATAGTTTGTGACGTTTGTGGTGAACGCAATGTTCTCCCATAGAATACACAGTGAGTACACACGCACGGAACATGCAGTATGCTCCAGATCGTTGAATTTCAGTTCTAAAAATTCAAAATCTTTCATTATAATCCCCCCCCCCCTTCTGTCAATCTCCATGTCACAGTGAAGACACTGGCACATGGAGAAAAATATGTGATATTATTTAGTCATTCCTTACTTTCAGATTTAAGAATTTTCAAATATTCTGGCAAAAAGACAGTGTGCACCAGGAGGTGTTTCATCAATTTAGTCAGCGCTGACAAGTTTTCATTCTCTGACAATTTCAGTAAAATCCTTGGTTTTGATTGCCGGTTGACACACTCTTGTCACTGACTGTTTAATATACTATGGTAATTGTCAGTGACTGACAATTTGTCAGGGCTGACAACTTTCATGAAACGGTGCCCAGGTCTTTGAATGTCATTTCTATAAAAATGCAAATGCTCCTCCTTATATGGGAGGTGGGACACCTGGCCCCTCCCGCGTCCTCCGTGCTCGTTCGCTTCGCTATATCATACCTCATTTGCGCGTTCCACTCAAAATAATATTGAACATAAACCATTTCCCCACCCCAAGATATATATTCGTGCGTGTCCCGCCACAAAAGAAAGCAAAATGTGATGATCTTGATGATATCTTCCAAAGCATTTCTTGTGATATAGATTACGAATGTGGTTTCATTGAAAAGACTAGTTTTGTCCTACTTTTATCAATACATTTAAAATGACTCAGGCCCTATTATTGGTTTATTCGTTGTGTCGTTGAGAGCGCATTGCATTTTCATACCGATATAAATAATTCCATGTGTATTTGCATGGTCAAGTTAACTTTTAGACATTGATGAAAGCAAAATGAAATCAAACAAAAGGAAGGGCGAGGTCTCATCAAAACCGGATGTAATGACGACTTCAGAAACTTTCAAGGCCAGTTGTGCATTAACATGTAGCCGCTATTATGCATTAATGCAAATTAGATTATAAGTGGTTAAATCGTTCCCTCACTTGTCCCCACTTAAGAATGCAGACCGGATATCCATGTCGCAATAAAATTTCACCAAATCTCTTTCCTCATTCTATGACAAAAATATGCAAGCTCATAGCACGTCTTGTATGTCATACCATAGACCTATTACTACACATAATCATTCATCATTTGCTTAATGCATGCCTCTGTCTATGTCAACAGCGTCACAACAGCATTTTTAACATTCTTCCCTACTTTGATCGTATGAACTCCGCCGCCAACAAGCTGGGTCAAAACACAACGCAGCTTTGAACAATCTAAATTATATGCGCAGAATAATATAGCAACTGTCTTAAAAGGAAAATGCATGTGCAGTTGTGGTATATTGGTATATCACCGCTCAGACATTTTCATTAGCGGAATGCAGGTACTTTCGAAGAGATAGCTAGCTAATTGATCATGATTTGTTATCTCATTTTCTACCTTTTCCGCACATTTTTCCAGAGTAAAAACAGATAGTAAGGGAAGAGGATATGTGTATCTTTAGGCAAGGTCACTATACTGTGAGAGCGCTAGCGAGCGAATCGGTAATTTCCAATCCAATAAAACGAGATCAGTCATGTTCTGAGGTTTGCTGCAACATTATTCAAAGACCTTTCAGTCTGAATATAGGTGCATCAGCCAATTAAGACCGGAAAGAGGGAAAACAATTCTTTTGTCAGTGACGATGCAAGATTATGCAATCATAATTTTTGAGACACCTGTATGTACTCATTTTGAGATGCGCATAGTCAGATGGCGGCGGATCTCGTATATAGTCTTCAAAGTGGTGGGCTTCGTTGGAAGTCCATTCGTTAGTAGGTCCATGGTCAGGGTCTAGGGCAATTGCCCCCTGGGCAATTACCCCGGACCGTTCCCCTGGCCCTAATCCTAATCCTAATCCTGCACCTAATCCTATGCCTAACCCAAACTCCAAACCTAACCCTAACCCTAATCTTAACTCTTACCTTACCACTAACCAGTATTTAGCCGGGGGGGGGGGGGGGGGGGGGGGGGTAATTGCCCTCTGGGGGTAATTGCCCGGATACGCTATGGTCATACAGTAGTCCTAAACACTTTTTTGTTTTTCCTTCTTGATTTCATTCAAATTAGTCATGAATCAACCCATTCTATGGGTGTAACATGAAGAAAAACAATGCAAATACATTTCAAAACGCAAACAAATCCATAAACACACACACACATACACACACACGCACACAAACAAATACACACACACACACACACACACATCCATACCTATACGCGCGCGTGTGATATTCGCATATGTTGGAAATAGAATTAATCAACCAATATTAATGTAAACTGCAGATGAGATGGTCACACTGAAATGAAAACATTAGAGAAAAAAATATTTGTTAACGCTCTAAGTGTCAGATTGCGTATTCAGTATTCCTCTATGTGCCCCAACAGGGCCTGAAAATAAAATTCCTCACGAAGCAGGAGTTTAAATTGGTTTGTTTTTTAAACAATTAACCACATCAACTTAATATATGAACCAGCAATGAAGAGATATGGTGATAACATCTGTAGCAAACCATTTTTTTAAAACTTCATTTATGATCATACGAACTGGAGCTATACGTGTATATCATGTAGGCCTATAAAATATACATTAAAACATTAATGTTGCCAAGAAAAAAAATTCTCAAATGCTTGGAAGTTTGTCAGGTAAGTTCTTTATATATATATATATATATATATATATATATATATATATATATATATATACATATATTCATATATATATATGGTCGATCCCACGATAATTAATATACCGAATTTTTCTCTCACCAATCTTGGTCCTCTATATTAGAGAGAGCGAATTATGTGAGCTTATCTTGCGAGTGCTGTGACTAAAGAAAACGGATAATATTAATCAATGTACAAAACAAAAAATTGTACGAATGTAAATGAAGAACTTCTAGGTGTAAAGTATACCGAATTTATGCGTGGTTTTTATAAGTAATCTATATTGGCTGGTATTTAAACCAGACTAAAAAGATGGATAAGATCAAAATCCATTTCTAATCCTTTCGAGAAACGTTGGCCTTTTTAGAAACGAAAAACATTCTATATAATATAGTTTTCGGTTTTCACAAGGGTAAAACAATTTACAGAATCTATGATATCACCTACAAATGGACCGATAAGATTCTCAGTGATCACTTTTTTTCCCCTCCAAAATACCACAGTACACAATTTACTAAATGCAGCAATGACATGCTTGTGATATCACGCTGTTTATCAAAATAGATGGTGACCCGATAAAGGCTAGCTACTGTGCAAGTTGCATTGAGACTGGTAACTATCGCATCTTGTGCTCATCAGCGGGCATAATATGCACCTCTACAATGGCAATGCGAGAGATCCATCTCAGCGAAATTACTGTACACATTGCAAACGGAGACGTAAAGACTATAATTTCTACGTGTACGTGGCTGGACGAGAATTCCCGTGTAGGCGTAGTGTGGGATCTTCATAATCAGGTAAAATTACACACTTCTTTTCTATGCTTTGGTCAAATACATTATGCAGCTTCTGTCATAAACATCCCTTCTTATTCATTTCATATTTTCAAAGGGAAAGTAGGCTACTGAAAATGAGGGAACACATAACTTCTTTCATTCCCCACTGCCTGGACTGGTTTATCCAGATGATCCAGCGGAGCCGAATGTGTTCACGCCGCGGACGCCAGCTGAGCTATTCAGTGATGAAACTGATGAAAGTTATTGATGTCCTCGGCTCGAAGCTCGGTAGCCCTTTCGGTATCTCGAAGTGGGAGTTGCCCCTTCGGGCTTTGCTTCAGACAGTATTACTGCTGGCATGGCATTGGTCTAGCTATAGTCAGAGAATCCGTCATATATTCCCCTAACATTCAATACTCGTTGCCTAATTTTGAATGTAGACCAACTCCAGTGTAAGAAGGATTCTGCCTTTTTGACAGCAATTTATAGTCAGTAAAGTTAACACATTGTCATTGAAATTACAGGCATGCTGCAGCTGCTGGAGTGGACTGGAAGATTCATATTTTCTATGTGTAGCGTAGGTAATCTACTGTCAATGTCATTGCCAGAGCATTCCACATACCACACCAAGACAGACAGAGCATGTTTTTGTTGTGTTTGATTCTCAAGACTCAAGCTTGGCATGACAATCACTTAAAATTGAGCGTGGAAGAGTGGCTGCGTGTTAGTGCTACCTGCACATTTCCTGGTCAATGTGTAGTTTTTGTAATTTCTGCTGCATTCTACTTCTAGTTGATCAAATATATTTATATCATCAGTGACCAGCCCTAACACTCACAGTTAGTAGTTTTGACTCAATTTGTCAAGTCATCCATATGTATATAAAGTACTACTACTAGCAAACAGTTACAATACAGTGACATGTCCAGTATGATTGTTAAACAGAATGGATTAAATTAAGACTCATACACGTAAATACAGTGTAGTCTTCTACTACTCGTTCTGCCATACCTTTTAGATAAGATGAACAAATTACCAAGACTCTGTCCTGTATCAGGGCAAGTTCACCTTCATATACATAAGGATTGAGAGAATGCAGCAATTTTAGTAGAACATATCAATGAATGTTTGAATTTGTGAATTTTTGAAGTTGCAATTCTGCCATCGCTGGATATTAAGAGTACTACATATGTCATATGTAGAAGTAAATAGAACAGTACTATAAAGAAAATATAAAGAAAAGTCAACATATTTTCACTTTTCTTGCATAAAAAAAGAGCACTTGACTTGCCTCTTTCAAAAGGTAAGGGGAATAATATCCTTAACATATGTCAGTACCTGTATCAAATGAGTTAAGGGAATGTGTGCTTTAAAAAAAATGAAATTTTGTGGAATTCTCATATTTTTCTTATATCGTTCTAGATGCATGTGACATTATACACTATAGTACTTAGCCTTCTTATCCAGCAGTGACTGCACTTTAAAAAATTCATAACTTTGTTTCGAACAGATTGTCCAATTCTCCTCAAACTTTTACTGTGTTCTACTGATATTGCTGCATTCACTCAATCCACATGTATATGAATGTGAACTTGTCCTTTAAGGATTGCAACGATTAAAGTCTAAAATATCAGCAGAATAATGATGTACAAATGTAGACTAGAGGTAGACAGTGTTTCTTGGATGAGAAGATGAATCGATAATGATAGATCCAGCAAAGAGTGAGCATGGGTCCATGATCCATCCATCAGTATCATATGCTGCTTAATGATGAATTGTACACAAAAGTGGTACTGTAACTGTGGACAGAAATACTGCAATAATAATTTGCGTGTGTTTACTCTTGCAGTACTGCAGCAGACTGACCCACATGACACTGTGCATGCACAAAGAGCTGTGAGGTACACTTTTAGACAGGGAAAGGACAACATATTGCTTCGCAGCAAATACAAGGGAGCTCCCTGCTAGTGCTACTTTGCTCACAAATTTTTAATAACCGAAGAAGAACAATGAACCGTGAAAACGGAACAGGTTATGCTGCCGAAGACTTGGACGATACTTTTGAGCAGGACCTTCACAACATGATCAGGGAGGGGACGGGGGGAATCATGAACCCTCTGCCAGGGTCCACGGTAACTGGAGGGGGTGGTGCGTCGCTTGGTGTCGGACAGGGGAACAACAGCTTCACAGGAGTAGACCTGAATAGCCCACAGAAGGGAACAGCGCCCTCACCGTCAGTCAATGTTCACGCCAACCCATCAGTGGGAAGTAGACTAGCAAACACAAGAGGTGAGTTCTGTTGCCTTTCATATTATTGGCCAAATATACTGCATGCGAAATTATTGTTTGTATCATACTGTCTGAGGGAAAATGGGTTTTGAGACTTATTTTGTCCCCAATGCTTTGGAGTAGAATTACATATCATTTTTTAGTATCCATTGTTTATCCATCAAAAATATTGTAATTTGCTTTAAGGGTACCAGGAAAGAATTTGCTTGATGCTGCAGACACTTCAGAATGAATTACTTTGCATGTCCCATTTAGTTGTTTTAACATGTCATAGCATGCTTCCAGACCAAATTCAGTTGCTATGTCAACATTTTATTCATCAGCTTGGTTGAAATGGTAAAATGCTCCATGAAATATCTGTTAATTTCTAAATTCTTGAGAGTTTGCATATATTTGTTGCTCAAGAATATTGATGAAGAAGAATTTTCAGAAAGAAGCCACAGTGTTTTATGATACATCAGTCATGGCAAGACAGACTCTGGGACCTGTGTTTCAAAATTGAAGTAGGTGACATTGGATGTAATCCACACATTTTGATGATATTATTTACATTTTTGAAAATAAATTTTGCATGGTCAGATGAAGTAAATATAGGAATTCTGTACTATGAAGATGCATTGCATGTTTGATATTCAGAATTTCTGAACAAATCTACGCGTCACAATATTCTATCAACAATATGGTTTGAGAATACTAGATTCAGAATTATAAATTACTTTTAGTTGAGTTCAGTGATTAAAAAAAAATCTTATTGGTGCAACTATGCATGTAGGTTGCTGTATTTACTCTATACATTGTACATTGTATAAGCGTCGGGTTATACTATCAAAATTTATCATTATTGGGTTATACTTTCAATATGAATCATTATATTATATGAATTTTGATTTCTCTCATATTCTTACTGTTATTGTTAAAATGTACTCAGGCAAGAGCCCACAGGTTGTATCTCTAAACCAAAAAAGACGTCCACATGTGCAATGTAAGTGGGAGTGGTACCAAAACTACATGTAGACTTTGAAACTAAACTGCACTATAAAATTAACCAATTAGTGTTATTACTGTCACTGTAAATCTGCAACAACAATATCTACAGCCTTTTTCCTTTTTCCAGTACAGTTCAAAGGTAATCTGAAAGGAAGAAGTAAAAAGTTTTCTCAGCACAACAATAAAAATTTGATCAAGATCGGATGAAAAATGAATAAGTTATGAAATTTTGAAGCTTCTCTAATTTTCAGGGAAAAGTTCTTGAACAGTACGAATACCAGTATGCAAATAGTTCCAGTATGCAAATAGTGAAGAGATGCTGTCATCCCCTAACAACTTGCCATATAGTTTGTGCTCAAAATTGTGAAATTCCTGGTTTTACATTCAAACACAGTTACAAGTGTACATTGTATGTCTGAGTCGAAGCTCACTCATTTGCATTTTCACATCAACTGTATGAGAACTGTTCTGGAGAAATTACCAAAACATCACAATTTCATATCTTTTTTTTTTTTTTCCAATTTCAATGATATATTCACTGTTGTGCTTGTATTAAAGATATTACCATTTCTTATCAGACTAACCGTACTGGAACTTCTCTGTAAATGGGTATCTCTGGAGATTTTCTTAATCTTAACAGATCTTGACTTTTAGCTCTTTTGATATGGTTATTCTGGTTATTTAACTATGTACTTAGAGAAATATTCAAATCTACATTTGAAAGTTCCTGGTAATATAACATCTCCAAGGTTAAGAGATTTTTTTTTTCCTCTGGTCAATATAGAAAGATGAAATGAAAGCAAAATTTAGCAGATATAGACAAGGGTGATTAAAGAGTATCATTTGTTCACTGTGGGAATCAAAATAAAGGAGATATAGGTGTACAAGGAATTTAGCTCATAAACTAAATTCAGAAACTTACATTGTATTACCCCAATTAA
This sequence comes from Diadema antillarum, assembly GCF_040938485.1. NCBI lineage: Eukaryota > Metazoa > Echinodermata > Echinoidea > Diadematoida > Diadematidae > Diadema > Diadema antillarum. The sequence continues at coordinate 1,898,727 of NW_027271035.1, forward strand.
ATACAGTCTGTACTTTATGACTAAACCCGTGGTTGGTATGGAAGACTGAGCTGGACAAGGGCTAATTTGCCTTTGTGTCCAAATGTTGTTTTGAAGGATTGATAAACAGAGTCATGACAGAGAGACCAGACATTCTTGCATAGATTTGCCAACACTGATATTAATAGATGGGACTACACATCATGAGAGGGATTTTAAATTTTTTCCCAATTTTTAATTGTCACAAGAATCTCATGGCATATAAATTTGAATTTTTCATCCATGTCAATGCTGAAATTCTATAATTTGCATGTCAAAGCTCATGTTTGCATGTGCAAACATTGTACATCAGGGAGGAAGTTGTTATACTGAACGGCATTTTTTTTGTTTTTTGTTTAATGTCATACTACTAAATTTCGTTCATACACATATGATTGCATTGGTTGATGGCAATGGCAGCTACACCGATCATAATTTATCACTAATTTAATATCTTTATTGTCCTTTCCTTTCATTTCCCTCTCTTTCTCTTCTCTATTGAGCTACCTAATTCACTAATTGTGTGGGAAACGGTAATGGTTCATGTCATAATAAACATTAACAGATAATAGAAATTCATGCACGCTCCTAACATGCCTCGTAGATTTCACGATCACATTTTGCCTTTGTCTTTCACACAGAGGGGGAAGCCACAAATGAAAGTAAGCTAATATTCTTAATTTCTTTCCCAAACATGTGACTCACCCCCATTAATATGCATGTCTATGCATGTTTGTGCATGTTTGTGTTTGTGTTCGTGTGTCTTTCTTTATGTTTAGTTGTGGTGTGTTTTCAAAGATGTTCAATGGTAAATTGTGTTCTTAAACTTGTGCCAGTTTGCTAGTTGAAAATTCCTGTCTGTGGTGCATTAACTATTGGTATGATCATATTGTACACAGTACAACTAGTGATAAAGTTGAAAAAAAAACAGCAAAAAGAAAAGCAGCTTTGTATCCTCAATATGGGCAGTTCATTTACGTACATGTACAACCTGTATGTACATGTATTATGCATCATCTGGTTTTTCTCTACTGGGTGGACTCGTCTTGTTGGAATTTCTTATTTTTTTTTATTGCTTTCTTGTGCTGTAGCAGATTGAACACTTCAAGTTCTACTGCAGGTTCTGCCATTGACAGAAATGTAATGTTGGCTGTTTATCTGAAAATATTTCAATAAAAGCAGGTTCCATCAGAGTGTCACTTATAAACTGGGAAAAAAAAATGTTCCCTTATAAATATCTACAGCATGTCACATTCTCTGCTTGCCAAATATGATCTGTCATAGCTCGAGTATTCTACAATGTACCTATCATGCAGTAAATATCATTTACACACACTCTGCAAAATACTGTATACTATGATATTGATTTTTCCTAGCATGTGATGTTAATTTGTGGTAGTGTACCATGCTTGTATGTACACTGTAGGTATATTTGTGTGCCGCAGCTGTTAATGTTTTGAACTGCATTGCAGAGTGTGTTTCTGCGCTCACTGTCCCCATTCTTTTGTGGTGGAAAGATTTTAAAATATAATGTCATGTCATTATGGGCATGTTTCAGCAAAGTACTCAGTATACCTGTAACTACACATACATGTACAGTAGAAGATAGCCAGTTGGAAGAAAATTAAAAGTAATAGATGTTACCAGAAGGTCACAAGAAAAAAGTAAAAAGGTACAATGTAAGTGTTTCATGTATTATAACCGTGGAGCTCCATGGTATAATGATTGGCTAAATTTATACCGTGAGACATTCATCTTTAATGGGATATAAATAGTACAGCAACCTTTCTGTCCTATCACACTGAACTATAGTGTGGGTAGTCTGGATATTTATTGAAATATCAAAGATACACTCTTTATTTACTTTCTCTGCATCCAAATATTTTTTCACTAATGCATGATTATAGGCTGCCATCCCTCTTAATGCATAGAAAAATCATTTTCAGAAGCTTGAATTGGTGTGGTGCCTCGCAGGTCATGGACTGTAAACTTATGTGATACATGCATACTGCAAGTACAGCATAATGAACAGACATGATATTTACAATTCCTTCTTTGTTATGTGTGGAAAATGGCACTTTCAGTTTTTCAGTGTTCTGCGAGAAAAGACTGCAGTGTATTGCAGAAGTAAATATCCTCACACCCTTGAGTTGGCTAGTACTAAAGTCCAGATCCTTGAAAATGACAGTCATAATTATCCCAAGGAGAGGAAGTATCATAAGGCGTGTCTTCATCAGCCCGAAGTTCAAACTAGCGGGACATTTTGCGGTCTTAGAAAATAGCCCGATACAGCGAATGTGCGTCTTCATCAGCTCGAACAGCCTGCTTCGGGAAATTAGTCCGAAAATTGACGCATGCGCACTTTGCAATATTACTCTGCCTGGCTTGCGGTTCGAAAGTGAATTTCCCCGCTCAAAATCTCCTATATCACCGTATGTACGATTCTACAACCAGGGAGGTGAGCAGTACAGCAAATTCTCTCCAAATGGATATTAATAACGCTACTCTTTCTTCTGTCCAGTGAGGCATCTTATATGAAATTAACGAATTGCAATGTTTAAACAAATCCAAAATGCACACAATCTGCAAGAATCTTCAGCTAAGGTAGAGTGGACCAGAAGAAGAAGTTTACAAAAAACAGCTAGCATGCAGCACGACACTGAGTTTTAATAGGGAGGTGAGAGAAATCACCTCCCTTGTTTTAAAGATGACAACAACAGTAGGCCTATAGTACACACATGTGATCCTTGAATACACCTTGCGTGTAATGTACTATACACAATCACTAGCTTGTACATGCGCTTTCCATTGCCAGCTGGCTAACCAGAAGCGGTGAGGGATCGAGAAAATTTTGGACTGATGGAGACGCACCCAAAATAGCGCGCTATTTCACGAATTAGCGCTCTAGTTGACGAACTAGACCAAGATTTTGGGGGAAATTTTCCCGATCAAATAGCACGCTATTTGCGTCTTCATTACACAGATAGCGCGCTATTTTGACATCGGACTAGTTTGGTAACCGCAAGATAGCGCGCTATTTTGAAACTTCGGGCTGATGAAGACACGCCTAGTGTCACAAGAAACTTCAGCCCTCTCTGTAGCTGATGCATAGATGCTTGTACAGTTAAACCTGTCTTAACAGCCACCTGTCTATAATGGCCACCTGCTTGTAGCAGTAACTGAAAAATCCCCAACAAGAAATTGCTGTATTACACACCCTTTATACATTGTACAGCAGTCACCTGCCTAATGCGGCCAGTGGCCACTCATTTTGTATCCCGTGGTGAATTCTGTGTACAGCAACCACAAAATTGTAGCTGAACCATTAGATCAGCTATGAATGCGTTGTCTTTGATGTTCATTTGCGTGAATTCTACCCAGTCCTACCTAGCTCAGTCACAATAACATGTACCTTCGATTGACAAATGCAGCTCTTTGCAGTGAAAAGCTGTCTTGCCACTAATTTGACTAGATCTACAATAGGCTTCAGTAATGCCACCCTGAATAGATGCTACAAAGGCAAAGACAGCTCCTATAACATCTTAGAATTTTACCAAAATGCTGACTAATTAGTGATGGAAATCCCTTTGAATAAGGACAGTAGGATACTTGTCTGGGTATTGTTTGTTGTTAACGTCTGCTTCGCACATTATCGATCCCCTCGAACTCGTTCATGGAACCCCATTCATGCAAAATTGGTAAGAACCAGGTCCTTAGGCTCATAGTGTTATTTTAAAAATCAAAAGAACTGAAGTAGGCTAAAAGAAATTTAAAATGAAGTAAATTTTAATCAAAAAAATAATAATACAAAGTCCCATATCATAGCTGCTCATGCAAACTTGCTGTTTTTAAGAATAACATGTGGTATTTTATGCTATTATACAATGCAAGTGTTGAAATTTGAAATAGCCACTGACCTGTCTGTAGTGGCCACCTGTCTATAGCGGCCACTTTTGTTGTTTCCCTTGAGTGGCCGCTATAGACAGGTTTGACTGTACTTGCTTTGTCGTGCACATGGCTGATAGCACCTCTCTTTATTTTTTCCTGTGGCAGGCACACAGCACTCTTTCATAGAAACATTTAATAGTTGCCAAGTTGCTTGCAAAATATGATCACACATGCAGTAGATTGGCAGCTCCAATAGAAAATGATGCTTCAAAATAGACTCTTCTTTTCCATGGACACCTGAGACACTGTGGTTGCATGATCGAGATGACCGACTGAAAGTAGTTGTGAGGTCAGTATGGATTATGTGACAGCAAATAAATGGTCATAACTCTCTCATTGGTTGTCCAGTTTGCTGGAAGTGTTGCCTTTTGTCAATAACAGTGTGCTTTGGATGGCAAATTCTTTACAGTTTTTTATGCCATTAGAGTAATATGAATGTAAAATGTAAAGAATTATTGTGAGAAATTGGGCATATTGCTGGTCAATAGGAAATTGAAAAGTAATTTCACCTTAAAAAAAAAAAAGGTGGCTTTATAAAAGTAGAACAGTGTTTACAAACATTAGTTGACATATCATAGAATCTTAGATAATATGAGAGAAATATGAAGTCTTCAAAGTTTTACGTTTACAATTTCATGACACAGTGATACAGTTGTTTCCACATAATCGGGTAAGAAATGCACTGCCCGACACTACCCGAATAAGCGGAGAGTACTGTATTCATGAGTTATAGCCTACCCATGCAAACTACATAGATGAGGTGATAATGTTATAGTCTCACAATTCTGCTTTTTGTTTGTAAATAATTAATAATATCATTTTGATCAATAGTTTAAAATCTTGAACCCCCTTTCCCTCCAAAGTCATCATTTCTGACTCATAGCATCTCTACTTTAATCAGAAATGTGATGTAAACGACACAATCTATCAATTTTGATGTTGATCTCCTGTATCTCCATTTAACTAAGAGAGGATATGCTTCCTTCCACATTTAGAGGGATGTTAGTTATTTTAGCGTACCTGCAGGGCCGGCGGAGCGTTTTCAAAAGTGTGGGGGCCCACTTCCGGGTTTCATGAGCTAACAAGCAAAAAAAAAAAAAGAATTCAAGATCTCTCTCTATTTCTATTTAGTGCCACTTACGTACTTCCGGGTTTAAAAAAAAGTGTGGGGGCCCAAAGTGATGACACCTGCAATATGTATTCCTTTGTATGGTGCACAAAAAGTTTGGGGGCCCGAGCCCCCACGGCCCCCACGGTTCCGCCGGCCATGACCTGTAGATTCAGCAGTCATGCAAAGCCTTTTGATCTCCCACCATAGTTTGAGCAGGGAAAGCCCCACTATACATTAGTAGATTCCAGGACTGAAGTGAAACAAGTCACTTTGCTTCATGTAAACTGGAAGCTCCTTGATATAAAACTGGAAAGACATATTTTAATTTGATGGAATTTTGTACATTTTGTACTACATGTAGTAACATAATCAGTGGATAATTATTTATGGGCGACTGTTGTGTGACACCTCATGTACTTTGTGCAGAAGCATCCTTTCATAGTGCCGGTATTTAGTGCTTTGTTCTACATATAGTGATTTCACCCATGGAAGACTAGTCCTGAGTATACCGAGGCAGGTGTCTATGGGAAAACATGTGTTAAAGCAAAATCAGCTCTTCTGCAACGGGTTTAAGTGTTTTAATGCATTACTGATTGTAATTGGATACCACTTAGATGGGTACTCAGCTTAACAGTCCTGAGCGGAGCATGAGGAGTGGGTTCTAACATACAAAGTGTAGGCTGTTTAATCCAATAAAAGGGTCCCAGTCTCTGTGTAAAGATGGGTACAGAACTGGGCCCCGTTGCAAGAAAGTTGCAATCAATTGCAAATAATTGCTAATTTTGAAACAACCATTCTGATTGGCTCAGGGTCCGCCCTATTAAGAAGACATGCATGCAACAATGATTTTGATTGGCCAGTGACAATCAGTTGCAAGTTGCGTTTAAACGCAAAGTTTCTAGCAACGGGGCCCCGACCTGATAAAAGTCAACAATTGGAGCATCTTTAGTCACAAACTAGATACTTTTTCAGGTGATATAATTAGATGCACTGCCAAGGACATTTCATTCACAAGAGTGTATGTTGTACCTTGTGTGATATGGTTATTGAACAATTTGAATGTGTAGCATTATCCCAGTTTCTTTCACTAAGATTGCTGAGTATTCCAAAAGCTCACAAAATATCTGTGAAACTTGCCACTGGCAGGATACTGAAGTATCATCATCATCATCATTGTAATTTTTAATACATGTAATATAAAGATGGAAATATGAAAAACAATTAAAGTTATCAGTGAAGGCTTCTTTGTATCACAGTTCACAGAGATATCGTATGTACATTGTACTAGTAGTAAGTCGTGCAAATTATTTTATGCGTAGTGTGCATCAATGTAGAGAGTAGTACCAATTATGACATTTGTGCATGTGGACATGCTGTCTAGCAAAATCCTAACCCCCCCCCCCCCCCCTTTCCTGGTCTAATTGTGTTAGAAATGTGCTGTCCAAACAACCAACCTTGCCAGAATAGAAAGTACCCTTTGGTAACCAGTGTGCAGCTTTGCCTTTTTGTGTGTGATTTAACAAACAAAGCTACAAATTGTAAGTCGCAGAATGCAGCAATACAATATGACACGCCAGCCAAGTCACCTTTCAATACAGCAAGAGCAAATACTATGAATTCTTCCTTCATTTTTTTTTTTCAGATATGGTATTTATTTAGACTTTTTTTTTCATTGAAACAAGCTGATCACGAGATCATAGTATTGGAGAAAGTTGAATAACTGTTCCCTCATGGTATAAAGTACATGTACGACACGTAGGCAATTGTAACGTAGGCAATATGACCCAAGCACAGTTGTTTGCAAGCAAAGAGTCTACAAACATATGTGTATTAAAAACGAAAGACGAGAAACGCCTACCAGTACCTTTGTGGGGCTCTCTCAAGTGAGTGGAAATTTCATACTGCAATTTTTCAGTCCAATTTCATGACTCAGCGTGGAAAGGTACTTAATTCATACATTTTTGAAAATACGAGTGAAAATCATAGAAGAATGATGTACTCACACAAATCAAGGAGGTTTTTACCTGATATAGAATTTCATTCTGAGAATTCCAGCTGTAAAATGAAAGCAAGCTATTTCCAACTGCTCTTCTAACAAACCGAATGATCCATGCTTTTGAAAAGTCTGTGGTTCCAGAGACCATTGCAAAGTATTGATATAACTGGAAGCTGGTTTATTTACATTGACTACAAGACATATACTGTATACGCCGTATATTTCGCGAGTCTAAATTTTCGTGAATCGGGAATTCCCGATGATTTCGCAAGTGGTTAAATTTGCGATCGTGGAGTCCTGTACTGAACGGAGATAATGTACACGCGTACGTCACATCCACATCGGGATCAGAGTCAATATTTTCGCATGTCTTTAATTTTGTGAATAGCACCTGACTAGCGAAATTCGTGAAAATAAAAACCTCGTGAAATATTTGGCGTATACAGTAGTTATTGCAGCATATATTTTTGGCGTAACAGATGATGAGGAGTTTATTATGTTTGTCATGATTATCAACACATTGATACACAGCAACCTTGACTTCCAGTATGCTGAATACCAATTTGAGGTACTAGAAGACAATTTCAACCACGATGAAAGTATACAAGAGCTAATCATGCTGCAGATGTAAGACTATTGAAACTATACTAGCCAGTTGGTCATAAATAATTGTGAATGTAGTCCCTGCCTGCCATCAGTTTATCAGCCGATCAAGTACACGCACAGATCTATGGTCCGTGTACAAAGGATAGGCGAATGGTTACGTGAGCAAGTTGAGCTGCAATTTGTACAAACTGGGAAATTCATGCCTGGCGCCTTTGGGTAAGTGAGTGATAACACATGTGCATGCATACCTTCCCACCAGCTCGGCACTCGCTGATTGGGTCTCATTCTGGACAAACATGATTTTTGCTAAGAACAGTTCTAGATTTCAGGGCCTGATGAGCAGTCACATCATTGTTACCATATAGTAACCGCTCAATTTTGTACACAGAATCTTGATTTGCCGTCCGCATCGAGCTTGCGAAAACTCCCTATTCTCTGTATGAATGGACACAGAGGGGCATAAAGATGAAGTAATTCAGGAGCGCTCTTATGCCTGACTTTTACCCCTTTCAGGTAATCGTGGATGTGGATAATAGGAGCACTAAGTCGTAAAATTTTGATTACATGAACGGGAGAGGAGTAAAAAAGTCCGCATTATTTTGATGCTGCTATTATCCGCATTATTGCAGCATCAGGAGTTGATCGAGAATACATGAACGCGTTTTACGACTTATGCGGACTAACATTCCACAGTTCGGTCAAAGGTCACTCGATTTCCCGCACAACCGCTGATTGCTGAGCTTGAGCGAGAGCTGTGCATACACGTGAGTCCTGTCCCGATCACGACTGCGTTATAAGCAGTTTTGCAGTTAGTACACGCACGTGCATGTGTCGATTGGAAATATTCAAATGTTAGCTTTTATGAAAAAATAAATACTTCGTGTCTGTGTATTGTAATAAATTAATATTTTTTTCAATTTGAAATTATTTTAAAAAGGAAAGTTAAATTACGTCATTATAGAGGCGTGCGCAGTAACCATGACAAATACTCCGTCTTTCGCACTGTTATATGAACGGGCGCTTGTAAAAGTAGTGCGGACTTCATGGGATATGATGAACGCGATTTTGATTACTTCATCCGCATTATTTGGATGCGGATAATTGAACCGCGATTACCTGAAAGGAGTATTTGTACATTAATGGGGAATCATATTCTTCCTGTCTAAGGGGGAGGGGATGTAAACATTGCAACCCCCTTCCCAGTCCTGCATCCCCCTTACCCTGAAGAATGTTCCCTGGGGCCCCTGACTATGAGTTATCATAAGTTGTATTATTGAGGACTTTTTACAATAAAAGCATCATATTATATGAGTGGGAGAAAAATCAGCCAGGAGCCTGGAAGCAAGGCTACATGTAGCTGCTGCTGTGATGGTAATGGCAAAAGAAGGGGAGGGGGTCTCACTGAATCATATTTGGCAGATGAGCAAATATGGTGGGATGGCTTGATGTGATGTGTAGGTGTTGTAGAGGTGTAATGGTGCAGTTTCTGCTGATTGCCTCTCAGCTTAAGGTAAAATACCTTCTTAAAGGTTGCAGCTCACTTCGGCATGTCCTCTTATTAAAATCCACAACATTTTGACTCCAGATGCCCGATGAATCTGAGTATCCTGTGCCAAATTCTGAATCAAACTGCTGCCCATTAAAGACCCGATAGTGTGGGGATTCATAGAGTAGGAAGGCTGGCCCAGCTTGGATACGATGATATGCACATTTGTATACTGTAAAACGAGGAATGTTTGCGTGCATTTTAATTTCGCGAATTTCGCGAGCGCCAAGATTCGCGAAATTTCTTATCTACACTATATGCATTGAACGCAAGGGGCAATTCGCGAAAATTTCTTGCCACGAAAAAGGCCGTCGGCTCCAATTCGCGAAAATTTCGTGCCGCGAATATATCATGTTTTACAGTATTCAAGAATCCCCTTAACTCTTTATGTGCCGTGGTTGAAAACCCCTCTGTGCCACATTATTCTGAGACAACAACGTAGTCATGCTTTGAGAAAACATTCTGTTTTTCAAATCTATGTAACTTCTATACAGATTATTGTTAAGCTGGACATGTAGTGAGCAGAGTTGTAGAGAAAATGAGAAGCTTTGCTTTGATAAAAATTGTATGACAAATCGATGATTGTTTTTCTTTGAAATGACCAGTAGCTATATTACTATAGGCCTACAGGCATGACTTTTGCGCACAAAACAGTGACAGAAACTTAGAATTTACACGCAAATCTATTAGGGAACACCGCTTGATAGTCAGTCACCACATAAAATGCAAGCTATATGTGACACGAGCGGAAGCGCGAGAAAAGCTTTCGTTGTACTGCGGCATTTGGCGATTTATCGATCGGTTTTGGGCGGGTTTGTGGGTTTGAGCAGAATCTGCGAAGTTGGCACGCCATCGACTGAGTCGGACGTGCGAACGTGGCACCGAAAGAGTTAATGAATTGTGTGTAGCTTTATCATTGATCTTGGTGTAAGTACATTGTACACGCACAGCTGAAAAATCTTTGCTGGAGTTAGTGACCATTACTGATGAGCATGCACTTCAATGCACATGTTTGCTGACATGTGGCTGACGGGCAATATATTATTATGATTTTCAATGTACATGTACCCCGGTAGGAAGCGAATAAAGATTGATGCAATTGGGCCACCCTTGCTAGTGGGTCTTTAAAGGGGTAGTTACATCATAGTTTTGGTTGAAATGGGGATTCAGGTTTACATTTTGCGAAGTAATTAGAAAATGTTTATATGCAATACTAAAGAGCATACAATTCTAGGAGGAATTAAAAGTTTATTCGATGAAAAGTAGTTTTGAAATGGCTGAGATACCCCCAAACAAAGAGGTCCAACAGTATCAAAAGGTGGGACCCACCTTTCATTAGAACCACTTTGTCTTGCTTTGTTTTTGGATATCTCAGCCATTTCAAAATTTGATTTTCATCAAGTGAACTTTCAATTCCTCTTAGAATTGTATGCTCTCTAATATTTCATAAAAGTGGTTCCTATTTACTTTGCAAAAGGTTAAATCTTGAATCCCTATCTCAACCAAAACTGTACCATCCCTTTAACTCAGGCAATTGTCTCGATAGATGGGAAATGTGTGTTATAGCAAAATCAGCTTGTCCACAATGGGTTAAGGCAGGGCTCGACACTAACGGTGACCCGATGGCCCGGGGCCACCAAATTTTAAAAAAGGGCAATTTGGTGGCCCGCCTCGGGCCACCAAAATTTTTTGAAAAGTGTCATTTATTTATGTTTAGATGTTGCAATCCATGTGCCTGTCAATGAATATTTATACTTAGTCTTACCATTCAGCAGTTAAATTTGTTTAAAGGATGGATGAAAAGGACTGAATGAGTGCCTGAGAGTGAGTGTTAAGAGTTTGTTGAGGTTTATTTATGAGTAGATATGTCCAGCTTCCAATTCTTACTATGATAAAACTTAAATATTTGACTCATCAAAAAAAAGCAGGAATTTTAATGTTTTTTATTGTTTTTTGGGGGCCACCAAATTTTTCTCTCGGGCCCCCAAAAATTTGAAATTGATGATTTTGGTGGCCCCATTGGGCACCAAATAAAAAAGTTAGTGTGGAGCCCTGGTTAAGGTAAAACATCTTCCTCAAGGTTGCAGCTCACTTCAGCTTGTCCTGTCGTTATCCAACAAGATTTGGACTCCAGATGCGTGAGGATTCTGAGTATCCTACAATGTATGCCAATATTTCAAATCAAACTGCTGCCCTTTAATTAATCTTTTTGGTAGTCCTCGTGTCACATCCAGCCTCTTATTTGTTAGTGAAATACTGAAAAAAAACCCCATAATAATGATAATGTCATACATGTTTTATGGTTTCTTTTTTTGGAGAGAACATTGGATGGATGAGCTCAAATTTTCCCGATAGGCATGGGTACGAAAATCTGCAACAGCAGGCCTACACCATTGCCTCAACAGACCTACCAAAGCATTAGTGTCGCTACTGCCCTCCCATGTAGCAACCCTGTTTTAAGTGCTACCAGATGTTGTGATGTTGTAATTTCATGTTAGGTCAAAGCCACACCACAAAGATAATTATTTCCTCTCTTTGTGGTCGCTCGTAATGCTTTGTTAGTAGGGCCGACGCCCTTTAATGTGCACAGATGTACGAATGTATGCTACATATTATTGTACCACAAGAGGCATTCCAACGTGTTTGGCATGCAGACAATTTATGAACTTGTTTGGATCTTACCAAGGAGGTATCACACACACCTCCTTGGTCTTGCACAGAGTAGAGGTATTTGAACGTCAATTTTGGATTTTTGTCTTTGGGTTTTGTGTGTGTGTGTGTGATTTTTTAATTTTTAGCTCACCTGAGCCAAAGGCTCAAGTGAGCTATTGCGATCGCCCTTCGTCCGGCGTCCGTCGTGCGTCGTGCGTCGTGCGTCGTCCGTCGTCCGTCGTCCGTCGTCCGTCGTCCGTCGTGCGTCGTCCGTCGTGCGTCGTGCGTAAACTTTTTACATTTTCATCTTCTTCTTGAAAACCCCAAGACCGATTTTCATCAAACTTGGCAGGTAGCATCCCTAGGGGGTTAGGAACTCAATTTGTTAAAATGGGCACCATGCCCCACCCAGGGGGCCCCCAGGGGGGCCCAAACCCCCCAAAATTAAGGAATCTGTAAAAATCTTCTTCTCTAGAACCAGAAGTGATAGAGCTAAGTTAATACTATGAGTTAGTACATTGATGACTGTAGTTTCAAGTTTGTTCATGGCAGAATCAGGGGTGCCCCCCTTGGGACCCAGGGGAGGGGGGTGGGGAAGGGTTCTAATGGGGCCTAAATTGTACATTTTCATCTTCTTCTTGAGAACCCCATGACCCATTTTCACCAAACTTGGCAGGTAGCATCCCTAGGGGGTTAGGAACTCAATTTGTTAAAATGGGCACCATGCCCCACCCAGGGGGCCCTCAGGGGGCCCAAGCCCCCCAAAATTAAGGATTCTGCAAAAATCTTCTTCTCTAGAACCAGAAGTGATAGTGCTTAGTTAATACTATGAGTTAGTACATTGATGACTGTAGTTTCAAGTTTGTTCATGGCAGAATCAGGGGTGCCCCCCTTGGGACCCAGGGGAGGGGGTGAGGAGGGGTCCTAATGGGGCCTAAATTGTACATTTTTATCGTCTTCTTGAGAACCCCATGACCCATTTTCACCAAACTTGGCAGGTAGCATCCCTAGGGGGTTAGGATCTCAATTTGTTAAAATGGGCACCATGCCCCACCCAGGGGGCCCCCAGGGGTCCCAAACCCCCAAATGAAGGAATCTTTATAAATCTTCTCTAGAATCAGAAGTTATAGAGCTGAGATAATACTATGAGTGAGTACATTAATGACTGTAGTTTCAAGTTTGTTCATAGGAGATCCAGGGGTGCCCCTCTTGGGTAGGGGGGGGGGGGGGTGGTTGGAAGGGTCCAAATGGGGGCCTGAATTGTACATTTTCATCTTCTTCCTGAAAACCTCATGATGGATTTTTGTCAAACTTGGCAGGTAGCATCCCTAGGGGGTCAGGATCTCAATTTATCAAAATGGGCACCATGCCCCACCCAGAGGGCCCCAGGGGGCCCCAATCCCCCCAAATTAAGGAATCTTTAAAAAAATTGGGCCTTTATTGTACATTTTCATCTTCTACTTGAGAATGCCTGGTCAAATTTTGGTAGAGCTGTGAATAATTTAGGTTAGTGACTGCGTGAAAGGTGAACTTGCGATACTCAGGTGAGCGCTAGACCCGCGGGTCTCTTGTTTATTTTCAATTTGGGAGACATTTTAAAGATTTACCAAAGTGAAACTACCCTGAGATCTATATTTAGCACATAATTCTATGATGATTTATTTTGCCAAATGTAGTCATTATATATGTCCATCTGGATAATGGCTATCTGATTTAGTTTTTATTATCATATGTGAGGCAAATTGATAATTATAACAGTATAATATGCCTGGACAGAAAGTGAATTCCGCAGTATAATAGACGTCCCTTGTGATATGGAATCCTGAAGTAAAATGTTTTTATTGTATGTTGAATGTGGCAGAAAAAAAAAATAATGTTGTGTAGTGCTTTACTAGCAACAGGAAATTCTAACCCATGACGTTGATCATAATATAATCCACAATCACAGTTTCTTGATATAGACAAAAACATTCTATAGAGTTATACGATTGCCATTTGAAGCATTATGATTTTAAAAAAATGCAGAGTTTACTAACAGGATATTATCAGTACATCGACATGCAAGCAATGCAAGCTATAATTGCCACGCCTGTGAGAACATAAACGTCACTTTATTTGCATATTGCCTGCGAGTGTTTTAATCTGTATAATGTTTACCCATGCTTCATACTTTTCAGGATGAAGTTTACTTAAACATTCTAACTAACAAGAGATCTGAAAAGGTGTGAGGACATGGCAACTTAAAAACAAAAACAAAACACTGTTTCACTAACTTGTATTCTTAGTGGATAAAAGTATATTTTGTGCTGCAGTTGTCAAAAATCAATATCTATCATTTATTGAGTGAAGTTCACTTCATTCTTTAATGTCCAACGTGCTTCTTTTGTTGTTTGTTAAAAATACAAATGCACAAATGATAAATTTTTCATTTGCACACATGATCTAGAGTCCTCTTTCAAATTCATCATTGGAGATGATAGTTAAACATTTAGCATTCATTCTCCACCAAATCTGCATTTTTTTTTTTAAATTTCCAGATTTTATGCAAAACATCTTTTTTCTCAGAGGGCAAAATATCCTGTAAAAGTAGCAGCAGCAATAGTGGAAAAATCTTGGGCAGACTTTTTTCTATCTTATTGGATAGTCCTTTGTCTATTTTGTTTCTTGTTTTGCATAGTAAAGAACAATGCTTGTAGTTATAGATCTGACTCTTGCAGATTCGTTATTTTCTAATACCCAATATTCTAAAGAAACAGGAATATCCCCTTTTGTTGGTTGAAACCCCAAAATACAATCACAAGGAAAATAAATGTTTATTGTAATTTATTGGTATACAATGAAACAATTCAATGTAGATAGTGGCTTACCTAAAACTGGATGGATTATATGAGTATGACTTCTGAAAGATTCTGCAGGGTTCAATGTCCTGTCAAGATAAAAATAATCCCCCCCCCCCCCCTGATTTACAAATTACATACCCATTGAAATGAATGTAAGCCATGGGTATTGCCCATGATGCTCTTGGGAATCTCACTGATTGGTTTGGGTGTGCCTGTGAATGTTGTCAGCCCTGCTGCCGAGGTGCCTTTAATCGTCTGTGTGTTTGTGGTACTTGACCTTTAACTACAACTAGTTCACACTTGTATGTGTCTCACACACACACATGTATATACTCGAAACATGGAAGTGCTGTACTCACTCTCAAATGCAGGCATGTATAGAATGATTACAGGTCTGAACCAGACACAGTCAACCGAAAGTACCTGTTTGTTGGATGTGATCATTTTAATTTTAAAAATCATACTGCAGTATGATTCCATAACACATAGTCTACATTGTACGTATAATGGATGCTATCTGCTTGTGTGTTTGTGTGTGGGTGTTACTCTACCAGTATGTGTTTCTTTATGTACATTATATATTGGTAGCTGTGTTCTGATGGGAAAAATACAAGGTGCATACAGTGTATGTGTTTTGAATATGGAATCAATGAAAGATTATGGAGAAAAAAATTAGTCCTATACAAACGGTGATAATGTTTTTCAGTACATGGCTACGTTATATCACGGAGGTCGCTGGGCTACCGAAATACATTGACATTGTATCAGTATTATTATCGTCGGGGATATTTTCCGTGGACATCACTGGTACGTCTGGGCCCCGTCTTATAAAGCCCTCAAATCAATCGCAACTTGCATTGAAGCTCACATGAAACTTGTGATTGATTTCTATCACAAGTCTTTATAAGACAGCTTCACGGAACCCCCTCCAAATTACAATGATAATACAAACTGAAGGCTAAGTACAGGTGGGATGCTCTAGCACGGAAACCGATTCGCCCGTAATCAGTTACTAGTACTAGTTCAGAAGCGCGCAAGCGCACGTGCGCGTGACTACACGACACACACATGCTGTTGGCAGAGCTAAGAGCTCAGGTACTTGGTACAGGTAGGTGGAAGTACAATTGTATGTGGGAAGGGGATTTCCTGCACTCAACACGTTATACATTATGCACATTTCACTGTCAAAGATAGATTGTTGAGTGTACGATTGATTGTACTGTATCTGTATGCATCGTGAGTTTGCGAACAGTGTTGACGAGCGCGAGCTGGTAGCTGTGTTTTCCATGAAAACTACACCCAAATCTTCAATTTTTCGAACAGTCGGTGGGCGTGATTGCCGATGTGTTTATGAGATAATACATACAATGTAATAAGATGAATTTTGCCGATCTATCACGTCCTTATAGTCAGTGTAGGGACAGTGATGCATACCGCTACGCAGCGTTGTAAATTATGTCGGCCTTCCGTGTGTCTCGATCTCCGGAGCTCGGAGGAGGACCGTAATACTGAACAGTAAAATAAAACTCCGAACAGACGAAATCTTCGTCTAACGTTAGCCCTCACTACTCCTATGAGCAAACGTTAGTTGATATCAATAGCTAACGTTAGCTGACTTCCCGGCGGCTCCGTTAGCTAATGTTAGCTAACGATAATCTCCGTTAGCTAACGTTAGAAGTGAAACTTTATTGTGACGGATACTGTACATGTATTGACAGCTTGTGTACTGGTAGTTCATAAACATATAATGTATCCTAATGTATTTAATTCTGTATGCTAATAGTAGGTTGTTTGCTGTACTACCTTTTGTCATAAACAAAAGGAACACTGTCAACAACCAAATACCGTACACCCAGAATCGAGCAAAACTTGATTGGAAAATATTCCCAGAGCACAGGCGACCTAATGTGGCTTGAGAAACAGGTTTTGGAGAAATGTAATTCCAGCGCTCTTTCAGACTTGCTAAAACTCAATGATTAACATTAAAATGTGTTTCAGAACACATTTACGAATCAGTTCTTTTGTCTATCTGGAAAGGCTCTCCATTACAGTTTGGATACTTCACACTCTTTCCTTTTGTAATGTGTTTGTGGAGAATTGCTACGGGACTAGCTGTAGAATGTAGATTATGCTGCATTAGGCACATGACATTTTACTTGCTGCTGCCCAAATATTTATGAAATACACATGTTGGCTACTCAACTACAATTGCAATGGGTCTTTGTTGAATATTTTTAGGTGAGAAGTGTGCCTCTTAGAATAGCAGCTGTCCCTTCACACTCTATCAATCAATGTCTGTTGATTGTGGTTCATAAAACATTGATATGCAATCATAAACGAGGGCAGTATATAATCTGCAAAGGGGCGGGGGGGGGGGGGGGATGGGGAAGGGGAGAGCTTCCTGTGTAATACCAATGGGATGTTTAAAGTGCAGAGAAAGTATTAAGCATGCATGCCTGAGAAAGTTTACCACATTTAGACATCAGGAATGATTAACAGGCTTTGATTTGTTGCAGTAGAGCAAGGGAAGAATGACACAAAGTTGCCTCCCAGCAAACACAGAACGTTTTCAGAACGTTTCCTAAACGTTTTTTTGAGGTTCTGTACGTCTTCGTATAAAATGGACATTTGTAAAACGTACATACAACATCAAATTGGGGACTTAGCATTTACCGCAAAGCACAGGTTTTTTGGAAAACGCTTTAGAAACGTCAATGGACGTTACAAAATGTTTTTATTATGTCTGCAATGTCTTCGTCCTTTGTAAACGTCCACAAAACGTTTTTATTAGGTCTGCTACGTCGACTTCGTCTTTAATGAACGTTTAAAAAACATTTTTATTTCGTCCTCTATGCGTCTCTTTATTATGAATATTAATGCATAGTTATGAATATTCAAATTAAGGTGTGTGTGATCTAATTTTAGTAACCATGTCTTCATGCATCACAACATTTTGGTGGTATATAAAAGAATGTGATACAGATTCATCAATCGGGAATAGGTGGTAGGACATTAGGAATGGGTTAGGATAGGATTAGGGTTAGGATACATTAATCTCAGATTGCATCTATAATCTCATAACTATATTTTTTTTAAATACTCTATAAAAAATAAACATAAGACATTCTTAAAAGGTTTTCTGGATGTTCTAGACGGATATGGAAGATTCTCTGAACGTTCTGGAAAGGGTCATAAGACTTTTTAGACGTTCTTAAAACGTTCTAGACGGTTTTCAAAGGTTTTCTGGACGTCCGCAAAACGTCCACAGAACATTTTGAATAGTTTTAAAAGGTTTTACTGACGTCCACAACGTTCAAAATGTTTTCTGCAGGTCCTTAAAAATTCTGAAAGGTTTTTTATTGGTTTTCTAAACGTTTAAAAAACGTTTTTATAACGTCCATTTGAAACGTTTTGAATACATCGAAAACCTTCCACAAAAAGACGTTCTGAAAACGTTTGACAAAACGTCCAAATAACGAACTTGGAATGTTTCAAGAACGTTTAGAAAACGTCCTTGTGTTAGCTGGGCTGTGACGTTATGGTTGCATGTGCACTGCCCTTCATTTTGCCCACCCCTCAAATTAAAAAAAAAAAAAAATCTTTTTGCCATTTTTCTTTTCTTCTTCTCCTTCCAGTTTTCGTAGAATTACAAATAGATTGCCCGAAGCATGGTATGGTTGAATGTCTTATACAGTGACACCCTAACATTTTTTATCCATAGGAACTTTAGTATCTCACAATATGCCTGAAATTTTACTCACATGTGGAGAAAATGCTCTAAATTCACAAGTGCATTTGAAAATGTGATTTGAGTTACACATTCAAAGATTGCGGCTTTGAATGCGTGGTGTTAATTTTCCACACTCGAGTGTGCTGCACTTTGAAACAGACACCCCTTTCCTCTTTTGGCAATATACCTAGTTGAAGTGCACGTGATACATATCACACATGTATTTATGATTTATGGTATCATTTTTTTTTTCACTGTTTATTATCAGGGTTTTATTTCAGTTTGAATAGAAAACCATTGCATGTGGTCCCTTGCATGCAATTTTGTTCTTTACGTGTAATGCTATAAATAAAGGGGTGTCGGTTTCAATGTACAGTGTCAATGCATTAAACACCTACCATACTAATCAAATATTACTTGTATGGTATCTTATAATAGAAAAAAAATGCGAGCCTTGATACTGTATTTCCCCCGGCTTTCCTTGAAAGGTGATAAGGTGATGCTTGCCGAGTGTAGGAGAACCAGTATCATTCTAGGACTGATCATCACATTATTGCCTTAGGCAGCTACAGCAAAGCATCGGGGAACTTGAATACACTACAATTATATTTCCTTCATGTAACAGAGACCCTTGAAATCAATGTATCGCTTTATGAAAAAACGATCAGATACTAGTAGCATTGTTATGAGATTTGAGAACAGTATATACGCACACACACAGACACACATACCATCCTCTGTGTTCTGTGTGTCATAGTGAGGATTGTATGCCTTTGCTAAATGTATCTACAGTATTGCTTTATGATTCCTTTTCACAGAAGGCACACCTTTCCAAATTAATTGAAAACAGCCATGACTTGTTGACATTGAATAGCAAGAACGTGACATACTGATGCACTGTACAACTTGTCTATGTTCACAGATATAGATCGTACTATGCATATAGTTTAAGTATTTAAAGGGATGGTACAGTATTGGTGGAGATGAGAATTGGGCTTTTAACTTTTTGTGAGATACCAAGAAAACACTTCTGAAATAGTACAGAGCATACCATTTTACGAGGAATTCAAAGTTATTTGATGAAAATTGGGTTTGGAATGACTGAAACAGCCAAAACCAAAGTAAAACAAAGCGATTGTAATAAGAGGTGGGTCCCACACTTTATTAGAATCGCTCTGTTTTGGATATCTCAGCCATTTCAAAGCCAATTTTCATCAAATAAACATTGAATTCCTCATGGAATTACATGCTGTTTCATATTTCATAAGAGGTTTCTCATTATTTCACCCCCCAAAAAATGTTAGAAACCTGAAATTAGGCCTCAACCAAAACTATACGATCCCTTTAAGTATATTTGTGTGTGTGCGTGTGTGTGTGTGAGTCTTTGTGTATGTATGGGGGTAGTAGTCACTTTTGCCTTTGACAGCTAGAAACTGCAGAGGAATAAACCATTCAAGCCTTGTGCAATGATTTCTATTGATTACAATGCAACCAACCTGATATAATCAGCCTTGTGAAAGGCCATTCGAGTCCTCAGCTAGGTCAATGTACCTGTTTGTATCATGCAAGTCTTCGAATGCCTTGGAAATAGATACAGCCTTGTGCAGTACATACATGTGAAATGAATATTGCAAGTCAAAGCTGTTTTGCCTTTTTTGTCTGTCCCAGCAGATTCAGGTTCCACGAAATCAATAGTGCTTCGGGGAGAGAATGGTGTCGTGGAATAAAGTTAATATATTCTGATACTGTGATTGTTTCTGAAAGGAACATAGGCCCATAGGGAGAAATTGAACTTGCGACCTTCTGCTTCTAAAGCAGATACATGTATAAATGGAGATTTTCCACAGTGTAAATGTAGTGTTGAAGAGTGAACTTCAAGGGTTTGGAATACTTGTAGTCCTTCATCATTTTGAGAGGTTTGTTAATCAATCTTCAAGCAGACTTACCAGCACCTTTATATGTACCATACCTCTTCTTGTTTGGTTTTCATTGCGTACACACTTGTATGCTCTCTATGTCTACATGACTTAAAACATATTAGTAGTCTTGGAAACAAACTCTAGGCTTCTTCTTTTTTTTTCTGTGCACCATTGTATTTGTCTGTTTATGTCCCCTGTGAGTTTGTAGCTTGTAGAATGAGTACTGATATTGTGTCTATTCATGTGTTTGTGACTACCTTTCATGTATGTTTAACCCTATTTCTCATGAGATTAGCTATTTTGCAACATAGTATAACGCTATGACCGTCAGTGACAGTCGAATCTATTGTGACAGATATTTCTGTTGTATCGCTTCATGTTGTATCTTATGAAATCAGTTAGTCAGAGGTCTTTGGTTTTCTCAGATTACTGCATTCATGTTTAAGTATCACCGATGAAGTCCTGGACCGTCATTTGCTTCAAAATATTTCAGCTGTAATTTTAGGCATGGAAGAAATATTAGGGAATAATTTTACTTGTCAAATTTGATTAGCAGTTTTGATCTATGGGAAAATACTTTTAATAAAGTTCTGTACTGTCCGATGTAAAAAACCTGCGACACACAAATTTTGTATGGCAGTCATATAAAAAAATGCATAGCAAATCGCGATGCGATGCCAGGAAAGTTATTCCCTGAATATAGAGGCAAGAAATGGGCATTTGAATAAAAGAAATGAATATAGAAAAGCTGTGTCAAAATTAAAATAAATCATGTAAACATTCATGTTGAGAAAATTTGAATATCAGGATGAAGCAATCCATAATTCTGGACCATCTCAAGAAGTTTGCTGCTGCTTTATTACTTAGTAAATGTTGTATTACGTACTCTGCAAAGGTTTGTGCCAAAAATGTTACTCATTCAATCAGCAAAGCATCAGCAAAGCTTGTGTCTTAATGAAATAATAAGTCCAACTGAAATGCATTTAAGCCCAAAACATTTGAGGTAAGTTGAAGTTATCTTCATAAGAAGTAATCTTGTAGCAAGCTTTCTATTTACTCATGATTGTGAATGTACAGTGTAGTCTTTGCCACATTGATGTTCATCAAAACTGGAAAGGTGACATGATTTTTAAAGAGACGACTGCATTATCATATCGTCGTTTATTTCAAAACTACTGCATCCATGGCTTTTCTTTAATTAGTACCTGTAATAGGGACACTGTGTTATTCAAGATAAGATCTGAACACGATAATCTTACCTTGTTTGGTCATTCAAACTTTCCATCATGCGTCCCCACAGCATCACCGATACCAGCACAGCAGTCTCCCAGCGATGTTAGTCCCACGGGGAGCGGGTTCAGCAACCCCATGGCAATGGGCGGCGGTCGCGGGGACCAGGGGACGACGACGGCGGTGGCCAAGGCACGCCTCGACAGCTTCAAGAATTGGAGCATCTCAACGTACAAATGCACCAAACAGATGATGCAGGTATGGGTATTTCAACAGGCCAGGAGAATGGAGGATTTGGCTGTAAAATACAGGCATTAGGACCATTAGTTTGCAGACTTATTTTCTCGTGATAACAGTGTTGGACTTCCATTTTTCTGTTTCCTTAGGATATTGTAGAAGAAATATGTTATGTTTCATATGTCTATGAAATAGCTATAAAACATTGATTCATATTTGATAAGCCATTGTGTTTTTCATTCACTGGTGACAAGGCGGATTTTCCTTTTCACTAACTGGCTTTAAACTCGATGAAAGCTCAAGTTTTAGAAGTCAAAGATGTCATAGATTATTATCATCAGTTCAGGTTGTAGACTTACAGACCAGCATACTCTTCTTATTATCATGCCTTACCTTCACTAAATTTGTAGGCTCTTATTGGAAAGGCAATTTTCCATATGACTGGGTTTCTTTTTCCCCATGGTACATAAATCCCCCACACAGAATAATTTGATAGGCAACTTCTGTTACTTGATTTTGTTTTTCCTCTATCTTTCTATTCGGGTGTGGAATCGAAGTGATTGGATGTAATTGTGGTGTTGCTTTTTCTGTGTATCACCAGGAGAAACTTGGCAAAGCTTCGCGGACCGTCGACCTGCAGCTCGAGGCACAGATTGAGGTCCTGCGCGACACGCAGCGCAAGTACGCGCACATCCTGAAGCTGACGAGGGCGCTGACCAACCAGTTCTACCTGGTCGTCCAGACGCAGCGCTCGCTGGGCGACGCCTTCGGAGAGCTGGCGCAGAAGTCGGCCGAGCTCCAGGAGGAGTTCTCCTACAACGCCGAGACGCAGAAGTCACTTTGCGGCAATGGCGAGACCCTGCTGAGCGCCCTCAACTTCTTCACGTCCAGTGTCAGCACGTTGTGCAACAAGACGATGGAGGATACGTTGCTGACCATCAAGCAATATGAATCTGTCAGGTGGGTTGCGTTGGCTTATGCGTGGTGGTTATCCAGATCAAGTTGCTAGGTCAGGCAAATGTCCTGTACCTTCTTTTTTTTTTTGAAGAACAACATTTGCTAAGAATTACTCCAAATAATTCTCTATTAGATATGATCTGTCTACTACATGCACAAAGTTGTGTATATTTGTAAATGATTGTCAACTTACTGCAGCAGTCTTCACAAAAAAAAAAAAAAAAAAAAAAAAAATGAAGGTGGCTAGATATAATACTATCCGTAACTGATATACATGAATTTTTTTATTTTTAAATTTTCAGTCATTTTAGCCAAGTAAAAGAAAACACAGACAAACTGTTCAATATGAAGAGACTGCATATACAATAGCTGTCTACTGGTGTCAGTATGTGGCAATTAATACAACTACATCGGGTACATACACTTATCCCTGTGTGATTGAGATGTGCAAAATAGCATCAATGACAGATATGGGTTAGAGCATAGAGGGCAGCATCACCAAACACTAGGAACCTGTAGACCAACTACACACCTTCATGCACAAATGTTGCTGCTGCTCCTGCACTGTAGGCAGTATACCTTGTGTGCTGGTCACATAATTGAGGAATGTAATGTAGGCATGATACTGCAACCAATTTTCTTTGCTTTAAAAAGACTTTATCCAGGCATGAGACTTCACGTAGCAATGAGATGAATGTTGTGGTTTGATAAATTGATTGTGGGGGGGGGGGGGGACTTTTGCTACTGCTCTATGGGGTAATGCATCCCATGTTTTATGACATCAGTCCTTAAAATTTGCACATAATATTGTACAATAAATGTCTGCGAAATTGATGGTCCATGTATCTATACCATGTAAATATTCATTTTTAAGTACCGTGAGCTTCTGTTGTTTTAGGATCCCCCCCCCCCCCCCCACTCTTACTGTATTCACCAGTCAGTGCCACTAAAGGTAACTAGCTAGTATCTTGCTTTCTCTTCCATTGTCATGGTCGCATTTCAAGGAGAGATGGCAGTTGCTGGTTACAGAAGACTGCAAACTTCTTGGTGTCTGATGTAAGACTATAGGGCAGACCCTGAGAGGCATTGAAAGAGTTACTTGCAGAGGAAATTAGAACATCAGGGCCCTGTATTATGAAGAGTTAAAATTGATAACCGTAAAGTTCCGTGTATAAGACGCACTATTTTTTCGTCGGAAAACATTGAAAATCGGGGGTGCGTCGTATACACGGGTACAGTCGAATCACGGAAAAAAATCTGTCATGTACACCCAATTTTATAAGGCCAACTTGGGGGCCATGTATGCCCATCGACGTTTGGAAGGTAAGCAATCACTAAAACTTACGGATAAATGGGCGATCTTTCAATCTGGACGCACACAAAAGCTGCAAATACGAGATAAACTTACGATCGGCCTTGTGCAGTAACGATGTATCAATCTGGCCATAGACAACAGCTGTAACACTTAACAGCACTGCTGTATTCTACCGATGTCACTAGTCTACCAAGCTACCAACAGCCAACCTAGTAGCTGGAATACGCGATGTACAGGTATCATTACTAAATTACCGATACCGTAAAACTTATCAATGTACTAGTATCAATATGGCCATAGACAAAAGCTGTAAAATACTGAGTAGGATCGACACTATGTCACCGTAAATATGAACAATGTGTGAAGCATGCGTTTGCTCTTCATTTCACGATGCCAGCTAGGATACTGTACTGTAGCATAGCTACACTGTAGCTAGCTAGCTAGCTAGCAAACCTTTGGCAAAGGTAGCAGCTGCAGAGCAGAGAGGCTTTTGCAATGGACTCGCGTGCACACAGCGATCGGATCGTAGCGCGCTTGCCCGTTGCGCGCTGTGTGTGCAAGTCCATTGCTCTCTGTGTGCGTGTGCTGAAATTATAGCGAGCTGCCTTTTGCAAAAGGCTAGCACTGTGCATACAAGCATGGTACAAGAGACACACATGTTACTGGCAATCCCTCCGGGAGAAACAACAGTGAGTGTAATTACCGTACGCACCGTACGTCTCGCCGTATGATCCCTCTGCTACACTTGTTGATGTTTTTCTTATTTTTCGTAATGAACCTTCCAATTTGACATGCGTCAATATGCGAGACACGTACCCTCTGCTATGTATGACAGCAAAGATCGTACTGTACACTCATGAGTACGATATGCATGACACATGTACCATGATTGAAAGGCGAAACAATAGCAAGTGAGTACCGAGACAAGTCTCGCATTTTGCGTTTTCTATATTTTGCCAATGTCCGATGAATACCGTTAAAAGAAAGTATAAAAGGAAACGAAAAATAGAGCAATTACATGCTGCATTCTAGGGAAATTTTGTGCTGAAATAATATGTATGAGACACGCAATATTTGCGTGGAAATTTTTTATTTTTTTTTAAATTTTAGGTCCGAAAGTAGGGGTGCGTCTTATACACGGGTGCGTCTTATACACGGAACTTTACGGTATATGGATAGTTGATTTTAACTGTAAGTCTATGGCAGCCTGTGTGGTAAGGAAATTTAAAATCGATTTTATGTTTTTATAAAATGGGGCCCGGTCTCACTCAGTAGATATCCATCCCCCCATACCAAAGTGACAGACCAGCAGGAGAATGACATGCCCAAACCTGTGGATTTGGAGAAGGTGGCCATGAAAAGTTGAAAATGATACAAATGGATGTGTGCAAGGCTTCTACCGTGTTTTGTGTCTTTGTGACGAATGTGTGCTGCCTGTTTTCATCATTGTGAATGTACTTCAGGTTAGAGTACGATGCCTACAGAGCTGATATGGAGCATCTGACCCTGGCCCCCAAGGATGCCCAGACCCAGGCGCGGCTCCATGAGGCTCGCAGCAAGTACGAGGCGCAGAAGGAGAAGTTCGACAAGCTGAGGCAAGACGTAGCGGTCAAGCTCAGATTCCTGGATGAAAACAAGGTCAGCTTTTCCCCACGCTCTTTGTGTTGTTTGACCAGATTACAGTTATAATAATGATAACAATGACGACGATGTTGATAATAATAATGATAATAATAATAATAACAACAACAACAACAACAACAACAATGATAATGATGCCTTCTTTATCCAGGGTAGCCTCTTCACTGTTGAGCAGTGGGCCCTGCCATTATTATTACCCTAGCTCTGCCAGGTACCAATTTATACACCAGAATCAAGAGGGACGTGGTGGGTAAAAACATCTCGTCCAAGGACTTAAAGCACTGGGTAGAAATTGAACTCAGGTCCTCCGACTTGGAGTCGGGAGTCTTATCCACTATGCCACGGCGCCCCCACGAATGGAGATATAATACTAATATTAGTATATGATGATGATAGTGATGATTGGTGTGATTATAATGAAGAAAAGAAAGAAAAAGTAGACAAAGATGGAAGACAAGGAAGCGAATGAGAAGGGGAATGAGGTCATTTTTAACCGTATCCGGGCAATTACCCCCTGAGGGCAATTACCCCCCGGCCAAATACTGGTTAGTGGTAAGGTTAGAGTAAAGATTAGGGTTAGGGTTAGGTTTAGGGTTAGGAGTTTGGGTTAGGGTTAGGGTTAGGTTCAGGATTAGGATTAGGGCCAGGGGAAGGGTGTGGGGTAATTGCCCAGGGGGTAATTGCCCTAGACCCATTTTTAACCAATGAAGCCTTGTCAATGTTAGCATTGCTCTTCTTGAGGACTGTACAAGTATGATTTGCCCTGTATTGCCAGGTGCATCTTCTTACCATGTGGTCTTGAAGGACATCATCTCTGTATTTTAACACAAAGAAAAACAAATATGCTTTTGGAAGTAAACAGGTCAGTTTTCTATTTCTTGAGTGTATTGACCACTCTTCACTCTACTACAGTGTTGTACAAGCTTAGAGGGACTGCACAGTACTGGTTGAGGTGGGGATACATGTTTTGAACATTCCGAAGTGAGATAATGAGAAACCTTTTATGAAATATGAAAGAGCGTGTAATTTTGAGACGGATTCAACGTTTATTTGATGAAAATTGGTTTTCAAATGGCTGAGATATCCAAAAAAGTGATAATAATAAAAGACGACAGGCCACGCCTTTTATTAGGATCTCTTTGTTTCACCTTGTTTTTGGATATCTCAGCCATTTCAAAACCGATTTTCATCAAATAAACTTTTGATACCCCTTAGAATTGCATGCTCTTTGACATCTCACAGAGTGGTTTCTGAATATCTCGCAAAACGTTAAAAGCTAAATCCTCACCTCAACCAGGACTGTACACACCCTTTAAACCTACTTATTCCTTTATGCAAACAAAGACTGAAGATTTGAGGCAATTTCCCTATCACTGCTTTATTAATGCTATTTGTTGCTTATATCTGCTTCCATCATAGGTGAAAGTAATGCACAAACAGCTGCTCCTGTTCCACAACGCCATCGCGGCGTACTTCTCCGGCAACCAGCAGGCCCTCAACGCCACGCTGAAGCAGTTCAACATCAAGCCCAAGGCGCCCAGTGAAATGCAGCCATCCTTCCTGGAATCACAGTAGACTCCAGGAGACAGGGGCCCCACCCTCTGTTGCCGGGCGTGGCTCTCTCACAACCCTGTGAGATTCTAGCACCCTGTCCTCCTCCCTCTTCCTCTCTTCTCGTTTGGAGCTTGAAAACCATTTCTTTTCTAGACAGAAACCCTGTATTCTTTAACCATCTTCTGTTTTATCATGACTTCTTTGCTCTCATATTATGACCTATTGAATTTGGAATAGTTGTGGTTAAACTGTGTAAGTGCCAGTGTAGTATTGTCAAACAGTGGACATGCTGACGAGGGAAATGGATTTTCAAAATTGATGTGTTGGATCTTGTGATGTTGTTGATAGTCTGCATACAATGTCATGGAAAGCTAACAATGAGGAGTGGAAGTGATTGACCAGATATCTGGCAAAATGAAATGTGTATTCAAGACAGAAAGCCCAAGCAAAATTATATGATATTAACATAGTGAGATATGTATGGCAGGAAAGTACAGGGAAAATTTGCAGAAATCTCCTTTATGTTTTCCTTGCCCATGCTAGTGTTCTTAAATCATTTAATGTGTTATTCTAATGACCCTTCTAATATGTTGTCTACATCGCATGACTAACTTTGATTGCATAATCTACCTTGTTTTTGCAAGATAATGTCATTTGCTCTCACGTTACCTCAAAAAAAAAAAAATAATCAAGAAAAATGTTTTCTTTGTGACTCTGAATTTTAATGTATCCAGGATATCATGTAGTTACCCAGCTTTCTTGGCACAGGATTTTTATTTCTTGGTACAAATATAGTCAGGGTAGTACTTGTGCATCCAAGGTACCTCACATTTAACTGACTGGAGACTCAAGACTAGGAATGAAAAACCATGTTATACCTGACACAGAAATGTCAGATCACTTGGAGTACAAGTATTTTGCATTATAAAAGTCATTGTAACGGTCTGTCATGTATAATAAACATCTCTTGCAAGTTGATAAATTCCCTGTACATCACCATTTCCTCAGCAGTAATACAAGACTGGATGAGTGATTACCTGTTCTGATCTGCCTTCTGACAAGGTAATTCACAATTCCAGTGTATCTGGGAATGGGATGGCTTCCCTGGTGTCGATTACTGTGAAAGCTGTTATTTTCGTGAGGGTTTAATTTTCATGAATTTTGCAAATTGCTGATGGGCCGCAAATGCCACAACAGGCGAAAATATCACCACCTGATTCACTAGTGGAGTGAACAGACAGCCATTTGTGCACTTACGATAGCCATGGTGTCAAATTGTGAAAATATCTTTGGCCTCCTCATTGGCGAAAATATCATTATATAGAAATAACAGCTTTTACAGTATTCTGTATCCCGCATGATGTAAACAGGTAGGCAAATTCCAAATACACCGTCATATGTGGCATGGAGTTTGTCGAAGCTTTTTCTTATTTCATAAATTATCTCAACCTTAATTCTCTGGTTAGTGTAGTGTATACTGTTGACTATATTGTTGATATGCTTGGCTCTAATTTTGCTGTCATTAATATATACCTCCAATTAAATATTTTTCATTGCATCTTCAGAAATTGTGTCTTTAAGGATGCACCAAATGCATCAGATTTCCTATTAAAGCAGTTTGCCATTGACGTCATGTTGACCAAATGATATGTGGTTCAGTACAGAAGACTTTTTCAGGGACGATATTATCCATCCATCTTACATACAGGCATCCCTAGATAAAGATATATTTTGAATTACCCCAAAGATGGTCAATTACACCTGCAAATATTTACACAAATATTGTACCATTAATCAGGATATTTGATATTTTTTCTTTTCTTTTCTGGCATCTATAATGAAGGGGAAAATGTCTGATGAAAAAGGCTGTCTGTGTGAGCAATTTCTAGGGTATATGTATTGTTATTTGGAGTGGGAATATCTAAAAATTCTCACCTCAAGTCGTTAGGTAGCTGCAACTTTGGTCATGAGCAAGGGTTTGTTGAGATGGAACAAAACACTAACTTATTGCCCAGTGGTCTGGCTCTGTATGACAGAGACTTGTCTTATAGATGTATTTGTCACATGAAAGATCCTCATTGTCTTTTCTCCTTCACACATACATGTAATTCTACACATTTCTCCCTTTTATCTGCTTATTGCAAAGGTTGAGCTTTTGATTTGACTCTAAGATGTTGAATGATTAGCTCTATGTGTACCCCATATCAATTTTAAGATTTTTTTTTTTTTTTAATTTTTTTTTAAATGAGAACTTGTTTGCATTGATAAGTTTCATGTGAGATGCATTTAACTTGCCTGTGCTGGACCTATACTGTATTGACAAGAAAATAAGTTAACATCCTAAGAGGCTGAACGGGGGATGGTTGTGAAGTTGTCAACTTGGCTCAAAAAAGTCCCAAATGAAATTAATTTGTCATTCAGCAGAGGGAGAACTAATTAAAACTGTCATGGTCACAAGGTGGATTCCTCAGAAAAAGATATGAACTGAAATGGTCTCTTAGAGAACTGCCTTAACAAGCTGAGTGTGAGCTGATATTGCCGTAATGCACATTTCCTACAAACACCTGCCCGAGTATACTCGAGACTAGTCTTCAGTGGATTAATGAATTTCTTGAGATGAGATAATATTGGAATCTTTATCTATCAAATTTATTCAGGCATTTCTTTTCCCTCGCAATAGACTAAAAGAGCAAGAAAGAAAGGATTGAATTTAAATGCTGTAGACTAGTGTGGTAACAAGAATTTGAGAGCTAAACTTGACCTTTGGACTGCTGTCAGTCAGAACCCCGTTTTATCAAAACGTATGATTGATTATAAGTCCTGGAAATCAATGATAACTCTCGCTTGACCAAACGGGGTCCAGGTGTAGTAAAGTTTAACATGTTTTTACTCCTGACACATTTTATGGTTAAGAGTCTGAAAGGTTAAAGCAAATGTAGGAGCTCCATCCATATTTTCTCAAACTATTTGATTTCTAATGCTTAACTAATTCATTACCCATTTGATGTCTTCTTCATCCATAGTAGATTTTTTTTTTTCAAGTAACACATTTATAGAACATTTTGACATGTGTAATTTTGGTGTTTTATTTAAATATTATTGTATTGAGAGTGGCAGGACAATATGTTTTGTAAAACAAAATAAAGACAAAGAATTTTGTTATATTGATATTGTACATTGGAAGTGAATTTGGTATGGTATGTGCAGTACTCATATGTATGAAACTATTATTTCAAAAACTTCTGTGTGGATAAATACCATATGTTAGTTATCTGCTGTACGTATACCATTTACTATGCGTTATCTTTATGTATTCAGTCCTGCTTAGATGTAGACATAGGGAAGATTTCAGATTTTTTTCCTCTCTCGATTTTTATCTGCCATTTCCACTACATTGTTCAGCTCCTTGTTAGGCTTGCTACCCATTTTGTTTTATGGTTTGTTTGTTTTTTCAAAATTTTGCTTTTCAAAATTTAAGACTCTGATAATCTGACTCTGAATAAAGTACTTCATATTAACAAAAAACAACAACAAACAAATATATAACAAATTTGATTTAAGCATAGGTATGGACAAGAATTTGGTTTGATGTCTAGAGAGCAATTGTTAACGTCTTTTACCATGTAGTAATCAGTCAGGGGTTGATCGCCAAAGAGTGTAACTCTGAGGTACAAGAAGAAATACATGTATATGAATACATGTATATTTTCCCTTCAAGCTTCATGGTGCTGGCACATTGAGACAAATAGGTGTAATAGTTGTCTCAATGCAGTGTATTAGTTACTGAGATTCAAAAGAGTTGTAGCTTATGTAACTCTGGTATTTAACTTAGTATTGAAGTTAGACATGCATATATGTGATATGCATTGTAATTAATTTGCCAATTGGGTACTGAAGAACTGCGATGAGAATGATGTTGCTGTTGTGCAGGTCAATCACTCAAGCTTTTTGATGTACGTCTTTGTCATACAGAAGCAGATACTTTTGTTTGCAATTAATATGCTTGTAATCTGGTGGTAGCTTACTGATTCATATGCCATCTTCTCAGCACTTTCTTTTGAATTTGAATTTTAGACATTTGTATTAAAAGGTCCAAGCATTCCTGTGTGTATATAGTTTTTGACAAAATTTTTTGAATACTGCGCAGAGACCCGAGTTTACAGGCGTGAAGATTCTTGTGCTCCCGTGTCATAACCATTTAGCTAGCTATTCTAGGGTTTCCTTTTTGGTTTTGTTCAAAACAGTGTACATTCTTGCTTTTCCGCTCTTCTGTTTCATAACCAGTGCAATGTATCCAGATTCTGATAATCATATGGGAAAGGCAGATTTTTGATGGAAACTTTTCCACTGACTTCAGAGACTAATGACAGAGTAGAAATTAAATGATGAAGAGTTGTATAAACTATTACAGTATGACATGTACATTGAAAAGATAAGAGATATTAGTTATCAGGTCTCTTTTGTATGCCTTTTACCAGTCCTGGCTTGTATTTTGCATTGAGAAATTTGTTAACATCAATAAGGAAAGTGAGTCGTAGTGTCATGCTTACATGTAGTCAGTTAAACATAAATGAGTCTTCACAAGTTTTAAATTTAGTCCATACAATCAGGGTGCTCAGATGCACACAAAATAATGTATGTCAAAATGATATAACTATACCAAAATTATGTAGCTGTATGATGGATTTACGTGTCTAAATACTGATGATACCCTGACCCTTGTATATAACAAGACAAAGGTCAGGGTATCGTTTCCAACTAGAACTTGATAACGAATAATCTTTCCATGTGTGTGTCTGAACATATGGTGACCATAGAATGGTATAGCTAGGTGGAGCTTAAAGTGAGGAGGTGCAAAAGGTGACCTTTCTTCTTATTGCATCAGGGGCTAGTGGTGACCATAACAATATGCACTGTGGACAACTGCATCTATACAATTTCTTCTTTTTTTTTCAAATCGGTAGCGATATGTGTCTGAACGGTCTGTAATCTATACAATGACAATTATCCTTATCGAGTTTCAGTATAAACATTTTGTGTCTGAAGAGGGGACATGTTTCGGATGTACGAAATTGTTTGTGCACACCACCAAACAATGGGAGAAGCTTAAAGGGTGGATCAGTTTTTCTTAAAGGGATGGTATAGTTTTGGTTGAGATGGGGTTTCAGGTTTCCAACTGTTTGTGAGATAATGAGAAACCTCTTTGGAAATATGAAAGAGCATACGATTCTAAGAAGTATTCAAAGTTTATTTGATGAAAATTGGTTCTGAAATGGCTGAGATATCCAGAAGCAAAGAGGTGGGATAATAAAAGGTGGGACCCACCTTTTATTAGGACCACTTTGTTTTACTTTGTTTTTGGATATCTCAGCCATTTCAAATGTGATTTTCATCAAATAAATTTTGAATAATTCTTAGAATTGTATGCTCTTAAGTATTTCACATGTGGTTTCTCATTATCTTGCAAAAAGTTCAAATAAGAATCCCCCATCTCAACCAAAACTAAACATGCCTTTAGAAATTAACATGTGCAATTTCCAGTGTATTCCTCGTATGACTCTCACTTGAGCTCGACTAAGATAGCGAGTTCTTGTCTTCACCATGTTTTTGCTATTCTGATCTCGATTTATTTCTCAGATAACTCATAAAGGATTTCAGCAAGAAAGAAACAGTCCTGTACTTTCCTTGTACCAAATGACGATTAAGTTCTGCAGCAGAAGAAGAAAGAAAAAAAAAATGTTTTGCTTTAAAGAAACTTGGAAGCCAAATATCTTTAGGGAACAGATGTTGCCAGGACTGGTGGGGGTCTGTGATTTATTTTTTCTTTTTTAAATTGTGATTTCTCCACAATAAACTGATGTACAAATAATGAAATGTATGTGTATGGTGTATCTCTGTTCTTCTTGAATAAAATGTCTGTTTCTCAATGAAATCTGTTCTTCCCTGGGCTTTTGTATATGTTGATTTTTTTTTTCTTTTTCAGTATCAGTTAGTTTGTTGCTGAAGTGGCCTGTATTGTATATGAGTACATAGCAAAATGTGCACACTTAGATATTACGGCAGATGAATGTGAATTCATTGATCAAAAATCATGCATATTATAGTAGACTATAACAACACTAGTGGTTTACTATAACAAAATGATTGGAAATACATTGATATTGCAGTGATATACATACACATTATGGATATTGAACATTGAAAAGGCAATATGAATTGTGTTTCAAGATACTCCGTCCATTCTGAACTTATTAGTAAGAAAACAATATATATTAGCGATAAAACTAGTACATGAATTTTTTGTAGTTTCCTATATTTCATCACATTTTGGTGCTCAAGAAGCTGCTCAACACTTTGTAACTTGTTCACTGGAATCCAATACACTCATAAAATACATGCAATTGAAACATCAGATAGGGCATTAGTAAGAATTACCCGCACAAGGTACCTTTGGAACAGTCTAACATGTGTGGACTGTTTTGCATTTACTGAATGTGGGTAATTTTGCTAACTCCTGAATCACAATGATGTGTATGGTTTACTTCACAAAATGATGAAGCAGATCTTTACTGTTTGATAAATCACCCATCAAGCATAAATTAAACAAAATCTTGCATGGTCACTATCACGACTGTAAAGTGCTAATGAGCAGCCATTATACTTCACTAAATGGAGCAAAATTGTGTGTTGGGCAAAATGAATTCCTGGTCTTGTGTACGCTGTCAACCAATCATTGGATGAGGATCTGCTTCATTATTGTTTCGCCCGTGTAGCGGAAGCAAGACATAGGCGTCACTTTTCCGTCGGCGGTGGTGGCGTCGACGGCATTGGCGTCATCAGAAGTTTGGTGTATTCTATCCACAGCTTTTTGAGCTATGATCACAAAACTTGCATCACAGGTACAAATCTAAAAATGCTGGTCAAATTTGAATATGGGTGCAGTCCGACAAAGGTCAAAAGGTCAATGGCTTTGCCCTGACAAGCACTGGACTCACAGTATTGCAGTTTACGATCAATAACTTTCCACAGATTTGAGCTATGATCACCAAACCCACACCACAGGTACATAACCCAAAGATGCCAATCAAGTTTCAATATTGGTGCAGTTTGACAAGGTCAAAGGTAAAAAGGTCAATGCACTTTCCCTGATAAGCACTCTACACAAAGTATTGTGGTATACTCTCTTAACTTTCCACAGCTTTGAGCTATATGACCATCAAATTCACACCACAGGTACATCACCTAGAGATGCCAGTCAAGTTCAAATATTGGTAAATTCTTACAAAGCCAAAAAGGTCAAAATGTCAAACTCGCTGGATTAACCACCATAATGACTGTGTGCTCTCAATAACTTTCCACAGCTTTGAGCTATGGCCACAAAACTCACACCACAGGTACATTACCTAGAGATGCCATTCAAATTTAAATTCTGGTTAAGTCAGACAAGGTCAAAGGTCAAAGGTCAATAAATTTACATTAAAAAACACTATAATATATGGGTTGTTTTATGAAGTGTGATAACTCTGGTCCTTGGTTTGTATCACGTTACAGCAATGTTGCCATTTCAGAGTAATCTCATTCCTTTCAGGTATCCATTTTTGCACTATGAAGAGGAAGGCAAGCTCAACTTTACATTTACATATACATGCATTGCGAAAGGCATGGAATTCCAGGGTTTAATTCGAGAAGATTCTAATACAAATGTAGACCCCTTTCACATGTGTAGAAGGAAATAGATAGTTTTCATTGAGAGTCGATATTTACATGCTGTTCTATTCACTTCTTCCTACTAGATACAAGCTCAAGATTCTAGGACAGTTGTATTTTTGTTGATTACTTTTTACATTCGATATTCTACAGTTCAACAATTTCAGTTTGTATTATTTTCATATATTTTTTTTGTGTTATTTGTTTACATTTAGTTGTTTCTCGTTTAAATGATTCAAGTTTGTTTAATAATTTTAGTGTACGGATTTGAATGGATGTTTTTGATGTATAAGAAAAAATGAATTTGATAATTTCTAGTCGTATCATAGGTTGGTATTTGTGGGATAATGTAGATTTTTAACCCTTATGATTACTAGCATTATGTGCTTTCCTTTTTGTTTTGCACTCATGGATAAAATGTAGTTTGTAAGTTTGTTTTCATTTTTTACCAGTTCACAGACTCGATGAAGCACAGTCTTTGACTAAAGTGAATGACTGTAAAATAACTTAAAAGTCAAACTCAAATTCATACATTCTTCAATTTTCAATCGTTCTTTTTGAGAAGTATTTTTTTTATAGAATTAATGTATAAAATATGAATATCTTATTGACATTGGTTGTTTGTGGTGGCAAAACTAGAAGAAATTTTGGCATTATGTCACCATGATACAGTTGCTCCAAGTGATGTTCAGTTGTTTTTATTATGAAAATGCAGCATCAAAATGCACTTGTGATTTTTTTTTAACTGCTACGAAGAAGAAACGCAATTGTTTTGTCAGTGATTATTACAGATAAGAGAGAGAATGAAAAAGTATGCAAGAAATACCAAAGAATCATAACATTACAGGCAAGACTGTGTCCAGTATGTGGTATATTCGGTATAATATTCCTAATACTCTTCAGTCATTATCGATGCAGTATACTTTTGTTTTCCTTTCACGTCACGCCATGATAATAGTCAATTTTGTCTACTCGTTACTTATGAACACTGCATTTTTTAAAGTTTCCTTGGAAAATATTGTGACGGCAGATACAGCGTTGCCGGGTCCCAACTGAACAAAATCACCGAAGGCACGTGGAAAATCACCAAAGATCATTTTAAAAAGTCACCAAATTTGGAAAATTGTAATTTAGGCTTCAATTTCAAGACAGACACGAACTGATTCATCACCGATCATGTCAATGAAACTTTGTCAAACACTCTCTGAATGATTGAATTGCGCGAGTATCGGTGCAATTTGTGGCATCCACACGTCGTGGTCACACACGCTACATGCAAAACGTATACAAATGTGAATGAATAATACTGTGTGTGTGTGTGTGTGTGTATGCGTGTGTGTGTTGAGTGACAGAAGACGCACATGTTATGTTTCTAAAGGAGATTGCAATGTAGTTTGGGGAGAACTTTTGGGAAAATGTTTTTTTCTTTTTTGATTCATTGTTATCATTTTCCATTGATCTTGAAATCACACACCCAAAAAATCAACAAATATTGATTTGATTACCAGGCTAAAATGTTGTCACCAAGGGTTTACAAAAATCACCGAATTTCACCCTTTTTGGTTACCGAAATCACCTTGTGGCAACACTGGATACTTATGTATATAGGCTTACATCTGGATGAATGATATTCGCGTGGGTATTATGTATAGACACATCCAATATTCAAGTGTTGTAAACATATTCAGAAGACATCATGCAAGAGTGTTTTCATCAGGTAAGTTAATATCACAAGTGTTTGTTAAGCCGAGGACAGTGTTCTCTTGATAACGTTTACCGCTTGTATACTTCCAAATTAAGAAACCGTCTTTTACGGCCATTCCTTGCTGTATGTATACACGTATATCTGTAGGACCCTACACGATACGTGTTATCTTCGGTAGATGGTTAAACAGCATCAGCGAGTCGTTGGTGTGAACTTCGCGTAGTTAGTTGTTGCTGTTCTGTTTTGTGTTTTTGTATTTTGCAAACAATTTACATATACTTTTAAGCATTCCTTTATTGCTCATATGTAAAATTAAAAAAAACACGAGGATAACAGTGAAAATAAAGTGTTAAACTTGACGGGAAACGCTTTAAATGACTGTTACTTGGTATACATACTCATACAGATCGCGGCTTGCGATCTTCTAACTCCGTCTGTGCCAGCTAGCTTCGCATGTATCTGACAAAGCATTGAAATGGTGGTGCTCGGTTTGGTCCGCAAATTTACGGGCGCACACACACACATACACACACATGGACTAACGCGCACTACTGCAAAACAGAGGCACCACCACCTGTCGTGCTCTCCATCCACGAGCGGGCGGTAAAGTTGTCGAGTACGTTGCATGCATACTACAGAATCTGTGTGCGCGGTGGCGGCAGCACCAGTACGGTCTGCGCACATTTTGTCAGATCGCGTTCGTCACATACAGCACACGCGTCGCCACGCCAAAAAGCACTGAGACAGACGGTCACGCATCACGATCTTGCTTAGCCTGCTCCATCACCTCCATTACCCATTGAGATATAGGATTGTAACTCAACGCAGTGTTTGGAGAGAGCCGGTGTTCTTCGTCTATCTTTTACTTTGCTTTGAAAGTAGAAGTGTGATGGCTCCGCCACCATCTCATTGAACCACCAGCATCACGAAGACAAGGATGACTAATGCCGACCATCGGGTAATTTGCATACTAGCGGCGTAACAAGGATCCGTC
Organism: Diadema antillarum; assembly: GCF_040938485.1. Lineage (NCBI taxonomy): Eukaryota > Metazoa > Echinodermata > Echinoidea > Diadematoida > Diadematidae > Diadema > Diadema antillarum. The sequence goes on from NW_027271035.1 coordinate 1,936,433, forward strand.
ATGCGATGGTGATTCACTGGGTAATGCTTTCGTCTCTCTCTCGTCTGCGTCGTGTGCAGACCTTGTTGACCATCGCATAATGTGCATCCAGGCTACGCACCAGCCGGCGATTTAATCAAAGTCAATGGTAAAAACCAGGCTTTATTGGCTCCCAACCACACGTTAAACGGAATTGATGTGCTGTAGGTACATGCACTGCAGACACCGTTTATGATATGTGATTCTGAGTCGAGAGAGACCATTTCCACTAGCACCAACACTATCTTACCACTTCGAGGACTACACTTACTACGATTGGAGATAATACAAGTGAGTATATCTTATTGCAGAGCAGTGTTCTCATTCTAACTTTTTTAAGTGAGCAATTAGATGTAACAAACAGAAGACATCGTTTTTCAATCTAAAGGGTCAACTTTGACTCATTTAGCCAATAATTTTATGAGCCAGACTGATCATAATCATATAAACATACAAATTAGAAAAGTAATGGCAATGCTTAGTGTTCAAGCATAATTCTTTGAAGAACCAATGTTCTGTGATATTCTTCTCCCACATTTAGTCTTTCCTGACACTAGTGGAAATTTCAATATCATTTGTGTGTGTGTGTGTGTGTGTGTGTGTGTGTGGTGTTGGCACTGCTGATAATTGTAATGCCCAATTGAGTATAATTATTTTGACTAGATGTCTGCAGTAATAATTGTGCAATATGAACTTTCATATGATTCTTATTATCGATATATACAAATTTATATATAGATTATAGTACACATACATGTACAATATAGACAATATCCCTTGGATATCCATGGATCCATTAAGACTTTTATAACTTTCTTTGGTATGACAGGTGTGTGGACCTTCATGAGTTCATGTATATTTGTGTATATATTCCTATAAATGTATTTATAATATGAATATAGTATTAATCATCTTTGTGTACACAATGAAAGAAAAAGAATTAAAGTATTAACTTTGGATAGAAGAAGTCAAGTACTCTTTAGTTTATACGCTCAATGCAATACTTTGATTTTGTATATAATATATATGTACATGTGTATGTATTTGCATAAGCATGATGATGACGTGTGTTTAGATGCATTTACATCCAGAGAATATGCGATATGTTGTGATTTAATAATATAGATAAAAATATATGTAGTTTTTATGTACATGTACATGCTCATGTGTACATTGTTTACTTAATACCCAACCATCACAGGGTCTACTTATTTTCATACTGGGTAAAGGGGGATATCATGGGTTAAATATCTTGTCCAAGGATGTATGTGGGGTTTGACCTCAGGATCTCCCATGTCAAGAGTCTAGTCCATAGCAAAGTTCTCTTGCTATTTTCCATCTTTAAATTGCCAAGACGTCAAATTATATCCATACATCATGTTAAATGCATATAACAGTTATTTATCAGTGGCTTAGAGAAAAGTATCTCCCAGTTGTGGCATGTTAGACTAATCTATGAATACAGCAAATGTCTACAAGTTACAATTTGGCATGCAGAGAAGCAGTATATGCACAGAAATATCTTGCAATGTGATTTTTTTTCAATTATGACTGCATTGCTATTATACAAGTAGGATTCTGTATGGCACTCGCAAACAGCTTGAGATTTAGGAAAAAACTAGGATTTAAGAATTATCTAGCTGGAAGGCACACTATTCTTATTCACATCGACATTGATTAAGATATTGTTTGCATATAAGTCTTGCATAAACATCAATTTAATGACTATATAGGTTAATGGATTTCTACGAGAGTGGAAACTATCTGATCTTTTATCTGTATTATCTGAGATCGAATGAAGTAGAAAAATCGAATGGCAAACATTCAGGCAGCCGTACTTAATGTGGCACGCTTAGCTTGGCAAATGACCTTAACGAATGAGCAGACCACAAAGATCCCGCAAACTATTCACACCTTTGCCTTTTATCCCTGATTAACTTTTCATTAGATTCAGAGTAGTCAATAAGCTATCTTGATAAAGAAAGAAAAAAAAAACCTTTAATACTGCATGCTGTGCTCTTAATGTTGGTACTTAAGTCAGTCTGATTTTGCTAGCTGTGCACACATCCAGTGCTGGCCGTAAGGCATGACTCATATTTGGTGTCAAAAGCTACTTTCATCACCATGCCTAGAAACCCCTCTCCACTCCTCAGAGTGTATTTGGTAGCACTCAGCAGGAGTAAGGATAAGATGGATATTTGTTGCATTGATTCAAAGTTATTCTAATTTAAAAGATGCTACATTGTATCATCTCCTCGAGTATATACTGTATTAGCTTTAAAGGGATTGTATAGTTTTGGTTGACACGTAACTTCAGGTTTCTAACATTTTGTGTTGAGATAATGAGAAACCTCTTATGAAATGTGAAAGAGCATGTACATCCATTTGTAATTCTAAGAGGAATTCAACGTTTATATGATGAAAATTGGTTATCCAAAAAAGAGTGATCCTAATAAAAGATGGGACCCACCTTTTATTATGATCGCTTTGTTTTACTTTGTTTCTGGATGTCTCAGCCATTCCAGAAACGATTTTCATCAAATAAACTTTGAATTCCTCTAAAATGGCATGCCCTGTACTACAGTGTATATCATAAGTGGTTTCTTGGTATCTCACAAAAAGTTAAAAGCCCAATCATCATATCCACCAATACTATACCATCCCTTTAAAGTCTTACATTACACAAATATTGACTTGTCGTGTGCTGATATAATAGAGATCACTTTCCTTAAGATTCAAACACTTTCATGACAAAAACAGGTTATTCAAAAAGCAATGCTCAATTTCAAGGAAATTTGAGTCTATGGATCTTCAGTTTGACAGAATATTCCAAGAAATCACAGGATATTTTGCATCATTTGGCCACTTGAAACCCTGTTTGTATACCAGCTGCCAATTTATCTGTTGACCCTGTGCACATAACAAAAGCAATACAATATTTTAAAAAGGAATGAGAAATTTATTCCATAGACTATCTCCAGTTTTCATATTGCCATGATCAGAATATATTATTATATAGAATCTATTGTTCTTCATTCTTTTAGCTGCAACAGGTGAAATGATGATGCATTTAAATTTCAAAACATACGTCCTAGTGAGTTTGTTTCTCTGAAACAAGTTTGTATGATTTACTAGTCCTGTGAAAAGTTGTTACTTCTACATGATTCTCTTTATTTGAGTAAGATTATATTTGCAATTAACAAACAAAAATTATGATGATAACAACAGTGCAGTTGCATGGGCTTTGGTTAGATTGAGATTAGTAGGACAGAAAATGTTTAGATTAAACAGTTGACCATATCTTTTTTTTTTAACAATGGAACTCAAAGATGGCACTGTTTTGTCTATTTTTTCTCTTTCTATCATGATAAAATGATTCACACATTCTCTTTAACTGGTGGGTGCTCACACACTTAGTTTTTAACCCCTTGAGTGCCAGGGACTTTGGTCAGTGTATACAATGCAATCATAGTTTTCTGTGTCACTTGGCACTCAAAGGCAAAGAATGGGTTATATCGTCACATAGTCTTGTTGTCAGTAACACACCTCTATTAAAGTAGAATAGCTTTTCATATTCCCACCAAATTTTTTGTGTGGAGTGTCAAATGATGTCTAGAATTTCTAAAGGGGAAACTCTGAATAATGATGGATGTGTATGAGGTCATGAAGAGAGAGTAGGAGCTAGTATGTGATGATGTGTGATGTATGATAGAGCAAATAAAGTTGAGTTCACATATACATGCACTACAATTATTCATTAATGAGGGCAAATGGAAACATGTGCACTTTTTTGTTTGTATTATTAGCATGGGCTTTGAAAGGAAGCTCTGAGATTTCTTCCTAAGATGAGTCAACCTATCGTCTTGTTAATATGTCTTTCTTTGATTTTTTTTTCTCAACTTTATTTTCTTGACTTTACTCAACTCCCAGATTAATGTTTCCAAAAATATTGGTGATGTCACTTTGTATGTGACAACATAACAAAATATTGAAACTTAATTTCATCAAACTTTATAGTAGGCCTACATACAGTACATATGATATTACAGTAAAATTAACATAATATACCTTTGGAGATTATATTGTTTGGTACAATACACTCTGTAAATCCATGGTTTGTTTGTAAGCCAAATTGTACATTCATAGGGGCATGTTGCTTGACATCATGATGTTATATGTTGTGAAGGATCTAATTCTATTTGTATTTCTTCATTTTGTTTAAATCAGACCTTCCTTGGATGGAACACTTTGTTTGTGTTGATTTCCCTCTTTGTTTAGACTGGTGTCCTTCCACTTTTATATATCTCAGTATACAAATATTTCTTTAATCATTCTCATTCGTCAAATATTTGACCTCAAGAAGGCATCTAGTGAAAGGATTTCATATTATCTTTGCTTTCCAGCAAATCTTTGGCTATAAGAACCCTGAGGGTGAGGTCAATTCTAGACAGAGCAGAGAATATTTAGCACTCTGATCACTTCGACATTGACCTGCCCTGACTTAATACCATTCCTTGTCTTATTTGCCATAGGGTGTGCTCTACTTTACGAAATAGAGAATGGATTCATAAATTCAGAATATGCATCACACGCATCATAATTGTTTTACAAAGGATCATAAAATTGGCTGGAAAAAAATCTATGAAATGCTGCCAGTGGAGTGAAGTGTTAATCTTTTATTTTTAATTCATGAGTACATATTAGGTAGGATGACAGTTTTTCATTAAATACTATTCAAGATAATCATTTTATGAATGCATGCATTTTGAGATAACAAGCTGACTTAGAAACTGGTCTCAAAATTTCCTGCAGAGTATACATTATGCATGTATGAATTGTGGATAGCAAGATTGACAATAATCAAGTTCAGTTACATGAATTCTACTCCAAGATGATATTCCCTTTCTGGTGTATGACCATGAAAAGATCCATTATTCATCTCACAATATTCGTGCATGACAAAATTGAATTATCTATATGCAGCGTTCAATCAAGTCTTTCTGATTTCTACTACTCAGACAAGAGAGAGATAGGCTGGCAAAAAAAAAATGGAGAGAAAGAATGTGACAAAATGGTATAAAGGGGAAAAAAGAAAGAAAGTGAGACGAAGATATAGTGAAAAAGAGATGAGATAGAGGTATATAGAGTAAAAAAAGAAAGAACAGAATGATAAACAAGATGGGAAAATAAAGTGAGATTATTGAAGATATGAAGAGGATTAAAGTAAAATACAAGTATGCAATTGACATATAATGAGAGAAAGAGAGGGATTAGAAAAAGAGAGAATTTGATCGCACTTACCTCATAGCACATTCCATACACAGGTGAAAAGAAATGATATATTCTCTGATATGTATGCCTCTGCCTTGCCCTATATCTCCTGTCACTTCCATTCCAGATTCTGTGCTGTTTAAAAAAAGATGAAACAAAATAAACATTATTGATGGAGACTCTGCAAAGGTCACAACGCAACACAACACAACACGACACAGTGTGGAAGTGTTCTTTCTTGTAACTGCAGTAGAATACCTTGAAAATCCTCATCCATGAGAATCTGTACAACAACAACAACAACAACAACAACAACAACAACAACAACAACAACAACAACAGAAATCCCCAAACAGGTGAAGTCACTTTCAAAAGTGGTTCATGCAGTATGATCTAACATACTCAGGATGCACACATATTGTGTACAATCTCTTTGATCTTGTTTGCTGTACATAAAACCTGTAGATATCTTGGACTCTGCTTTCATGCCCTTTGCCTCGACTGTCATTATCCATTTCTGCATTGGTCGGTTCCTTAATTGACGACCACTGTGCGTGGCTAGATCTGTGCCGTATGGGAAATAAACCCTTTTAAGCCGTCTCCTTTTCATCTTGCTCCATTTAAGAGGCCATAACAAATATATGCGTCAAGAAATGTGTCTAATCTAAAACACACACAGGGAAGTCTTACTTAAATATTTACAGACTGTTCCTTTGAGTGCATTCTTCATATGAAACAATAATTAGCCTATGGCAATGGTGAAAAAGATTCATAATTTTGATAACTACAATAAAAGGGTGATTTAAAAAAAAATGCATCCAAATTGTGAGTACTGATTTACATAGCCATGTGTTTGTTTATCAGAAAGCAGTGACACCAAGTTACTGATACATAAATCAAAAGTTGTGATAAAAATACCAGTAGTTGAAATGCATTGCTTGCTGAAAGCAATTCATCAATCATGCTTTCATGTTATCTTCTGCTTTATTGTACTTTATATTAAATTTGGATAAGAGTTTAGAGGTAGGGGCTACTTACATTAATCTACACATGAAAACCTGTGCTTACATCGCCCTGAAACCCATTTCAAAGCAGCTATACAAACCTGTTTTCAAAGCACCTCTAATTTGTGTCAACAAGCATTAATGTTTGCTTTTGTTTTTTGATAAACTGAAGTAGAAACTTATGATACAGCCTTTCAAGTTTAAGAAATTCAAAAATCTTTTCGATTTAAGAATATCGGGAATTTGCTCTAATTGTAAGTCTTCCAGCGTGGGCTTGTTAAAGTTACATAACCTAAATTTCTTTTCCTAAACTGTACAGTATAATCTGAAGGACTGCAAAATGCTGACTTTTTTTCTTATCTGTGTTTATTGCATTTAAAAAGCAAACCAGCCATGCCTCCAAGGAGAATAATGGCAATATGTTTTTTTTTCTTTCCTCTCAGAGATGCAAATCTAGAGGAAAAATAATTGTCCAACCTATATCAAGCGCGGTTTGTTCCAGTATTTTGCCTTGAGGTGTTTGGCGTCGTATTGCAATTAAGTCTTGGCAGAGACTTTTTGACTTATTGTTGGCTAGGAGCAACCGGACGCCTCTGTGGATGTAAATTTAATTAAGGAGGCTCTTTAAATGCCAATTTTCCTGGTATGAAATGCGACCAGCATAGATTACATTGCATATATGTGGTGTTCTTGAGCCTCTGTCTCTTGGAAATGCATGCTACATGAAGATGAAGTGCTTACCAGAATTTATGTTTTTGTTTCATACTCATGTATGATATGACCAATTGATTTTAGATTTGGAGTCTTTACTCTCATGCCTGTCATTTGATTATTATTAATGTAATGTTTTGATCATTTAATAAAAATCATTCTTTTGCTACCCAAGGCTGTAATTGTAAATGATTCCACAAAGTCTGATGTAAACAGATCGGCAAAACATCTCAATATGCTGTGTTGTTTTGAGCCTGTGATGTTATTTCTCTACTTTCTTTGTATTAACAACTTTCTGACATCATACTGATATGCATGAGTGCTATGTGGAAAGAGAATGGCAGCGGTTCATCTATCTGTCATTTTCAACTGAGGAAAGATTCATATTATTTATCACACACTGTATAACATAAAAAGTACTTAGTGTGTGAGATTGAAAATTTTGAAAAGTGCATGGATGAAGTAGCTGATTCTTCGCGAATGCAACTTTAGTGATTTACCAGGGTAATGCCTCACAGATTCAGTTGAGTGAAAGGTTGCATGGTGTGTACAAAACTCAAAAACTCACAAGTTTAAATGTGATATATCTCTACTGAAAATATATGATTTTTTTTCTTTCAGCCCCACCCAGGTATCTACCATCCCCGGGCAAAGGATTCAGTTTCAAACTTGTGACGGTTGCAGTCGACATATCCCAGGATAGTGTGACGGGAAACGTGTGTGATAGCATGGCGGAAGAGGTCCAGTAAAAGGCAATATGCGGGAGCCTATGGCCATCGTCGGCAGGAGCAACCCAACCCCCTGGAAAGTAATAACCCTGTTGACTGAGGGAAGCGGAAGGAGAAAGCTTCCTCGTGATGAAGCTACGCATCAGCCGGGCGCTGCTCCCGGTAAAGGCAGTGTATTTCACACATCTGGCTGGTGAGTGTAATTACTCAGATGCAATCTTTTCCTCATCCCTATTTAGTCCCGTCACCATCCCCCCTCTTTTTCCCCCTTTTAATGGTAGTTCTCAAGAGATGAAGATAGCTGAAAGATGAAAGATGTGCTTAAAAATGTGTACAGTATGGGGAAGGGAAGGATTTTGTGATATAGTCAAGGTCTCCTAGGATGACCGATTTCTGCATAATATGGCATTACTTCATCCTGATGCTTGTTTGATGTAAGTTTCATATGTATAGATAGATACATAGATAGATATATTATTTCATATATTATTTAGGTGTTCAGCTTATGAAAAAAAGCAAGTTTAAAAGCAAGCAGCCTGGATGCCTCTAGGTGTGATTTGCATGAGGAGCACATGCTTCTGTCTAATGATGCAAGTACATACATGTTCAATTTGATTTTGTGAAATCTGTGTTAAACTAAACATAATGAGAAAGTTAAAGGGATCGTATAGTTTTGGTTAAGACCTAATTTCAGGTTTCTAAAATTTTTTGGTGAGATAATGAGAAACCTCTTATGAAATATGAAAGAGCATATGTAATTCCATGAGGAATTCAACGTTTATTTGATGAAAATTGGTTTTGAAATGGCTGAGATATCCAAAACAGAGTGATTCTAATAAGTGTGGGATCCACACTTTATTAAGATCGCTTTGTTTTACTTTGTTTTTGGATATTTCAGTCATTCCAAACCCGATTTTCATCAAATAAACTTTGAATTCCTCTTAAAATGGTGTGCTCTGTACTATTTCATGAGTGTTTTCTTGGTATCTCGCAAAAAGTTAAAAGCCCAATTCTCATATCCACCAATACTGTACTATCCCTTTAACCATTTTGTCTTATCTAAAACCTCAAAGCAAAGAGATCATGCTTCTACATTCCATCTTAACCTTGATTTGTTTGAGTACATGTCTGTACTAACCTTAAAGCATTAAGGAAAAATTATGTATGTGGTGACTACAAGATATGTCTCTGTAGTACAGACAAAAAGGTTTCATTTCCTGTGATGAAAGTCTTTAACATCATTTTGTTTTCTCCTTTACATAACCTTATCCATCTTGTATGTCGCAGTTTTGAATAATAATGCATTCACAAACTTGTGAAGAATGTTTCATCATGTATGTAGACTCAGATGTGGCATCAAACCTTAGATGTATACATACAACATGTACAAAGAGATGACACAAATTAAACATCTACCATACTTTCAAACATTGGACGGTATAACTGGTTATGACACCTGTGAATATTAAAAAAAAAGTATCTATGAACTGTATCATTTGTATACAAAAACACATTGCTTGTTTTATTCTTGCTTTCATGGGGAAAAATCAATACTGATAAACAATCAAATAGCATGCAAATGAATGATGAAAACAAATACATTACTAGTATACTCATGAAGCAATGATTGTGTGAAATCATGATTTGTGACTCCATCAGATTAATTCTTGGATATTTCAAACAATATGACAAATTTATTGCATCTTACAAGCATGAAACTACAAATTGGAGATGCTTGATACTGTCATCATAAGTGCAGCTTTACTAGGATGGCTGCCTCAACATAAATGAAAAGTATATGGGAAAATGTCTTTCAAGTGGAAATGAGCAAAAAGAGACAGTGTGCTTGTGATAGTCTGTAAGAGCAAGCTCATTTATGATGGCAGATAGATTTACCCTAAGCATCATGAAAGAAACTGAGGAAACTAAATGACTGTTGAATAGGGCCATAAAATTGAAAGCAGGATGTGCATGATATGAATAAATGCCAGTTTGGAGAAACTTGAATCAGCTGCATACAATATGGTGTATCATTTTCCTCGTGACGGGAAATGAAATGGCAGAAGTAGAGAGAACATCTATGAAGATGCTTCCACATTATGTCCCATCACAATCATCATGTAGAATGTAAAGTTCAACACATTTGCTCTTTGATTAGCTGTCTCTAAAAAGATATGCTGGAATAGTCATTGTCAGAAGTCTAAAGCTTGAAATATATTCAGTGGGTAATGAAGAAATGTGCGAGGTCCACTAAGGAGTTACTAGTACTTAGAAAAAGTAGCGTGATAGCTAGGCTGTGAAATGCATTCATTATTGTAGGAGATGTCTGTTGATACCTAAACATCTGGAAGGACTGCTCTCAAGGAGCCTGTGATGATATTCTTGCTGGAAGGAGACCAGATAGACTGAAATGAAAGGGTACTTGATGGGAGATACACCAGTCCTAAGCCAACAAAATTCATATATAGTTGAAAAAAAAAGGAATACATGAAAAAACACTAAATTTTCAAAAGTGGCAGAAGCCAAATGTTTAGATTTACAAACCAAGTGCCTGACCTGAGTAAAGAATCAGGTCTATAACATGTTACTTTGTAATTTGGTATCAAAATCAAAGAAAATGAAGATACATATTTGTATACCTACACAGATTCTGTGGATCCCTGGCTATATTTTCAATTGGCAGCAGATGTTGGTCCTACAGTATGTATCTTGCCAGATTTGCATTAACATACAAACCCTGTATCTCTTTCAGGGACTTAGGATTAGACTGATCATATCACTCTTGACTTTGATTTGTTAATACAAAGTAAATTATTTCCAATTTTATATATTGTTTGACATTTCTGTTGGTACATTTTGGTCCTTGGTATGAGTCATGATATCATTACAATGCAGATAAAACTTGGCTTAATCCTTCAATATCAAGACCCCTAAATCTTGAAATAAGAAATCCCCTAATACTCTGTTTGTGTCATACTGAAAATCTTATTTTTTGAGGTTCCCATATAAGTGATTCAGTTCTTCCTCATGCCCAAGAAATATTTACCAAAATAGTAATAACAAATGTATCTCACTGAAATGTTACCAAGGAAATGATCCCAATACATACCATTTGTTTTCAATTTGATATTTTTAGCAGACTGCAACAATTTTGGAAAGGGTTTATTACAGGAGAAAATGTTTTGAATCCTCTAGGCTGATTGAAATACAGTGCCTTAGAAATTATTTCTCCTCTGAGTATTTTTCTCATGAAAATGCATAGCTTCATTACTGTATAAAATCAAACTTGATTTGCAAAACAAGATTTGAAGACAAGATCATATAGTCGGGAGGGGGTGGGGGAGTGCTGCAGAAGTTGGCAAGTTTTCATATTCAAATTGGCAACATTACATTTCATTGCACATCCTATAGTGGAGAGAGATTAGATAGATTTTTTTAAATTCCTTAAATCTGTGTAAAAATCAGAAATAAATTGTTCCAAAATTTGCCAATTTGAGAGAGAGCAGGAGAATGTTTTGATTTCCTGGACTTGATAAGTCAAATCAGAGCAAAAGAGGGAGAAAAAGTAGATGGCAAATGAATAGATGTAGATTCGGACAAGTGCTTTTCTTTAGTAATGGGATATGTACAACATCAGAATTCCCAATGACAGGCAGATTTCTTGGTTACTGGCTTGTTTTTATTCCAAGTGCAGCATTTTGTCATGTTGGTAACCCTGTGACACCTAAATCATCGGTGGCTACCTCTTTCAACAATAGTTAATGAACCACCCATGGCCAACTTTATGTGCATGTACATGTAAGCGTGTACATGTGTGTGTGTGTGTATGTGTGTGTGTGTGTAAAAAAATGTTTTATATTCTATACGTGCTTATTTTGTTTGATTCATTATTATCCCTGTATCACCCTGCTCTGCTATTTGATATCTTGTTTTGAAATAGTGTGCTATTTACTGCATCCATTATTGAGTAGAAGTAAATACTGTAAAAATCCCCTTAGGTCCTATGGGGTTGGAGCAAAAATTCACATACAGCTGTCTGACCTTTATTTAATCAGTGCAGGCAAACCCTATTAATATACCTAGTTCATATGACAAAAATTCAATGAGTGGTAAATTTTCTAATTTGATATGAGAAACCATATTTTGGCTCATTATTAAGCAATCATTCATACAGAAATATTCATTACAAAAATAGACAAATAATTGGAATGGCCATGAACATCTGAGGAGTAGATTGTATCTGATAAAGCTGCAGTTTATTCCAAATATTGTACAAATGTCAATTTAGCATAATGAAATGGCACTGGAAATCTAGATTATTGCCTAATCAGAAGTGCAGACAGCTTAGTGGCTATTTTCGTTTGATGTATCAGGCATGATACTCCACTGATGTTAACGAATAGGAGATACCGGTAATCACTTATCAAAACTTGTGATAGAAGTTAAGACTTAAATGTGCATGTCAAGCACGCATATTTGTATGCACTTTTTTGTGTGGAAGGTTATTCTGACTTTCGTGATACAGGTGTATGCTATATTTTCTTGACTTTAGAAGCCATTAAGACTATGATATATACTCAGGAAATTTTGTAGTATTGGATATAATGTACACGCTTCAATCTTATTTCTCTGATTATCATTTTGTCCCAAATTTTGTAAAAATCTTCATTAACTAGACAATTTAGTCATGTACACCTTTTTCCAGAGTCACATTACTGGAGCTGCAAGCCATTCTACATCTTATGAAGAAAGGCAGTGTTTATCTACAGGGTGCCCCTCCGACAAGTAGGATAAGAATTTCAGGGCACGCAGCTGACACGCCCTTTTGCCAAACAGAATGACTGACAGTTGTGGTAAACCACTACATCAAGAGATACATTTACAGCAGAGTAAAACAGTGATTTGCCAAACACACATCCAGGCTTCCTAACCCATTGAGGGCAGGTTGATTTTTGCTGTAACATGCATTTCCCATACACCTGCTCAAGTATACTCAGGACCAATCTTGGATGGGTTAATCACACTCCCTTATAGCCTGGAATCTGCACACCTTCTTGTCAATAATTTTACAAAAGGTTGTATCTATATATAAAATGCCCTCTTTCCAAATTATTGAACAGTCTACATGAGTAAAATCTACTGGTTGAGTAGACATTAACATTACAAGAAACTGTTAGGTGCCAATGGGTTATATACAGTGCGCATAAAAACAAAGGTAATCCAACTTTGGAGGGCTACTATTTCTTAATTGTCATCTATGGAGAGCACAATGTTAGTTGAAAGGAAAGAGGAACTCTTCCTCTTTAAATTGGCACCTAATTATGTGACAAACGTCATGCATGACTAAGCAATGAACTTTAAAGACAACAATAACAAATTGCACTTTTTCCAAGTTTGTGTGTTATTGTGGAGGAACAATGCACGTGTCACTGCACGGATGAGATCTGTCAATGAAAGTGGCCAAATAGGTCAACCTGTACGAATGCACGTTTGTGTTTAGGGCAAGTGTGTTTAGGGTTTCTTCTAACATTTTATGGTCCATAACCTTTAACATGGCCACCTGTACGATAACTTAGTCACTCCTACAGAGGCCAACCCAAACAGTCCATTTTCTCTGTTTACATTCAACACATGGCTGGCAGCGACAAACCGTGTCTTGAATATGAGCAGAGAAAATGGATAATGGTTTAGCCTTTGTGGGAAGGACCAGTTATCGACAACATGGCCATGTTGAAGGTTATGAAGCGTAAAAGGTTAGAAGAAGCCCTAAACACGAACCTGCAATCGTGCAGGCTGGCCTAATGATTTGGCCACTTTCATTGTCAGATCTCATCCATGCAGTAAGACATGCATTGTTCCTTCACAATAAAACTTAGAAAAAGTAAAATTTGTTATTGTTGTCTTTAAAGTTCATGTGCTCAGTCATGCATGATGTTTGACAACATAATTAGGTATCATCGGAAAGAGGAAGAGTTCCCTCCTCACAACCAACATTGCACTCTCCATAGCTGACAATTATAAAATAGTAGCCCTCCAAAGTTGGATTACCTTTTTTTTTATATGCACTGTACGTACATATCTGCCTACCTCAATGTTCACCGATGTTCAATCGATGACAAGTTCTCAGTGCGCTTTTTAGTCTGTCATTCCCACTGACTTTGATTTCAAGTGTCTCATTGCATGAAAAAAAAAAAGCTTTCACCTTTTGGTGAAAGGTATAGAAACATAAGGCTTCATGCTTCCTGCAGGGGCTGAAATTCAGTCTGCTTTGCACCACCTGTTGTGCGAAAGATAAACTTGCACACATCAACCGGCTCCATTTTCCTCAGTTAATGCATTCCTTGCTGTCTCAAATCAATTTGCACAAAGGCCAAGGAGGAATAAAGACAGTCTGAGGTGGGGGAGGTAGATGAGGACACTAGTGTAATAAGATATTGCAACCTTCATAGGTTCATATTACCTTTGTTTCTCCTTTTCCATGCAAGAAAAAATGTTCGTAAACAAAGCACATCACGTCCAGGTGCTTGTAATAGGTAGCGTTACTGGGCAAACGTTTGCCCACATCATTGCACTGTATTCATTCACCCATGTGTAAACAATCAACCAGTGTGAAAAAGGATTTTTTTTTAGTCGAGTCTTTCTCAATGCAAATGTTTCCCAAGGGAAGCCCTAGCTGCAATAATCATTTCTTTTCTACATCTTTTTTTCTTATTATGGGGGGGGGGGGGGTACATTTGTCTTACCAGCTCATGTTATAAAATATACTAGATATAGTCTGTTAGCTTAGGTGATCACTTCTTCTTCTTTTTTCCTTCAGGAAGACATTTTTGAAAGATGGAAAAACTGTTATAGTGAAGAGCAGATTGGACAAAATTACTAATAAGTCCAGAATTTGACTATTTTCAATTTTATCGAATCATTTGTGGTAGATGGATGATGATATATCTTGCAGAGGTGTGTCAGAATAAAATTGTATACAAATATACATATACACTGTAGATCAGTCGTATGCAATCATATGCAATGCATATATCTAAACTATATGTAACCATAAGAATTAAAACATTTTTTTTAATGTGAGAAGTGTCTTTTTTCTATTAACATGCTTATTTCTGTAATCTCTGTGTTATTTGTATGTCTTGATTTATGTTTTGACATCTTAAGCTATTAACAAATTTGTGAAACCTGCAGTGATAAAGAATTTTACATTTAAAAAACATAGCACTTGTATATAGCTTCAAGTATAAAAATGCTGTGTTTATAATTATGTATTTTATTTTTATCATTGTTATGGCTGGAGAAAAAGAAGTGTATCATTTTGCTTGCATTTTAGTCTTTGTCTGTACATGTATGTGAAGTATCATTTTAAATTCTACTTGCAAGATGTGAAGTTAGTGTGTGATGAATCAATTGAGCTATGAAATTTGAACTCTTACCTGTCTAGATCATCAAACAAAAGAATATAATTCAAGTGTGTAAATCTAATATCTTTTCAATATAATATACCATCACATCTCAAGGGATTAATATACTTGCAACCTATAACCTACTTTAACTGCCTTTGCCATGGAAACAGCTGGAAATTGTGAATGCTAATGGGATGTTGCCATGGAAATGACAAAAGAAATGAATATCATAAAGGCTCTAGCATATCACAGTGACATTGATGTAACACCTCATAAAGGCTCTAGCATATCACAGTGACTCAGCTTTTCAACTAAAGTAATGTATGCAAAGGAGAAATTTGTCTTATGTGATTATTGCGAAACAGCTGAGCGATATATTAGAGGTACTTTAAGTTAAGTGCATTCATATGTTAAATTACATGGCATGAGGATAGGAGGCAAGAAGTGCTCTGGTGAGATGTGACTGATAACTAGGCATGGAATGACTTTTTCCAAGAAAATGCAAATGTGTGAAGGTTGGAAGAGCTTATGCCTTTCAGTGGAGGATGAGAGTCTGCGTGGAAAATCTCGAAAGGCAGTCTCAGTTGGATAAGCCCTACCGTGGGACGTGATCAGGGTTATTGACAGAGTGTTGGAGGTTTGTGCACTGCACATACAAAACATCGAGAAGGATCCACTCCTATGTCCCAAGTGGGAGGAGTTTCATCCATTACTACTGTACTCTTAATGCCAGAAATAATCACGAAAAATCTCAAGTGTGACGTATAGATTTAATCCAATTGGCCTTCACGTCAATACTTTATGGGGTGGCTCAAAAGAGATTTAAAACATACATTTCCCAAATGATCTAAGTAGAATGTAGGTAAAGAAATGCCCCACTTTTGTTATTTGAAGGAAATGATTTATTCGCAAGACACAAATGATTCAGAAAGAAAGAGCAATGGGATTTATCCAAGAATAAGTGTCTTTTGGGAAATTGTAAGTCAGATTTACTGAAGGAAAATATAATTCTATTCTCAGTATACCTTTGATACAATGTAGTGCACAACTTTTTACATTATATCTTCCTTGCCATTGATGATTTCTTTGTTTGAAAGTTCATCGTACTGCAAAGATTACATTCCTACTGGATTTGTCATTTTGCAATTTAAGCAATTTGTATAGTTTGCATTTCTACTTCCCTGGACAATGTTTTTATTTCTTATACCTCATAAACATGTTCCGGCTAGAGATACATATACTTGGAGATGCCAGCTTCAGCTATAAACCTTGGCAACAGATCATATTTATGAATCCTCATCCATTTTCATCTTTGAGTATACTGTGTGGACAAGGTAACAGTATTTTGTAAGAGCAATAGTACCCATGACATTTCTGGATATTGGATTTTGAACTTTTTTTAGATGGTTAAAGTGGTTTATGGATGAAAAGTGAGCTTGAAAATGTTGTTTGGAAAACATTTTGTGACATAATCATTTTTGAAGAGCAGCAGATGAAAAAGAAATACAATGTATGCGAGGTTGACCAATATCTTCCTTCAGAGTTTGAATCAAGTAGATATCTAAAAGGTAGTTTAATTGTTAACTCCATTGATGTAACACCTCAACCTACATACATCCAGTCATATATGAACATACATGTATATCATAGTTTTGTATCATTTATGCCATTATTTAGTTAGTATTGTTATATGCCCATTTGGTAGTGCTAGTGCAGATAAAAGCCTGACTCTGTTTCCTGTAGTCGGACTAAAGACAAGTTCTTTGACTAACTGATGAGTCAGAGAGAACATTTGTCTTATATTAAGTCAGATTTTGTTGTGGGAATTTTATAAAAATGACAAAATAATGTGTATTTGAATGATAGTGTTGGCACCCAACTAAGATTTCAAATTCTTTTTATATCCATTTCTGTTTGAGTTCTGCACAAATCATCTTTACACTGTAATAAATCTCAGAGAGATTTTATTTTACTTAACATGTTATAGTTGACTGATAACTGTAAAAATATCACCTCCTACAACACATTGTCTTCAAGGTGGAAAATTCCAAATTTTCTCTTGAAAAGGGATAACAATTGTTTGTAATTCCCTGTATTACATGTTCATCCATTATCAAATAAACCCCTGGGAAGTTGTCTTATGAATCCCGATTCACATAATATTTTGCTTTCAAAATATATGGCATGTATGTGTAGAGCACAGGTTCGAGCACAGTTTTTTTACAGGTGGTTTTGTGATTGTAGTGTACTGACTGCATTATTGGCTTTCTACCCTATGACCTTTGTGACTTGCTGTTCAGAAAGACTAACAGAGTACAGCACACGTGCACAAACACATATTAACTTATGATGAGGGGTTAACGTGTGTATCTCCCCAAATGACCTGCTTCTTATTCATGTGAAACAATGTCAATCAATGATTCATCATGGCGAACCGCGATTGCCGGGCAGCTGGTATGGATGGAAACCTCGGATTCCACAAATTGATTTCCAATGCCATCACGTCCCCGAAAGCAGCTCCACTGAGCGGGGAGGCTCGCGAATGCCAGATGATTTTTTGCGACTGCATCGCCAGTCATAACATCCAAGGCCATTTTGAATACATGGAATGGGAACAAAATCTAGAAATCTGGAATAGACAGTGATGAGAAAGCCCAACACGAAGCTTTATGATGATAAAACTGCTAATTTCAGCTTTTTGCACATGTGAGGCTATCAAAGAGTAACCTGCTGACACTTGTGTATATTCCCTCAGGCATGACATACGTCATGTATATATATGCATATATATAGCATATGAGTTCAATGATACATATATATATATATATATATATATATATATATATATATATATAATATATAAATTTAGAAAAAAAAATGCTATATTTTGGTTTTGGTGGCCTGATCAGGCAGCTGAAATTCAAAATGAATTTTACATATCCTTTTACTTCAGGCCACTACATTTCTTTTTTGTGCCACCAAAATTTCACATTCAAAGATTTTAGCAGCCTGAATGGGCCACCAGAGGAAAAAAAAAATTAGTGTCAAGTCCTGAGTAGATAAATATGAAATCTACTGTTTATGTTAAACAATAATGCAACACACATACAAATGAATAATGCTAGTGTTTCAATTGCATATACTCATACCCCGCACATCTTTTATAACCTCCTAGAATTTGTTTAAAGAATTAAGAATATATCTATTGTACTGAGTGAGATTGTCCACCTCTGCACTGCCAAGGTTTAATTATAATTATGTCTTTTGAATGAAATATAAAATATGTATAGATTAATATATGACAATTTCTTTTGTCTGTCAGGTCTCTCCAGCCTAGTGCCATACCTGCCACTCTTCATGGGTCAACTAGGACTGACCGCTACCCAGATTGGACTCATACGAGGGCTGGAGCCCCTCCTCGCGCTCGTCTTTACCCACCTGTGGGGCAGCATTGCTGACAGCTTCAACCAGCACCGAGCTGTGCTCCTCACCGCCATAGGGGGCGCTACAGTGTTCCTCTTCGGCACTTTCTTCGTGCCAGCCTCCCTGCCTCTGGGATATTCTACTCTAACCAATGTCACGCATCGGCCTAGTGTTCAAACACAGCTTGTGTCTTTGGGGCCGTACAGAACTACTGAGCCATTTCAAGAGGCAAGCGCCACCACTGAACTTCCAACGTATTTGTATATCAGTACACCATCAGTGCATTCTTGGGATAAAGAAAATAAGAGTATGCCTCGTTCACAGTCTATCATGTGTGACAGTATTTGTGCAATATTTGCCGAAAGGGAAGTCTGCAATTTCAGCAAAAGTGATACTTCATCAACAATCACATATCAGTGTTCTCAACCAATTTGCTTTGTTCAGCATGACAGAAGGAACAATGATGAAGCAAAAATGTGCAATGGAAGTGAATCGTCGGATCCCTCGGATTGCATGTATTCAGACAGTATTTGCAGTGAATGCCAACCAGAAAGGTATTGGATTACTGAGGATGGTCAACGAATGCCTAGCGAGGACATCGTTTGTTCCAGCAATAACAGAACTCCAGGGTCAAACGCCGTGTTAGTGAATGTATCCATGGATGTGTCCCTTGATCTGTTGCCCAGCAACAGAAACTTTTCCTGTCGTTGTCACGACACCGATGCATCACTGGAAAACCAAGCCCCGCCTGGCAACAGTTCAGAATTGCTCTCCACATTCTTCCTGCTCCTCATCCTGGTGCTATTCAGCAGGTCCTTCATGTGCACCACCTCCCCGATCCTCCACTCCACAACTATGGAACTCCTCCACCAAAAGCATGATGACTTTGGGAAGCAGCGCATCTGGGGTGCCTTCGGCTGGGGGGCATTTTCTCTCATCTCCGGTGTCCTCATCGATTACTACAACAGGAAATCCGCGGACAGATTTTCCCATTTTGACCCTGCTTTCTACCTATTCCTTGGATTCATGCTGGCGTCGGCAGTCGCAGCATCCTTTATCGTCTTCCCACCGCAGACATCGGTCAAAGCGCAGTGCCAGAACATCCCATTACTCATACGAAAGCCAGAGATTCTTGGTTTCCTGGTGATGGTGTGTGTCCTAGGAATGGGATTTGGTGTCATAGGGACATTCTTATTTCTCTATCTGCAGGAACTGCATGCCTCCCACACTCTCATGGGACTCACGCTAACGATAACGTGCATCGCGGAGATACCATTCTTGTTTCTCTCGAACCGCGTCATCCGCTTCACGGGCCACATAGGTGCTCTCTGCTTTTCTCTCTTTTGTTACATGGTGCGTTTCCTTGGTTACTCCCTCATCACCAATGCCTGGGCGGTGATTCCCTTTGAGCTACTCCATGGCATCACGTACGGACTGTCGTGGGCCGCCTGCACGTCGTACGCCAACCAGAACGCCCCTCCTGGATTGGCTCTCACCCTGCAAGCAGTCTTCACAAGTGTCCACATGGGATTTGGTGAGTGCACTGATGGCAGTTTACATTCAAACGTTCTGTGACACAGCTCTTTAAGCCTGTAATTTACATTTGCCCAACAAAGAGAACATTTCCACAGCACCTTGAGATTTGCTGTGTCATTTCATTTCATTTCATTTTGTTCCTTTCAACACTGAAACAACAACCATCACAGTTTCAAGTCATGATGTAAATATATCTGCCAAAAGGAGATCAATGAAATCCTATAAACCTTGATGGGGGAAAGACCCTAAAGTAAATAAAAGACTTTGAAATGTATAACATGCAGATAGTATGATAAATAAACAATGAAAATGTTGCTTCTTCTTACTGAAGATAGCAGTTCATTTCATACTTTGTGTCAGAGATTGATTGATGGTGTCACTCAATTATTGTCCAAATCATTAATTTTTCAGCACCTAGAAGTTTCCTAATTATTGGAAACTTCCACCTCTGAAAGTGGCAGAAAATGTCACACTATTCTTAGGTGTTCGAGAATAGAGCAAGGTAACATGCACAAATGACATGGGGCAGGCGAAGAGAAGCACGTACTTTTATACACCCACCCATGCAGCACTTAGACACAATACATAACTCACCTGCACATCAGGGTGGCCACATACATTTCGGGTCCAAAAGGGTCAAAGTATGATACGCTGCATGAGATCTGCATTTTGTCACTGCAAAAAATTCAATCTGATGGGTGTTCAATGCACATTTTCATGACGGGTTCCCCTCCGCACCCCAACCCCCACCCCCACAGCATGATACTATCTGAAGTAGATGTCGATGTACTATTCGCAGACAATCCAAGAGCAATACATGCATGCATGCAGCTCATCTTTCATACAACCAGCTTGCAGCAGTCACTAGTCTCACTTTCTACTTTCTTATGTCTTTTCAATGATTAGTTCTTCCAGAAAATATCCCACAATGCTTGATATTCAGGTATCCTTTTATTTTACATTCATATTTCACTTCAAAAAATGACTCCTCACTTTTGTTTCCTCCACGTTTATGCCTTGATACTGTTCCTGTATGTTTTTGTGCTGATTATTCAGATATCCTTTTATCTCTTATTAATTTGTCATTTCCAAACATAAGAATCTTCCTGGTTTCCCCCACTTTTATGCCTCGGTCCTGTTCCTGTATGTTTTTGTCTCTTCTCTCTTATATCTCCTCCATGATCGGTCTTTCTAGAACATTTCCCTCAATGCTATTTATTTCACATTCATTCATCACTTCAAAACATGATCACTCTTTTTATTTTCCTCCACATTTATGCCATGTCCTGTTGCTGCATATTTTGTATTCTATTTTTACTTTACATTCCCCTTTCCTTGTGCGTCTTACAGGTTTCTTTAAATGTATTTATCTCACTCTAGCTATCTCTCACCGTAGCTAAGATTCCAACTGATCTGTAGACTCTCTCTCTCTCTCTCTTCAGTTTTCTCTGGGTAATCAAACTTTCAATCTGAAATGACTCACACACTGAGTGAACATTTCCATCAAGCACAGAATTCGAGGCGATTTCTCTAGAAAAGCTGACTCATAGCTTCCAAGGATATTCCCCAGTGATTGTATTCACCGTTCAGAGCATCAAACTTATCATGTAGAATTAAATCTCATTATTGACAAATTTCTCTCACGAACCGCAGGGCATGAATGTAAAATTGGTAGAGACAAAAAACAAAGGCCCAGTGAGCACTCTTTTTATTAACCCCTTGGGTCCCATTGAGTTTCAAATGTCGTTGCTTCGGGTAATAGTCTGTTTACATCAGTTTCACTTTCGTGAAAACATATGTCAGCAGCAACACTAACATTAATTTACCATTTCAAAGGAGACCAATAAACCCCCTATTCAGACGTATGACATTTTATACCGAAACTCGATAACGAAACGAAGTATAAAGAATCATCATATAGCCGACAGACCGTTCAGACACTAATTTCGACCGTCCTGGGAAACATCAAATAGATGTGCAGTTTCCCACTGCACATGCTGTATATACAGTCATGAGTGACAGCTGTGGGGTCACCTTTCGTGTGGGCTCCCATTAAGCCCCGCCCAGTTTTACCATTCCATGGTCGCCGTATGTTCAGACGCACACGGAATACTGATTCGTTATCGAGTTCTAGTTCGAAACAATTCTCTGACTGTCATTTTGCTATACGTTGTTTCGTTAGTCAGCGTTCAGACGTATAAATTCATCGTATAGCTATACCGTTTTAGTATATTTATACCGTTCTAGTATAATTTTTTTTTTGCATCTGAATGCCCTGTTAGAAAAGGAATAGCCTCTGGATATCTGGATATTTTATGCAAAAATTAAACCTGTGTCCATGGAAATGCTTATAGGGAAAAAAAAATTGCTTTACGAGATTTTCCTTCTGCTAAGAAAATTCAAAACTATTTCTAGCCAGGCTAAGCTTGGTTAGTCTCTAGGGAACACTAGGTTGTGGCTTTGGTGAAAACTTCTAAGATATTTATAAGAGCCTAAAATTTCTTCATTATGTATAATTGAGTATAGAGTGATATTGCAACTCATAAGCTCAGCATAACTTTGACAAGGCAATCTAAATATCAACTGCCAATCTGTCATGTCACAGATAAGATTGTAGAATGTTAGTAAACAACATGAATGTTGATGTGACATAAAATCATTATGCTGTTGTGTGCAAAACTTGCATGCATTCATATCGAGGCTTCATATTACTGGTTCGTAAATGTAATATACACCTTAAATTTTCGCCTCACAGAAAATTGCTGTTTGTTGATATGGCAAGAGTATATGTGCTGATAATTTGCGGCAAACGTGTGTTAGTGGTGTGGTAGCTTGCTTGAATTCCCCAGACAGGACGGCGGGTAATAGATGATTGCATAGTGTTTGTCACGCTTCTCTCTCATAACCCAATATAACACGACAGCCAACATATCCACCAACCAGACATCCAACTCATAACCTATCACTGCAAGGCCCAGATATTGACTATTAAAAAGCCCCAAAGCATTAAAGGCAGTATCCCTTATTACCTGGGCTTGTATGGGTCTGAACCTTCCATTGATGGCTCATAAATGTGACTTGAAACATTAAGTCATAATTAGAAGTGTAATTGAAGAGTTTGTTTGCAAAAACCGATAAGTCCATGTTTGCCAAATGGAGATATTTGCGATTAAAGGTCAAGAAAAATAAAGAGAATAATATGAATTTTTTTTTTTACCATAACTTCAAAAATGTACCTTTATATGTAGCGACCAATATATCATATAAAAAGTATTACTTTGTACTTTATGACAGAGACCATAGGGCCTACTTCAAAATCTTCAGAAATGGACTTATCGGTTTTTGCGAACAAACTCTTCAATTGGTTTCAAGTTGCACTCAAGTATGTAGAAGGAGGGAACACAACCTAAAGTGAAGATCCTTAAACCTTTTTGTTGTATACTGTGTAGGCCTATTCGAGTTAGTGATATAGATATCACTTCAATAGTTCATGGCATTAATTTTGCTCCTGTGACAATTTCTCCCATGAAATATCTGCATGCTAAACTAAACACAAATTCTACCCACAAACATAACCCTAACCCTAATCCTCACATCAAACTAAACCTAAAATGCTATCACAACCCTAACCCTAACTCCAAGTCCTCAGAGAAAATAAGACCGGAGCAATTGTCCCAGGAGCAAATGTTGTGTCACCCTCTCCAGTATTATGAATGCTAGTGGGACAAGCTCACTGTAGAACTGTCTCATCTTGTTCTTAGTGTGAAGCGTATACATTTTGCTGTCTAATATATGTAATCATTCAAGTTGGCTATAACTCACTATCGAAGAAGATTCATCGTGAACCTCATCCTAGGCTACTTGCAAAATAAACCCCGCTACCTCCTGAATGAAGCAGTAA
Organism: Diadema antillarum; assembly: GCF_040938485.1. Taxonomy (NCBI): domain Eukaryota; kingdom Metazoa; phylum Echinodermata; class Echinoidea; order Diadematoida; family Diadematidae; genus Diadema; species Diadema antillarum. The sequence continues at coordinate 1,960,431 of NW_027271035.1, forward strand.
ATGTCACTCTATACTGTAGGATGATAGAGAGCAGTGCAGGGTAATAAAGGAATGATAAAAAGCAGGTAAAGAAACACACAAATCTTAAAACTCCCACAGCCCACACACAAACACCTACACAATGACTTTCTAGAGGTAGGGGGTGGGGCAACTGTGAGTAGTTCAAAAGATATTACTCAGAAAACTTCAGCATGATGTAATCATTAAATACCACATCCTTTTGTATGATTTTCAGTGGCAGATCCAGGAGGGGGCACACCGACCGCGTGCCCCCCTATTTTCATTAAAACAAAAGAAATAAAAAGAAAACAAATGTGGGGCGCGTGTAAAGGCACCCCATTTACGGAATTCCTGGATCTGCCCCTGATTTTTGTACATTGTGGTACTTGTATCACCCAAGTCATAAAGTAGACAGAGAAAATGTAAGGCATGTGAACTCAAGAGCTAGAGTAATTTCTGTGATCATCTCCTCTACTGTCCCCTGTTCATGCAGGCAAAGGGCTGGGTACCCTGCTTGGGGGGCTTGTCTATGACCGGTTTGGAGGCCGCAATCTCTTCCGGTCAGCGGCCTTTGTGGTGGGGCTCTCGGGTCCCCTCTACCTCGGGTTGTACCACGTCTTTACCAAGCGTCATCCCTTGGTCCTCTACAGCCGCTTCAGGTCGGAGGAGGTGGGAAGCAGAAGGAACAGTAGAAGAGGTGAGTCTGCGCAAGGTTTGATATCGGTGCTGTGAGACCAAAAATTTTCATGAGACGTGCAAGAAACTTGTGCGAATTTTGCAAGGAGCCAAGATTTGGGAAAGTAAAATGAATGCGAAAGTTTTTTTGTCTGCACAATGCATTGAATGACAGTGGCAGAGCATGTAAGTTTCGTGCCGCGAAATGGGCCGTTGGCTCCAATTCACGAAAGTTTCATGCTGCAAGTGTCTCTGGTTTTATAGTAAACAGCAGTGAAAACATGAAGTGTTAAGGTTTGGAGTTATATGGCCATTGACCACCAGAAGGCATGTAATGTTCAAGTTTGAAGTAAATTCAAATTCCAGCAAACGTGAATCAGAAAATGAGAAAGAGAATGTTATGATAATAAAAAAATTCAAATATTCAAGATGTGTAGGCATATACTTTCTTTAAAGGGGAAAATCCAGTCCAAATATAAGTTAGTCTGATAAGAAAGAGTAAAATATTATGAATTCAACGGTATAAATTTGATCGAAATCGGACGAAAAATAAGGAAGTTATGACATTTTGAAGGTTCGCTATTTTTGGCGGAAACAGTTCTTGATCAGTCAATATGAATATGCAAACGACAAAGTGAGCATGTCATTCCCTCACAACTTACCATATAGTTTGTAAATAGATTTTGGAAATTTCAATTTTTCATTCAAATGCAATTATGCCCGAGGCTCAAATCCTCATATATCTAACTGATCACTATTCTGAAGTTATTCAACCGAGAATAACGTCATGTTTCAGACTTCAAGGACAGAAACATTGAATTTTCACCATTTATTTGTACACGATCGATGGAAAATTGTGAGGGTATGACATGGTTAGCTCACTCATTTGCATATTCATATCCACTGTACAGGTACTGTTTTGGAGAAATTATCAGAACTTCAAAATTTCATAACTTCCTTATTTTTCATCCAATTTCAGTCAAATTTTTACCGTTGAACTTGTAAAATTTTACTCTTTTTTATCAGACTAACTTATATTTGGACTGGATTTCCTCTTTAAGCAGAGAGCTGATGATGAGCTAATACCTCTCTCCCTAAAAAAAACAAAACAAAAAAAAAAACAGAAAGTGTTGACAGTCTAATAAATTGCAAATGCATGGACATTGGATCAGTCAGTAATGTTCATTCTGATATTAGTTGGAATCTTTATTACCAGTTATACTCATTGTAAAAGAGCTTCATGGTCTTGAAGATTTCACTAGATCCAGAAAAAAAATGTTGCAAAAGTATTAAAGAAAAACCAACAACTTGCTGTATCATTTCAATGTTCTGATAAAATATATTTTCTGGTAATGAATTCAGTGAGCAATTGTGTCATCATATTCCAGAGAGTAGTGCAGGTGATCGTGGGGCTCAGTCCATAGAGATGGAGGCAGAGTTGGTTGAGGAGGATCCACGCCCTAAGCTAGACGCCAGCTCCATGAGGCTGGCCCTACGTGACATCAACCGCCCCGCCTCTCCTATAGATGCCGACGCCCCTGGCACGAGCGGTATGGGGCGTGGCTACCAGCAGTGTGCCATGGAGATGCTGCCCCACCCCGCTGCCTTCCATGGACCGGTGTACGCCCCGCCTCCACGACCCCCTCGGGACTTCATGGTGAGGATGCCTTGCGGATACTACCACAAGAGGAGAATGGACTCCCTGGAGGATGATGATGTCATGGATGGGTCGCCGGGGGCAACCAGTCTTGCTGCTCTTATCCAGGGTGAGCAGGGGAGACCTGGACTCTACGGGCTGGACATGGTGGAGAGGGAGCGGCTCATGTTACATAACATTGGTGTGAATATGATGTCATACTTGGATGATGTTGATTTGGACCAAGCCATGGATGCTGTTTAGTGTATAGTGCAGGTGGAAACTGAAATTCTTCAACTCTTGTCCAGCCTTGGTTTTTATCTTCACATTAGTTTTGTGGCCAATGATACCAGTGCCACATTGTTTTTAATTTCTTAACAATGTTGAGCATGGTTTACGAATCACTTCTGTGTCAAGTTAAAATCTGGTAAGCTGTGTACTGTCTGTACTGTCTATTAAACAAATTATACTATTGTTGCCAAAATAGTAGAAATAATGTTAACTTTTCTTTTTTTTGTGATAAGCTCAGAGGATACAATTTCGAAGAAGTGCTGGGAAGCTTCCATTCAGAATTCTGTGAGTGGGTTTTATATCAATAAAAATGAATGACCTTCTAAAGTGTTTCCAATCAATAGAATAAACTGTACATGTGAATGAACTTTCAATTATGACATGTCATTGAGATGTATATAAGTTTAAGGTGTAAATGTCTTTATACTGTTTATACCTGCATTATTCTTTGTCACATAGATCCTTATTTGCATTTTGAAGATTCTGTTCGGAATTTTACCAATTTCCAAACTGAGAATAACTGTTCCAGTGAAATCAAAATGGAAACTTTCAGGAGGACGGATTCATTGGTTTTATTCATCAAACTTCATGTGCATAACCATTTGCCACATCATGTTTTGGTGGAGTAAATTTAACTAAAACCCAAAATTTTAAATAAGTTAATTTCATTAAAACCCCAGTTGTAATTTAGTATGTAATATCAGCTTTGTGGTAAATCATAACCTGCATAACAGACCATCAGAAAGAAAGTGGGCTGTTTTAACCACTACCACACAGATATCATCTGTGCTTTGTATGAAATAATGATGTGTAAGGGAATTTGCTGAAGAGTAGCACTGGATCATCATTACAACTGATCATTTATGCAAAACCAAAGACAGAGAACATGGAAAACAAACTTCAAAGTCACTACATTTATGCTCTCTTGAGTTTGGTTACTAGCTATCCCATTGTCCAGTGATGGTAGACCAAAAAGGAATTAGAATTTGAACATAGCTGAGCAAACACCACCAATTGTCCAGCAGAACATGATACTAACTGTGGTACAGGCTTGTAAGAAAAAATGGAGCTTATCAGGGATGCCGGTGCTGTATGAGGTAAATGTATTCCCTTTTAATGTGATGTTAGATCTGTTAATGTGCTGAATTTTTGGATATAGCGGTGCAGGTAAATTCATGATGTGGGATTACGGGCAGCACAGGCAGTGAGATCAATGCATAATTTAAGAAGCTCTGGTGGGGACTGTGAGGGGGAAAATGTCAAATGATTCCAATTAACTGAAAATGTCAGCCAGTTGGGAGGCAGTTTTCTTTCTATCGGCACTCTAACAACTGACAGCTGATGCAGCTTTGAGGTTTATATGCAGGGGCACCTAAAAATTTATCTTCAAGCTGTTCAAATTTTGATATGTATTTTTCATTACTGTCAGGTGATTTATCAAAACATTCTCTCAAAATGACTCCTAATGTTAGTTCTGTGGCAGGTCTGTTGCTTTGACCCAGTTTGGTTTTAAAACAAAATCTTGCTAGAAGTAAAATTCTGAGGTCGATGGTGCTCAAAAAATGAAATCATTTTTGCAGCCAGAATATAAATGAATTAACAAATTTACTAAGATGATCAAGTTTTGGGAAAATAAGTAGTAGGGAACAAAGAGCAAGGGGACATCTGAAATATGTGGGAAGGAATACTTGATTAGAGATTGACAGATTTAGTTTGGTTGTAGTGGACCTTAAGCCTACAAAATGGTACCAATTGATTATGTGAAATTTATTGACAATATTATGGAATTTTGCACTCTGTTTACCTAAAGTAACAATGTCCTACTAGAAACCATGATAGTCTTTGGAAAGCAGGAAAATCATAAAGTAAAGAATAGGTTACCTACAATTTATCACCAATCATTTTCAAGATGATTTGATTCTAGAAAGCACCATTGAACAACTTCTCTGAAATGATCAATGTGAAACATTTAGATGAATTTGATGCATGTTTTTCATGTAGTAAGTGCATGCCATCGTGAGATATACTATACCAAGCCTCAAACAGTTTATTTAGTGTAATCTATGAATACTTCCTCATGATACGGAGAATTACATGTTGTTGGTGTGTTAAAAATGTAGTGTTTTGGATGTTGTCTTGTTATTGTCATGATGTTGAGCTCTTACTCTACACAGTGGACTCCCATTATAACGAAGTCCTCGGGACCGGCTTTTTTCTTTCGTTATATCAAAATTTTGTTATAACTGAACAAATAAACGATAAATAGAGCTGATAATTTTGTGACCTGGAGTTTTATTTCCTTGTAACCAGAATTTTGTTATAACCGTGTTTGTTATAACAGGAGTGCACTGGAGTGTATCACAAAACACTGCATAAAAATGGGTACAAATTCAGAAATTCAAAGGATTCAAAAGGATATTGAATTTCATATCTTCTCTGGTGCTGGCAAGAAAGTTTGGGAATTAGTGAACAAGATGCAAAGGCTTTTTTTCCCAGAAAATCTTACAAATGCGATAACTGACATCACTTTGTTTTGTTTCTCTTTTTGTTTATGTTTTAAACAGGAGAAACCCAAAGCTGCAGTTGACTTGGTTAAGTAGAAAGAATTACCTGTGCTTTTTAGTGCTGCTGCTGTGTAAGTGCAAAAAGTCATACATCCTTTCCTTTGGGTTAGGAAGAAAATGGGTACATTACAAAGTGTACCACGTATTAGTCATCTATATCTAATGTCATGAAACCATATGAGAGAACTTCAAAATCTACCTCCATGTTGATGTGAGCAAAGATTGTGCTGACAAAGTCCCATAGAGGGCTCACTTCAAAAGCCACACAAAAAACTTAACCCTGTCTGTATCACTCTGTTCCATGACATTTGCTCCTGCAACAGTTGTTCCCATGAAATATCTGCATGCTAAGCCAAACATGAAACCTACCCACAAACATAGTCCTAACCCTAGTCTGGTTTCCAGACCCTTTGTGTCACCTACTCTGAGAACTACTAGCGCCACCCATGTCCATTATAGCTCTCGGTGAATAGTAATTTTCTGTAGTTGATATCCTTTCACTGAGGAAATAGGAAGGAAAATGTCTGTATTTGACATGAAATTGTTATACAATGCATTCCTCTCGACCCTCAAATAATAAAGTAACATCCAGTCTACTGTGGTTGCATGAACTTCAAGTTCACATGTTGTTCTAACAGTTTGGGCATGCTGAATGTGGTTAGTAATAGCATATGCCATTCTGCAACTCACAGTTTGTAAATTTCAGGCATTAAAAGAGATTTCATACATGGCATTGAGTTGATTGCTTTATTCTCTGTTTTGTTTTCATCAAACTACAGTAAATATGAAAGTTTGAATGTGAGGAAAGAAGGTAGCTATTAGAAACTCACCATGGGCACCTTGCTGAAAGACAAGAAGGTCAGAAAAGACAGCATCTTAAAACTCACCGAGGTGTCATCTTGATACAAGAAAGTGAGATATCCAGTTCTAGAATGGCCATTACCACCGCTTTTTGTGTCTGAAATAAAATGGTGGCACCTCTCAAAAGTTGTCTTCTCATCTTTAAAAAGGCACCTATGTGATTTCAATAGGTTGCCTTCTTGCGACATGTTTGAGCTTCCAATAGTAGGCCCTACCCAGTGAGAGTTTTAATGTAGTGAATTTTGAAAATAGTTGGCTCTTGATCAAAATGGCTACCAATACAAGGTTGGTTAGAGCTATCACAGTTTTACAGGGTGTATTACACAGTATTTCTCTGAAACAAAATGAGGCCCCTGTAATGTTTGCTCACCTGATATACTCATGTCGCCAGGTGACCACTATAGACAGGTTGCTATGAGTGCAACAAAGAACAAGTCAAACAGTATTCTCCAAACAGAATTTTTTGAATGGCCCCTGTGCTTGTGTGCTCTCTGTATTCAGGTGGCCATTGTAGACAGGTTTGACGTTTGTTGTTGTATTCCTGCCTTAGGATGCTTGGTTGTTACGGAATTTTGTTAATTTCCCTGAGCAGTCATTCCTTTTGAAGTTTACTGTTATCGTTTTTATGTCTGTTTGCGTAGGTACTTTAATTTATTTTGATGGACATGACGTCATGCCTCACACTGCATCAGAACTTTAATTTCTAAGTGTTCGCTGGACATACTGACCAGTACTTGAGATGTATTGGTTTGAGTGCTATGGAGTTAAGTTGATAAATTGTATAGTAAATTTGTGCAATGTTTATATGTCAAATAAACCAAAAAGAAGGATGAATAAACAAAATGAGAAATCTAAGAATCATGATTGTTATCTCTGCAGATATATATGTCAGATGGAAGAAGTCATAATGACATTTGTTAATATGTAACCTGGCTGGTCAATCTAAACTTCTCTGATAGAGATGTGGTACACTGAATAATTTTGAACATTAATTTTCCATGATTCTTGTATTTTTGGTATCATCAGCCAGCCTTTACACTGTAAGATATTTTGCAACATTTCTTTCTCACCGGTTGTACTGTATAAATTGCAAGATGGATTAAATAAAAATATAAACTCTGAAGGAGAAACAACAGCTTGTGTAGTCTCAACATTTTCACCATGATATCTCATATTTCATGTAAATATGGCGACGTCAACTTTAGTATTGTAGTGGTGTTATGACGGTAATCACGGTATAGTGATTGGTATTGTGTGCATTTGCGTGCTGGTGTGTGCATGTTTGTGTGTTGTTTATATGGATTTGTACAGAATCTAGAGTTTTGCTTTGCTATTTATGGTTTGTATAGTTTAAAAATAAAAAAGGACCCCAAAGACTTTATAGATAACTATTATACTCTGTATTGTTCCATTTCAGAATTTATCATATCTTGTGATTAAGGAGAATCTATTCAACTGAAGTAGTTTAAAACTGAGCTGGTGAAATAATACCAAGCAGATCGTTTTCATTCAGAATGAATTCAGAAAGATGACATGACATTTACTACTTATTGACCGTCATCAACAGAATACTGCCCTGATCAAGAACATTACATACATAACTATCTGATCATGTGCCTGCACTTACTATCAGTCACATAACATACCTTCTTATTCTAAAGAAAAGTAAAAAAATTCTTTCATTTGTTATTCATGTGGAGTCGACATAGCTTTTAGAAGGTACAAGAACAAATGTAGTGACTTGATATATCATAGGCAGAATCAAGAAGGTAGCGCTTATTTCTTCAAACTTTTTTTTTTTATAATTGGGACCATTTCTAATAGTGTGATGGGAGAAATTCTCTGATGATGCAAGAATGGTTTCAGTCACATGACCCGAAATGCTCTTTAAAGAGTTACAGCTCATTATTTTGAAGGTTTGTTATTTTGAAACTTTGTTATTTTCCGAAAATGAAATGTAAAAGCTAGTTATTTTAAAGGTTAATTCATAAATCCAAAAGTGAAAAAATGGTTTGTTGTATTCCGGAGGTTCGTTCACCTGAAAAGGAATGTTCCTAATTCCGAAGGTTCTGTAGTACACACATTCTTTTCATTTTCGGATTATTATACCATACCTTATTCATTTTTTGGAACAACAAACCTCATTTCAGTTTTGGATTATCAAACTGTCGGAAAGACGAACCTCATTTCATTTGCAGAATAATGAACCTTTGGGATAACGAACCTTCAGTATATATCACCACAAATATTCAGATTAGCAAACCCTATTTTATTTTCCGATTAATGGACATCTAGGTAGGTATAGGGAATTTGTGTTTTGGAATAACAAACATCACCACTTTAAAGATACTAAAAGGTCAGAATGAAATTACAAATTCATGTCACATGAGAGAGCTTCTGCATTTTTAGAATTGCAATATATTCAACCATCTTATGCACACTTGGTGAAATATGTGGAAAACTGTCAATCAAAAAAGTAAGAAAAATTAATAAATTATTCACGTTTTTGCCACCTCTTGCTCTACGTGTGTCTTCATTTTGTACTAAGTCTATGGAGGTGCATGGATAGTGCTCGTCGACAATGGCGATGTAATAAACAGGCAACCCTACTGAATGAAGTGGTGACATGCGGTGCACGATTATATCATAAAATGCCATGTGTCACGCTTGGTTAACAAGATGCACGAAATTATGATGTAACCATCAAGCACATGAAATAAAAAACAACAACAACAACAAAACAAAAACATGAATTGTGTGCGTGATTTTCTCATTTTCTGATAAATTACTCCACAATCTTATATCCAGGTTCAAAGAAAAAGGTGGTCGTCATTTTTTTTTTTTTTTTTTTTTTTTTTGGCGGGGGAGGGGCGCAACTGCCCCTCTCTCCCTCCCACTACGATACGGCCATGTTCAGATATATAAAAATAGAGCATTGTGCAGCTAAAATGGAAGCTTCGTGCTAAATCTGAGCTCTTCGAACCAGATTTGAACCCTCTGTAGTCTCTATAGCTCCTATCAGTCGGGGCCCACTCGTTAACTAAAACCAGATTACCCAAACTTCTTTTGTCTAGGAAAGATACACTCACAGTTTGCTGTCATGTGCTTGTCCTAGTGTGGATCCCAAATTTGCTGGAGTTACTCACTCTTCTAAAATAAAAGGGCACCATGAACGTCAAATTTAGCTCTTCTTGAACTTTGTCTGACACACTGACATGCTCTTGGCAGAGGCACAGCTGCTCCCATCACGTTTTCTCCTGACATCGTCTAATGATGGGTCGATGTGTCAAGCAGAGGTCACCTTTGAGTGGGCTGTGATAAGTGAAGAAATAGGATACTGTAACTCTTATTTCCAGCTCTTCAGGATAACAGAAAGCATCCCTTGTTGTAAGGCACAAACACATACATCCACACACACACACACACACCTATACACACACACACAGGCATGCACACAACATAAACACATAAAACATCAACTTGCATTCATACATGCAAACATTTATACATACATACATATGTACATATATACATACATACATACATACATACATACATACATACTTGATACATTTATACAAGAATTTATGCATAAATACATAGGCCTACATAGCCTACATAAATGCATGCGTATCATATGTGCAAAACATGATCATACTCACCATGGAAAACTACCTTCATACGAGGAACTGTAATTTTCCTATTGCAGGCCTGGTAAGTTCCTCTGTTCTTAGAAGAGTAATCATAATTTTTTCCCCGAAGCATTCAAAGAAACACCTTTTGCATCAAGTCATGAGACTTGGTGCCCTTGATACACTTTGAACGCAGTCTTCTTTTATGTCAGAAAAAAAAAGCCAGTAAGTGGCTCTTTCATGCGAGAGCAGGTGAATGACGCAGCTACGTTGCTCATCACGATCATAATGGTCACGGCCAAAGTAACTGTCATTAGGCAGTTCCAAGGATGCAATATGAGCTGATGATATATTATACTTGCATTCCAATGATTTACACACACATATGATATTCAAGCATCTCCCCCACCCCCATCCGAGCTCCCTCTCCCCCCTCTCCCTCTCTCTCTCTCTCTCTTTCTATCTCATCTGTCTGTGCATCTATCTATCTATCAGTCTGCCTGTCTGTCTGTCTATTTCTATCTATCCATTCATGTATGTGTGTATATGTATGAATGATCGAACGAACTTATGTATAGGTGTCTTTGTGTTTGCATGTGTCTCTGTGTCAAAGAGTTGTCTGACGTTACTCAAGGCAAAATGAGGGAGGTGATACTCTGGTATCTCCATGGTGTCACCAAGAATGTTACCTCCCTGGTTTCACTCATCTATCAAATCATTGCTGCTATACAATATTGGAGGAGTAAATTATACTCTGACCCCATCAATTAAACGAAGTTTGGGCTGGTCAATTGGTGCAAGGGCACCCGCCAGATAACTGTACAACCGTCATCCCCAAGCGGCCGGAGTTTGTTGTGGACAACCTACGTAGCAACGGCACAAGTAAACCCTCACAATGTCCTCAGCTGTGGTTGGCTGATGGAAGAGGATCTGCTTACGGTACCTCGTGCTGATTCGTCGACAGTTCGCGTATATCAACATCAAAGTTGCGCGTCGGTCAGGCAAGGTTCCTCTCTTCCTCTCCGAGCCGACACCGTTCCATGTAAATAGACAAAATCGATACAGACAAAAAGTTAACTGAAGTTCTTCAGTCGGACTTTTCTTTGCGAATGGCTCCAAACACAACAAACCATGTTTTATCAAACAAGGTATGAATACAAACTATATTGTCATTCATATTATTATGTCGTATCAAGGCACACCTCAGTGTATTATAGCAGCGTCGTGAAATAGTCTGTACAAACGTTCGAATTGTCACTTAGCGACCAGTTATTACCCATGGAGATGGATGATGACCACTCCTACACGTGAGATAGCGTGTATGAATTATGTTTCGCAGCTGGTGTGGCCAACGGTCATCTCGATCAAATTGCGCGACCGTTGGCCACACATAAGTGAGTTAAGTGCATTACACTTCCTGTTGACGAAAGCTCGCCAGCCTCTAATGGCCCGTAGTTACCATGACAACAGCTAGGAGAAAATGAGATCATTTAGCTGTTGCGATAGTAACTCCAATGACGATAACATACGGTACATCAATTGCAATATTCATATGCAACGGGGCAAATATTGTCAGGTCTACGCAATGTAAGCTTGGTCATCTCTTGGTTGCGATATAAGTGCATATAAATATATTAGGTATAGAACTGGGATTTTGAAGATTTTTTTTAATGCTCCACCAAAAAAAAAAAAAAAAAATCATCTTAAGACTGCCCATATTAAGGAAATGAATCAGAGATAAGGGATTAAGGTGTAAATAGATGCGGTTTGCCCGAGAAAGCTTCACAGGATGGCATCCATGGCTTTTAAGGAATTATTCAATGAGATATCAAAGGCTGGGATTAATTACTAAAGCACTCTCAGTGAGTCACAGATAGCTTAATTTTTATGGCTGTATATTTTATGAATATATTAGTCATACAAAGATGACCGATCAATCACAATCGATGAATAACCGCGATGACACTTCTAATATTGTTTATAAGTAGGTCTACTCGTTTAGACATATACACACCTAATAATTGTCTTTTTGAATAATGTTGGTGATAATGAAAGGAGTGATGTTCGTTATCCAGAAACGCACAAATTCCTATACCTGTATAGATGTTCGATTATCTGAACATTATTTTGTGGCGTTATTCCGAAGGTTCACTAGCTCGAAATATGGTTCGTTATTAGAAAGGTTTGTTCATCCGAAAATGAAATAAGGGTTGCTATTTATATTCCGAAAGTTCATTAATCCGAAAATGAAATAAGGTTCGTTAATCCGAAAATGAAAAAAGGTAAGTTCCTTATTAGATTTTCGAATTAACGAACCTTCGTAATCACAACCGTTTTTTTTTTCTTTTCATTTTCGCATTAATGAACCTTCGGAATACCGAACCTTATTTCGTTCTCGGGTCAAGAACGAACCTTATTTCGTTCTCGGGTCAAGAACGAACCTTCGCAATAACAAACCGATAAACCCGTAAATATGCCAGGGCACAGTATGCCTATCCCCTCCGTCCATAGATGAATCACAATACCACATCAAGTAATGACGTATAAAGTTTAAACAATTTTTGTTTTCTTACAGGAGAATTACCCCCCCCCCCTCCATGTTGCTTGACTTCGAATTGTCAATATGATGAAGCCAACAAATCAGTAAATGTCTTGGCAAGGTCCGTTATATAAGAACAATTTATACCTTTGAATGTTGGTATAGAGAACAGCACCATCTATACGCAGCTTATTGGTAGCTTGTTTGAAAGGATTCAGAGAAGTAACCAACGCATGAGATAATCCAAGATCAATGCCAAATTTGCATCAACTGTTTGATTTCGGGTTTATTTAAAGAGGTGTAAATTTTAATTATCCTCCTGCATTATGCATCCCGAGCAGAATCATATAAAGTCTCAAATTATTCGACAAAGATAGATATACAACATCTTATTTTATGAAATAGATAAGGGCAAGAGCTGCATGATAATGCACGTGTGACTTAAATTTCTCTTTCTCTCTTTCAATCCTTTTTCTTGTTTACTCTTATGAGCAAATCTCCTTCTTAAGCCAGCGGGGAAAACCTCTTTGTTGACGAAAATACAAAGTCGACATTTTATCAGTGGGTTGTTGTTTCTTTGTTGTGTGTGTGTGGGGGGGGGGGTTGGGGCAGCTTAGACAAACAGTGAAAGAGAAATGGCCATAATTTTATCTCACAAAATGTCACATCGCCACAAAAAAATAAACAAACAAACAAAAAAGATTTGCAGTTTTCTCACTCAAGTGAAATGTGACATTGCTCGCATAAATGCATTTTATTCATCCAGTGGGAGTTATCTCTATGATCAAAATAAATCGGTTTTGGAAAAACAAAATCTCTATTAATTCCCTGCGGCTTCTGGAAACGTAAAAGCTGCGCTCAAAGGTTATTCAACTTTTTGCAAAGAACTTCATTTTAAGAAGAGAGAAAAATGTCTTGAACCATTTTCTTTTGTCTGCAAGACAAGACTTTTGGTACTTGAGTTTTATCTTGAATCAGGACAGAGGCGAAAAAATTCTCAGGCATCACATTTATTTATTTATTTATTTATTTATTTATTTATTTACTCATTGATTAATTGATTCTATTTCCGAATTTCTTTCTCATACATAGATGTAATACAAAGTCAAGCGGACAAACTAATTGACTACAGTATTATTCTTTAATCTATCAGTTGAAACAAATAAATGATTTTAATTCGAATATCATTCGGCATTATTCCATGATAATTCAAAAATGAAAATGAGCCGGTGTTACTCTATGCATTATGCAGACATAGAATCTCATGTGCCTGCCGTTGAAAAGACAAATTAAGCAATTCTAAATAGAACAGAAATACATGTGAGACCATCATCATAAGCAAACGCTCGACGAGGATAATGACCTCAGAAATGATTGTCGAAACAATATGACGACAAGGGGATATACTCGAGTCACCACTCACTGGGTGGAGATAGAGAGAGAGAAAAAAAAATGAAGAAAAAAGTGCAGCGGTAAATTGTGCAAAAATGTGAATTGTGTTTGTGTGGAAATGAGTTGTGGATGTAATGATAGCATTGATCGACTTTCGGATAGACGCGATAAACAGTTGTTATGCATTATGTATAAGATTGTAAACGAAAACATGCCTTCACATATAAATGAATTATTTATGTACAGGCAATATTTGTATGGTTTGAGGAAGACAACCCTCCAGCTAGATGTACCCAAACCAACCACACATTTTAAAAAAACGCAGTTTTTTTCATATCATGGTGCCGTAATGTGGAATAGTTTGTCAAGCGATGTTAAACAAAGTGCTTCTTTAGCTGCATTCAAAAGTGCAATAGATACGTTTTATACAAAGGTAGGATTTTCAAGATAATCATTTGTAGTTTTATAATGTGTGTGTGTATTAAGTCTATATGTTTGAATGGTCCCACTTTATTTTTATTTTTATTTTTCTTTTCTTATCTTTTTCATTTATCACATGTGTGTAAATACATATGCATATTTTTCTTCTTTTGATGCGTAAGTAATTTTATGGAATCATTTCAGTATAAATTGTAGTATTTCTTAATATGTCGTTGATTTTACAGTGTATAATAATTGTGTTTGTTTTTATCTCTTATGTTTTGTATACTAAGTATAAAATGTTGTATTATGTTACTTTGATCTGTTTTTACCTCTTCACGGACTCACTGAAGAACAGCCACTGGCTGAAGTGAGTGACCGTGTCGAAATAAAATAAACTGAAACTGAACTGAACTGAAACTGAACTGATATTGTGATGATGAATGTGTCTTTTATGCTCGTGTTTGTTGTGTACGTTCGTTATCAACATGACCACAATTACCAGTATAACTATTTTAGTACCATCACCATCACCATCATCGTCGTCATCGTCACATCATCATCATCATCACCATCATCATCATCGTCATCATCTTTATAATCGTCATCATCGTCATCGTCATCGTCAACATTATCATAGTCACATCGTAGTTTATCATTATATCCAACATCGACATTACTTCCGCTGCAATCATTTTCCCAACCAACATGATCATCCCAGGCACACGCGCATAAATGTTAAGTGTACTGCGCCTGCGCAGTATCTGGTTCACGCGCGCGGCATGCACCTGCCGAATAAAGTGAAGTACCGGGTACCGCATCAATTTTGCAAACTGTCACGTGCGTGTGTAATCGGACGGATGCCGATAAGCAAAGGGTATGACCGCGGCTCTGGAGTCCTGTCAAAGCAGGGAGGTCCTGGTCCAAGTTAGAGAATTCGGTCGCTGCAGCACAGTAAATTTTTGAGAAAGGTGAGTTTTCACTTTCTTTGTACAACATCTTTAACGAAACTAGTTAGTTGGCCATCATATTATTGTAAAAAAGATACGCATCTGTTGTACAAGTGTATCATTATTTCGGAATGATAGACTGAGCTGCAAACGATGTAGCTGTAGGCAATAGCCGATACCTCATCCAATGGATTCTACTTTCTAGATGTACCGGTAGATCTACTTCCCGTCTATGAGATGAATATAGTGTTTTGTTTATACTTGTAGTGTTGGCGCTCTGCTTTTGTAAGTATAAACTCACCTTGTCTTTCTACTACACTCC
Source organism: Diadema antillarum (assembly GCF_040938485.1). Taxonomy (NCBI): domain Eukaryota; kingdom Metazoa; phylum Echinodermata; class Echinoidea; order Diadematoida; family Diadematidae; genus Diadema; species Diadema antillarum. The sequence continues at coordinate 1,975,713 of NW_027271035.1, forward strand.
ATAGAAAGAGAAATTTATCTATGGACGCTTGAAGGATTGAAGAAAGAAAGACAGTGCAAAAGTATATCAGTGATTGTCACTTCTAAACTTCTCTAGGTCTATACAAAGTCTGATGTTTACATCTAATTGTGTTAATTTTAGTGACGCAATCTTGTGTACTGTACTAGATAGAGATCTAACCAATTTATGACCTTTTTCTTGTTTGCATCAGTGTATTATTAGCTATGGCTATTAGGCCTATTTAGATTTTGAAAAGTTAACTTTAAAGCATAGATGGCTTCTTTGTTTTTAAATCAGCATAAAGCTGAGGAAAGTAACAAAGTCATGAAGTGAGAGTAACTAGACTCTAAATACAACAAAACATGTATTCAGGATGAAAACAGTTATCACAATGTGGTTGTAAATGTTACTGGAAGGCCTATAATATAACATTACCTTTTCTTGTTTCATTTATTTACTTGATAATTTGCAATATAACAAGAGAACTTTTCTATAAATTGGAAGCCATAGTAATAGACAGCACCTAAAATTAATACTCTTAGAATATGGTCAAACCTCATAAAAAAAACTGTAGTTATTAAAAAAAAAATCTATACACATATCTGAAAATGACATTGCTCTTATTTCTTTGGTTTTATTATATTTTACAAACATGGTAACCTGCAAAAAAAAAAAAGGTTTTTTTTTTTTTCAAAAGAATACATCATGAAAGGTCTCCTACCCCAATCTCTTGTATTGTTTTTGTTTTTATTTTTTGGTCTGTTTCTTTCTCTTTCTTTCTTTCTCTCTCTCCCTCTCTCTCACGATATATCTTTCAAGATCTCTTTTAGTTGTAACTATGCCCACCTTTTATCTTTTTTCTACTTTGAGTGTCACAAAGAGATATAAAGCTTCAGAGATTAGGAGACATGAGTTAGTTGTTTGAGGAGACAATAGTGATCAAAAGTGATTATGTGATTATTACTTTGATATATGACCATTTTATTTTGATTTCTGTGAGTTTTTAAGCCTGTGAAATGTTGCTGTTGTTGACTTGAAAGGCACCCTCATTCACTTTTGATTATTAGTGGCTATGTACACCCGGGAATGTGCTTGGATTGTTTTCAAGATTTTTTTTTTTTATTACATGAATTTCAATAGCTCAATTGCATTACTTTAAACTGATATCGAGGAATATAGAAAACTGCCATGTGCATTAAGTGAATGCTTCATTGTAACATTAGAATGAAGTTTACTTGAGGCAGCAGAGCCTGACAGTATATAATAAAAAGTGATGAAGAATTGTTATTTTCCTTTAAAGGAGACCTCCCGGTGATTTTCAGATTTTTGCATTTGAACAACTATAAATTAGTTATACTGAGGACAGAGTTTCAGTTTTAATGATAATTGGGATGAAGAATAAGAATATTTTCAAAAATTTGTAACAAATTGCAATGAACAAGGGTGATGACATGGCAGGGTCACCATAAGAATGCATGAGTTGGGGCTCAAGGAAGCAGAACAAAAGAAGAAGGCATGCATAGATTATACACAGGTGAACTCGCAAGCAAGCGGTATTGTTATGGAATTACACTTCTACATTCCTGAAATATGTGAACCTCCTATGTCATCATCCTTGTTCAGTGTTGAAGGTTTTTCAAAGTATTAAGTCCATGGGCCAAGAGCCGAAAAATGGGTTGTTGGTACCACCCGAGGTGGCAAAACCTTTTTGGTGTCATTTTGTTTGTCGGACATAGATACGCTTATCAAGCTATGATAGCATTTCCAAATGAATAGCTTAGTCATAATAAATGAATTTTTAACCAATTTGGTCTCGTTTTTATATCCCTATACTTCTGAATCGAAACTAACCGCTATACAAATACGAGCATTGCCTTCAGTACGTCCACAGGTGTTCTGTTGTAAAAGCGATGCGCTTAGTCTTCATTCAAGGCAGCGAAGGGAATATCCAAAGGGTTATGATGTCCACAGCTGTCACACGGTGCGCTTAGTCTTTATCTAGAACAATGTACCATTATCATATCTAAAGTTCCTAATAAAAGGGATTATCTATACTGTTTTTATACCACCCTCTCAACAAATACATCAGTTTTAAACAAAAATCACTCTGTTCATTTACAACATTATTAATTATAATGTATTGTAGTGTACAGGTACATTGCTTTTGCATAATCTTTCATTGTTGGATGGAAATAAAGCGACATTGGCGTGGTATTAGCGTTTTCAACCCAGCGTTTTCACCGGAAAATGATAAATAATTGAAAAAGACGCTAAAATTCACGAGAAATTGCTTTTTTGTTGTTGTTTTTAGATAAAGGGATATACACTGTATCATAAGCTTTGGATATACCCTTCGCCGTCTTGAATATTAGACTAAGCGCTGTGGACATCATAACCCTTGGATATTCCCTTCGCTGCCTTGAATAAAGACTAAGTGCACCGCGTTTACAACAGAACACCTGTGAACATAAACAGAAGACAGTGCTCTTCTTTGTATAGCGGTTGGTCTCGATTCAGAAGTACAGGGATATGACAACGAAACCAAATTGGTTTAAAATTGATTTACTATGACTAAGCTACTCATTTGGAAATGCTATCATAGCTTGATAAGCATATCTATGCCCGACAAACAAAATGACACCAAAAAGGTATTGCCACCTCAGATGGTACCAATATCTGGCCTGGCCCATGGACTAATTGTGTCTCTGCTCAAGAATCACAATAAATTCCACAAATCTATACATGGAGCTGTTGATTTATGTACTACATCATCTGAAAGTATGAAGATCGTCTGGAATGCCCCTTTAAAGTTGACAAAAGAAATAAACCAAACCAAACCATATTTCATACTTTGATGCTGTTAGCACACCTTATCTTACCTCCCTGATAAGTCAGAAAATGCTGTTTACCAGTCTGTTTACAGGGAAATCAAGACAATAGCAAAAGCTTCATTCTGTCCCACCTTTTCCCCTAACCTAATTCCTGTCCATATCCATGTCCCTGATAGTAAAGCCTGCTGCTTTACACTTACTGCAAGTTTACTTCTAAAGTGACTTGTTGAACATCTATAATGCATAATACTGGCCTTTCATCTTCAGTTTATCGTGTACTTGATGACCATTAACCCGGCGGCTTTGTTACATCTTCCCTGCCCCTTTAACCACAGTTTGTGTCTTGGAACAATGCAGGCCCAATCTTCTTGCAAACTTTTCTTTTTTTAAACTGTTGCACTGAACTCAAATGATTGGGGGAGTGGGTGGGGGTGGTCTAGGAATATTTTTGTCAATTTGGCTACTGACTTTTGAGACTCTGTTTTACTGATCACCCCTGTGAGTATGTCTCCCCCATATCGAGTAATGTATTGACCTAGAATCCTTCTTACTGCTGTTTTTTTAAGCCGGGCAGCTGTGTCTGTTCATCGATTTGTCATCAGACCTCCTTAAAGCAAAGCACCGAGGGTTTGATGCATTTGTACATAATATGTGTCTTGGTTTGCTCACTTCTTACTTTATTTTTGTAAGAGGGCTCAATGAATATTTGTTATAACAAATAAAGCATGATATGTTTTGCATATTTAGATTTTTATTGAAAATAAAATGAATAGATAAACTAGAATTAAATGAAAGAAAATAAAGTAGGTTCTTTCTTCCATCATTACATGCACCCAAAGTGAAGTTTTATTATTATTTTTTTTAATTAATGCAGTTGTGCTTTGGTAAGGATGTGTGCCTGACTTAACTTTGTTACCCTCTTAATTGTGCACTACCATTGACATTCTCCCCTCAGATTGTACTACAGTAGCAATATCCACAGACCATACTGGGCATTAGGGACTGAAATCTTGATTATGAGTTGAGCCCGAAGTTTAAACAACGAGAGAAATGCCCAGAGCCAGTTTGCCTTTGTCCTTGAACTTGCAAAATGTACTTCCTGTTAGTGGGTGAAAATGTGCTGAATCTATCTTATTTTAGTGCTACATCTTGATAACAGTGACTCATGTTCTGACAAGAAACAGGAATGTAATGTGCAAATGATTCTCAGGCTGCTAAGCTGTGACAGTGGACTGATAACAAATTGTGATATTCATTTGATGGTACAGTTGCTCTGCTGAATATTTGTAAAAAAAAAGTTTAATTATATTGGAATCCTGAAACATTGTGTGGCACATATCTTGCCAATTCCTTCAACCTCTTGTTGAGTATACATGCACAGACTTGCAGAATAACAGCTGATGGCTGAGCAAGTTTCCTTTTTATTACCGTGTTGAAATAAAATGAAAATGAAATGAAAATGAAATGAATACCACCATAATAAAGAAAATATGAAGAAAATTCAACATTCAACTTTTCTAGCATAATGAAAGACTTAACTCTTTCAGAAAGCAGGGGGGGGGGGGGGTTAAAGATGCCCTACTTATCAGTAATAAGTCAAAGAAATGTGTTCTTTTCATGAAAAAAATAAAATTTTGTTTATTTTTAAAAAAACATATTTTGATATCGTTTTTCATATCTGATGTCACAAAACTGTAGTGGTCTTCTCATCCAGGAAAGGTTGCACTGGAACTTTAAGAAGTGATAACTTTTACTTTTCAATGGATTTAGTTGTCCAATTTTTTGAAACTTCACTGATGTGTCAATATTTCACTCAAACCACATGTTTGGGTTTCATTCCCCTGTAAAGGAATGGGAGTCAGATAGGAAGAAACGCAGTTAGTGAAAGGGATGTTTTATTTATCATTGTGTCTGTAATGGAAAAATTTTTTAAGCATTACTTTTTTACACTGACCAGTCAAAAGAGTGCAGCTGACAGATTTGAATGCTACCTTTGTCCATTCTCAAAAACAGTGTACCAATTATTAATTGCACATGGCAGAGTTAAACTGACAGATAAAAGAGTTATACACAAACCTTGATTGTGGTGATTGTGGTGGCTAAGTATTGCATGATCCATTCATTAACTTTGTAGCCAATTAAGCTGTCAGAAGAGAGAAAGAATAGGGCTATTCACGTGTCAAGGTAACTTCAAAGGTCTGCGGAATTTTGCTGCTGTCAGATCAAACCAGGCAGTTAGCCAGCACGTTTTTTTGGGAGAAAACAACAACAGAAACCAGGCGCATAGTTTGAGGTTTGGCTCAGTATCAACGACTGCATGCTCCCCTCCTCCCTGTGCTAGCAAATCGATGACACGGAGTCAGATAAGTGTTGTCATTCCAGCTACATCCTTTCATTAGGGAACAACCTCGTCGGAACTGCTCCGCCTTTTCTCTTTGGCATTGCCTCGGAAAGCTTTCAGACGTTGACTAGCAAAGGAAAAGGAATCCTCGGAAAGGTCAGTTGAGGCTATTGTGAAGACAGTGATGTTTATTTAACCATTTATTCCTAATGTGATCAGCAGTAGTGCTTAATCAGCATATTGTACTTGTTTCATAACCAGTAATGATCTGATCTGTGGTTATAAAAATTGCATTTAATTTAGGAAAATCATTTCATTTTCTTCTTGATGGGATAGGGACTTTTCACAACCTGAATTTTAGGAGCAGTAAAGGCAAAACATGACTACTTGTAAGATTTTCAATTCATCAACATATTTTGTCATTGAAAATCCATTGGAAGTATTAACCTTAAGATTAGTTTGATGAGATCAGTGCAGGATTTTGGCTTTTCACAAAGTGTCCAGTGCAACTTTTGAAGATCTATGCTTGCACCACTCTTGGCAAGAGTGTTGTAAATCTTATGAAAGATTCAGATTCTGAACTGGAATGGTGTTGCTACTACCAAAGAGTATGTAAATGCCACCTTTGAGATTAAATCAGTATTTCATTGAAATTTTGATGAAGTCTTCTCAACTTAAAGGGTGTGTACAGTTCTGGTCGAGGTGAGGATTTAGCTTTTAAAGTTTTGCGAGATATTCAAAAACCACTCTATGAGATGTCAAAGAGCATGCAATTCTAAGGGGTATCAAAAGTTTATATGATGAAAATTGGTTTTGAAGTGGCGGAGATATCCAAAAACAAGGTGAAGTAAAGAGGTCCTGATAAAGTTGTGGCATGTAGTCTTTTATCATTATCACTTTTTTTTGGATATCTCAGCCATTTGAAAACCAATTTTCATCAAATAAATGTTGAATCCTTCTTAAAATTACACACTCTTTCATATTTCATAAGAGGTTTCTCATTATCTCACTTAGGAATGTAAAAAACATGAATCCCCACCTCAACTAGTACTGTACAGCCCCTTTAAAGCCCTAACCTCTCCTCTTAAAGGAGTTTGTGCAAGGCGAAAGTTGTTTAGAATATCACTGACAAAATAATGAAGCATGAATGACATTCCATGATTTATGAAAATATTTGGAGGTCAGCAACATTGTGGCAAATTGCATCTTCTTCAAACCTGAAAAAGTGATCTCCAGGGAAGTTTGTGGGACAGTGGTATCTCTGAGGTTTACACTGACTTCATTTTTGCTCTTTTGTTTGAAGAACATAATCAATGAAACAATAAAATGTGAAATATAAAACAAAAATATCATTGATACAATAATGAAAATTAAATGATCAATTGTTAATTGACCTCATACTCTAGACTTTGCAAGCATGAATTCATGAATTATTAAGTGTATTTCTTTCATTCACTTTGCACTCCTCAGACAAAAAAAGAAAAGAAAAGAAAAGAAAATCCTTACCAGGAATTTGATAGAATGCATGAGGTTAGACAGGGCTTGATATCAACGGTGGCCCGATGGCCTGGGGCCACTAAAAATTGATGTTGGGCGACCAAATAAAAAAAAGAAAGATTATCTTTTGGTGGCCAGATTGGGCAACCAAGATCCAAAATGGATTGTTATGTTTCGTTTTAGTTAAGGCCAATACATTTCTTGTACAGGTCACCAATCTGTCAAATCGAAGGATTCTACTGGCCCAAACGAGCCAGAGAGAAAAAATAGTCGAGCCCTGGGTTAGCATGTCCCTGGGTTAATTTGTCTGGCAGCAGTGACATGGAGAACATCCTTATATCTGGGCTTCATGTGATTGAGGCAAGGCATGACCTTGTAGCCAAAGAAGAAAGTTGAGCGTGCTAACGTTGAAGTCGCACTGTCTGCTCAAGTTTCACAACCTTGACAATGCCGCGTCTATTGTTGGCTTTTTGCGTCATGTAAACGACTGAACCCAATTCATGAATAGGATGGAGCACATGTGAACAGTTGCCTATGGGGGCTTATTGCTTTGAAGGCTGTGAAAAGTTCGCGAGTTTGTTTCGGCTACCTCTACTAATTAGATACTATGTTACATGACCTGTTTAAAGCTGCTATGAAGTTTCCATGACAAAAATGATCTGCAGAAACACGGTCAGAAATTCTATGTCCAAAACTACTGATCAATGTGGTGAGAATGTACCCAAATATCTGTGTAGTATCAGATTTGGAAGATGAAAAAAAAATGTTGGAAATTTGAATTAATCGTTTATCTGTTTTAACTGTCAGATTCAAATTATACTGTGCTCAATGAGTTTGTTCAATTGACTTTGTATTTCATTTATGTATGAAAAACTGAAAAAATTCAGAAATAAAATAAAATCAAATCAAATAAAAAAGCAAGAGTAGACCAGATTGTATGGAGTTTATACCATAACCACATCTTCTATCAGTTCTTGAGACAAAATTTGCATAAGAAGAATTTTTTTCAATATCTCTAAACAGCTTGTTCAAAGTGAAACATACAGAATTTCTAATTAAGTTTCCGTTGCTAGACTTTTTCACATTGTTGATATATTGATTTATCAAGATACGTTGTCACAGTTCTATCTTAATCATCAGAACATTATGAGAGCTGATGAATCCTCTGGTGTCATATCATAGATGATTGATAAATAATGTTCCTCCGTTGGAGCTTTATACGAAAAGAGCATATCAGACAAAACAGTACACTCCAAGCTCCTGATAAAAGGTCATGTGTTAATTCCTTCTGAGGCAAAAAAAAAAACTTTTTTCATTCATCTTTTTTTGGTCTCTTCTCGATTTGTTGCTCGTTGAGTCTGCCAACACCCACTCATTTTTTTTGTGACATTATACAGGATAGAGTCATCATTTAGACAATAATTGTGTGGATGAGAAAGGGGATTATGTGGGAATTTTGCAGATTATGTGGCATTGCTGATTGGATGCCCCTTTGACCTTTCGGTATTTGGGGCTAATCTTCCTTTCCCATGTGAGCAGATGGTTACAGCCTGATGGTAACAGATGTTTTGTACAGTGCTATCCAATTTATCTGTGTGTATGTGTTCATGCATGCATGTAATAACTATTTGCAGATCACTGGGAAACACATTTTTTTTAATGATTAAAATTAAAAATGTTTAAAATGAAAAACATGGCATTGTTTCAAATAGAGATAAAGGTAGCATTGGGCACAGAAAAAAAAAATGTCTAGTGATTCTCTGATCATTTTTGTGGTATTTAATACATGTTGGATGGTCTTCCTGTACAACTGATAAACACTGCTCCATCCAAAGACAACAATAGGCGTTTTCACATCAGCCCGATGTTTCGAAATAGCGCGCTATTTTCTGACTTGGGAAATTGGAAAATATCTCGAGCTTGGATTTTTATCGGGCTGATGTGAAAACGCCTAATTTCTCTCACAACATCACAGAAATATATCAAACAAGTCGGCTGGAAAGTGTTTTCTATTTTTTATTGGTCATGTCAAAGATATTCTTTCATATTCATGTAAAGAATGAAATAGCATGAATAAAATGGTGTGTCTACTTCTAGAACACAATTGAAAAAAAAAATAAAAGCAAAAGAATGTAAAGCAGGTGCTGGATGCAGGTGTTGAAAATGTATTGAAAGTTAGTCATAAGAGTGTTATGAATAGACAATGTTGCAGCATAGAAATTTAAACAAGCAATACAAGCACAACTACATTAACAACTGAGTGGCAACATTCCATGTTCTAGATACCTCAAAGGGTTGGAAATGTACACACCAGAGAATGGACTGCAAGTATTCCAACAGGTGTTCCAAATTCTACAACAGATTTAGACTGAATGTATCACAGAGAAGAATGGGCAGCATGTAGTCAACAGGTGTTCTTCATTCATGAAGGAATTCATGTTGTGCTTGCCCAGCACAAAAGAATGGGTAGTATTTATTTAAACAGGTGTTTTTTGAATATGTAATAATTGGCAGCATGTACCAGCATTCAAACAGGTGTACTGTTGCATTGTTCAAAGGTTTCATTAGTTGAATGGACCACATACACAATGGGCACTTGAATGCAATGTATGTGTATCTGGCAAGCAAAAGTTGGTCACCTGGCTACTAATGTAAATCTCTCCTTTTTTTTGTTTTAGATACAAGCTGAGCCATATTTAGCATCTTACTCACGGATGGCAGTAATAATTTCTGTCACCTCTTTAATGGTCAAACTGAATATCTTTAAAGAAATAATATTTACAAACATGTTTAACTGTATTTGTTTGTTTTTACCACCAGTTTGCTATATTTGTTTTATTCAAACCCATCTTTTCTTATTTCCTTTTTTATCTTCATCATTTTCTCTATAGTGCTCTGTATTTTTCCTATTATCCATTGTATTCTGTTATTTTCCATTTTGTGGTATCTCTCTTGTTTGTTGTATCTTCTCTTCATCATCATCATTATCATCATCATCATCATTAATATCATCATCATCAGCAGCAGCAGCAGCATCAGCATCATCATCATCATCTCATTTCTAGTTCTTTATCCCCCTTCATCTTTTGACACAATTTCCTTGACCTCAAAGACTTGTTGATAGAAAAAAAAGTGTATCACAGTACATGCCATGCCACACTAAGTAGGGCCTAGGCATCATGTTGCTATGGTAACGGTCACCTGGAATCCTGCCACTGGCCATGACGTCCAGGATGCGGGGAGGGACTGGGTATTGCTGAATGACGTTTGAGAGGATTAATAGGAAGAAGGAGTTGATATGCCCTGAGCGTTGGAATGGAAAAGGGGGGGGGGGAGGAGGAGACTGACAGGCATACACACAAACAGACAGATGGGGAGGGGGAATGAGGAAAGGGAGTGGAGTAAACAAGTCCTCTTGCATACTTTTTATCCAGAGAAACGCATCCATGTTTCAGATTATGACGTGTTTCACGAGGCACAATCAGGTCAGAGATGAAGAAAAGAGATCAAAGGTGTTAGGAGGATGGCCAGAGATGCACAGGAGAAATCATAGATAGGATTTGTGGTTGAAATTGGCACAAAAACATTTATAACAAGAATAGATGACAGAGGGATAGACAGACCAAGGAGCTATCTTATGGCTCCTTGGACAGACAGACAGACAGATAGACATAGACAAGACAGAAAGTGGGGAAATAAAGTGAAGATGTAGGGTTAAGAAACTTCTATGCTACACTTTACAGCTTGTGATTTTTTGTTTTTGTTTTTGTTTTTGTTTTTTGCTTGCATACCTGGACCCATTTTACCTCTAGGTCAGGGATTAGAGAAAAGCAAAGGGGTGCAAATCGGTCAAGGGCTAGAGGCATAGAAATAAGCTCATGTTTATGGTCAAGATTGACATAAGATACTTTTAAAGAATGATTAAAAAAGACAGGAGATAATGAGAGAGGGGGTAAGGATTATGGGAGAGAGTGGAAGGGTACAAATGATCTTTAATATATTTTGCAACTATAATAGCTATGGTGTAGAAACTGACCTGTTTCATACAAAGGAAATAGGTCATACCAAATGAGATGAATGCTGGGGATTGGGCAGAGAGTTAATTATAGGATAAAAAGAATCTTCAGATAGAGTTTGTGGTTAAAAGTGTATAGTATACAGAAAATTGAAGATAGAGACAGAAAGAGAGAGAGAGAGAGAGAGAGAGAGAGAGAGAGAGAGAGAGAAACAGACAGACAGAAGAATAAGTGGAGGGGATCAACTATGTTCTTACCATTTTGCAACAAGTACAAGACATTTGTGTCGCAGAACTGGGCATGTTTCATCTTTTGGAAATAGGTCAGAAGTTAGAGAGTAACAAACAAAGTTTGTTGATGAAAAGGGGTAGAAAGTTATAAATGTGCCTGATGATACTGCTTGCTGACTATGGCCAGTCACTTAGATAGGGCAAACCCCGAGGGGTCAGCATCATTCACCCGTTTTTCTTGTGTAGGTAGGTCGTATCACAGTAAGAGTAATACAATGAAAAAGAGTTGAGACTATAATGATAAAACGTGAGGAAATCTCATGGTTACTGGGACAGTGATAATGACAAGTTTCATTCCCATTTTACCAACTGAAAGGGTCAGACTCTGTAAATTTATGATTATGTGTTTTAACAATCAGGGTATTAACTTGAATCATGGCATTGAATCCTGAATAAACATCTGAATAATCATCAAATGAATTTGAGTCCAGTTATCAACTTGTCTTCGTAGATCAGCCACAATTTGTTTGGGAATCACCTTGAGTCAGATTTATCCTCATTAATCAACTTAATCAGTACCAAGTCTTTACAGTCATTGCAATGCCACTTTCACACCTGTGATGATATCTTAATTAATCACTCCGGGTTGCTCCCATGGGGGATGGGGGAGGGGCGAGGGGGAGTCAACGTCAGCTGACTGGCTTTTTTTGTAGACGTCACCCTTCAATGTTGTGGTTTTGATGATTAACCCATGACAAGGGGATGTAGACCTGGTAATTTCACTGCGAACTAGGCTGAGAGGTGATATAGGGATATCAGACATTAAAACAAAAAGACCCTTCTGCGCAGCTCCAGGGATTCGAGGTCTTCCCTCGTGCTTTGACAACGGAGCAAAAAAAAAGCAATATTCTTGTTGCAGAGTCTTGCCATAAAATGTGGTGCCTCTGTCTGTGTTCTTGACTCATAGCATGCTCATCATATTGTCTTGTAGGAGATTTTACGCTGGTAAGTTTCTTTAATTTCTTTTAATACAGTATTTGGTGCGAGTGCAGATCAACTGATTTGTTGGGATATATTCTCAGCTGTAGTATTATATATCATGATAGGGTTCTACAGTGTATGTTCTCTTCAGAAATGAAAACATCTTTTGAATTTCTATGATGTGCGCATATCAGTGCGTGAGTGTGTGTAGTATTTTTGTTGTGTGGTACATGTGTTTGTAGACATTATGAATTTATCATGTCACTTTTGCTTTGGCTGTGTAAATACAATTAAATACTTGAAGATATATATCTATACTTGATATATGTGTTTATGTATATTTTTTTTCAGACAATTGTAGCATGAATCAGGTACAAGGCACAATGTGAAAAACCGGTGTGCATATATGCAGTGTTGTTTACATCAATGTTGGTTTTGCAAAATGATCTTTTTAGGCTTAATTGCTGTATATCAAATACTGACAATTGATTCTTGAGAAGTAATCATCTTTCTCAACTGAAATGCTTTTGAAAATTGTCAAGTAAATTGATAGCCACAAGTTGATATTGATAAACACTTTCACTACATTGTCAGGCAACTACATGTGTACATATAAATACTTTACACTAGGTTCACTTGTACTGATTTATTGCTGCACACCAATTTATAGTCACAGTAAAGGGGTTCTAAGCATCTTATGGGTTGTGCCTTGCAAGGTGACTTGACATACAAACTTTAACTTCCATAATCCGCCAAATTTCCTGTAGATTTATCCTGCCTTCGGCAATTTTCGTAATGACAATCCACGCCTGTTTTTATCACTCTGTAATGATCGAAATGGTTATATACATCAGCAATCATCATTATAGGCTTTCCATAAACATTGTTTTCATCCAAGCTGATGGATTGGCAATGTAGTGCGTTGGCAAGCCGTCATCCATCGTCGTAGGATGTGACATTTTGCCCCTGCCAAGTTTTGTTGGCAGGGATGTTCTGCTCGTACTGTCCCTCCGTGACACCAAGAAATGTTTTTCTGCCCTCGTGGCATGGCTATCATGTCGGTCATAGCCAAACCAAAGGCAGCATTTTAGTTGCATGTGATGAACTGTGACAGCGGTACACCCATTTCTCTTGAAATGATGCAATTTCATTAAATTTATGAAAGTTACACCCAAGACATCAAATGGAAATTCTTGAATCATGCTATATTCTTGAAAACCTTGTTCTCTTCCTCTCACCTTATAGGGCCTATGTTTACATGCAAATATATCTATCTATCTATCTATCTATCTACTTATCTATCTATCTATCCATCTATCTATCTATCTATCTATCTATCTATCTATCTGTATGTTTCATATATATAAATGTATGTTTGTGTTTATATTTTCAACAAGCTAACCTTTGAGTAATAGCTCTTTTAGCAGCATTTATGAATGTGGGCAAAAGGTTGTCTTATATACCTTTGGTGTGTCATATTGAAGACCCCACAATATCTACTGAACTTCACAGTTAAGTGTATGATATCTTGCAAGAGAATTGTCACTCTATGTTTGACTGTGAATACGGCATGTCAAAAGACATGTCTCTGTTAAGGATATAAAGGAAAAGGAAAGGAAAGAAGAGATTTTGTGAATATGTATGGCCCTGTCAGTGCCTGATGTCTGAAGGTTGAGACTAAAGTCAACCAGCTGATTGCCTGTAAATCACCTCTTGTCCTCTGTGCGCTGTCTCGTCTCTGAGTCTCTGCGCTATTTTCAAACAGCATGAATCATTGATGCCCTATCGTTCACATCATGTCTTTTGAGAGTCATACCAAGCACATCGTGTGATAAAAGAATAAAAATAGCAAGTCATATTTCTTTTTTGGGGGGTTTAGGATCTGTGTTGAATTTGTGTGTATGTTGCCCTATCACGTCAACTCTGTGGAGCTTGCATCTTTTAGCCATTTTTAAGAGAGGTTTAAAGCAAAGATTTACTTAGTATATCATGACCAGTATACAATTAACATATTAGGAAATATTTGCAAGATTTTCTTTTTTTTCAGGCTTAGTAATCCTTTAATCATATTTTCTGTCAATAGACCAGTTTACTAATTAGATATAATGAATATGATAAACCTATCCGATAACAAAGATTGTTCTTGGTGACCATTGAGCTTGGCAGAAACTTTTTTCCCCTCAGGCTTGCCCAACATAGCAACAAGTAATCCATGCATAGTGCATTATCAGTATTCAAAGGCACTGAATATGTAGAGGTGGATGGAATTATTTGTTGCTATTGTCCTTGGAGGAAGAATATCTGTATGAATACATTTAATAGTAAACTGGCCAATCATACTGATTGTCTTCTCTGCTATTCTAAGCCCTTACGGGTTGAGGTTTTCTTTGAGCGCATATGTCAGAAATATCTTTAACATGCTCTCTCTCCCAAATATGAGACTTATTATTTCTTCCCTTCGCTATATACTCTACTTGAAGCTTAGCACATACTGATTTGGAGCAGGCAGTATCCACCTACAAAGCATGGTAGCTCTGTTCAGTTCAATTTAATTCAACAACATTTTTGTAACATTCAGCAGATCATCAAATGAAAATACAAAGCTCATTGATGTGTTATGTTGGTAATACCACTAGAAAAGTGTGAATCAAATTTTACACAATTCGCAGTTGACCCAGACTATCTAGCATTGTCTCTACATGCTCATCCCTGTTTTTTTTTATTCATCCCTTGGTTCTCATAAAAAAAAAACAACTATATTTGCAAGACATACAGTGTGATATACAGTATATTTCTTTGATATGCTGGTTTCTTTTGTGCTCTGTATCTCACTGTGCCATAATATGAGCCTAAGTTTGCAAGTCCCCATCCATTCTAAAGACACAACCTGTCTCCCACGCCTCCTCCTCCCCCCCCCCCCCCCCCCCCCCCCCACCAGCCACTGCTCTTCTTCCTCTTTCAACTTCTGTAATTGATAGATCATTTCCCTGTGGTAGAAAGAAGAAGAGTCAACTGTTCCCCCAAGATCCCTTAATATTTGGTGCCTTGATACCCCTTGTTGTTGTTGTGTTTAAGAGGCCTTCTCCTTGAACTTATTAGTCTGACTTCAAGACACCGCCTGATTTTTTTCCCTTCAAGTATCAAACAGACCCAGTTAGGTGACATGCTGTTAGCATAACACTAGTATGTTTGTCAAAATGTCTTTTTCTTTTTTATTCCTTTTTCTTTCAGCCAAATTTTGTGAATGAAATATATGTATCTCAACAATGTCTTGACAAGTGAACATGAAATTTTATATCATCTTATGTCATAATCATATAGCATATGATATATATCGTGATCTGAATGGTCACGTGGAACATCCATTTTTTCCCTTGTTTAACACCACTATAATTATAATCTTGCTTTCTCTAAACATGGAATGAATTTTACAGAAAGATTTATCTCTTCAAACAGCCTTCAAGAAAATTCATGAACATTGTTTTTACTCTTTCCCATAGTTGTAAATGTGGACAAATTGAGCGATTTATTTGTTTTCCAACTTGTTTTATTTTTGTGTCTGAGAGAGACATGCAATAGAGAGATGGAGGGGGGGGGGGGGGGGCACTGCATACAGGGAATTGGTTGCCTGTGGATATTGGCATATTTGGGAGAGATGCTAGCCCATATGGTCCATCCAAAGCTCTCATGACCTTACCTTGATTTAGCTAGAATCCCCCTCAAAGTGGAAAATTGGAAATGGTTGAGTCTGGAAATGATTTGATGATTGGCACAAATCCAGCGTGGAATATGGTGGGCGGATAATGCGATATTTCATTTCTTCATTCCCCGTGCAGCCCTTAATGCTGAAGCAGGCTTGATATTTCATTCGAGAAAGGTTAGGAAAGTTGGGGGCTGGATGGAATCTGTTTGCTGCTAGATGGAAGGTATATTGTGTGGTACTGGTCAGAAATCCAGTAATCTGCTCAGTATATGTTCCTCTAAATACAATATCTATGTCATTAACAACACACGCTACTGACACTAGAGTCGGACTAGTTGAGGAAAATTTTAGGGGATAGGCATTTTAGAATTTGGATTTTTTTTCTGAAAAATCATTTTCTGTTATTTAATGTTTTTTTACTACATGAGTGACAAGAACAAATTAATAATTTCTATAAGGGGAACCCTTGAGTTTGTCATTGACCCCTGCCCTGTCATTTGTCAATTTTCTTGCTTTATCAAGTGTTTATAGGAATTATGAAATAATTTTTTTTCTTTTTTTTTTCGCCTCGTGGGAAATTGATTATAATTCCCTTTGGTGTGTTCTTCTATACTTACTTTTTCTTTTGAAGTAAATATTCCCATGCAGCTTATTTTTATGATTTGCTAAACTATTCACACAATATGCCTCATTAGGGGAAAAAATAAGATCATGCTGTGCCAAAGACAGCTTGCTGCCATAGTGTCATACTCTTAGCTTTTGTTCATGTGCAAAATGATCCATTTCAATGTAAGAAATTATATGAATAGTATACAAAGGAAGCATAGAAAAACATTACAAGTTGTACAATAAATGTGCGATTCTTCTCCCCCTCTCTCTCCCTTCAGGTAACCTTTTAGGGTGAAGACTTCTTAAAAGTTGCTTGACCTCACTCCACTGCAGCCTTCACCCAGATTTCTACACTTGAGACACTGCGTCTCCCTGTTGACACTGTCTTACACTTTCCTCGCGGCACTTCCACGATGAACAACCAACCGCAGAAGATCCAGCGACCCCCGTCCTACGCTTCCAACGCCTTTGAGGCTACGGATGAAGAGAAAGACAGTAGGGGTATATCTGTGAGGGTGAGTTCAATGAGAACTTTCAATATCTATACAATCATTCTGACGTTAGTAGACATTTAATGAGGGATCTGTATTAATATTTTTTCATTAACCTTAATCACTTCCTTATCATTTTGAGGAAAAATACTTGTAAATGTTTTTGTTATGCCTTAAGTGTTTGTATGTATATATAATTCCTGTTTCCAAATTAGAAATATATTCTTTGCATGATATATTCTGGTTCTTCTACAAATTCACATTTCCTACACCAATAATCTTTCTTTTCCTTCTCATTTTCTTCTCCATTTTTTGTTCCATTTGTTGTATCCTGTTTTGCAATTTTTTGAGAGTTATATTGCATTTTTGTTATCATACCTTTGTGTGACACTGTACTCTGAATTTACTAATCTGTAAAAAGTTGTTTATCGTCAATATAAATGCACCAAAAGTTGAGCGTCAATAAATCAGTTTTTAGCAAAGGTGGCTTGGCTAGGATCAAGTGGAATTACATAAATTATATAGACAGTCGTAGCAAGTTTTGTTCAATGCTATTTTAGTCACTTCTGCACCATTCATATAACATGCACTATATCATAGTATCCATTCATATCCAGGGTGCATCTGCATTGATAGAATGGCAAGCCAAATTGTCAGTACTGTTTATCCATGTTCTGAATGACAGTCCAATGGAGTAAATGTATCATTGTATGTTGATTGTCACATGATTCCAAACTAGATTTTGCATGCCAACAAATCCCCACTTTAAATTCTAAGCCAGATGCTTTAAGCACATCTTCAGTCACTAGGTTAAAGAAAGAGTGTGGATTAATAAGTGGCTTATCTTAGGGTGGAAATAGATGTTATTGATAACTGGTATAAGAATTAACATAGATAAGCCTATGTGTGAAGTCTTGTAATATCAGTAACTGAAGAAAGCATATAGTATCAGGCTGTGCGTTAAGGTGTCAATTAAGAAAAAGAGCCTTATGCAACAGACATACATTAGCTAAGTGGTTGTGATAACCACACATTGGTATGTTGTGGGGGGGGGGGGGGGAGGAAAAATATATCAATCAGAAAAGTTAATGTAAGGAGAGGAAGGAATTTAGAAAAGAGTAGGTCGGGAAATCTAACATGGAACATGATGAATGCAGTAGCCATTGTTATGAGGCTAGCTATCTCTAAGTTTTTTTCCCCAACAATTTTTCCTCCAGACAACAGGTATCCTCCACATTGTCATCGGTCTCACCATGGTGGTGATCGGAATTGTCGCAGCCTTCCTCCAATGTTACCTCTCTTACTACATCGTCCCAGTTTGGAGCGGTCTCCTGGTGAGTTCGTTGACCCCCCATAGAGACACACTTATCCGATCCCCTCTCCCTCTCCATTATAGGAACTATGCAGTGAAAATTCATGATGACTTCAATTTCAATTCAATTCAATTTATTTCCACAGACTAGATTGAAAAAAAGTATTGATTCATCAACGTGGCCCAAAAATATCTAAATGTGTGTCATATGTTTTATGATAATTTTTCGACTATTTTTCTTCAGATTACTTGGATACGCCCGCAAAAAAAAAAGAAAAGAAAAAGAAAGCAGCGTTCTACCATCAGTGACATCATGTGAATCACTTTCAAAGTACTCATATGATTAAAAAATGGACAATGGAATACACCTTCCACAGACCAAGCATAACTTGCATGTTTCCCTGCAACGTCTTTTGTTAATCACATTAGTAACATGGAAACATGCAAGTTATGCTCAGTCTATAACAAGGCACATTCCAATGTCGTTTGTTAATCATATCAGTACTTTAGCAGTGATTGACAGATAATATCACTGACAATATCTTATCTTGGAAAGCTTTTTTATGTGGACATATCCCAGTAATCTGAAGAATTATTGTGGAATTATTATTATGATATATATCGCATATATTTAGATATTTTATTTGGCGGCATAAGTGATATTGATATTGAGAATCAACCCAAGTCAACATGAATTTGCTTTATATAGTTCCTCGATACCACATCCCATTCCTCCAATACCACCCCTCTGTCCCACTCTCCTTATTCATCAACAATAATATGCATCATTTATGTAGACAAGCACATCTCATATGTGGCTTTTTAAGTGGATTCTTTGAATCACACATCTATTTTTAGTTCATTTCACTATGCATTGCATTTCATGCGAGTGTTGAAAAAGTAATGAAAAATTCCATTAAACTCTGGCTACATTGAAATGAAAATTGATATTTGGAGTAATCTGCAGTGACGTACACTGGTGATGAAAGTGCTCAGAGAAAAGCTCTCAAAATATGAGAGACGAAAACAAACGGAACGGACCACGGGAGTAGGGAGACCCAGGATATCTTCCAGGCGACATTTTACCACATGAAATCTAGTGGGAAGCATCCACTTGAGAATGTTGTCTATGATAGACGCAGTAGATAAACCACAGATCACTGCACTTCTGCAAAGACAATGTCAGAATTAGACAGTCGCAGCCTCTTCAATATCGGTGGATCATCTCGCATGGAGTTTAGATAGATAGATTTATAGAGAGATATAGAAAAAGAGTTTAGAGAGATAGATAGATAGATAGATAAAGAGAAAGAGAAAGAATGAGAAAGTAAGAGAGGAAAGGGATAGTATAAAAGGAATTTGTTTGGAGAATGTGTTCAAATGTGACTTAAATCTGTTTTTCCTTGTCTGACATAAGCAAGGGATCCCCCCCCCCACTTGGGAGAACAGCTGCATTTAATCATTACAGCTGGCTTTAGGTCATGCTATTTTTTTTCCATAAATCTGTTATCTTTTCTGTTTATATCTCTTGCCATTCATGTATTCAATTCAGTTCACTCTCATTTTTTTTTCAACAGAACATAACATGAGATAATTAAAATGTTCTTGAGTACACAATGGTTGACTGTATGCTGAAAATTAGAAGTAATTAGGCTTATCAATGCATTGATTCAGGGCGCAAACTCAAAAGAAATCCCTGCTGTTCTGAATGACCTGTCAGCAAAACTTTTTCAACAGACAATGACACATTAGTAGAAAGAAATGGGGTGCTAAAACCAAACAGGAATGAAAACAAGGGAGAAATTAATTAAGGAAAGAACAGAGTGGGGAATGAATGAATGAGTGGAGAAAAATTATGAAAAAAATGGTTTCATGATGGGTAGAGAGTGTGACATATCTATATGTCAGGCATTTTTGGAACCCCATCCAATCCTTAGTCTCTCATTGCCACTTGTAGCTGCAGAGACTCCAACTCTCCCGTTTTCGACGGGAGATCTCCCGCCGAAAACCCATATTTGCAAAATCTCCCGTTCTCCCGTTTGAGATTTAATTTCTCCCGCCCTGGTTCTTTGTCTCCCGTTGGAAAGGATTTCTTACTTATTTCTATCGTATGTTGAAAAAATAAGCCTTAGATAGCACCATCAGAGAGCATCTAGAACCCTGGGAATTTCGCGCTTCGCACACATCAAGTTGGAGTCTCCCGTTTGCTAAGGGTTTCAGGCGGGAGAATCTCCAGATCAGAAGGTGCTTGGGGTTGGAGTCTCTGTAACTGTGGTGTACATGATGTCAATGAGACATTACACAATAAGTCTTTTGGGTGTTGATGATATGATGGTCAGAACTTGTAGTGATTGGTGGAAAATAGAAAGAAACTAGAGATTGTAATTTGTCATTACTGACAAATTAAGGTGATCCGATTTTTTTTTTCATCAATGATTCCAGTCCTGATCGCAATAGGCATGACCATACAGGTTTCGTCTGTTGTTAAAAACGTTGGCCGTGTGATGTTTGAATTCTCGTTTAGAAAAGGGAGTCATATCTGCCATCTTTGGTACCAAATTCCGTATACACTAGATAACGAAGATACAACAAATACATATGACCTTAGACCCACCTTTACACTCGCAAGATGGCATCTGAGGAAAAAGTGGTTATTTTGTGAAATGATTCTTGCGACATCGTCTATACGTGTGCAAAATATGGGAAAGATAGGACAGGTATTCGCCAAGATACAAGATGAAACATTTATGACCTTTGACCCTAATTTACATACCCAAGATGGTGTCCGATCAAGTAGTTGTTATTTTATGAAGTAATGTACGTGACATGAACTAAACATGTGCAGAATATGGGGGTGATAGGGCGTGTTTTTCTTGAGTTATTGCAAAGAAAGTTGCAGAAAGAAAGAAATATCTCAATACATAGAAGATAAGCTTTAATTTCAACCAAGTTTTTTATCGTGATCCCGACATCGTATGAAAAAACAAAATCAAATTTAACGATAGCGCAAAGTCTCAGCTACAACATATTAAAATCTGGGAGAAATTCACCGAAGGGTAAGTGAGCTAGTGCTCGATAAAGACAATCATGTCAATATTCACATTTAAAAAAATTCCCTCCCATAGAGATAACACGTCATAACGAAGAAGTACATATGACCTTTGACCTCAATTTGCACAGACAAGATGGCATCTGAGTAAAAAGTGGTTATTTTGTGAAATGATCCTTGTAACATGGTCTTTGTGTTTGCAAAATATGGGAAAGATAGGACATGTATTCACTAAGATACAGGATGAAACACTTATGACCTTTGACCCTAATTTGCATACCCAAGATGGTGTCCGATCAAGTAGTTGTTATTTTATGAAATAATGTACGTGACATGAACTAAACATGTGCGAAATATAGAAGTGATAGGGCGTGTTTTTCTTGAGTTATTGCAAAGAAAGTTGCAGAAAGAAAGAAATATCTCAATACATCGAAGATAAGCCTGAATTTCAACCAAAATTTTTGACGGGATCCCGACATCGTATGAAAAAACGAAGGGCACATTAACGGTAGTGTAAAGTCTCAGCTACAACATATCAAAATCTGGGAGAAATTCACCGAAGGGTAAGTGAGCTAGTGCTCGATAAAGACAATCATGTCAATTTTCACATTTAAAAAAATTCCCTCCCATAGAGATAACACGTCATAACGAAGAAGTACATATGACCTTTGACCTCAATTTGCACAGACAAGATGGCATCTGAGTAAAAAGTGGTTATTTTGTGAAATGATCCTTATAACATGGTCTTTGTGTTTGCAAAATATGGGAAAGATAGGACATGTATTCACTAAGATACAAGATGAAACACTTATGACCTTTGACCCTAATTTACATACCCAAGATGGTGTCCGATCAAGTAGTTGTTATTTTATGAAGTAATGTACGTGACATGAACTAAACATGTGCAGAATATGGGGGTGATAGGGCGTGTTTTTCTTGAGTTATTGCAAAGAAAGTTGCAGAAAGAAAGAAATATCTCAATACATCGAAGATAAGCCTGAAATTCAACCAAAATTTTTGACGTGATCCCGACATCGTATGAAAAAATGAAGGGCACATTTACGGTAGCGTAAAGTCTCAGCTACAACATATCAAAATCTGGGAGAAATTTACCGAAGGGTAAGTGAGCTAGTGCTCGATAAAGATAGTCATGTCAATTTTCATTTCCAGAAAAACTGCACTCCCATAGAGATAACACGTAAACTGGTCAAATTTGACTAGGTTACTTTCAATCCATTTTTACGAGGTGATACCGTTATCCAATCAAAATTTTGTAATTTCATGTTTGAAAGAACAATAAATAAGCTACAACATACTGAAATCTGGGTGAAAATTGACAAAGGACTAGTGAGATACGCTCGAATGAACTTGAAATTTGATGACGTCATTTTGAAAATTTACTTTTTTTACTTTATTAAGAAATTTGCTATCTTTTAATCATTTTGTCAGCATTGCCACCCCATGAAATGACATGTACAACTCATCAGGTTTTAAAATATGTAAAGAAAATGGGGGGTCACCGTCCATCCTGACGTGTAAAATCGAATTTAAAATTAGCAGTTTTTTGGCATAGTTGCACTGTATATCGCCATTGACGCGCGCGCGGAATTTCAACTTTGACGGGCCCGTATGACGTCATATTGAGTCGCATTGATTTGAAACTTGGTATAAATATTCCTTAACATTTCAGACATCCGATCAAAGTGAAAAAACTGGAAATTTCAATTGCACATGAGCTGTGCGTGCGTATATGCGCGCGCGCGTACGCGTCCGTCCGATTTTTTCAATTTTTCAAAAAATGCTCCAAATGGTCTGAAACGTGTGCAAAAAAAATTTGAGCTCGATTTGAGCATACAAATATTTCAACGCGCGCGTACGCGCACATATCAAGAGAAAATGTGAATTTTGAGAATATGAGTAGAATGCGCATAACTTGAAATAAATGTGACGTAAATTTCATTGAAAAACTTCATTCCATTAATGAGATATGATTGAGAATGTGTTTTCATATAATGACGTCATAGTGACGTCAAGGTCGACTGATCACTTTGATATTAGTTCGATTGCCGTCTTTGGGACACGATACATACATGGTATAAGTTTGAACTTGATAGGCATAGCACTTTCTGAGCTAACCTCTGCACAACTTTTGGGGAGAAATAAAGAAAGAAGAAGAAGAACTAGAGATTGTAATTTGTCATCACTGACAAATTAAGGTGATCCGATTTTTTTTTAATCAATGATTCGACTCCTGATACTGCAAAGTCTCAGCTACAACATATTAAAATCTGAGAGAAATTCACCGAAGCATAAGTAAGATAGTGCTTGATAA
This sequence comes from Diadema antillarum, assembly GCF_040938485.1. Taxonomy (NCBI): domain Eukaryota; kingdom Metazoa; phylum Echinodermata; class Echinoidea; order Diadematoida; family Diadematidae; genus Diadema; species Diadema antillarum. The sequence continues at coordinate 1,999,105 of NW_027271035.1, forward strand.
AGAGAGTCAAGTCAATTTTCACATCTAAAAAATTCCCTCCCATAGAGATAACGTCATAGCGAAGATAGAAAAAGAAGTACATATGACATTTGACCCCACATTGCACAGACAAGATGGCATCAGGGCAAAAAGTGATTATTTTATGAAATGATCCTTGTAACATGGTCTTTACGTGTGCAAAATATGGGGAAGATAAGACATGTATTCACCAAGATACAGGATGAAACATCTATGACCTTTGACCCTAATTTACATACCCAAGATGGCGTCTGATCAAGTAGTTGTTATTTTATGAAATAATGTTTGTGACATGAACTAAACATGTGCAAAATATGGTGGAGATAGGGTATGTTTTTCTTGAGTTATTGCACATAAAGTTGCAAAAAGAAAGAAATATTTCAATACATCGAAGATAAACTTTAATTTCAACCAAGTTTTTTCACGTGATCTCGACAACGTATGAAAAAACGAAGGGTACATTCACGATAGTGCTACGTCTCAGCTACAACATATTAAAATCTTAGAGAAATTCACCGAAGCATAAGCGAGCTAGTGCTCGATAAAGATAGTCATGTCAATTTTCATTTCCATAAAAATTGCACTCCCATAGAGATTACACGTAAACTGGTCAAATTTGACAAGGTTACCTTCAATCCGTTTTTTCGAGGTGATCTCGTTATCTAATCAAAATTGTGTAATAATATTTATGAAAGAGCATTTCATAAGCTTAAACATATTGAAATTTGGATGAAAATTGGCAAAGGATAAGTGAGATACACTCGAGTGAACTTGAAATTTGATGACGTCATTTTGAAAATTTACTTTTTTTACTTTATTAAGAAATTCGATATCTTTTAATCATTTTGTCAGCATAGCCAGCCCATGAAATGACATGTACAACTCAGCAGCTTTCAGAATATGTCAAGAAAATGGGGGGTCACTGTCCATCCTGACGAGTAAAATCCGATTTAAAATTGGCGGTTTTTTGGCATAGTTGCACTGTGTATCCCCATTGACGCACGCGCGGAATTTTGAATTTGACGGGCCCGTATGACGTCATATTGAATCGGATCGACTTGAAACTTGGTAGAAATATTCCTTGACATTTCAGACATCCGATCCGTGTGAAAAAATTGAAAATTTCTATTTCATATTAGCTGTGCGTGCGAATATGTGCGCGCGCGTACGCGTCCGTCCAATTTTTTCAATTTTTCAAAAAATGCTCCAAATGGTCTGAAACGTGTGCAAAAAAAAATTGAGTCCGATTTGAGCATACAAATATTTCAACGCGCGCGTACGCGCGCGTTTTGAGATAAATATGAATTTTGAGAACATGAGTAGAATCCGCTTGACTTGAAATATATGTGACGTAAATTTCATTGAAATATTCCATTCCATTAATGAGATATGCATGAAAATGTGTTTTCATATAATGACGTCATAGTGACGTCACGGTCGACTGATCACTATGATTTTACTTGCGCTGTCGTCTTTGCGACACGATACATCAATGGTATAAGTTTGACATTGAAAGGCAATGCACTTTCTGAGCTAACCGCTGCACAAATTTTGGTTAGAAATAAAGAAGAATAAAAAGAAGAACAAAGAATCAGTACAGATACAGAAGGTGATCCGAGAGGATACTCGGATCACCTAAGAAGAAAGAATCCGTACAGATACAGAAGGTGATCCGAGAGGATACTCGGATCACCTAATTAGTGGAAGGGAAAATGGGAGAAAAAGAAAAGAGTAGAGAGCAGAAGAGATGGACAAAGAAACTAGAGATTGTAATTTGTCATCACTGACAAATTAAGGTGATCCGATTTTTTTTAATCAATGATTCGAGTCCTGATAGTGCAAAGTCTCAGCTACAACATATTAAAATCTGAGAGAAATTCACCGAAGCATAAGTAAGATAGTGCTCGATAAAGAGAGTCATGTCAATTTTCACATCTAAAAAATTCCCTCCCATAGAGATAATACGTCATAGCGAAGATAGAAAAAGAAGTACATATGACCTTTGACCCCACTTTGCACAGACAAGATGGCATCTGAGCAAAAAGTAGTTATTTTATGAAATGATTCCTGTAACATGGTCTTTACGTGTGCAAAATATGGGAAAGATAGGACATGTATTCACCAATATACAGGATGAAACATCTACGACCTTTGACCCTAATTTACATACCCAAGATGGCGTCTGATTAAGTAGTTGTTATTTTATGAAATAATGTTCGTGACATGAACTAAACATGTGCAAAATATGGTGGTGATAGGGTATGTTTTTCTTGAGTTATTGCACATAAAGTTGTAAAAAGAAAGAAATATTACAATACATCGAAGATAAGCTGTAATTTCAACCAAGTTTTTTTACGTGATGCCGACAACGTATGAAAAAACAAAGGCCACATTTACGATAGCCCTACGTCTCAGCTACAACATATTAAAATCTTAGAGAAATTCACCGAAGCATAAGTGAGCTAGTGCTCGATAAAGATAGTCATGTCAATTTTCATTTCCATAAAAATTGCACTCCCATAGAGATTACACGTAAACTGGTCAAATTTGACAAGGTTACCTTCAATCCATTTTTTCGAGGTGATGTCGTCATCTAATCAAAAATATGTAATTGCATTTATGAAAGAACATTTCATAAGCTACAACATATTGAAATTTAGATGAAAATTGGCAAAGGATTAGTGAGATACGCTCGAGTAAACTTGAAATTTGATGACGTCATTTTGAAAATTTACTTTTTTTACTTTATTAAGAAATTTGATATCTTTTAATCATTTTTACAGCATTGCCAACCCATGAAATGACATGTACAACTCATCAGCTTTTAGAATATGTAAAGAAAATGGGGGGTCACCGTCCATCCTGACGAGTAAAATCGGGTTTAAAATTTGCGTTTTTTTTGGCATAGTTGCAATGTATAGCGCCATTGACGCGCGCGCGGAATTTCAACTTTGACGGGCCCGTATGACGTCATATTGAATCGGATCGACTTGAAACTTGGTAGAAATATTCCTTGACATTTTGGACATCTGATCCGTGTGAAAAAAATTGAAAATTTCTATTTCATATTAGCTGTGCGTGCGAATATGTGCGCGCGCGTACGCGTCCGTCCAATTTTTTCAATTTTTCAAAAAATGCTCCAAATGGTCTGAAACGTGTGCAAAAAAATTTTGAGCTCGATTTGAGCATACAAATATTTCAACGCGCGCGTACGCGCGCGTTTTGAGATAAAAATGAATTTTGAGAATATGAGTAGAATTCGCTTGACTTGAAATATATGTGACGTAAATTTCATTGAAATATTTCATTCCATTAATGAGATATGCATGAAAATGTGTTTTCATATAATGACGTCATAGTGACGTCACGGTCGACTGATCACTATGATTTTACTTGTGCTGTCGTCTTTGCGACATGATACATATATGGTATAAGTTTGACATTGAGAGGCAATGCACTTTCTGAGCTAACCTCTGCACAACTTTTGAGGAGAAATAAAGAAAGAAACAAAGAAAGAAGAAAGATTCAGTACAGATACAGAAGGTGATCCGAGAGGATACTCGGATCACCTAACTAGGTGAAAAAAAAGAACAAAGAATACTGTGACTGAAAGTGGTAGAAATAGTAAGCAAAATATACTACAAGCAATGTACATTTGAAACTCTTGTGTATGAATGTGTGTATGTGTATGTGCATATGTATATATCTGTATATATTGTGTGTGTCTGTGTATGTGTGGATCTGTCTGTCTGCGTGTATGTATATTTTGCTGTCTCCGCCAACCTTTGGCTGACTAGACAAACAATTTCATGGTTGATGAGGGAAAGCCTCTAAGGGAGGAATGCACTACAAAGGACAAAGGGTAGAGAGAAAGGATAGAAGGGAAAAAAAAGGTTAGTGACATAAAGAGGAGGGGGGGGGGGGATTGCCATGACAGTGGGATCAGGGGCTCAGCAAAATGTGTGCCAGTCTTCATGTTTGTGTGTGTGTGTGAGTGTGTGTGTGTGTGTGTGTATGTGTGTGTGCGTGTGTGTATGTGTGTGTGTGTGTGATTGCCATGGTTACCTTGTGCGTGTAACTGAAATCAACAGGGCAGAAGTAGTGGACATTAGTCCGGGACTAGCCGCAGAAGAAAGTAAAACTGTTGTGAGAGGGAGAGATATTGAAAGAGAAAGAAAGAAAAAGGACGCAGGCAATGGAGGGAGGCTGAGGGAGAGAGTGAACATATTGATGGGCAGATGGAGAGATGAGAGAATATAAATGAGAGAAAAGAGAGAAATGTGGCTCGAGGCGAACTTGGCAAAAAGGTCAGCTGACAGTAATGTGCCCTAGTTTGCTGACCATATCTTACTTCCTGTCGTAACTCGACAAGTGTCAAATACACTCTTCACTTGATGAATAAGGAGATGGACAATCACACACAGACATACTCACACAGAGACAGACACACACACACAAAATACAAACACACACACACGGCGTCATATTTGAAGGCAGCAAAGAAGGAATAACAGAGAAAGAAATACAAACAGAAATATGAGAGAGAGGAGAGATAGAAGGATTGAGGAGAGAAATATAGATATTGATAGAAATACAATATGTAAATAGATAAATAGATAGGGAGATAGAAAGACAAAATTCATGGTGAGAAAAATCGAGAGAATGAGGGAGACATCTTGTGATAAAAATGAGGTCAAAGGGTCAGCAGAAACTATGCCACACTTTCTTCTTGTGTCTCTGCCATCTCTCTGTAGAGTAGATTTTCTACTTATTGCGGGATGTTGATGGATCGAGAAGGGATGAGTCAGGGGGGACATGCTGCTGGTGAAGAGACATGAGTCTGCCCCTCTCTCGTCATTTATATAACCTTTCTCTTCAGCGACTTCACCTCTTTAATCATTGTTGGCAGTGGTTCCCCAGCCGAGATGGGTGTGTTGGTGAACTCTTCTAGCAAAGAGGAAAGGTGAAGGAGAGAGAGAGAAAGAGCGAGTGAAAGGAAAGATAGACAGTGAGAGAGAAGGACGGAGAGGAGGAGTGAGAAGAGGATCTAATTGGCCACCACCATTAACCTGTTGAAGACTAGTCCCGAGTATACTTGGGCAGGTGTCTATGGGAAATGTGTGTTACCACTGTTAAAACAAAATCAACCTGCTTGGGTTAAAGACAGAAACAATTAGTGCATAGAAATATAAATGTAGAGAGAGAATGAGATAGGAAGGCAGACAATGGAAGTCACTGCTGTTTTATAGACAGATGATGTGATGGTAGAATTTGCAGTAGTAAATATATCTCCAGTATGTTTCTCTTCATAATGACTAGCATTGCATCTTGGAAGGGATGAATTGAAGTCAGTCAAAATGTTTAAAAAAATGATGGAGAGAGAAAGAATATCAAAATAATAACCGTTAATTGTCAAACAAACATGATTATTATGTAAAGTTTAGGCCTAGATAGACAGACACAAAAATAATGATGAATGGATAGATAGCTTGATTGATTCATTCATTGATGGATGGATGGATGGATGGATGGATTGATTGATTGATCGCTTGATTGATTGATTGATTGATTGATTGATTGATTGATTGATTGATTGAGTGAGTGAGTGATTGAGTGAGTGAGTGAGTGAGTGAGTGAGTGAGTGAGTGAGTGAATGATTGATAGGTTGATAGAGGTTGATAGATAGATTGATTGATCGATAGATAGATTGAATGATTGGTTGGTTGATTGATTGATAGATATAGATAAATGGAAAGAATGGAGGGGGAGAGAGAGAGAGAGTGAGAAAGCTGAAGGTGGATGAAGGTAGCTGATATGCATTTGGGTTTGGCACAGTGACAAGTGCATGACAGGAGTTGTCCAGGTACAAACAAACAAGCACATTTGTGATAGTAGAAGCTGGCATATGTATGAGAAACTCAAATGAGCATGTGAGTTCTCTGGCAGGAGGGATGAGCAGAGAGTGAACCTGGCCATTAGGGTCAACAAACAGCGGACCATTAAGGTTAATGCCTATCAAGGGAGAGATTTAGAGAAACAGAAAGAGAGAGAAAGAGAGTGAGATCGAGACAGACAGATGGACAGACAGACAGACAACAAACAAGGTCCCAGGTCCTCCTTCACAAGAGCTAGGATCAAAAGCTTACGAGAATGCTTGAAAGTTACTGAAGATCAAGGAGAGAGAGGATGAGAGAAGAGAGGACGGAAACCGTCTGTCATCCGAGAAGATAAAGTCTAGACGAAGCTGTTCCAAGGGTGGGGATGTAAATGTCATGAAGACAAGCCAGTCATGTGGTCAGATGATGGTGATGACATTGAGGTGACCCAGTTTTCATTCGCAGGGGTTATTATTGCATCTCACCCTCCAAGTGGATCCCATCCTGGAGAATGATACTCCTCCAAAATTTGACCTCTTGTCACCCTCAAACTAGCATCACTAATACAGGAAGGAGGATATACCCCAAGACAGAATGGTGTCAAGGTCTGATGTGACATCACCCACCCGATTGCTGGCTCTATCGTGAGCCATCTTGCTCATTATGTAACATAAAAAGCTGTTCATTATTTTTGCGAGGGCTTAATATTCGCGAATTTCATTAATCACTGTTTGGCCTTGAATTAACAGCGTGCAAAAAGATCACAAACAGACAGGCATTAGTGCACTTGGCACAAAGCCTCATAGTCAAAATCGCAAAAACAACTCCCAAACATGGACCTCCAAAGTCACGAAAATAACAGCTTTTACAGGAGATGTTAGTGGAGATGGATTTCACTGTTGACCTCATCGTCAGAGTTTGACATGAATTAAATGATGGCTCACATCTCATGAACAGCTCACTGTGTTCAATGTCCAAAGACATCACCTACCGTATGTTAACAGCTGGTCACAACAGCTTTCAGTCTTTTCATGGTTGCTATGGTAATTAATGTTTGAGCATCTCACAAATCTGGTTTAAATGTGCTATATGACACTAGGAATGAGTGAGTTGCACCTGTGAAGCAGGCACGATTGCAGGTGTGTTGTGCTCACCTAATTGTGCAGTTGGACAAAGGTTAAGTTCATGAGGTAACTCTGAGCCAAGCGTGAAATTTGCCATGTGAAATGAATGCAGGAGGATAGTCTAAAACAGTTACAGGTTTAGGTATATGCAAACATGCTTACAACCTTATCATATTTGCTCTTTTTGTATCCTTAGAAATAGCAAATGATTTGATACACAAAACAGTAGGCCCTAATCATTCAGTACATAAGCTTGTATGTAGGATTGTTCATCTTCAAACTTGCATTTGGAATGATATAAGCTGGGTTGGGAGGCATTTTCATAGTTACTGGCAAATAGAAAATGGAAATAACAAAGAAAACAATTAAAGATTAATTCTCCTCCTCCACGTCACTTGAAATGAGCATGCCTTTATTGCAGAAGACACCAGATGTAGATGAGGGCATAGAATATTTAGTATCTGTTTCCCCCCAGGATGTGACTTGGCTGCAAAAGTTACACATTACATGGACTGTTGTAAGGGATTGAAGATGTCCAAATTCCTTGGATTATTAGCAGCAGTGGCCTGTAGGTGGCGCTGTTCATCCAGTCTATTATGGCTTTGGAGAACAGTTTGGTTACTTGGAAACACAACTTCCCCTTGCAACTTGAAAATAGTCAGTGGAGGACATTAACCCAGCACATCGCACAATATGAACAAGGATAATAGAATAACTTAATCCTAATATGTTGATAATACTGCCCATTGCTGCTGATTTAACACTCTTTCTTTTGTGAGGAAAGTTGTCCCTTATTCAAGAAATTTGTTTTTTTCTTTGATGCATAGATTACTTCATATTTGTAATACCAATGATGACTGTAGTTGGTATATATAATGTTCTCCCTTTTCACCACTCATTTTCCCTTCCTACACACCAGTTTTTCAGCTCAACGGGCGTTGTTGGAATCAAGACATTTCACAGCAAAATGAGCAAAGGAATGGTAAGATTAGACGTGCTTACTGGATGGTGTGAATATGCATAGAGTGAATAGTGCAATAGCCATAGGAGTAAGCCTATGCATTTACAGTGTACATGAAGAGCTTGATAATGCAAAAATGGATAACCACCATTTTCAAAAATGTTATCGAATAGAGAGAAATTTAATATTTTTAATGATACTGCACTCATTACATACCAAGTACTATTCTTGAAGGTATCATCAAAATTGTCACATAGTTTCAATAATCTTTGTTTTTCAACAGCTTCAATTAAAAAAAAAAAATCTCAAGTTGATGAAAATGGCTGTATCTGTTTTTACATTTAAACTCTTCACATATTTTCAAACAAAAGATTCAAAACAAACACTTAGCATTTAGTAATAAATTCAACCTTTCTTTCAGTTTGAATGACATGAAAAACATTGATTTTATGGTTGTATCAGAAACACATTATGAAGAAAAGTGATATTAATGAATGCAGTCATTTAAACAATGTGCGTGACTACCATATTATGGTATCTTTGTTGTAAGATAGTAATATGTACTCCCATTTAAACATTCTCAAGTGGTTTCTCAAGCAATTTTTGAAAGGCTGAAGCCTCATAGCACTACATCACCACCAATAAAAATCATTCAGGTCGATCTGCACAACTACCAAGATCATGCCCTATGAAAGGTATGGTATGTACCATGTGACAGATGATCACCGATGCAGCATTTATGAGACTCTTAATAATTCGATTCTCATCCATCTTGTCCATCCATGTCTGTCAGGTCATCTCATACCTGGTCATGTGTGTCTGTGCGGCCATCACTGCCGGGACCATGTTTGTCATGTACATCCTGGTCACCCTACACGAGAGCTACTCCATTTACTGTTACTCCCAGGACACGTGCCACAGGATGGTAAGTCAGAACGATCGCGTGGAAAAATTTGATTGGCTCCTGTCTAATCACCTCTGATTATTCTCCCCCAACTTTGTAGTACCTGTTTATCCCATATCATAGTGTTTTTTTGTTTGTTTGTTTGTTTGTTTGTTTGTTTTTTTTTGGGGGGGGGAGTTGTTTTTTACTAATACATAGATGCATTCATGCATGCACCCACACTTGCCGTCATGCAGAGTGCAGATCTACAAACATCAGGTAATCCACATTGGCAATATCAATTACACATGTCTCTGTTTTATTGCAGAAAGGATGTTCCTCTGTATATCAGCAAAGACAAAAGATATGAATATATATCTCATATATATGTCATAAAAATGAGTAAAGATATTCCAAAGTAGACTTGTTCACCTTTTAGAATTGAAAAAAAAAATGTTTGTAAGTAAGTATGTGTGTGTACGTGTATGAGTGAATGTATGTATCAGTGGCAGATCCTGGCGGGGCCGCACCAGGCCCACGCCCCCTCTTTATTTCTTGTGAAACAAAAGAAATAAAAAGGAAAAAATGGGAGGCGCGTGCGCCCCCTTTTAATTTTGTAATAGCGCCTTCCCTTTACATAATTCCTGGATCTGCCCCTGTGTATGAACATATGAATGTATGTATGTATAAAAATATACATATGTATGAATGTATTTATGTATAAAAATATACATATGTATGAATGTATGAATGTATGAATGTTGTATATATGTTTGTGTGTATGTCTCCTTCTTCCTCAGACAGGGGAGAAGAAAAATCAATGTGTTTTTTGCCAAGAAATTTAATCAAGGAGACTGATATTATATATTCTTATGAGATGAGACTTTCCACAGCAGATGTCTATCTGCTCCATACGAACGATAAGTATTGATTGATGTCCATTTTCTCCCACTCGTCTACTCTTCCTTCTGTCGTCAGCGAGTCCGTGTCCTCATCAACATGATGATAATCGTCCTGAGCTTCCTGGAAGTGGTGGTGGCCATTACTGGCTCCGGCCTCGCCTGCTGCCGCACCTGTCCCACGCCGTGCTGCAGGACCACCCAGCCTTCTGCTGTCAACATGGTAAGCAGTTATCTGTCCACCTTTACAAAGGCCTATATATAAATGTACACACACATATATATATATATATATATATATATATATATATATATATATATATATATATGTGTTTGTGTGTATGTGTGTGTGTATGTATATATGTATATATATATATATATATATATATACCAATCATTTCATGAATGTGATATACATGCATCCCATCACATCTATTTTTCATAGTCATCCATTATCTCTGAGATACAAAGTGACAATAATAAATTCCGACATTTATCCATCTACATTATGCATCTGTCTTTCATTCATCGATCCATGCATGTATTCTCCATTCATCCTATCCTACTATCCTCTTAACATTCCTTCATTACTTTGTCTATCCATTTGTTAAAGAGTTCATTGACCCATCTGTATACTCATTTAACATTCATCCATCAGCGAGTGAAATCAATCTATACTCCAGTCATCCATGCATTTAATCATCAAATCAGTCATTTTTACATGTCAATTGATCAATCCATCTTACATTACATCATTCTTGTAGTCTACCATAGATTTAGCTTTTTAGCCATCTATACATACATAAATTTTTTTTTTTTATGCCTCCGCAACGAAGTGGCCGGAGGCATTATGTTTTCGGGTCGTCCGTCCGTCCGTCCGTCCGTCCGTCCGTACGTCCGTCCGTACGTCCGTCCGTCCCGTTTTGTTTTTGTCGATATCTCAAAGACTGTGTGGTGGTTTTACATCAAACTTGGTATGAGGGTATATCCTTGGGGGATAATACTTTGTGTGGATTTTAGGGTCACAGGGTCAAAGGTCAAAGGTCACAGGTTATTTTGTGAAAAAAATTGAAATTTCATGTTTTTCTCCATATCTCGCAAATGGTTCAAGGTATCTTCATGGAACCTAGTATATATGCTTGTACCGATGGGCAGTGATTATCTAGGGAAGTTGGGGGTCATGGGTCAAATGTCAGGGGTCAAAGGTCAAGGTCAACTCCTCAAAATATCACTAAGTAACTCAAGGTATCATCATGAAACTTACATATTTATGCATGTTCAACCTAACAGTGATTCTCTTTGGAACTGTGAGGTCAAAGGTCAAAGGCCAGGTTTAGATAATGCTATTTTCCCATTTGATACTGAAATTATACTTTTTCTCAATACCTTGAAAATTACTCAATGCATAAACTTATAAAAGGGTCAAAAGTCAAGTAAAAATCATCAGTTCCCCAAATACGTGCACTCTGATATTTTAATCATTCATCCAATTGAACCTAGTTCTAGGAAAGTGAACATTCAGCACATTTGTGTCAAACCTGTCATTTTAATATTTTGCCAATTGCTTGAAACTGTCATCACACATTGTCAAGACATTGTACTGTATAGACCTATTAGGAGAACCATGCATTATGGCGGAGGCATATCAGTAGCCGTAGCGATATATCTAGTTTCTTTTGTGTGACCTCACATGCATGCATCATCTGATTAATATATCAACCCAACCCAACCCATGCATTACCTAATCATCCATCTGTTAGTCTATCTGCCTGCATGATCAGTCCCTTTAATTCATCCATCTATAATCCATCCTCATATCCATTCCTTAAATAATCGTTTCATTAACTGATCTGTATATTATCTATCCATCTATTATCTTTTTCGCCTCCATCTATTCCTGCATTCAACTATCCTTCTATCATCTTTCATCTTCTCTTACCATTCCTTCATCCAGCTATCCTTTTATTATCTTTCCATCTATTTCTCTATCTATTCCTGCATCCAGCTATCCTTCTATCATCTTTTATCTTCTCTAACCATTCCTGCATCCAGCTATCCTTCTATAATCTTTCATCTTCTCTAACCATTCCTGTACCCAGCTATCCTTCTATCATCTTTCCATCTATTTCTCTATCTATTCTATCATCTTTCCATCTATTTCTCTATCTATTCCTGAATTTAGCTATCCTTCTATCAATGCATCCCTCCACTCATTCATCCAGCTATCCTGAGGCTTCATCACTCGCTTATTTCATGCATCTTTCAATCTGACCATATATCATATCTATTTGAGCATCTCTCCATCTCTTGATGCATCAATGCAGTTACCTGGGGATCTTGGAACTTACTCATCTAATTTGCCATCTAATTTATCTTTTCATCTGCTTGTCTATCCATCCATTTCCAACCACCAATGCCTCTATCAAAGTATCCCATCCTTTCACTCACCAAGCCATCTTGAAACTCACTCATCTAATATCCTTCTTTTAAATTTGTCTTATCTATCCACCCATCCAGCAATCAATCTATCAGTGCATCCAGTTACTGACTTACCTTTCCATCTTGAGATTTTCCATCTCCTATACCTTTTTATCTGTTCATCTATCCATCCATCTAATCATATCCATCATCTAGTATTTCATCTTATCTATGCACTTTCCAAGCCCTCTTGGGGGACTTTATACTTATCTAATATATCCTTCTGTCTATCTGTCTTTCTGCCACTCTCACTGCTGTTTTCTGCTGCACCTGTTGCCCTCTGTGCCTCCAGGCCCCGCCCTGTTACTGCAATCTGGTGAGCTGCTCTCCATGCTATGGTCTTGTTTAATCTTTAAAGGACAAGTTCACCTTCATAAACATAAGGATTGAGAGAATGCAACAATAATAGTAGAACACATCAGTGAAAGTTTGAGGAAAATTGGACAATCGATGCAAAAGTTATGAATTTTTAAAATTTTTGTGTTGGAACCACTGGATGAGGAGACTACTACAGCTTGTGAGTCATATGCGTACAACATTATAAAGAAAATGTAAAAAGAAAATTTAACATATTTTCACTTTTTTCGCATAATAAAAGAGCACTTGACTTGCCTCTTTCTAAAGGCGGGGGGAATAATATTACCCATAACATTTTTCGGTAACGAGTCAGGGGAATGTGTACTTTTTTCAAAAGATGGAATTTTGTGAAATTCTCTTTATATTTTCCTTATATTGTTGTACGCATGTGACATCTAAGTTATACATACACTGCAGTAGTCTTCTCATCCAGCAGTTACTGCACAAAAACTTCAAAAATTCATAACTTTTGAACGGATTGTCTGATTTTCCTCAAACTTTCACTGATGTGTTCTACTAATATTGCTACATTCTCTCAATCCTTATGTTTATGAAGGTGAACTTGTCCTTTAAGGACAAGTTCACCTTCATAGACATGTGGATTGAATGAATGCAGTAATATTAATAGAACACATCAGCAAGAATTTGAGGAAAATCGGACAATCTGTTATGAATGTTTTGAAGTTATGAATATTTTGAAGTATTATGAATTTTTGAAGTTTCTGCTCAGTCACTGCTGGATGAGAAGACTACTACAGCTTGTGATGTCACATGTGTACAACGATATAAAGAAAATATAAAGAAAATTCAACATATTTTCACTTTTCTCCCATAAAAAAAGAACACTTGACTTCCCTCTTTCAGAAGGCAAGGGGAATGATATTACCCTTAACATATGTCAGTGACGAGTCGAGGAAATGTGCACTTTTTTCAAAAAGTAAAATTTTGTGAAATTCTCTTTATATTTTCCTTATAGAGTTGTACGCATGTGACATCATTCACTGTAGTAGTCTTCTCATCCAGCAGTGACTGTACAGATACTTCAAAAAATTCATAACTTTTGAACGGATTGTCCGATTTCCCCCCAACTTTAACTGATGTGATCTACTAATATTGCTGCATTCACTCAGTCCACATGTATATGAAGTTGGACTTGTCCTTTAACATTAAGTCCTACTCCCAAGTTCAAATTGACTTGACAAAAATCACATAACACAGAAAATAAAGTCCAGCCCAAAGTTTAGACTAACTTGGATTGACACAAACCACACAGAACATAAAATGCCACCTGAAATTCAAGTCAACTTGACCATGCAGATTACAATCAAACATGAAGAGACAAAAATAAGAAATTTACAGCTTATGAAATTATTGTACACATATGCGCAAACATCGACATTGGTCACAATCATAAATTAGCAATTCAAATGAGGTGAAGTTGCTAATCTAAACATGGAAAGTAGAGTTCCCTTTGCATGTTTGGTGTCTATTCCTGTATCTTAAAAGTTTCCAAAACTATGTCATGTACAAGAATGTAATGATAATAACACCTTGTGTTTTCCATCACAGGTTTATTGTGACACAATAGTAAAGTAAAGATAGATACACAAGCATATAAAATATGAAATTATTCAGTTTTGAAGCAATTAAGCAAATGCCTGACATCAAGTCTTTGTAGTTCTTATACTTTGCATAAAGAACTATTCCTACTTATGAGAGAAACGCAGAGGAGATATAAAACATAGCAAAGAGAAGTTCACACTATTTGTGTATCCAGTAATTCACACTGAACTTTATGACATAGATATATGATATCAGTTGCAAAAGATCTAAATAAGGAAAGAATATTGCCACATGTAACTCTTTCATTATCATTATTTTTGTTTTGTTTTTTTAAACATTTTTAGGGGTAAAATTAACATTTCAATGTTTTTTGTGAAAATGACCTCTGAATTTCCTTGGCAAATTCATTCTCTTTTATTGAGGCTGCGAATTCACAATGTGAACCCTACCTTGCCTCAAATTTGAACTTGTGATAAGCAGATGAGATTTCTCCTGCATTGCCCTCGACAAATATTGCTTCTAACTTTTGCTCGATTTCGACAGTTGAAATTGAGTCAATAGCACATCTAATTTGGGCTTATCTTCTCATATTTCTTTGTATATTGTATTTCCTGTCACAAAAATCACAAGGTTTATTACAACAACCCAACTGAAGAGAATAAGTCATGCCCCCAGTACGAAGGGAACCAAGCCTGCCCACAGTTTATCTCATGTAAGTCTGATTTCCATCATTTTTCTTCTTCATTTTACATGATTGTGCTTTTCTCTGTATGTTCAAGAGTTTCCCTTTTGGGGCTAGAGGCACTATCTGCTTGATGAGATATTTGAATAGCAGGTAAACTCCTATAATTATTTGAAAAGTTAAATCCCACTTGAAGAATCAAACCGAGTCCTGATTTCCTGATCTAAGTGGGAACATTGGTTTGTTTTTACATAATTTCTGTGAAAAAAGATAAATCGAAGAAGACAATAACATTCTGCTTTGATACCTGCCTTCCAAATATAATTTTTCAGAGGAAATATCCCTGGAAGTCTAAAACACACAGAAGTCACTCATAGATAAAGAAAATATTAAGTGCTCAGATTACTATCTCACAGATTTCTGAAATGTTTAATTCTGAAAATGTTCTAACCTGAGATGTGGTATGTACGTCCATTTGGAATACCCTTTGTCTTGTTTGTTTGGTTCATTTCTGCCTCTTTTCAAATTACACATAACAAGAGAATACATACATTTTGAAAATAACATTACACTAAGAATAAGCTCAGCATACTGTCTTACAAACAGTATTCGATGTATAAGACATATATTATAATGTCACAAAAAAGTTCAGAAGGAAATTGTAAAAATAACAACTACAAATTAACTAACATGATGATTGATTATTCATTCAGAATATGTTATGTTATTACAATAACCAAAATCTAGAAGAAAAAAGATGAAAAAGGGGGATTTAAATGAATTGATTTTAGAAGTGTACATTTCTGGACATTGTAATATGAGAAAAGCAGGAGACTGTGATCATAAGCAGCCGCTTGACATGGATCGAGGCCTCGGGGTATATCTATGTCTGTATTTACCTAAGATTCTCCATGCACATACATGTATTCTCTTGTCCCTTGCAGCTGGTTCCCTCCATGGCCAACCAATGATGATCCAGGGCGGGGGTTCTCCATTCTCCTACACCCAGGGACCCACCGAACTATCCACCATGACTACCAGGGTAGTCCAGGGGACGGGCCCCACCTCCAGTACCTCCCAACACTCTTCATCTACTGTCGATGAGACGGAGAAGAAAACCAGCGAAGTGATGTTTGTGCAGTAAGCGCCATGTTCCTGACATACGAAACAAGTGTTCTGCAACAAACAATTCATTTCACTAAGAGTGTTTGATGTCTATGGAAAGGAAGGCATACATAGTGAAATGAAAGAAAGTTTATTTAAGTCAAGAGTGATGTTGAAGATGTGTAGTGACAGTAGGCTTATACTGAGATGATCTTGAAACTGACCAAATTTCAGTCTATGTGATTGATTTTGGTAATTGCTACTTATTCCAGATAGCTAAACTGGCAGAATATATGTAGCATTTCAAAAACTTGGCTCTGAAAGACCCCATGACAAGTAGACAAAGTATATAGGAGCTCGCATGGTTTTGACCATGTTAGAATGGTAGTGGTTACATTTTCATATATCATGAAAACCTTTATCAGTATATTTCAAAACTGGGGGTTTGGTGAAGCTACTTCTTTAAATCATACCTGAAAATATGCTGTATAATTACTTCTTGATACTATTATGAAAAAAAAATGCCAAAAAGCAAAAGTGATATGGCTTTGCCAGAGTCTTTTTAAGGTTCTAAAGACAGGGGCCGATCCAGGAATTCTGTAAAGGGGGGCGCAACTAATATTTATGATGCCACTTCCAGGTTTCATTTCATTTTTTTTCTTTTTATTTCTTTTGTTTTTAACAAAAAATAAAGGGGGGCGTGTGCCGGTTGCACCCCCCTCTGGATCCGCCACTGAAAGATGCAATGACTTCACTGCTCTGTATGAAGTATCCTCTTCTAGCTCTAGCACAAGTAAATTTTTAGTCCATTTTCTCTTTAAAATGCTGAAAAAAAAGGGCCTTTGCCAAGGCTTTCTCAAGAGTCAGACCATGTAGTGCTGAACAAAACTCTGGGGAAAATCTAGAGCTTAACAGGTGCCCCGGAATAATAAGTTGATTAATGGACAGTTGGGACTTTGTGATTCAGATGTTGGCAGTGACTTGGCAAATGTTATGATGTCAACAACAGATGACACATCAGTTTGATTTACCATCATATTCTCATTTGTGTGAAGAGTCAAGGACAGTGAGAATTACTGGACTCACACACATACCCTCGACAATGAGTTACAGCAGCACAGATGCTGTCCTGAATGAGCCACAGCATGCCAGGAATACAAGTGATACATTGCTTTTGGAGTGCAAGTGCGTATTACCACTTTTAAAGGTACAGATACCCAGGATTCAAGAGGGCGCTATAACCGTATTGCATACATCTGTAGCGGGTCAAAATAGCGTTAAGGCCACCAGTTGTAGTGTGTCAAAATAGACGTGAAATTATGAAGAAATGTTCTCAATCTTGTAACAAACTATACTTGTAGAAATTAGGGAGATAAATTAATGTTGAGAACTGAGACGACGCAAATAAGGTGAAGTGAACGCAATGAAGTCTGGTAATGCTCTGAATTTATTCCGAGGACAACTCGCCCTCGGTAAACTTCTCCATGAACATAATTTACATAAACAATATTTACATATATTCAAATTATCTTATAGCAACCAATAGAAATAAATGGAACAGAGGACTTTAATCAAATGGAGGAGTCTTATTCAATAAATCAACCAATAAGTAAAGAGGGGCATGAGATGATTGAAGGAGGAGGGGGTGATTACGTAATAATGGGAGCTGTCTGGGCTCAACTCAAGAATCAGGTGTGGGATGGAATGAATGAACACACCTGAATAGAGAAAGAATGAAGGTGACAAAACTGAGCAACAGGAAAGGTATCTGAAGTGATGGTCATGGAGGTGACAACTGAATATCATTAACTTAACTGAATAAATGCCAGACTGCAAGGCAGTGCTGAAAAGCAAACTAATGCAAATGAATGCAAGGTCTAGACAGACAACAAAATGAGAGTAGACAAACCAGGTATACGGCAAAGTAAGCGATGACAAAATAACGGTCCTACATAAACTTTCTTCTCCGCAAAAATTGTCCTCAATTTTTAAATGGAAATAAATATCCGTGGTTTGCAAAACCAGAAGTATGTTTTTTCAACACTTAAACGCTATGTACATAAAGAAATATTAAATGACTAAAATACAAAATTACAAGTAATTCACCGCAAAACAACTAAATAAGTTTATACTTTATAATAGGCATGTACTCATCAAATTGACCAGGAGTTTCATTTATAACTGAGGTACAATGATTACAAATTTCATAAAAAATCCAATGTCTGATGAATTTCAAAATCAAAATCATACAATCAATTCAAACTTGAGGCCAAAATGACCGTAGTAGAATTTCTTTTTCTTTTTTTTTTTTTTTTTCCAAAACAAATTAACCGCTAACACTAAATTTGTCTGTGGTCATAAAATAAACTACAAATATCCCTGGATTTTCTTTTAACCAATAAACAAGAACGCATATGAGAGCGTAACTTCTAAACGATTATGGATTCAAACACATCACTAAATAAGATTTAAATGTTTCAAAGTTGTAATTGCAAACTTGACTAAAATATACTGTACCAAACATCGAAATTATTTCATTAACTGAAATGGATGATTTAAACGAGAGTTTACAAACAATTTACAATCAATTCTGCGATAACACCATTTTGATAAATCAACTGCTTGAAAGTAACGGTCATCGCAATATAATTGGCGGCAACTGAATTCATATGTAAATACACAAATCACATCCAAAATTCAATTTTCATGAATGATTAAAAGTATGATTTGAACCCAATCCAACTGGTCTCCACGGTTATATAAATAGCATAATATAATAGAACTTTAAAGGGTGCATAAGAAATGTATCAAAACATTTCATCAGAATCAGATTTATATCTGGGATACATTTATGGATCTCGGTGAACAAACTCTGCATCTACTTGGGTCTCAATATAAAATGCGGGTAAATCTGTCAAATCATATTATCTTTACAATTAAAATTTAAATAAATTGGCATACTTCTCAGTAAGAATGATGTGGCTATGATGGAGGTCCAACATCCGGGGGCAGGTAGGTATGCTTGGGTGACAAGGAGTATTCATCTCCTCTGCCAGGTGGGTAGGTACACATTGTATTATAACCATGTCCTCTTAATGGCAAATGGTGGTGTTCCCTTGGAGACATGCTGTAGAAGCTGCGATGGTTACCAGAGGATGAATCAGAATGGAAGACTGTCGATGGGGAGTAGGGGCGATTGCTTGTCCTAAACGAGGGGTAGGGCTGGTGTCTTTGGGGTGAACTACGCGATGACTCGCTCTGCGAATCGCTACTACGGGACTCAAAGGTGGGGAAATGAGAGTCGTACCGGTCGCTTGCTGAGGAGGTGGAGCTAGGCTGAGGCTGCTGCCGGGCAAATGGAGTTGTCTGGTGTCGCTGGACCCAGGGAGGTGAAGTTGGCTGCTGCTGATGATGATCAGGAGCAGTATGTTTTGGCTGCGCTGCAGAACGTGGTCTCCTGGTCCTGTATCTGCGAGTTTGTCTGGCTTTCGAGGATGGTTTTTTGCTTTGTGACGTTGATCAAGTCCTTGGTCAGCTCGGTGATAGCACAGACTGCTTTCTGGATGGTAACAGAAGGTTCCTGGTGCGTGGTTGAAAAATCGCTACAGGTGCTCTTGTTCTGACAGAGACTGCAGTTCTTAGAGAACTCGGTGATGTCACGGTGCATGTAGGGCCAAAACAGCAATTTCGAGGCTGTGTCCCATGTATGGTCAGAGCTCACATGTCCGCATGAAGGGTGAAGTGTGTGAAGAACCTCGGGAATCAGGCAGGTAGGTACTACAAGCTGATAAAGCTCAGTCACTCGGTCATTGTCCATCTTTTTGCGATACACCACATTATCATGTATCACAAATCGTGAGAATTGCCAGAAGTAACGTCGTGTCCTTGGCTCAAACATTGGGATTTCATCTGCTTCGGGTGTGACATTGTGTTGGATGAAATATTTCAGTAGGTTGATGTCTTTGTCTTTGCTCTGGATTTCGAAAACTTTGTGCCTCAAAGCGTCGAAGTCCATGGGAGTTGTCGAATTTGGAAATTCAGTTTGTGTAGACTGATGACAGGTGTTATGCGAGGACTTGGCCGATGTCTGCGTGGACAATTCTGCGCACTGCTTTTGGAGATTTTGCACAGTTCTTTCAAGCTGGTCCACACGTTGGAAAAGAAGGTCAACACTTCTGTGGAAAGTTGACTCTGGTCCTTCCCAGATGCCAGAATGGATGGAAGTGTCCGGCTTGGAGTTTGGGCGTGGCATGTTGGGGTTAAACTGAAACGGGGTGGCGGACTGACGGGCGAAGAAATGAAGTCGGGCGTCTCAATCTGGAGAGTCCCACAAATGAGGCAGTATCAGACTAGAATGAATGTTTCGTTGGTTTCAGTTCAACAGGTTAAGCGTCAGTAACAGTTGGACAACTGAAGTAAAGTTCTCAATTGCAGGCGAGGCCAGATAAAGCTGCACGCGAACAGGTACAATTATGAACAGCATCCTTCACTCACCAAATGAGCAGCTGAAGAGAGGCTGTAATAGCACAAATGTGACCAGCGTAGCAACCTTGGAGCTCAGTGATGAATTATCTCCCAAAGTTGAAAATGATCGAGGATAAGAAACGGAAGAATGATGAAATAACCCAGGCGTGGAAAAGTACGACTACCGCTGCCACCAGTTGTAGCGGGTCAAAATAGCGTTAAGGCCACCAGTTGTAGTGTGTCAAAATAGACGTGAAATTATGAAGAAATGTTCTCAATCTTGTAACAAACTATACTTGTAGAAATTAGGGAGATAAATTAATGTTGAGAACTGAGACGACGCAAATAAGGTGAAGTGAACGCAATGAAGTCTGGTAATGCTCTGAATTTATTCCGAGGACAACTCGCCCTCGGTAAACTTCTCCATGAACATAATTTACATAAACAATATTTACATATATTCAAATTATCTTATAGCAACCAATAGAAATAAAATGGAACAGAGGACTTTAATCAAATGGAGGAGTCTTATTCAATAAATCAACCAATAAGTAAAGAGGGGCATGAGATGATTGAAGGAGGAGGGGGTGATTACGTAATAATGGGAGCTGTCTGGGCTCAACTCAAGAATCAGGTGTGGGATGGAATGAATGAACACACCTGAATAGAGAAAGAATGAAGGTGACAAAACTGAGCAACAGGAAAGGTATCTGAAGTGATGGTCATGGAGGTGACAACTGAATATCATTAACTTAACTGAATAAATGCCAGACTGCAAGGCAGTGCTGAAAAGCAAACTAATGCAAATGAATGCAAGGTCTAGACAGACAACAAAATGAGAGTAGACAAACCAGGTATACGGCAAAGTAAGCGATGACAAAATAACGGTCCTACACATCTATGCATTTGCCATAATCTGAAAGTCAAAATAATATTGATTCGTATGGTGAGTATGTCAAGAATGCATGGTTCAAATAACATCAATCTCAGTTCATCTCTTGCTTCAGCCATTGTTCCAGGCTGGTTCCACCTGAAGAGTTTGTTTGCAAAAACCGATAAGTCCATATTTGCCAAATGGAGATATTTGCGATTAAAGGTCAAGAAAAATAAAGAGAATAATAAGAAAATTTTTGCTTCTTTTGACCATAACTTTAAAAATATACCTTTATATGTAGTGACCAATATATCATTTCAAAGGTATTATTTTGTACTTTATGACAGAGATCGTACTTCAAAATCTTCAAAAATGGACTTATCAGTTTTTGCATACAAACCCTTCACCTACTATATACATATACAGATCCTTCAAAGACAAAGTTGGCTTGCTAGCTAGTCGCAGATACTTGCGTGTTTATACATGATCTACTTTGGTTGACAGTTAACTCTAGCTTTAGGCCTACATTGTTGCTCTTCGTAATGATGGCAGCAGGGATCATCACACCACCCAATAGCGCCCTCTTCAGTCCACAGTCAATGTAGCTTTAAGATTCACAGCACATGCCAGTATAGTTGGGAATAATAACATACAGTGGACTCCAGTTATAACAAAGTCCTCATGACCAGCAGTTTTCTTTATAAATTTAGTTGTAACCAAACAAATAAACAATACAGAACAAAGAGTGGAACAAAGAGTACAGAAAAAAAAAAATGTGGAAAATTTTGCAGTCTGAATTCTTAATTCATTGTAAATGGAATTTTGTTATAACCGTGTTCGTTATAACGGGAGTGCACTGTATAAGAATCTTGGCATGGATGTTGTAATGCATTGAAAGGTTAGTCCACATACCCGTAGTCAAAGGAAAGCCGATTAATGTTAATGTGGACTTTGTACAGGATTAGCACGGCTGTTGTATGTACATGGTAATTTGGCAGACTTTTCATTTGAATACAGAACTTAATCATGAATGATTTACAGCAGCTGGGGCTAATTATGTTTTCAAAGTGATGCCAAGAATATAGCGATTGTTTGATTAAATGATTATGTAAGTATGCTGTCATTAGCCAAGACATTTGCTACGTATTTGATTTTTTCTCTGTCTTGATATAATATGCATTAATGTACAAACAAGTTGATAACTCAAGAGAGACCAAAATGTTGCAGCTTGATTTGTTCATAGTAACTGATAACTTTTATGTAACATGCCTCAGTGTTAACTAAGAATATGTGTGTATAATTGTATTTATACAGTAGAGTTTGGGTTTAACTATTGATTAAGAAGGAATAGATGTTCCTTCATTTTATTTTTCATTTTGTTTGTGATGGTTATATACCCTTCTTGTTACAGTAATATCAGAAACAACAAAAATTAAAATATGAGATGCAGTAAACACTTGGAAAATATGCACACAAAAAAAGAAAATTGAAAAAAAAAACTGTATCATAGAGTCTTCCCATTTTTTGTTCACTGAAGGAAAAGTTATGAGATCAGTGTATGCTTTGCCTATCATAAAAAGCAAAATTGTATTCCTTGTCAAAATTATTCATTCTAAGATAGTTTGTTTAAAATGTTGTGTTCAAAGAAAACTGCTGTGCAGAGATTTTTACTTATAAAGAATATTAAAGTTCTGAAAGGAGCTCTAAAAATTCTCTTTTGAACATGTAAAAGTTCTGAGTGCCAATTGGAACAGAAAACTCTTAAGCTTTGTACATACTGTCCAAAGTCCCTGGCACAGAGAGGTGTACTTAATATACAGGAAAACTAGGGAAAGTTCCGATTGCAGCTTTATTGCAGACTATAGTGAAGGTGCCAATAGAGGGCGCTATTCAGATTGTTTCCCTACAGTTCCCGATTTCAAAATGTAGATAAGATTTTGCCTTCGAGCAGGAGTTTGTTCCGTTGACTTTCTACAGCATATTGTTTTGGGTATTGTTTCTTACATGCAGACTTTAAAAAAAATTTTCAGAAGATGTCTTTCTTCTGAGTTGTTTTGATTTTGTATGTACGTTATTAGCAGTTGATGTGCAGTAATACAGGGTACGTAGTGTTTGCATACCTAATGGAAAGGAAAAGAGGAAATCGTTGTTACTGTCATTAATTGTGAATTTACTTTTCATGTTTGAAAAAACAAATAAAAAGAGAATCCAAACATAAGCCAAACTTGTATCCTGGATACTTTGGAGTAATTTTCACTATATACCTGTAAAGTATAAACCTAAATAGTTACTGTTACACTATCATGTAATCATCCCCCACCTCCCCCCCCCCCCCCCCAAAAAAAAAAAAAAAAAAAAAAAAAATCAACCAGAATTGTCATTACCATGGATGTTTACACAACATTGTCTAATATGGATCAAAATTTCATTGCAAAAATTTGATTCTACAAGGGAGAGATGTCTGTTTTTTACATTGTGTCTTTTTATAGTACACCTTCCAAATTGTTTTGTGGATTTGTCATATAGTTGAAATGCCTAAGCACCAGGAAATAGCTTTTCATTTTTTGTAATTTTCAAAATATTTGCACCATTTACTGTGAAATTGGAAATTTTTGTAGTGTGAGTATTTGTTTCTTTTTTTTTTTTGCTGTCAGCCAGGTTAGATGAATTTTGCATGTTTGTAATTTTGTGGTATCAAAACATGAAGTAGTATTACATATAACAAGCGAACAATTAACACGGTTTTCCCACTAGTTTTATGTCAGATAAAATGTACAAAAATTTCCCCTGTACAGTACCTAAAAAAGCCCGAATGATAGATAAGTACACTACACTTAAAGGGACTGTACAGTACTGGTTGAGGTGGGGATTCATGTTTTGAACATTCTTAAGTGAGATAATGAGAAACCTCTTACGAAATATGAAAGAGCATGTAAATTCAAGAAGTAGTCAATGTTTATTTGATGAAAATTGGTTTTTAAATGGCTGAGATATCCAAAAAGTGATAATAATAAAAGGCGACATGCCACAACTTTATTAGGATCTCTTTGGTTCACCTTGTTTTTGGATATCTCCACCATTTCAAAACCGATTTTCATCAAATAAACTTTTGATACCCCTTAGAATTGCATGCTCTTTGGCATCTCATAGAGCGGTTTCTGAATATCTCGCAAAACATTAAAAGCTAAATCCTCACCTCGACCAGAACTGTACACACCCTTTAATGTCAGCATGTCATCAAACATAGCATGCTATGGAAGCTAAAAATAGCTACGAGACAACATGACCATGACACACCTTGTACTAGTTGTGCAAAAAATCCCTATTTCACGAAACACACACACCCACACACACACACACACACACACACACACACAAAATCTGAATCCAAATGAAGTCATTTAAGTTTAACTGTATGGGAGAGCATGTCTGATATACTGCCAACACATCCACAGCAGTCTTGAAGTAAAAACAAGTTTGAAAACATGTTTCTCTTGATATACATCCATACCAATCTGAGGGATTATCCGTAGCGCAATCTTGTTTTGAATATTTTTTCTTGGGCAGGAATGTCCTTCAATACAGGAAGGTAGTAAGTCACCTACTTCTGCAATCACTGGCCACAATGCCATTTCACAAGCAGAGGGAGTGCTTGCAACTCACAAATTTTCCTGGAGTTGATAAATATTTGCATAAAGCCAAATTTTGCTGCCTTGCCTGGCCAAATAGAAGTGGAATGCTTGATATCCGGGAGTTAGCCTGGCGAGACTTGTTATGCACTCTGGACATACTTTCCAAGCTCACAACATTAAAGGCATTATTTACCATTTGCAGGTGAAACAAAAAAGATTTCAAAATAGTTCTAAAATGTGAATTAGGGATAGAAACGACCAATGTAAAAATTTGAATCAGTATTACTAATGTCAAGTATTGTTAAATATACAAAATGTGAACAATAGTTATTATGAAAAATGTTTCTAGTCTAAACCATCTACAGTCATGGTTTAGTGAGAAATATATCTGAATCTCCTTATATTTTAGGCTTAATTACATTTTTTTTTTAAATGGTAGGATGTTTTGTGATACAACAGACCTACACATATGCATCAGATGTGATATCTCGAACATTTCTTAAATCACTGCTCCCAATGGTAAACAGTACCATTAAATGGAAGTCCACCCTAAAAATAAGTTTGTGTGCATAGAAGCAAGACAAAGAGAGGAATAGGACAGTGAAAGTTTGAGTAAACTCCCATGAAAACTTATGAAGTTGTGAATTTTTGAAGTTGTAATCAATCAAGCACAAACTGGCAACTTTATATAAGCACATAACAACTCACCTTTCATTTGCCCTGTGCATAAAATTATCAGTACATAGAAATACTATATATTTTTTTTTTCATCCATGATGTACACCGTAATAAATTTTGTGCATGCAAGAAAAATATTTGCCATAAGAAATTTACGTGGCAGTAAAATGAAAAGCTCTTATTTCACAGCAAGGAGCAAATGGGAGGTGAGCCTGTGTGACATCACAGAATTGTCAATTTGTGTTTGACTGATAATATCTTCAAAAAAAAATTTAACTTTCTCAGTTTTGTCAGAACTTATTCTCCCCTTCATTGTCCAGTTCTCTTTATACAAACTAATTTTCAGGGAGGGTTTCCCAAATAGTAGCTCTGGCATCCAATCTTACATGTGCATACAGCACAAACCTTGCTCATTACCAATTCCGACAGTCCTTAAAGGTAGGGGATACCTTTTACAGACCTCCCAAAATGCAGCAAAACATTAAATATGAACCTCAGGGGACTTGTTTAGGCCACTGCTGAGAAATTTGGAAGTCAACAGTTATCTACAATTTGAATAATGCACAAAACTCAACTACTCAGTAGTTCTGTATGTCAGCCACACTTACGCCTTTTTGTTGCAGTCTTCTGTATTTTTTATCCATAAACACAAATCTAAAAGTATAAGAGCTGATGTAATAACATATAGAGTGTGTGGCAAGAATGTATATAGAAATGTTTGTAAGTTTTGATGAACTTTCTTCACAAAATATACATGATGGACACACATGCAGTGCATGGGTCTGCAAAGGTAGCCTAGTAATGTACTGGAATTTACGGTGAGCCCCGAAAAAAATTCAATTCAAAATCTAACGGTCAAAAAAGTGTACTAAATGTTACCTTCCACTTTCAATACTTTATGGGAGTTTCTAAAATGATACTCTCTTCAACATACCACTGTATTTGTACAACTCTTCATTTAAGGCATGCAAATGGGATTCCCTACCTTTAAAATATGGAATGGACATCAAGAGCAAAAACACAAAGCACTGCAATAATAACATAAACAAAATACATCACGATGGCACAGATTTCTCTATCAGCACAATTTACATTTATTTCAAATACTGCAACAATATATATTACAAAATGGATAAATATTTGTACAAATGAGAATAGTCCTCCGGAGCACTCAGAAATCCAGGGCAATGATCTCCGCAACAAACAGCGCCCTCTCTGAGGGACAAAGGTCACCATATGCGCAACCAAAAAAAAAAAAATCATTTACAATGTCAAATTGCAAATCAAATCATATCACAAATTTTTGGGCGCCCCTTAATTTCATCACAGACATACAACGTAAATCAGAGATGTTGAAACAATGGATCAATGTCAACTGATATTCCCCCATGGACCATCCTGTACTGGTACTTAACCTGATCAATATCTTCAGGTTTCCAATTACAGTTATCTTTTCTATATCTTTTCAAAGATAGGACCAACAAATTGCCTTTCAATGCACCACAGTTTATGAAATCATGTTACACACTTATTTTTCCCCCTAATTTTTATTGCATAACATTGTCAGGACTTATGCTCGATCTCACCAGCCCGTTGCCCAATCACTTTGTACAATGTTAAATATTTCAGAGCACTTCAGGGCACTACTGCACATGCCATATATTCCATGCATTTTTTTTTTCATTTTTTATTTTTATTTTGCAGAGTTGGGTGCTAGGCATGAATTTAAGAACATGGCCAAATCTTTAACCAATTGATTCCTTCATGGATGCAATGTGCACGCATACGTACATGTACTGGCACGCAGTACACAGTGCTCAAACAAAATGTGTGATTATATTGAACTCCATGATAGCTAACTTAGTCACTTGCGAGACTGTTGCAAAGTCTGAATGCCCTGACAAATTAGACTCGCTAAATCTATGGCGTATACAGTATCTGGTGACAAATCCACTCAAGGTCATAATCACACTGAGATTAGGATTTTGTGTAACTTCAATAAATTTACCTCCAAGGAAGTTATTTTATTCCTTACTTTGAGGTAATTTTGACATTCTAAAATTCATACATGCACACAGGGACAGCATTTCCGCAATCAGCCCATCTAGTCCTTGATAGAAATACATCACATTCCACACTTGTTTCAGATTTCACAACACAGTTAATTTCAGAGTTTTTTCTGGAGTTAATTGTACTCAATAATGGTATACAATATTGAGTGTTCCTGCACAAACAGATACTGTAGGAATAAGTGATTGGTAATTGGAACATGCCAATGACAATGATCCATGAAAATAGGGGGTGCTATAAATGCACTCATCCCTAACCCTTAGCCTCTCCTTAGCTGCCTGTCATGAAAATTAACCTAAACCACAGCACTCTATCAAATGACTAATGTTCTAGGCCATGAGCAGAGACTCCAACCCAAAGCACCTCCTGATCTGGAGATTCTCCCGCCTGAAACCCCTAGCAAACGGGAGACTCCAAGTTGATGTGTGCGAAGCACCAAGTTCCTAGGGTTCTAGATGCTCTCTGGTGCTATCTAAGGCTTATTTTTTCAACATACATGTACAATAGCAATAAGTAAGAAATCCTTTCCAACGGGAGACACAGAGCCAGGGCGGGAGAAATTAAATCTCAAGCGGGAGAACGGGAGATTTTGCAAAAATGGGTTTTCGGCGGGAGATCTCCCGTCGAAAATGGGAGAGTTGGAGTCTCTGCATGAGCAAAAATTGGTATCTCACTTTACATGACACAGAAAAAGCACAGAATTTCAAAATTGATTGGGCAATGTCAGTTATGAAAAAAGATTGAAAATTCAAAATGAGACTAATAAATAAAGGACAGCCCAAAGCACATGGTCAATCTGTCCAGTGCCCTGCCAGAAAATGCTAAGTACAGTTTGACTGCATATGTGGAATCACAACTAAACTCCCATACACATTGTTTCAAGATTCACACATTAATAGAAGCTCTACTCCTTCCTCCATTCTTGTTATTTTTCAGCGATGTCAAGCTGTTGAGTGTACAAAGATGGAGTGTGTGCACTAACACCAGACTGGGGGTGGGGACTTCAGGCATTACAACTGGGGGCATTGCACAATGTACCTGTAGGCCTTTGAGACCAGCCCAACAGGAATCCCCTGGCTAAGGCGCATCTTTCACAAGAGGACCACGCATGACAATTCCACATTGTGTGTACACTGCACCATCAAGTTCAAGGTATCTCCATGTCACCTCATGGCACGAATATTTCATATCTCTCTCCTCCTAATGTAAGTGACAAACCTGGAATGTTGGGACATGCTTACATGATGAAATGTTAATGCAACAGTGTGTTGGTGAATATTCCAAAACCCCCACAATGTTGTGCATGTACATAGGACCATCATCTGTTCTTCATGAATTCCTTTACAGTTTACATTCATGAATGTTACAAATTGAGTGCTTCTATGTGAAAATTACATCTCTCTGAAAAAAAAACAAAAACAAATGTGTTCATGTTACAGTGTATATGCAGATACGATCTCACATTGAACAGGACTGCATTAAAAAAAAAAAAACCTCCAAAATATAACAGAAGACATCATATCTCTCTGAAATGTTGTCAAAAGTTATCCCATTTGTATTTCACCCTAATATGATTCCATTTCAAATGTGCTACAAATCTAACGGCAAGATCCTTCTCGCTTCTTCACTTTTGATCGAAATAAAATGTAATAGTGTTAACACACTACAAACCAGAACTGCCTATATCCACACGACAATACGTTTATTGTTACAGCTATTTTCACTCTACCAATGAAAAATGTCGGAATCTCATTCATTACGTAATTTTTCTTTACATTGTTTACAATGAACTGAAGATATTTGGCATTCCCGGTCCCTTCAGTCTGCATAAATTCACAAACTCTACTCTTTAATTTACTGTA
The DNA here is from genome assembly GCF_040938485.1 of Diadema antillarum. NCBI lineage: Eukaryota > Metazoa > Echinodermata > Echinoidea > Diadematoida > Diadematidae > Diadema > Diadema antillarum. The sequence goes on from NW_027271035.1 coordinate 2,028,630, forward strand.
AAACCAGAAATTTTCCTGTGCATAAAACTTTCATGCATATTGCAAGGAGCCAAGGTTCACAGAAGTAAAATGCACGCTGAAGTGTTTGTCTACTCAATGCATTGAATGCCAGAGGTTATTTGTGAAAGTTTCATCATGCCGTTTAAAAAGGCTGTCGACTCTAATTCGCAAAAGTTTCATGCCTTAAATGTTTCTGGTTTAACAGTATTACAAGTATGCTGAAGGCAATTGTCAATTGTCAATTGTCAATGGTCCATATCGGCATCAAATGTTCCTGCCATTTCTTTTCAGCACAATCCAGTTTTCAGGGTAAAAGTCCGTTCTCCCTCAAAACTAGCAGCAAAATAAGATCACCACCATTGTGACGAGTGTTTCTGGTCGTTGGCCCTTGCCACAAAATTTCTATGGCTTCAGTCTCTCCGCATCCATGTCCATAACAAACAATGTTGGCAAAAGTCATCCTGGAGAACGAGTTATTAAGAAAGAATTTTTGCATTGCGATCGCGCCACCCGTGGACAGGGAGAATCCAGCCTTAGCTGTGATCATGCTTCTGGTCAAAGCGACTCTTGTTGTTCTTCACCATGTAGATGAAGTATGTGAGGGCGTCCTTTTCTCTGACGGGAATAGTCCGAAAGTGTCGCGCTACCATCTGGAGATGATAAAGAAAAAGAGACAATCTTGTAACTACCCAGTCCTTGTGTATCTTCTTATTCTGTTTTGTTTTGTTTTTGTGTTTTTGTTTTTTTAACAGTAATGATCAATATTGATAGCAATGGCTATGGCCCCCAAGGGAACGGAGGCATCAATTACAATAATACAGTAAATAAAAATTTTATTTTCTTAAATCATTGCTAGTTCATCTGAATTCCAATCAAAAGTGCTCTCAGCATTTCCACCACTTGACCTTTGCATGAGACCATGAACAGCACCCTATCATAAATATTCCCCCTGTGCATCTATGACTTATTAAGTTTGGCAACAATTCTAGCAATGGCTGCAAAGTTATTGGTCACAAAAGAGTTCTACAGGACAACCTTGTCATGTGACCTGGAATTATCTTTGACCTTTAATAGAAAAAAGACCTCGGACAGCAACATACCAGTAACTTGAAGAAATCACAGTGCATTTCTGTTCGTAGTTCGAGCACAACTGGAGTAATGGTGAGATATTCATTTGTCAAAAGACAGTCTTGCATGAAAAACAAACATTTATGATGAACAGATGGAAAGCCCTTCAGTCTTTGCACACCCACCTCCATTATAGATGGGGGAAAAAAAGTTAAGAAGTGCTTCTCAATTGTATTCCAGGTGAAATTTGTATAGATAATCTCATGCAAATGCAGGTATGCAAAAACAAATTTCAAGGAGCGAAGTAAAATGAAGCAAGGTAAAGACTGAAAGTCAAGATTCTCATCAGAAACCTTATGACTTCCACTCATGCACTGTGATAGCTGAATGACCTAGGGAATCACCAAAGGCCATGCAAGACAATCATGTACAAGGAAAGAAACTTACATCAGCAAGCTGGGCCTTGTTCAATCCTGGTTTGGTCTGGATCTTAAAGTGACGCTTATATCTCCGCAGGGTGTTGACTTGCAGGTGGAAGAGATCGACCTTAGAGAGACAAACAGCAGTAGTAATAATCATTTTTGTCAAATGTGGCTTGAATTCTCATATTATTATTTCAATCAAACTAATACAATCTGCCAACTATTTTACTAGCATTTGAATAATATTTCTTTTTTCCCATACATGAGAGCTCAGTCAGGAGAATTTTTCAGGATATGAGACACTACATTGCTATCGGCAAATATAAATTTGAACTCTTGAAATTCTATGATCCACGGATCATGTCGAGTGCGTCATCAGCCTCTGCTTGCCAAACTTCACTTCTTCATTTGAAATCAGGCATTTAGTTTCCCAACTCACTTGATTCTGAGCAGAATAACAGCGAGGAATTTTAGAGGAACTAGGTGAACATCTTAACATTCTATGGAGGAGATACCCAAGAGTCTGCAAGCCTACCTCGGGCACATCCATGTCGTGGTCTGGAGATATCCCACCGTCTTCGTCACTCCCTCGCTTCTTTTTCTTAGTGCTCCGCACACTCTGAATTATCGACTTGTGGTAGTCGCAGATGTAGATGTGTCGAACCTATGCATGACGATAATACCAAACTCTTATATCTATATACACAAGCATGTATTGTAGATAGTGCGATTGTCTACTTGGGATTCCATAATGATATGGACAAGGACATGGATCACTCTCATGAATCAACAATGACATAAAAATAAGCGGTATGAAATAATTGAATCATAATCTTTGTGCCAAAAAATGATATGATTAGATCACATATCGAGTTCTAATATCCTGGCTATTCCCCCCCCCCCCCCTTTCTTGTGCTAGGGTGTGTGTGTGTGTGCATGTCCTACTTTTGTTCAGGATATCAAAACTGATAATCAAAAATGAGTGCAATAAATAGGCAAAACATTGAAGGTGTTCTTATCATGTAGCAACACTGCATGTGCGTGCAAGGTATATTTGACTTGTTCCCCTTCCCCTACCACAAGAAGTATCAGTATATCACTTACAACTTATATCTATCAATTATTTTGTTACTAAAACATCTACAGTTGAATAATCACCATAGGGTTCAGTACAGTAGTTTACTACGAAACACAAGTCTCACACCACTTCTCATTACTCTCACATGTATATGGAAAAGTATTCCACAATTCAGCACTCACGCTGTGATCAATGGTAAGCTTCAGTTTTCGTTGCTGCACTGTCTTGGCGATGCGCTTGCTGTAGCAGGCGTTGCCCGCCGGCCGGGAGCAGCGCTGGCCATCGTCCACCAGGCAACAGATCTGACCATGACCAGAGTCCCGACTGTCGTCTTCTGTGGTGCTGAAGCCGTTCATCTTGCGCTGCGACGACGACAGCTTCGACGTCGAGGAATTTAGGCTGTTGTTCTTCATCGCCAAGGCAGATGTTCTACTCCTCTTCTGTATCATTGGGAGAAAGAGGAGAAATAAAGAGAGGAAGAGAAAGAAAACAGGACTATTATCTCATGAAGTCATAAGAGAACTATTCATGTTGACAGCATATAACCATACTGAATTTGACCAAGAATCCTTTTAGGCTTGACAACAAGAGAAATCCAAACGAGAATACTTGCTGTGAAATTTCCACTCGTAGTCAAAACCATTTCAAGACATCACATACAGGGAGAAGGACACAGGTTCAATGACGACTAATCAGATTATAATTTATGTACGAACATCTGCCTAGATTTGATCAATGACATTGCTTGTCATTGTTTTATACATTGTAATGTCACTGCATCACCCCAATGGCAGATTAAAGAGAGAGCAAGAGCAAGAAAGGGGGGGGGGGTGACTATATAACAAACACATGATTGGGCTTCATTAGTTAATCTCTGTATCAACGATGAAATGTTTCATGACCTGCATTTGCTAGCTTTCTGAAATACAAACACATATCACATGTCTACAGCAATTGCTGGAACATAATGCCACACAGTAATCTACTTCATCAAATGCAGATAATTTTACAGTTACAGGGGAAACTCGGTATAACGAACACTGCTATAACGAGATATCGGTTACAACGAGGAAATTTTCTCGGTCCCAAATTTCCTTCCACACAAGTCTATGTAAAATGCTACTCTTATAGCGAGATCGGCTATAACGAAATAACTGCTATAACGAGATAAATTTTGTGACTTCCAAACAAAGAAAAACATAGTAAATCAAACCTGCTATAGCGAGGTAAAGCAAAATGCCTTCGGTAAAGCTTTACTTCACCTGTGCTATCATCTTCCGAGATTGTAAAGCTTGATGCGCCAAAAACTGTCTTGTATACACATAATCATTTTCTTCAGCGCACTCCAGCTAGCACTGCATGTTGTACGTGTGAAGTGTGTGTGTGCACGCACTGATACATGCAGAAAATGTGCTGGGACGGCCATATGTATACATGACATCATCATGACGTTTAGCAGGTGTGAGGCAATCTGATGCTGTGATTGGCCTTCTACTTAGGGAATTCCCCGTCTTCACACACACGCAGTCATAATGTACATACAGAATGTGTCACATACACACACAGCATTGTGCAGACCTTATTCAAGCTTTCCACACAACACACACCCATACGATAACCACATACCAATCCACAGACGATCTTGATACAATCGCAAGCTATATAAATTTACAAATTCAAACATCTACAATTAATAAGAAACACATTCTTGATATTGGATTTCCTTGGCGAAAAACATCTTCTTACCCACAAAGGTGAGTAATTCCCTCACACACAATATCAAGTTATCAGTATTGATTGAAATATGATGGGTAGTCCCTCATGTGCAAATTAATGTCTTTATTTTATGCCTTCTTTTATGCCTACTGATATAACGAGATATCGGCTATAACGAGGAAAATGACTCGGTCCCGACCATCTCGTTATATAGAGTTTCCACTGTATTTTAGTCTGGTTAGTGACTGTAAAGCCAAGAGTGACAAAATTAAACAGAATAGCTACTGCACACCCATAATCATTCTGGTTGACATACAGCTGTACATGTATACATTGTACACTGTATGTACTGTACATTGTACATGTACAAATATTGTACTAACTGTTGTAGTTCTTCATACAGTGTAATGACATGCAGATGCTCAACATTTTTATACAGCACAGTTTATAAAAATGCTAATATATAGTTCAGTTGTACACTATTAAATGTCACATTCAATGAATTAAAAACCATTTTGTACCCATCAGCACTAAACTGTTTCACTATCACTTTGTGCTCCCTCACAACATCCCACGTGTATTGTTACCAGTACACGTTTGCAAAACATATGTGTACTCTAATTCTCTCTCTCACGGTACACTAACTCTCTCTCTCACATCTTACTAACACCATCGTAAAAAAAACACAAAAAATATGTACCGGGGTATAGATTAATAGGATTACAATTTTTGTACTTAATCAATATTATGTAAGGAAAACAAAATTAAACAAAAAGACCCACCCAAAACAAACATTTTCCTAAAGATTACATGTACATGAACCCAGATATATTACCTTATTTAATTCTAGTATTACAAGCTTACATTTTATGCATACTAGAGCCTTCAAACACATTCAAAATTTATCTCTGATCATTTAATGCAATACTTATATGACAATTAGCTTGGCAGAGAGCCAAGAATGAAAACTTGTCCCAACGCTATGATTCATCCCAAAAGGATTAATTTCTGCACAGTAGAACTGAAGGACAAGTTCACCTTCATATACATTGTATGTGTGGATTAAGTGAATGCAGCAATATAAGTATCTAGAACATCAGTATAAACAGTGGAAGGTTGAGGAAAATCAGACAATCTCAAAAGTTATGAATTTTTGAAGTTTCAGTGCTGCCATCGCTGGATATGGAGACAGTTTTTTTGTGATGTCACATTCATAGAACGGTATAAAGAAAATATAAAGAAAAATCAACATATTATTTTCACTTTTCTTGCAAATTAAAAGAGCACTTGACTTGCCTCCTTCAAAAGGCAGAGGGGATAATATCATCCTTAACATACAAAGTATGTCATTAACTAGTTGAGGGAATATGTACTTTAAAAAAAAAAAAAAAATTAAAGAAATAAATTTTTGTGGAATTCTCTCTATACTTTCTTTGTACCGTTCTGCACATGTGACATCATAAAGTGTAGTAGTCTTCTCATTCAGCAATGGCAGCAACAAAACTTCCAAAAACTTAACTTTAGAAAGGATTGTCCGATTTTCATCAAACTGTTACTAATATGTTCTAACAAATTTACTGTATTCACTAAATCCACATGTATATATCAAGGTGAACTTGTCCTTTAAAGAACAGAACTAGTAAAGAAAATATGGGTATATCCTGACCAGAAACAGAAAAAAGAAGGAAATGTGACTGCTTTGACTATGTAACAGAATCCAATCTTAGGTCACGTGATTACTGGGCCACTTACTGTACAGTATAATAGAGCATTTACTCCTAGATTTTGTGTTCAAAAGACTGAAAATACATTTTCTGTAATGTTGGGGGAAAAAAAGAGAGTGACTTTGTAAGTCTTTGTCTTGAACACCATGTGAAATGCTATTCCCATGTCGACCTCAGAGCAGAGTTGGGTAGGAAATTGTGAAATTAAGAACATTCATGCCGAAAACACCAAGGGATATACAGCGTCTGCAGATGAAACCACAGTTGTGGAAATAAGATGTCTACTTTGATTATATTCACTGATTTCATTTTGATGATCTATGCACTCCTGACATTCAAACTGTCACTAAAGACTCTTATCTTCATGATTGTGACCAATGTCTACTTAAACATTTCATGTTTCCTTTTTTGACATTACTTATTGTGAACATCTACATTTTCCTCCTTGCTTACTGTATATAGTTTCTCATCTGGAAATGCCATATCTCAGCTTATGTACAATTTACATCTACTGTAACTCCACTCTACAACATTCCTATTCAAAAGGCAGGAAGAAGCCAACTCATCTCCTTGTGTACAAAATGAATTCAGTCATTCACTTTCATACAAGCAGAGTGGGTGGAACTCATGGAAGAGCTTTTTGCAATTTCAAATGTTTCAAGAGTAGAATGTAAAATATCGACATTCTTACAGAGAGAAAATACATACCGTGGTAATCCAAAAGGCCATGAGAGCCATTTCCTGTATTTGTTTTCACGCCAAATGCTTTTTCCTCTGCTTCACTAAGATCAAGTTCAAAATGTAGGGTTTGTTGCCAAGGCAAATTCAGGTTGACATTTGCCTTTTCAGCATGACTGGTATAGGAAAATGCTTGCTCAGGGTGTCATGGGGAACATTCTAGCGTGTTTCCTGGCGGGGTAGGAATACACTTCACAGTCTCATCTAGTGCTCTTGCCACTTTCACAGTAGTAATAGAATGCATTACACATTTTGTGGTATTTTTATTTTTGTGAATTTTACTGAGATGACAGTAATTTCTTGGGAATGAAAATATCTAGTTAAAGTCAGGGTGCTACATACATTTGTAACTTTTTCTTCTACCACTTGCCCGGTCGGACAAGCAGATTATCAAATTGTTGCAGAACACTTTACGGTCGGAAAAGCAGATTATCAAATTGTTGCAGAACACTTCCCCGAACATAAAGTCCAAATATTAGAAAATGATGTAGAAAATCACATGTACATGCACATTGTAAGTCAAGGGGTTAATAAAACACAATCATTTGCATAAACAGCACACATTGATTCGCATGTCTAAACACATTGGAGTAACAACTTGGTTTGATCCTGTGCTGGCGTTACACAGCATTGGGGCTTTTTCAAGTAAGTGTTGGAAAGTTGCTGTAATGAAATTGCAGTGTAAAATGTGCTGCATTACTTAACATCTGTCATTATTTTGGGGCCTCTGTATGGTTGACATTGTGGGTTTGTAGGGGTGAATAAGTGAAATAAAGGTGGCTTCAAAACTCTTTGCTTGCCCAAGTTGGGCAAGCATTTTTCTCATTGTTCCAAAACACTTGCCCAACTTTGATTTTCACTTGCCCCAGGCAATTGGGCAAATGCTGTGTATACACGTAGAACCCTGAAAGTTTGAGAGCACAGAAAATTCAAGCAATGTTCATTGGACAAACGCTACCACCAAAAGTCATGAATAATGGAATGCTGATATTATCAAAGCATACAAGGGTTTGCTGGAGATGATCCTAATACATGTACTGTAAAAGTGGTTTCTTTCGCGATGGTTTTATTTTCGCGCTTTGAGGTTGAACCACGAATTTAACATCACGCGAAAATGTTTTTAAAAGTCGCGTGAAATTAACCACGCAAGGAAATGTTTTGAACTCGGCGCTTGTTACAACGCTATTACGCACATGCACACACGAAGATTCCGCGCATTGTGTGTATTGATGGTCAACACACACACAGCGATACCGCGCAATGTCATGTTATAAAGTACTCCAGAGACAGGATTTCAGGTAAGCCTGCATTTAATTTTAATTTCTATTTAATAAATAAAAGAATAATTGGATTATAGTTTGGGTTTTCATGTGCAAAATAGAACAGTTTTTGCCGACTGTGAAATCACAGATTTTGCCGACCGCGAATTTAAACACACGTGAAAAAGTAGGCACTGATGGAAATCGCGAAAGTATACACGCGAAAGAAACCACTTTTATAGTACAAGCATGAAATACATGTATAGCAATGATAAAATCACATGTCTGATTTCTCCCCTCCCTACAGTACACACAAATGCATAATATTGCAGGGTAATATAGATAGTCTATTCAAGGACGCATAATTTTTTTACCCATAGGTTGAATTCACAAAATACAGAAAACTTCCACAAATTGCCAAATATTGGGGAATTTCACCAAACATACAAATATGTAGATGTGGATTCAGTCAGTGCAAAAAATTCAGTGAAACACATTGATCATGATGCCATTTGAGGAAATATCCAGACAAGCAGTTCAAGAGCTGTATTTTTCTTTTTTACAGGTTTGGTTAAGTTGTGTGTGCAAATGTGGCTGGTTGGGAAGACTACAACAATGCAACTACACTTTGTACTTGGTGTCGCAAATGGGACAACAACATTTATAAAGAAAATATTGGGAGAATTCCACTTATTCTCACTTCATAGCACAATGAAACAGCACAAGACTTACAAAGTTGTACCTCCTATAGAGTTAGTTCATGAAAATAGTACACATTCCCTTGACTTATTGACATACATGTTGTACCGATGTAGTGTACTTACTTAGTACATTGTATGCATTATATGCACATACTGCCTGTGCACAAAGTTGCATGTACAAAATGTACTTATTTTACCCTAATTATTATGCATAATTTTGCATGAAAGTCTAAAACTATAGCACATGATTTGGGGAATAATATGAAATCTGATATATACTTTGCTCAGGAAGTAGAAAGAATGCAAAACAGACACAAAATTAAGTAAATTTTTGTAACAAAAAAATATGCAAGTAACATGGCAACAAATGTAATTGTAATTATATCCCACTGTTACCTCTTAGTTAAGGCCTACATTATAGAGTGTAAAACAAAAATACCATCCCTTGGTCAGTCAGATACACTATTCAGTATGACTAATTCATTGAGCATACTGTTGACTATGACATTGTATGCAATACATTTAGTGTATTAGGCTTCCTTGTTAAGGAAAACCACAGAAAACTGACATGAAGTACATGTTCCTGTATGAAAGGGGACTAGCCAACTGCTGCATGTATTCCCCAACTGTTCACTTGCAAAAAGGCGACATGTAAAAAATGAAGCTGTTTCATACGGGATTTACATGGGCCTCACACGCATTTTAGACAACAACTATTAAGACAAATGGAAAGGAAATGCCAAGTATGACCAATTTAATTCTTCATCCAAAACCCACAGGAATTCTGAAGAGCATGCTCTTTTTTTTTTTTTTTTTTTTTTTTTTTTTTGGGGGGGGGGTTGTTTTGTTTTGTTTTTTATATGAGGGGGGAGGCAATTCCACAGGGATCCCCTCTACTGTATGATTTTGTGAGTGAAGAGATAAAACTTCACTAGTTACTGGAACACAAATGAATGAGTGTTAATATTACTTTTAAGCAATTGTAAGTGATCACAGAGCTGTGCACAACAGGCTCTGTTTTCTGTAGATGCAACTTTACATGTACCGACGGTACCTAAAAAAAACCCAATAATAATAACTAGAAATGTTGCTATGGCGACTGATGCCTCCGCCATAATGCATGATTCTCCCAATAGGTGTATGGTACAATGTCTTCACAATGTGTGATGACTGACAAAATATTGAAATGTCATGTTTGTCAGAAATATCTTGAATGTTCACATTCCTTGAACTACATTGTAGGTTTGCTATAATTGTCTAAGAGTGCAGGTACACGCATTTGGGGAAGTGAGGATTTTTACTTGACTTCTGACCTACCCTTTTGTAAGTTTATACGTTGAGTAATTTTCAAGGTATGAAGAAAGAGTGTAATTACAGTATAAAATAGATTTTTTTTTTTTTGCATTTAAACCTGGCCTTTGACCCATGACCTTTGACCTTTGAGAGACTCTACATTAGGTAATACATGTATATATCAAGTTTTAAAAATGATAATGCAAGCATTGCATATACTAGTTAATGAGGGAAATAGTAAAATTTTGAGGAGCTGACCTTGACCTTTGACCCCTGACTAATGACCCATGACCCCTACATTCCTAGATAATCCCTGCCAGTCAGTACATGCGTATGTACCAAGTTCCATGAAGATATACATTGAACCATTTGCAAGAAAGTGAAATTGTAACATTCTCACCTAACCTTTGACCTTTTGAACTTTGACCTTATGACATGAAACTCTCTCTGGAGAATCTTTACGCAGTAGTACATGCCTACACTAAGTTTTAAAAAAAATACCTTCGGACATTGCATGGATATGGGGAAATAGCATGGATATGGGGAAATAGCAATATTTATAGCATTTGACCTTGACCTTTGACCTCTTGCCAATGTCACTAAAATCAATACAACTAATTGCCCTATCACACATCATCCTTGGACCAAATTTGGTGAAAGCTGCTTCATCCAGTTTTGAGTAATCACATAAACAGTTAAATTTTAGGATTTGACCTTGATCTTTGACCTTTGACCTCTGTCCAATTTCACTCAAAAACTAATCAAATAATTGTCCCATCATACATCATCCTCAGACAAAGTTTGGTGAAATTTGCTTGATCCAGTCTTGAGTTATCGCGTAAACAGATACAATTTCATGATTTGACCTTTGACCTTCGGCCGATTTCAGCCAAAATCTAATCAACTAATTGCCCCATCATACTTTATACTTGGACCAAGTTTGGTAAAATTCCAGTCAATATTACTCAAGTTATCGCGTAAACGAATGCGGACGGACGTACGGACACGTACGTACGGACGGACGGACAACCCGAAAACATAATGCCTCCGGCACCACTTCGTGGCGGAGGCATAAAAATGCAGATATTAAAATCTACAATGAATTGAGTGTGAAAAATGGAACAATTCTTAATCTGACATGTTTACAACTATAAATGGTGTTCTATAACTTACATAGCATAGATAAACTGTAAATCCTGTACTTAAATGTAGCTCCACTTGTACACGTTCCATATCCACAATTTTCCCTATTGCATAGAATTATAATGTACACCTACTGGACTGTAAAAACTCAAACGGGGGCAGCACTTTTTCATTTCCGTAAAAGACATGTCGACAAGGCTGTGCCTATGCACAGTGCGAGCTCTATTTGGTTGTACACGAAAAACAGAGTGATAATTGCAACTGATTGACAAATTGCCCTACATCGACGTAAATAAGCACTGAATTGATCAGTGTTTTAGTAGTAGCCATGATAAAAAATCATGGGCGTACATACTCGAGCAGGATTCGAACCCACGACCTCCTGATCACCGGACAGGCGTCATCTCCACTAGACCACCGAGCTTTCGCCCAACAGCAAGTGTTGGTTCTAATCCTTATAGCATGCAGCGGGTACTGCTTTGTTATTCAAATTTTTTATGAAGTTCTCCCGTCGAGATGTTTTCATTGCAACTGATTGACAAATTGCCCTACATCGACGTAAATAAGCACTGAATTGATCAGTGTTTTAGTAGTAGCCATGATAAAAAATCATGGGCGTACATACTCGAGCAGGATTCGAACCCACGACCTCCTGATCACCGGACAGGCGTCATCTCCACTAGACCACCGAGCTTTCGCCCAACAGCAAGTGTTGGTTCTAATCCTTATACTTATAGCATGCAAAAAAAAATTTGAATAGAGTGATAATTACTATCTCTGTTTTTAACTAACGGTACCAGTTTTGTAGATTTTCTCAATAACTGTTACATGTTGGTAAAAGAAATGTAGACCTACAAAATGTAGTTGTAAGCTCTGAAAATGAATTTTTATTGATAAGTGGCAAAGGTTTAGTCATGATGAAAAGGCAAAAATTAAATGGAAATATACAGCATGCTGTGCCCATGCCCGATGCATGGTAACTCTGCATCAATTACCAGAACTGCACAAATGAACACCTGAAAGTGTGAACCTCCTTGATCTCTGCATGTTTAACATGTGTAATACACATGACATGGGTGTGGAAACATCCATCAAGATCACCTCATTCATTTGCATGAACATACGGCCAGTTGTACTGGCCCAACCGCTAGCAATGAAATGTTATTTATGCTATAAGGAGAATTCATACAAATGTTACACAGTCAATATACAAATGTAGATACCTACAGTCGTACAGAGACTGGATTCTAACTGAACAAACCACTTACTACAGTTTACACTTCTACAAATAGTACAATTGAATTTAGCAACTCAAATTTAGATCTATAAACAAAAAAAGCTAAATCACTGAACACTTTGACAGTGTAACGTAAGCAGATCTACATTGTACTTAAACAGGAATTTAAATCCAACCAAAATTGATCACTTTTTAGATTTGTGTAATTTTGGGGGAGTTTCCATTCATTTGCTACTTTTGACTCTGAAGACACAAATGCCTATTGCAACACAAACGTGCTCCTTGCATACTGCGCCGCACCGCGCCTGAAAGTGTACAAATGTGAAGTGCTCAGCAGCTCTGTCCTCAGCAGCCTCAGTTCACATCCAGAAAAAATTGTATCTACCCGGCCGCGCTGCGACTCCCAAACATACCAAGAATGTTCCTTACAGACACACGAAAGACATGTACTCTACGAGTGACGACAAATTCAGAAAATTACACGTTTGAGTGTTAGTGTATCGCCGTCATATTTTCTCTTACAGACAGGAAAACGGTCTACAGGGTGTACCGGTACATCGACGCCCTATGAAGTCGGATTCATTGCGACAGTACGGACATGGTGTCTTCACAATTTTACTTGCACGCAGAACTAGCGGCTGCGATTAACGAGGCTCGAGCCGAGACCCGAGCCAGTGTCCGATCGAGTCTACTTACCTTTGTTCCCAAATCCTTCTTTTGGCTCAGTTTTTTCTTCTCGTGCTTGCTCTTCTTCTTGCTTGTTCTGCTTGTCCACATTGACTCAGAACTAGATTCAGGTTTAACCGATACAGAGTTCGACATGTCGTATTTGTAGCTGGGATTTGTTGGTGCTTTCACAGAAGGCACAGCCCCGACTTTGAGGCGGAAGCGAGATTGAAATCCGAATTGATGCTGCATGCTTACGGACGTGTCCACGCTGTTCTCCGTGAAGTGAGCGGAACATATGCGAGACCACTTGGTTATTTTGAAGTCCGATCTCGTTGTCTGAACGAATCTTATCCACGCTCGTCGCGAACCATGGTCTGAAGGAAATCGAAGGAAAGTCACATTGCGATGTGAACAAGTATTCCTGGTACAACCTCCAACAACACAGGTTTGCGGCATGATTCCAAAAACGGGGAAAATCTATTGAGAAAGCGTCACCCACAGACTCCCATGCTGAGCCCAACATGGAGACCACGCGTAAATGTCGCACACACACACACTACAACCAGTGAACACAACCAGCATTCACGTCACTCGCTTGCCCCGATTGCAGCCCGCTCGTACTTCACGTACAAAGGCTACACAACGGCAGCATACAATGCCTACCCAGTAAAACGCAGCACAGAACGCCGCAGAACTGACAGCAATCCCCACCTATGACGTACGTACATACGCCCCAGCCGGACGACTGAGCACTCCGATTCGATATTCAGTATCGCTTTGTGTGTGTCGCATTGGCGGTCCGTGGAAGTCGCCTGCCCATGGCGCAGTCATATTTCCACACGTACACTCTACCATCACATCAATCGGTGAGGGTGTGGGAAATACGGGACTCTGCGGTCGATCACATTATGCTCAGTCACATTCATGACGTCACATCATGGATAGTAGCAGATGAAGACGAAAGGGCAAAATTTCAGTGAAATGAAAACAAAGTTATTGAAAGCATCACATAAAATGAGTGGCAAGTTACAACCTAAAAAGCTGTTTGCTATCAGTTTTCAGCACTTCTAATCTATCTTGAGAGTTGTTTCTGACCAAGAAGATGTTCATTGTATAGATTTATTTATGTATTTATTTATTTATTTATTTATTCAAGATTTCAAGCGTGTTCACAAAATAGGAATGCATACAAATGTATGCAAGTACATCTCATATAGCCAAGACAGAATACATACAATAAGTATACATTGATAAGAAGCAGTTACAGGATAGTATACAACTCCACTAAGAGAGCTACATTACTCAAGGTAACGAACACGCAAAGGAACTGCAACATAAGCTTAAAGCTTGAAAATTGTTGCAACCCCCGTGCACACAATCTATATATTCTTGCAAATAGTTTAAATGATACTTGATAGGAGTTGGGGGGGGGGGGTATTTACAAAGAGAGCATGGGAACATGAGGGGGAAAGAAGAAATGCATGTGTGGTGCCTATTTGTCCTGTCGGACATTGACAAGAGAGAGCAAGAAAAAGTTTAAAGTGTCAAGTCATTATAAGGAAATTATACTGATTAAATTGAGTAAATTTCTCATAAATCCCATTCAAATGTTGATTTCAGGGGAAATATATGATCACAGCAAGTTCAATAGTTAATAGTATCCAGGAGTTCAGCGTGAAGCTGATAATAGAATATGTTTGATCGACCTTTTGAAAGTAACTATTTTTTGTAAATTACGAACATGCTGAGGTAGCGCATTCCAGACATCAGGACCGCTATGTCTGACTGATTTATAGGCTAGTGCAGTACCGGGGTTCACTAAATGTATATCTGATGCTTGTCTCGTGGGATACGAGTGAACTGCACTGTTAAGTTGAAACATTGTCGAAAAAGAGACAGGTAATAGGTCTTGCTTAGAACGAAACATGAAGAGGGCAGTCTGTAGGAAATGTATATCATCTACTTTTAAACATTTTAATTTCAAGAACAATGGGTCTGCATGTTCTAGGAAACCAGACCCTGTACATATGCGAACAGCTTTCTTTTGCAACAAAAGGATATTATCTGTCAAACTCTTTGACGTTGCCCACAGAATATTACAATACGAAATATAAGGTAAGATAAGAGTGTTATATAACATCAAAAGATCTAAGACACTTATACACCTGAAGTGGAAATTACACTTTATGTTCAAAAATGCCTTATAAGATTATAGAATATAATATAAAATAACTGAAAGGTTCATTAAGTATAGACATTAAAAAAAAAACAATTACGGCAGCAGTTTGACATGCTTCAAAAGCTGCAGTGATCATGATCCAATTTTCAGATATTAATTTTAAGATGAAAAGATTATCATCATCACAGTTTTGGGGGACAATTTCAGTGGGCTCACTCCTATGAACCCTCTCAGTGACCATCATCTCAAGATGCTATACTGACAATGTACTTAAAAGTCACAAACCAGGGTTAGTGTTAGGAATGATTTGAATGAAAGCTGATCACCAATGTCATAGAATTTCTATAAATTCTTTAACTGAGTGTTCTGGTGATCAGTTGTCACACATAACTTGCATGTATGTGCAAATGAATAGGGAGTATACTGCATAAGCAGTGCTGGAAATATTGTCAAGTAAAAGCCCTATGCTGTGTTCAAGCTACTTAAAAAAAAAACAAACAAATGTCATTACTATTAGGACATTTTTATGAGAAACGTGTAAGCTATTTTCATATGTACAAGTGCTTTTGGTCAGTCACATCTAAAGACAAAATGATGTTGCCATTGTTGTACAATTCTCCTACCGACCTGCAGGCACATCTTCACCAAGATTCCTTTATTTCAATGAAATGAATCATGATTCGTAATGATTATAGGGGAGTAACTACTAGCACTCATTCTGAGGGTAATTGGGTTGCAATAGCTAATAATGAGCATAGAACATCATTTTTACGGAACTATCATTGACCAACCAATGAGGCAATTTTGTGAAAATAATAAATATGTAGAATTACATATTAAAAAGATCGTATAGTTTTGGTTGAAACCTAATTTCAGGTTTCTAACATTTTTTGGTGAGATAATGAGAAACCTCTTATGAAATATGAAAGAGCATGTAATTCTATGAGGAATTCAACATTTATTTGATGAAAATTGGTTTTGAAATGGCTGAGATATCCAAAAAAGAGTGATTCTAATAAAGTGTGGGACCCACACTTTATTACGATCGCTTTGTTTTACTTTGTTTTTGGATGTTTCAGTCATTCCAAACCTGATTTTCATCAAATAAACTTTGAATTCCTCTTACAATGGTATGCCCTGTACTATATCATAAGTATCTTCTTGGTATCTCGCAAAAAGTTTAAAGCCCAATTCTCATCTCCACCAATACTGTACTATCCCTTAAACTGTACGCTGAAAATTCCATGACTTTAATTCTTAGCAACAGCTAGTTATCAGCTTTGAACATCATTTTAACTGAACTATCATTGACCAACCAATACAGTGGTACGGCAATTTTGTGAAAATAATATGCAGAACTACACATTAACTGTATACTGAAAATTCTCTGACTTGAACTCTTATGATAAATGTCTCACTTGGATGAAACTTTTGTTGATGTATTTGCTTCAGTTCACTCTAAGGTGTATGGATTTTCCCTTTCTAAGTGGCTGTATTTGCTGTTTTTACATTAAGTAGAAAGCCATGGAAGAGCTATGAGGAAAAAGCACCCCACAAACAATCAACAATAATTTCATATAATTTATGTATGTTATAGATGTGCCTGTACTTGACTGTTCCATGACAAGAAGTGAAATTTTGACATCTTATAACTTATTTTCAGATCAGATTTTTGCATGGCTTCAATAAACTTGCTTTTTTTCTGTTCATCTTTTGCCTGCTTTTTCTTGAATTAAAGTTAAGCTATTGTATAACTTACATTATGTTCACAAGCAAATGTGTTAAACTCTTTGACATGCAAATCACTGTCAAATGACATTTTTCCCTTACACTTGTTGGATTTTCAACGATCAATATCTTTTGCCTGCCTTATCATTATTTTTCTTTTCTCCTCTCAAAATGTACTAGGTGAAATCTGTCGGATATGTTGTACTAGTAAATGTGCCAATGAAAGCTGGTATGATTTCCTACTTCTCTGATATAATTTGCAATATTTCTAATATACGTGTATTTCCTCACTACTCCCTTTCTCATCCTCCATCGCTCAGAGCATAATCTTAGAAAGGACAGGAAAAATGAAATGCCCCATATCATCTTCTTGGGATTAAATTTCATATACTTTTTTCCCCTCATGTCATCCTGCTTCTGAACAATCCTCGCATGAAATTGCAATAATTGCAGAAATATTTCATTCCCATGGAATGAAAAGGAACACAGGGTATTTTACTTAACTTCATTTTAGTGAAATATTTGGTGACAGACCATGGAAGACTCGCAAGGCCAAGGGACATCACTGCCTCATTTAATCTGTACATGTGATGTTTCAGCAGCTAATTTGAATAATCTAAAGTTCTTGAACTTTCTTATTATCTGCTAGCTGATTTTTACCCGTTGAGGACAGACTGATTTCGCTACAACACGCATTTCCCATAGATATCTGCCCGAGTATACTCGGGACTTGTCCTCAACAGGTGAAAGAAATGTTCACTGTCCAATTAATCAGTGTATTTTTGTTGTTGAAGTCGACATGAGGTATGGCAATTTACAATAACATTGACAAGAACCGTAAACCGGGGTGGCTTTGGACAAATTTGAACTATTTCTATTGATATCTTCATTAAGAACAAAGGAATTCTGGGGTTAATGTGGGGGTTAACAAGTACTAATAAAGAGGATATCATGCCATATAGAGACTTCTTCAGTTTATTCTATTTCATGTTAATTTTTTTTGGTTAAAGTTTGTCCAAAGTGCCCCCGGGGTTCGGGGCAACTTTGGACAACCATATAAACCTTGTCAATATACCCTACAGGATTGTTGTTTGTCCAAGGATTAACTCTCTAAGGGGGGAGTTTAGACTACTAACAAGTTTTTTTAAAAGTTTTAACAACTCTAACATGTATAAATGTTTCATAACAAGTTTTGGAAAAAGTTTTAACAACTCGAACATGTTGAAATGTTTCATAACAACCAGCAAGTATACAAAATACATGAATGATTTATACATTGTGTATGGTAGTTTTTACAAGCAAAATTCTGCAGTAATTAACATGTGAAGAATTTAACTTTAAAGAGGCATTCACAGATATTTGGTTGCACAATTTTTTCAAGATACTAGTAATAGAATTACTGGTACCCCTACATTTGAAAATCTGAATTTTCAAAAGACCTAAATGTTCATAATAGTTCAGAACAAAAATGAAAAAGGATGCTACTTAAACAAGGCACTGCATGAATTTTCTTGCAATTAGGATAGTCAGCAAGTTTGATCACATGGATAAGTGAGGTATTGTACATGTACTATCATTGAGTTGTCCAATTCTACAGATGTTAATTTACTATTCAAATGGGTCATAAATCACTTTCAAGTCATTTTAAAGAATAATTTGGGGTTTTACCCCAAGAAATGCATGTACAGTATACACATGAGGTTGGCCAGATTAAAGTACCGGGGTATGTAGTTCTACAAGATGATTTTGTAATTTCCTTTGGATGTTGTTCATTGTAACTTTAGGTCAATTTGAAATGTTTGCAAAATAACACATTTTTGTTTTAAAAACAAATGCATTTTGAAAGAAAGAACAAGATCGTGTCTACTGGAAACACAAGGCTTTTCTTGGCCCTATAGTTATCACAAAAGTGAAACCAATGTCTATTGGAAATACAAGGTTTTCTTGGCCCTAGGAATCACAGAAGTAAAACCAACTACAGGAAATATTTGCTTAAATTCTTAGACCTAGGTTCACAAAATGAAAACCAATGTCTACTGGAAATCTTGTGTGCCTGTGTGCCGATTGTTCAGTCTGTAATACACAAAGTCCCTCTTTTAACGTTAAATTCTGCACATGCTTTCCTGATCGACATTCCATTTTTGCAAGCTTTCACAGCATCTTTCATGCTTTCTTCTGAAGAGTTTCTATAGTCTCTTGACCCAGATCGTCTTTTATATGATCTCCCCATCCTAACTTATTATCTCATCTGTAAGAGAAAGAAAATACATTGCGCAGCCGTCGAACATTTGGTACTTCTTTGGTGTCCAAAGTCACCCCGTAAGTGACCCTAAATCCAGGGGTGAAATTGGACATGACCTTTTTTAAAATTTGTAAGGATGGTCAGGTATCCTGAGTATAACAGGTGGGTTCATGGCCACTTCATGTTCACTATCCAACAAATAGGCTTGAGCTTCCATACTTCTGTATTCCTAGAGTACCAAAAGTTCGATGGCCACAAAATTCAAGCATTCCATGGACCCTGCAAAGAAAAGCCCCCAAAACATATAAGGTAATGCAATATACAAGAGAAGTGCGGTCATTCAAATATTCACATATCCCCCTTTCATAACCTACAAAAATATTTTCAGAAAAACCAAGAGCAAAAGAAATGTAAGTGAAACAATCTTTTTTTTCTGAACTGTCCAAAGTCACCCGCCTGTCCAATGTCCCCCCAGTTTACGGAACTCATATTTACGAGAGTAGTCAAGACAAGACAATTATAAATTAAGTAATTGTTATGAAAGTGTCCACCAGAAGATATGGAAAATGTAATGATGAAGAATGATGAAAAGTGCAATTGCGCAATTGTGAAAGTGTATACAGAAATCATGATCAAGGACTGGCACCCATGAAAGTAATTGGAGAGACTAATGAAAGAAATGTAAAGAAATGTAATTACATTGTACATGGATATTTGAGAAAGCCTTTGTTCAGAATTTCAGAAAGTCTGTGAACAAAAACTGGGATCATGATGGTGGTTACAAGAAAAGTTTTATTACAAATGATGACAAAAAGACAAAAGAATATAACAATTTCATCAGTTTATTGAAACAAATGGCAGACAGCTTTTCTACAAAGCGACAAATGCGGATTACTTACAACCTGTACTATGGTTCAATTACTGATTCTTGTCAATTAAGAAGATTCACACAGACACTTTGAAAATTGGTATAGAATACACACATATTTATTCAGTCTCCTTCAAGGTCTAGTTCACTGAAGAATATTCCCTCTCTGCAGCTCTGTTACTGAGTAATGTCCTATCCATCCTTGACCCTCTTGCCTGTAAATGCAGTGACTGAGACTGCCATTAACTCCTTCACTCCTGTTCGCAACACAATTGTTAACACCATAAACAGCATTTTAAATTTGTGATACTCTGAGAATAGCTTTCAGCCTACAGAGCGCATACACTGCATGTGTACCAGCACTGTGCATTAAAGATCTTAATTCAAAACAAAAATGTAAATGTCTTAACTTAACAGCTGCCAGCACATTATACATGTGCAACAACTTTGGTACATTTTATTTCTTTTGTTTGTTCTTCAATGATGGTGATACCACAGTGAACAGCTTGAAAATGCAATAGGGTAAGCATCTTTAACTTCTTCAAGTCATCACACTATAAAACCGCTGTTTGACTGCCAAGGTGCTGTGGTCTAGATTAATGGATTGCTCACTACACTTTCAATAATAAAAAAAAATGGGCCCCTGGTTCAAGTCCAAGCTGAGCTGGCACAAACACATTTGTGTACTTGAGCAAGATGATCTCTCAACAATGATTCTCTCTACACAGTAAAGTAGACATCAATGAGAAAGTTGAATATACATTCATATCAGCAGCAAAAAAAAATCAAAAAATCACCATTTTGGGTGCATTCAGGCTTTATGGTTGTATAACTGGCATATTACTCTCATTTACACCCTGCACATTCTTGGAGATTCTCCATGCTCTACCATAATGACCAAGGCATAAACACTACAATGTACAAAAAAAAAAAGCTGTTCTGGAGGTTTTGAGGGCAAGCAAGCAAGCAAACAAACAAACAAACATAAAACTCCTTTAAAACTACAGTTTCTTAATTCAATGTTTGCCAATGTAAAGAGGCATCATAAAAGTGTGTCATGAGCAGAAACCTGCTGACTACTGAGATGCAAACACTGCAGTTCTTATAAATATGCAATGATTACCATGTATTTCTTTAAACATAAAAAGATTAAGACACACATACATCCTGAACACCATCACGTCATGCTGCCCTGCACAACAGGGTGCGGATGTTTTTATACATTTGAAACATATCTACTTTTGCTTCGGCTCAGGCACCACTGAGTGCCATTCAAAATATGAGAGTAAAGTTTGGTTCAATTTCTTTTTACAATGCTCTTTTTTTTTTCACAAAAGTTTCATCGGTAGAGCACCCTCATTTGATATACATGTACTGCAATGTTACAAGATGGAGTTCTAATTTGGGTAACATGTCACATACTTTGCTATTAGTATTATGATACATACGTTGTAGTACAGTGTACATGCCACTTGCTCCACATGATAAGGGCAGGGCAACTACATCAAATCACTTACCTTTCCAATTTTGTATGAGTATATAAAGTGAAGGAACACTTTTAAGTTGCTCAAATGCCTTTAGGACAAGTGCAATACACTATCACACATTTTTATGATACTGGTCTGTAGTGTGCTGTTTGATACAGTAAAGCCCGTCGCACACTATACGACTCACGTCTATACGACTGACAGACTTTGGATCTGCAATAAACAAGTGGTTTATTCTGAGGCTATTGTGATTTATTTCAGATCCACAGTTTTTCAGTCGTAAGTAGGGTCATGAGTCGTATAGTGTGCGGTGAAAAAAGCATACAACATGACATAGGGCCTTCTGACTGTGTACATATACTGATGTAGTAACGAGCCAAAAAAAAAAGAAGTATGGTGACTGCTGCACGTTGCTTACAACTCATGAACTGGTAGTATGTTTACACTTGAGTACATGCAGGTTAGCTTGTGCTAGACCCAGTCACAGTGTCTATACAATTCGAAGTGTTCCCCACAATTTTAATATCAATACATGTAGATTCTACATCGTACATGACTTTAGCTAGAGACTGAGTATGGACTCACATATGGAGATTTCATTTGTAGCTCCATGGTTAGAGTGACACATTTACAAACGACACCGTCATTCTCCGGTCCAGTCGCAGTCAGACTCCGACACGAGTCTGTCTTTCTCAAGACTGACATAAGTTACAAACAGTCAACACTAAACAGTTTACAACTTGACCAACTGGCAACATGTAATCATGACACTACTCACACATGGGGGAACCCTCACACATCATCATTACTAAGCAAGGCAGAAACATTTTTCGGGCATGACGTTATTCATCCCATTATTGATACTGTCTGCAGCACTTCAATTGAGCTTCAACTACATAAATTATAAGGCTTTCTAGCCGGGCTGCTGCAGGGCCAGGGCGTTGTTGTATACAAGTTACAACCACTCACTACGATCTTTATTTTTGTGTAGCAAAGGATAGACTACCGACAGTAATCACGTTGTCAGCTGCAGCCTCCGACTCCGAGTCCAAGATTGTCATTATTGTGACAAGGTACGTCTAGTTCGCGAGGCGATTTCTCGCTCGAAAGATAAACACAGACCGTAATCGGGGAGCACTTCATACGAAATCTCATTAACTTTACTCAACGAATCCAATTTCCAATCATAGAATCATATTCACTTACCAATATAATAGCTGTCGAGTTGGCATACAGTCGTATACTGTACTCATAGTTCGTGTACTACAAACACGTTAGAGAGGTCAGTCACGCTCGACGTTCGTAGTAGGATCGCGATCGTACACACAGTGTATCACGAGTATACAGTACAACTGTAATGTTGTAAACTGCCTGCCAGTTTACGCGCTTGCGGAGTGGTACTGGTAAGTATACAATAGTCTAGCAGCGCACGCACCTGGATTCGAGAATGCTAGACCTCACGGATCACAGACCGGGCGGCCAGCCCGGAGATTCCCCTTGAAGCAAAGGGTTTCGCCGCCCCCGGTGTGTTGCCTACGCAAACACATCGCGATATTAGGTGTTTTCCTCTTTTTTTTTTCTCTGTCTGTTTTTTTTTGTTTTGTTTTTTTCAGCCTCTAGTCTCTTTCAAGCCATTCGGAAAATTTCATTTTGCCTGCAACCATTACTGCATCATGTTATTTTTCATCTACATAGTTTGTATTTAGATAAGGGCATATGACACTAATTTTATCATAACTATATACAGTAACACCATGTATGATACTTTTAGTATTCTACAGTACTTTTTTTTTGCTTCAACCATCATCATCATCATCATTCACGGCATCATCATCACAACCACCATCGTGTGGACATTTTTATCGTAAATGAAACTTTACAATTAATTGATATGCACTTTCTGCAATCATTGGTATACCATCCATTGCAGCACTATTTCTTCTTCTTCTTCTTCTTCTTCTTCTTCTTCTTCTTCTTCTTCTTCTTCTTCTTCTTCTTCTTCTTCTGGTTAAGTCTGCCTCCCGCTTCAATAAGCTGAAGATTCTTGTAGACTGTGTCATTTACATTATAATACAGTTTATTTACAGATTTACAAGCACATAACAAATATGAAGAACTTTAAGACTAGCCACTGTGATCAACCGTGGTCGGTTACAGAATGTAGGCCCATATAGTAGTTATGCAAAGCCAACAAATTAGCATTGGTTACTAGTATTATGAATTGCAGAGTTACCATAACATCCCCTCGTGAGGAATATAGTTTTAGGCAATGGTTCCTTGTTTATACCCATATTCATTCTTTGTTTGCACACAGGAATTCCATGAGGCAGGCACTCCTAGATAATGTTGCGGGCTTGGAAAAAAAAAACGCAGGTAAAGCACTTAAAGTGCCAACTGAGAAACAAAAAGTTGTTTGGGAAATGTGCATTGTATAAATTACACACACACACACACACACACACACACACACACACACATATATATATATATATATATATATATATATATATATATATATATAATCATATATATATACAGTATATTGTGAGATATGAGAAAGGGAGGAGAAATCGGTGCGTAGCTTTGACGTCATCATTCCTCTCACCGTTCCCCCTTTTCAGAAAAGTGCATTGCAGCAAGAGCTGAATTTATTGGTCTCTGCCGGGAATCAAATCTGGGTCTTTGGCATGGAACGCCAACGCCTTAAGTCGATTTAGATATATAGGCCTATATACTTTTATGCTTTGTATATCTATATATGTATATACATATAAACCTAATTGCATTTCATTGGGGGCTTTTACACTTTGTATAATTGAATATAGTTATACAGTGGCGGATCCAGGGGGGAGTGCACCAGGTGCGCACCCCTTTTATTTTTTGATAAAACAAAAGAAATAAAAAGAAAAAATTGGGGAGGGATGCGTGCGCCCCCCTTTAATTTTGTAAAGGCACCCCCTCTTTACAGAATTCCTGGATCCGCCCCTGTTATAGCTTATTGTTTACAGTGGGCAGGGGCGGATCCAGGAATTCTGTAAAGGGGGGGGGGGGGCGCAACTAAAATTTCTGGTGCCACTTCCGGGTTTCATTTCATTCTTTTTGTTTCTTTTGTTTTTAACGAAAAATAAAGGGGGGGGCGTGCGCCGGTTGCGCCACCCCCCCCCCCCCCCCGATCCACCACTGGTGGGGTGGACTTTTTTTGGCACTGAAAATACTTTAATAACCCCCAAAACACCATTATTTTATATAAAAACAAATGATTGCTTGGCGTCAATAGTCTCCTTACAATTCAAATGGGTCATTTGGATGCTGGTAATGGCATACATTGTTTAAATCATGAGATTCGTGTTACAGAACAATTATGCATGCCCTGCACTAACGGTGTAACTTCACTACTAAGTTTTCTTCTTTTTTTTTTTTTTTTGTTTGATGGGATCATAGTTACTGCATGATAAATCGATAGAATTGGCAAATCAAATTGACATGCCGACATTTATAGTGGTTAATTGAAAGTAGCATGCGATATCCATGCACAAGGGTTATGAAATTGAAAAACTCGCAAACTGTGCTTGAACTGACGCGTGAGTGTATAAAATTATATCGTCATTTATCTGCAAGCCTTGACCTGAGAATAATTAGTGCTAAACAACACGCAACACACCACGCGACTGTCGGCGGCTCGACAACAAACTCCCCGCCACTTCAGTGGTTTTGGGTCTGGGTCCGCGATCCATCCTCCAAATTTGAAAACAGCGGCACTATAGCGCGGGACTGCAGTGCCCAAAGCCGTTTTGGCGAAAGTTTATTATCTTGAGTATAATAATCATACTCTTTACCGAACCGCCCGCCTACTCTGCAAAAAAGGTTATACCAAATCTCTTGATTTACATTCACAATGCATGCTGATTCATCGAATCAGGGAGGTGGTATAGTATATACCTAGTATACTCTCAGCAACTTATACCCTCTCTGATCGAACGACAATCATACACACTCTACTAAGGAAACGAAAAAAAAAAAGAAGAAGTCCTAAAACAAACCCCCTCCAAAAAAGTCAAAACAATACTATCAGTGTATATAGACTTTTTTTATTTATGTTTTATTGAAAAATTATACAGAATCACATTATTTACAACAATCAACTTGATTAGAAAAACGCAATCACTGAACAACGTAGAGGAATTGTAAAGAAGAACTAAAAAAGGCAGAACATTAAGTTACCATATACAAATCAGATCTTGTTCAAGAGCGATATTCCGAGATGGGGATGGAGAATATAACAAACAAACAAGTAAACAAACTAATGAGTGACCAATTAGCAGTTTCATCCTCCCTTCCAACTGAAAAAAGTGTGTGCTTATAATGAATGGTTTTGTGTGCATGCCCGGTTAGAAGATGCATGGGCACAACATTCGTTTCACATCAGAGATGGTGATCGTTTATGATTTTTTTTTTTATAAACGTTATTATGTACTTTATATATGCTTACACCAGTACCATACTTATTAGCGTTACTGCCCCCCCCCAAGGAGCAACAATAACTTTATACGGTAAGACGACAAGAACAAAAAAAAAAAAAAAAAACAACCACCCAACAACGACAAACAAACAAACAAACAGACAGACAACTAACAAAGTAGCCCTATATAGTACAATAACGAAGATAACTGAACCAAAACAGGAGGAACTGCATATATAGGCAGGGAGGTGGGAATCGTTCACACCTCCCTGATATAGGCGAGCAGAAATCATATTCAAAACGTTCGAACTTTTATTTAAAAAAAATATATATATATACATATATATATATATATATATATATATATATATATATACCACATAATATATATAAATATGTATAACACGTCTACATGTATACGGTAAACGCGTTTTTGGTCTTTTGTTTTTTTTTAATTCATGTTGCATGTTGCATGATGGAGTACCACCTCTCTGGTTTAATTGATTTCTGATGCGGACCAATGAGTGTGCACCGGGGAGGAGAGCGGAAAATACATGGCTATACTGCTGGGCCTCTACCATCATCCCATAGATCCGCCATTCGCATGTCATGCGCAAAGTGCATCTATATCTTCAAACGCCGTGTGGGAAATTTGAAAAACGTGAGGTTATACAATTATGATGATATTATTATCATAGCTTAAAATCCAAACTGAAGAAACATGTCTTGAAATGCGACAAGCTAACTTTAGTTGTTTCATCTCTTTCCAACATCTCCCTTCTCCCTCCCCCTCTCTCTCTTTATGTGCTACTATGTGTTCGGTATACCTATATAGTGTGATTATAGTGTAATTATATATAGTACATGTGTGTGTATGGGTGTACAATACTATAATGTTATCATCATTGCACTGTATACTGTGTGATACGTTTTCGCTAATATCACTTGAGTTTAAAAACTAAACCAAAACAAAATAAAAGGGTGTGGGTCATTATCTACCAAAAGTATACATAAATAATTTCCAAGTGTTCCCACTGCGAAGCTGCACGTTTTCTTATTCTTAAGTATACATTCTTAGTTAAGGTGTTGGTAATAATGATGATATATGGTCGTCGGATAACAAAGAATGTAGCAGGAATCGTCATAATTATATAGCAAACTAAACATGCGCGTCAGAATCATGACATTTTCTTTTTTTTTAATACAGTCTGGGCTAAAAAGGGTCCCTGTGCGTTTATCCATGATTGTGTGGGTTGATGAGCATGCCTGGTAGTTGATCGCATTTGAAACAAACACAATAACAAAAGAATAAATTGTAACCAGGCTTTTATTGCCAGACGGATGCATTGTTCCACCAATAGCTATAACCAGGGAGGTGAGACAAATCACCTCCCTGCTATAACATATAATAGGTGATAAGAATTATCCATTGTGGTCAATCCCAACTCTTGAATGGAACTTCAAAATCACGTTATGATATATAATGTTTAGTAAAATGAGTATTTATTGGTCACAAATGAATGACATTTTAACAGGAAAGAATAATATTTAATTCTTTGCGAACCTTGAGGGCCATGTGGTCCTATTGCATGAGGTAAACCCGTTGTACAAAACACGGAGTCAAAATATACCAATATATCTTCACATATCGCCCAACATTGCACATAATGACTCCACTTCTAGGATTCACAAGAGGAACATCATTTTGTTCACTTTCTCTCTTAATTTCATTAAACATTCCTACACAGTGCACGTTTCCCATTATGATATCGGATGATGGTGATAACAATATTCTTTTAATATCTTTTGTCAAATGATGTGTACTCTGGCATCACTCAACTTCCTTTTTATAGTGACGATGAAGCATGGGGGGATTGTGTGAAGTTTTGCTCTTGGTTTCCCTGTAACCATACATTTAAAGGTAATTCATGAGAGATAAGATAAGACAACTAAGGACACATATGCATTAAACATCAGGTCTGAGGTCATAAGGAACAAAGCAATGAGTTATGATCTCGGCATTTTCATTTTGCACCTAAAGAGGAAACAAAGTTATAAAATAATGTTCTCGTCCTTGACTTTATTCTTTAGTGAATAGATATTATATCAGTTAGCCAAGTGTCATTTTTTCGAGTGTATTATAGATAAATCATTCTTAACGGTAAGACGCTTCTCCCTGTCCCCCCCCCCCCGTCACTATACTCTCAGCCGATTCTTCTTTTCCTCACTTCTTACTAATCTTCTCGCTTACAGTATCTTTTCCCCCTTTCCTCAGTTCTCTTGGGGAGAAATGGGGGGGGGGGGGGCAAGCTAAAGCAGGTTGACAATTTTGGATTTTGAAAATAAACTTCTTCTATTAGATTCCAGTCCGGGTTTCAAGTCTGATTAGGTTTTTAGTTAGTATGTGTTTTGTACAGAGATATAGGCCTATTTTTTTTTTGACCGGTATCATTTATTTATATTTTGTTATATTTGTTGTACACTCTGTAATTAGGAATAATTGTGTAGATTTCTGTTACGAACATGATCATGTCAGCTTTTCACTCTGTTGATGTTTTTGTTTGTTTTTTCTAATATCTTATCGTGCATGTTAACATGACTCATATTTAACGATTCACGGCCCCATTGATAAACAGCTTTTGCTGATTGGGCATTTTTATCCGTGGTAAGATAGAATGAATTAAATGAAATGTACAATGTTTTTGTCAGTAGGCACCTATATTCTATACTAGAATATCAAGTCCTTTCTCTCTAGATTAATTCCCTTCATTTTATCATCAAACATGATTATCATGCGAGATCTTGAAATCAACCAGGGAGTCCCTTCCCACCTCCCTGAATCAACTTTCTATGCAAAACGTAATAGGAGAGAAACAGACCAGAAGGGTGTGGGGCACCTCCCCGAAGAGACACGGAAAAAAGAGGGTGGGGGGGGGGGGGGTATTCAATGGGGGGGGGGGGGGGGAGTATAGTGTTCCTCTTATTTTGCAACATCGTGACCATGGTGACTCTTGTATATTGTCACATTTAGCCCAAATAATATATTTGTTATGACACGCTGTTGTGTCATAGCTTTGCTTCCCCCAATATGCGCCCTGTTTGCAGACTTTATGACCCATAACATCTCTAATATTGTGAGTTTTATTCAGTTTGTGGCAATTGATTCAGGCTATTGAACTTCTCTTCATGATCATGGATGAATCTCGCCGAAGAAAAGTTTTTGCTGTGTGAAGTAGGCTAAATAATATTCCCGCTGCACGTTTCGCTATCACATGATTTGTAGCAGACGGCATAAATTACTTGGTCTGCTCTGCTCCTTTATAATGCGTCATGATTGGTCAAACATTGGCTCCTTCTTTAAATTGGCCAATCAGCATGCATATGACTTCGCCTTGATCCTTGTCGCTTTGGCGTGGGTATATTGTTGCGCGTCTTTTCTGCATAGCGAGACAGCCGAACTATACAGCACATCTCAAAGCCGTCCATAGCTTTACGTGCAGTCAGGACCGCAAGGTAAGTCTTTAAAATCGTTCTTTCTTTCTTTGTGCAAGAAAAAATCGCAGAAGCACATGGTATTTTGAGGACACTATTTTCTAACTTTTCGTGGATCTTGATCAAAATTAAAGTTGTTTTTCATGCGTGTTACGTGATTTCTATCGCCGAGTTTCTTCCCATTGGATCGCGTGCTGGACAATGCCGAAATCAGTTCGAGCCTGATTTGTAGGGACCTGTTTTGCATCAACTTGAAAACTCGTTAATATCTCACTTTCCGGTGAATGATCATTGACGAAAATTCATTGACTTATAAGGAACATATGTGCGGTAAGATTTGTAAGGTATCATCAATACCACTTTTGTTGTTTGCTCGTTGGAGCACTTTTAATAGACCCATGTGGTTTGTGTTGCGTCGACTGCCGCGCTTGAAGTGCTGTGCTCAATGCAGTCTGTACGGGTGATGGCAATGTCGTTGATTTCTGCACTAAAAACTCTCTATATAGTAGCCCGTTCATTCGAGTTTTCACATAGAAAACCTATGGACATCACAAATATGAAGTTCAAACTGTGACTTGCAGAGTCTAATTTTCAATTTCCATTCTTACTTTAGTTCGAACGTCAAAAATGAATGGCACTTTCATTCATGAAATCGAAGGTGACGTTTTCGATGTTGTTTTTTGAGGCTTTGTTTGACCCCGCCGCTGCTGCCATCTTGTTCCATAGACATACGTTTGATTCCTTACAAACGCTCTGTATATGCTGCCTATATACTTCTCCGTTTCATATACAAACCCATTGAAACATGTACTAAACTGTTCGCAGTAATATACGGAACATTTCGGTACCACATTTGTCTCATTTTTCCTTTCTGTTTGAGATCACGGGGATGGAAATCCGTGGTGTATCATGTCTTCTCGTGTCAAGAATGTGGACGCGTGATTTCCTCCATTTTTTCGCCCCTAATGCCTGGGGTTGTGCTTCGTTCAGACAGCACGCAATGCGCATAGGCTGCTGTACGTGCCTGCATCATGCGTTCTCTGTATGCACAGTATTATGTACGCTGTATTATGCATATGGCTGTCAGAAGCCTGACGCTATCCACATCCCATGCGAAAACACGCGGCCCATGCCATTACAAGTAACATTCTGTGGCAAAATATCATTGATAACCATAGTTGCATATCAACAAATGACACATCCTACGTACATATGGGCCTTCGGAAATGTTCTTTTTCGTCGTAATTTTGGGGGATTTGCCGGACTTTTTGAAGAGGGTGTCAGTCACCTCATTTGCATAAACGGGGTTCGCCCACTGTTCAGCATGTAGTGCGTGCTCAGGTCTGCACAAAGGAGGGATTCTAGGCCCAGCTTGGCGTCGGAAACCGGGAAAGTTGAGCGGGCAGCGAAGCGTTGTGAGCTGAATGGGGTTCCCTCGATTCGAATCACAATGCGTGGGACCGGGGAAAATTTATCATTGCCAGGACCACCTGTCTGTGTGGCGCGGGAATGGAAGTGGCGTTAGTCTCAACTCGGTTAATGTCACATTCTGATAATGGTTAGGATTTTTTCACTGACATTTCAAACTGCTCCAAAACCATAACAATGCAGTGCAATGGCAACACTCGTAAATGTGCAACACAACATTTTCAAATAAGATTAATAAGTTAACGTTGCGCAAATTGTGCACATGAAATTTATTTTTATCGTCTTATTCCAAGTGATAGAATATTGAATTTGCATGCCTGACTTTAGTTTGAACGTTTTTCCATAAATGTGTTTATTAAACATCTGTGGGAGAAATTGAACCAACATCAAATGTTATTTGCACCAGCACAGTTATAATCAGTACAAATTGTATTTGCTTGTGAGTTGTGTGTGGTTGATAACATACAAAGTTGTACCACATCCTCCATTTGATTTATTTTGTGTTTTGATATTTCATCATGTTCTCTGATATATTCAGTGCCCTTTTTTTTTTCTTAATTGTGTCATGTTTGTCGGTATAAATCATTGTAATTTACTGGATTTCACAGGAAGTGATTATGTGAATCAATTGATTTCCATGTTTGATAAGTCTGCAGAACCCAAATTGATAGATTTGGGTCCAAAGAAACGACACTTGTCTTTTTTACGTGATTTAGAATATATGCAAGGGTAGTTGAGAACAAATTTATGCGTCTCTGTAGGTTTACAGACAATTTTAGTTTTTTGGGGCCAAAAAATTTGAAGCGTTTCACCACTCCCAAGTTTAAATCAGATTTGATGAATATGTACAGTAAAAGCAAACAACAATACGACACAACATCATGCTCATAACAGGAAAGATACAGAAAAAGAATTTTCACATGTTTTCATGGAAAAGTGATAATTTGTTGCAGCCATATGCAAATTAGATGGGTTGATTTCCTTTTGTTACTCATAATGTACTGATTTCTCCAGTACCGGGTATGATTTTTTAAAATCAATTTTGACACATTTGGGGCATTTGTCATGAAATTGAAAACAGTGTAGCTCTGCAAGTGTACCAGTAATTTTTTATGTGTAGTAATTGTTGAGTTTTTTGTAGTCAAGCTACATTGTTGCTGATTTTACATGCATTTAATAACCATACAGGGATTTTTTTTTGTCATAATTATATGTAAATACCAAAATCCCCCCAAGGGGGGGGGGGGGGAACTATTTTTGTCCACTGGCAATATGGAGCTCCTATGAACAGTGAAAGTTTATCAAATTTTCAAAGTTTGTTATGATTTTTCTAGTACTGTGACTAATTAATTCATTAGTCTTCCTTTGTGCAGTGTCAGCAGAAATGCA
Source organism: Diadema antillarum (assembly GCF_040938485.1). Classification (NCBI taxonomy): domain Eukaryota; kingdom Metazoa; phylum Echinodermata; class Echinoidea; order Diadematoida; family Diadematidae; genus Diadema; species Diadema antillarum. The sequence continues at coordinate 2,060,950 of NW_027271035.1, forward strand.
TCACAAGGCAATTTAAAGGGATAGTACAGTTTCGATGGAGGTGGGGCTATAGGTTTCCAACGATTTTTGATGATTTTTTTGAGATAATGAGAAACCTATTATGAAGTATGAAAGAGCATACAATGCTAAGAGGAATTCAAAGTTTATTCAATGAAAATCGATTTTCAAATGGCAGAGATATCCAAAACAAAGAAATCCTAATGAAAGGTGGGACCCGCCTTATTTTTTAGGATCCCTTTGTTTTACTTTGTTTCTGGATATCTCGGCCATTTCAAAACCAATTTTTATTAAATGAACTCTGAATTCCTCCTGGAATTTTATGCTCTTTGAAATGTCATAAAGTGGATTCTATAAGTATCTTGCAAAAAGTTTGTTTTTTCCCCATTGGCACTTCACATCTCTTGTGTGTGCTTCACTGGCAGCAATTTCTTGGCAAATTTTCTTTGAGTTTGGATGGAGGGATGTATGGTCAAATTTTGATGTCTTTTTGTCTTCTGGTTAAATTGGGGTCAAAGGTCTGAAAGGTCAGCAAACTTGCCCTAAATGCTCTGACCATATAGTAGGTTCTGAAAGCTACAAGATCACCAAATTCACACCAAAACTGCATCTTAAACATTTTCATGTTGGGTGTGATTACCATATCTGGATGAATTTGGACAAAGGTCACAAGAATATGAGGTCAAAGAACATTCCCTGAGAAGGCACAAATCAGAGTTCAAAAGGTCAAAGGGCATCCTTAAAAAGCACAATGCAAATGCAAAATATGCACATGCAAAAATGCATCCTTCTTTAACAAAAATAGCCTGAGTCAGACCACAAGTGACTGCCTGTAGACACAAGTCAAATGGAAATGGTGAATCTTACAGATCCAGGGTCAAAGGTCAACTAATTTTTCATAGAGCAAGAAACAACAACCCTTGACCCAGTTTTTTATGATTTAAAAACATCTTTTTTATGCCTCCGCCAACGAAGTGGCCGGAGGCATTATGTTTTCGGGTCGTCCGTACGTCCGTCCCGTTTTGTTTTTGTCGATATCTCAAGAACCGTGAGGTGGTTTTGCATCAAACTTGGTATGAGGGTATATCCTGGGGGGATAATACTTTGTTTCGATTTTAGGGTCACGGGGTCAAAGGTCAAAGGTCACAGGTTATTTTATGAAAAAAAGGTTGAAATTTCATGTTTTTTTCCATATCTCGCAAATGGTTCAAGGTATCTTCATGGAACTTAGTATATATGCATGTACCGATGGGCAGTGATTATCTAGGGAAGTTGGGGGTCATGGGTCAAAGGTCAGGGGTTTCAAAGGTCAAGGTCAACTCCTCAAAATATCACTACTTTCCTTATATTTATGCAATGCCTGAAGGATTTTTTTAAAACTTGATGTATGCATGTATAACCCAATATATATTCTGTGGGAAGTTTCTTGCCAAAAGGTCAAAGGTCAAAAGGTCAAAGGTCAAGTGAAAGTGCTAAATTGCACTTCTTCCTCCATATCTCAAAAGTAACTCAAGGTATTATCATGAAACTTACATATTTATGCATGTTCTACCTAACAGTGATTCTCTTTGGAACTGTGGGGTCAAAGGTCAAAGGCCAGGTTTAGATAATACTATTTTACCATTTGATACTGAAATTATACTTTTTCTCAATACCTTGAAAATTACTCAATGCATAAACTTATAAAAGGGTCAAAAGTCAAGTGAAAATCATCATTCCCCCAAATACCTGCACTCTGACGTTTTAATCATTCATCCAATTGAACCTAGTTCCAGGAAAGTGAACATTCAGCACATTTGAGGCAAACCTGTCATTTTAATATTTTGCCAATTGTGTGAAACTGTCATCACACATTGTCATTGTACTATAGACCTATTAGGAGAACCATGCATTATGGTGGAGGCATACACCAGTCGCCGTAGCGACATTTCTAGTTTTTTAGGTAAGACATGTCCATCTCCCAAACATGCAGTTTGTGGTGATCTAAGTGAAACGAAAAAAAATTGTCACTGAAAAAAAAAAGCAGAAAACAATCCCAGCCCCTCCCCCTTTGTAAATAATGTTTCTCCGCAAGAAATTGTTTCTTGAGGGATGTAAAATATAAAATCTGGAACAAGTCCAGTCATTCAAGTGACGCAAAGCTGCCAACCACAATTTCCTTTTAAGAGAAATAAGATGGTCCTGACATTCAATGTATATCTGCAAGTTTCTTAATATTACGTGTATTTTGTTGTTTCTCCCAGTTAACTACATAGGGCTATCCAGACTTTCCTTCTTTGGCCAACGCAAAGTAGTTTGAGGAATAGATCACCATGGGAAAGAACAAGGACAGTAAGAGGCCGCGTGGTCGCATGTCGGCATACGCCTTCTTCGTGCAGGAGTCGCGCGCCGAGCACGCCAAGAACCACCCAAATGAGCAGGTCGTCTTTGCAGAGTTCTCCAAGGACTGCGCTGCCAGGTGGAAGGTAGGAGTTCTGAAATCAATCAGACATCATTTATAACAATATTTGTAAATATAAATGCAAGAGAAGAAAAAATAAGCCCTGATGAATCCATTTCTATCAATTTTAGTTACAGTGTATTTGAAATTAAATCTGCTCAAAAATAGAAAATAATTGAAATAATTTTACTGATCAATACACTGTATCTCCAAAAAAATTTTTGTGAGTGAGTGCAGTATCATTGAAATTGCATATAAACTAATTTATAGGTCGTTCCCAGGAAACATCATATCTCATTTTCTTGTCATTTTCAATTTCTAAACACCAAGTTTAGCCTGACGCCAAGCTCAAGTCCAACACTCTGCTCACAATTGCGAATTTAGTCCACTTCTCAAAGTAGCTAATTCGAATTCTGGTTTAGTACTTATCCAGTCATTTCTTTCTTCTTTTTTGTAGATGGTATAAATGGGTTTGGACAGAACACTAGGTGATAGTTTTTGTGATACCCTGGCCACTCAGTATATGATTTTTGTGTATATTTTTATGATGAAGCGTCGTTAGTCTTTCTTGCAATCTTATTGAAGTGGTCACTGCCCTTAACACACCTCGAAAGCATCAATATAGTTTGTGTGTGCCGTGGGGGGGGGGGGGGATACAATGACGATGAAAAAAAGCCAACTTCCATTTTCTTTGCACGCTGTCATTGCACCAATGTAGAGCATGGATGATAAGGGCAAGAGGATCTTCCACGAACGCTCAGAGCGGGACAAGATCCGTTACGACCGAGAGATGTCCACGTACAAGCCCCCCAAGGGCGAGAAGAACAAGAGGAGACGCCGCAGGAAGGACCCCGGCGCACCCAAGAGGAATCTGTAAGTGTTTGATCATCCCCCAAAAGTTTGACTGATTAGTGATGAGGGGAGAACGCTGTGCTACCCTGTCTAAGAAAAAGTCCATGCCATATTCATATTGATGTGCATTAAAGGAGTGAAGTCAAATACTAATGAAATCAAGCAGCCAAGCAAATAAGTTTTATGAAAATCAGACTGATAGAAGAGATGAAAATGGAATTCCAAAGTTTTCAAGTGTATTTATGTAACACTGATATTGGTCACAACTACATAATTTGTAATTTCAATCTTGCTGTTTTGCTGCTGCAGGTCAGCCTTCTTCATCTTCAGCGGTGAGAAGCGTGGGGGCATCAAGGCCATCCACCCAGACTGGTCAGTTGGGGACATCGCCAAGGAACTGGCGGTCAAGTGGAGGAACATGACCTCTGCCGACAAGGTCCAGTATGAGCGGGCAGCAGGAAAGGACAAGGAACGGTACCTCAAGGTAAGATGACTGCCACAAAGACTGTGCACACTTTCTTAGGAGTACCAACATGAACACAAGTTTATGGGACTGAAAAGATTATTACACATTGTCTTTGTTGAGAAAATGATGCATCTAAATTCACTGTCATCATTTCATCATTTTGTGATGAGCTTCGTTTTTGCATTACATTTTATGTATTCATACAAATTACACCCCTACACACACAGACACCAATTACCATTTAGTTATCTTTTTTCCAATTTGTACGTGCATACATGCCGAAAGTACTCGTAGAGAAAGTCAGAGCTGAACGACTATGATTTTACTGCATGTCTCGCATACTTGGCCTGAAAATGTACAAGGTTGTTTGTTTGAAAGGCAAAGATACCAGGTACAGCAAGGTTGATGGATTCTTGATTTTATTGATTACAGGATTTTAACGTCAATGAGCCATGATTTCGTATCAAATAGTTAGTGCAACAACATCACCTGGCAACATAAGGTGCAAACCTCCGAGATGACATGTTTAGATGTACTGCTTTTATGCATATAGAAGTAGTGAAATGTTGGGACATGAAACAGCACCAGTAATACCTGTATGAATTATAATCTTATTATCTTAGTATCTTATTGCCTTACATGATGGTTATGATATTGTGTATGACATAGTTATAATGTATGATGTTCTTTTATGAGAATGAGATTTGAAATGGGACCAATCTTTTAATGAGAGGCTAATTCCAATCACAATGAAATGACATTTACCAGTTGGTTGTAGGTTATGGTTGTACTGACTTGGAACTTTCTTTCCATGTGTATCAAGATGGCAAGACAGCTTCAAAAAGTAATTTGATTCATCTGTGCATTGCTTTGTTTGTTTGTTCTGTTACCTAGGAAATGGCTGATTACAAGGCAAAGGCCAAAAACAACAAGCAGCAAGCTCGCCGTGAATCTTCAAGCTCAAGTTCTTCTGACGATTCCAGCTCGGACGACTCGAGCTCCGATGACAGTGATTAAGAAGGAAGCCCCAAGAAAACCCCCTCGCGACGGAACATCAGCATGCGTGGGGTGACGAGAGAAAAAAAAAAAGAAATAGAAAAGAAAAAAAGAGAAGAAAATTCACCACCATCCCAACTTGGTGAAAATGTCAGCTTAAGTGGTGACTCTCTCCAGAACATAACAAAAGTGCTTTTGTTTCCTTTGTTGTTCCAAACTGCACCTTAAGAGGACCATTGTTTACTAATTAGATTGTTCTTTGCAGTTCAGTATGGCGTCAAGCAAGGAGGAGGGATGGAGAGAAAAGGGTGTGTTGGCTTTTGTTGATACTGACTGTCGCCAGAATTGATGTTCCAGAGACACAAAAAACAGCATGTCGACTAAAATATCAGAACCTGATATGAAAACACAAATGAACCGTTGGATTTGTTTGCAGAGACTGCTTTCTCTTTCTCACAATTATCAGACATTCTCTTCAGACATAAGATTTGTAAATTGAATAGACTGTGAATTCTGCTTGGAACACAAGAATGTTTTTCATTGCTATGTATTATTATCATCCATAAAATATGTAAATTGTGCTTGAAACACCAGAATTGTTCTCAGTGTTACCTGTTGATGATCATCATTAACTTATGTCACACTTAAATTCTCATGTAAATCAAAGCTTGTTCCAATCACAATGCAGACTTCTGCTCATCCTCATGAATGCTGCAGTAGGGGGGGGGGGGTGTTTAGTGACAAGCTCAAATGCATATGTCACTTATTTTTCTTGTGCATGCAGGTCAAGACACTTATCATTACCTCTTTGGTGTAATTATCGTGATTCAGAGTTTGACAAAGTTGCTGTTTCTCCAAGAAAATGTTCTTTGCATTACATGATGGAATTCCATTTTGTGTTAAAGGTAGCATCAGATCATTGTATAATATGATTCAGTGTTGAAAACATTGATCATCTTTAAAATTCAATCAAACAAAAACCAGGGTTTATGTAAGACTATTGCGGTTGCACGTAGGGTTTTTCCTCATTGAGAGATTACCCTTGTTCGTTGTGTTGACTTTCTCTTTAAAGGCTTCTGGTTAATTGTTTGAGATGAAATAGTCACGGCATAAGTAGGTGCTTGCTGTAATAAACTTATAAGCAGTATTAAAGGTGGCATTGAAACGCCACATAAGGAGACAATTTTACAAGTATTGTTCACTATTTCATAACAATGCAGAGAGCTGAACATTCTTCACTTTTGACTTAAATAGATGTTAAGCAACATGGCAAGATGATTGATAGTATATTTTCATAATTTCGGTTTTATGTATCTTTTGTTTCATGTGGTTACCCGTTGATTTCTCTGCGCTGTCGTGTACCATAGCTATTTAAATGTGTGTATGCTTTTTAACAAGTTCTTGCTGATTGTATAAAGCTTGTAATTACCACAAGGATAAAAAAAGAAAGAAAACAGTGTGAATATTGGAAAAATGTTGATCATAAAGAGCATGCTTTGATATTTTATAAAGAAACCTTTCATTCAAAAAACTGGGGGAAGAAAGTTCCAATGTTACAATTGCCAAGATGCTATAAACATACAATATAGACTCAGTGCATGAAAATAAAAGTACCCTTTAATTTTTTTTTTTCTGTCTGGATGGATTATAAATCAAAGAAAACACTTGCATTCAGTTTCCATTGTCACAAAATTATCTCAGCATGCTCTCTATGTCAACGATCGGTTGTAAATGTCTGAATTTTAACCTGTTTTACAGCTCCAGTTTTATAAGACTATCACACACTAGAAACTTATGTTAGGGTGGGGTCAATTACCAGAATGCATTCTTTTCTGTTTTTTTCTTCTGTTTTGCTGTTTCCAGTGTTGTTGACATCTTTTCTTAGTATGTCGCTAAACTCGGCAAGGATTATTATGCCAGGAAATATCAACCAATGCAAGACTGCATTGTGTGGTACAGTTTAGGAATTGCTGCATGCGAACGATAGTCAAGCAGCATCCGGCATATTTCACAATGGACTTTGTTTGAAAAGAGCTGCTGAGTAGCGCAGAAATTTTGACTCAACACAACATATTTCTCTTACAGCAGTAACTAGGGGGCAAAGACAATCACTTTTATTATTGTTTTTTATTCTTTTATTTTCAAGATAAGACGAGTGACCATGTTGTTTTCCTGTCTCATAAATGTATTCATAGTCCCATGCCTGTCCTTCGGTGCATTTTGCATTTTGTCTTGTGGTTGCACGGCACCTACATTCTCTGTACTGTCTGCCGAGAGTTCTGCAAACTTTGCTGTACGACCTCATCCAAGTTCGCGGGCACTACAACTGCCTATACTTTGTGTATGTCCGGCCTAATGTTCATTTTTTTGTTTGTTTGTTTGTGTTTGTTTTTCATGGTTCAGATATGTGATGAATGGAGGCCAATTCTTTTTTTTTTGTTCTGTTGTCTTTGTAGCCTTTATGAACCTAGGAAAAGTTTTAACAGGTCGGCATGCATTGCTGTTTGAGGGCCCGACCGATGTCGGTTAAGCCACAGGTAAAAGTTTGTCTTACGAATGGCATTTCAGGCATTATCCATGTAGATAACTTGTTGAGGATTTGAAAAAGAAATAAGAAAAAAAACACCAACAAAACAATTGTAGCTGTTGTAATTTTGCGTACTTTTAAGTCTATAGTAATGGTTTGAAATAAAAAATGTCAAAACAAAATTTGAGAACCCTCTCTGAACTTACTAGTTTCCAATTTCTGTGTATGTACATTGTATTTATGTATGTGTGTGTGTGTGTGCATATATATTATGTGATATATATACATGTTTATATATGCACACAGTTCTCACTCTGTTTTGAATTTAAATGAAGGAGCTACACTACATGGTCGAGACCCCTTCTCACTATTTATATATTATATTATACACATATATATATATATATATATATATATATATATGTATATATTTTGTTTACGTCCCAAGCCCTTGAAAAAGACCCGTAATTAGGTCAAAAGCTCAGTAGAATTAAAGGCAAAGTGAACTTACTGCAACGTTTGCCAGCAGCCATTCCTCAGTCACAAATATATATATAGTCTGAAATGTGGTATACTATAAAAATTAGCTATATATATGTATAATTATGTACGCATACACACAGAAAAGGATGAGCATCATAATGAAAGTCAGAAAAGATTCAAATCATACAAGTACATAAATATACCTGGTATATTATAAGCAATCAGCCATGATTCCATAATAGAAAGATGCAGTGCAACTTTGTTCTGCTTTATGAGACCATTTTGGCAAAATCTGCTTAAAACATATTTTCTCCCGCATTTCCATTAGATTTAGCTTTCTCCCACCAACTTTAATTTTGGTATGTAAAATAAAGGCTAAGAAAGCACCTAAAAGTGTGCATGCATCTGTAACCCAAGAGCTTTCAGGGCCCTTATTTTGGCCTGGCCTTCTGCAGATCTCGCCTACAAATAAAAGGATGTGGCACTTTGTGCTTGTGATGTGCACTGCACATACTAGGTGTTACAAAAAAAAAAAAACATTTCCACTTTTGATCCTTCATAGTTCGAAAAGTATATATCAGAGAAAACTGTCATTGATATGAGTAAATAGCTGAATGGTGTACAATTTTGTTGGATGTGATTTGAATATGAAAGCCTATATTAGTTTCATGAAACTTCAAGATTAATTTCAAAGTAAGGTTCCAGATTTTGGTCAAATTTTAACCCTCTGTACAAAACTTGAACTTAACACAGGAACTAATGATGTGTATGTGAGTGTGTGCTTACAATGACCCTGAACAATGGACATGGTTACCACCTGTTCAGAGCTCTGCTCCAAGGCACATGAATGCTTAATTAATTATTCATGATGGCTGGGGGGGGGGGGGGGGGGGCACTGCTAGTCTGAATTCATGGCAAAGGGTGAAATGCATGCACATGAAAAAAGAAAGCACATGTTTCCATGTGCCTGCATACACCACATTTCAGAATGAATAAAGACTAGCAGTGATAGTGGAATTCCTCATGAATAAATTTTAGAGCATTCAAATCATGGCCATTGTTCAGGACCATTGTCTGGGTGTCAACTACACACTCCCATACACACCAATTGACTCCTGTGCAAAGTTAAAGTTTTGTACAGAGGGTGGAAAATAGAGTAAAATCGGAAACCTGACTGAAAAATAAATCTTGAATTTAATGAAACTGATTTATGCTATAATTTTTAAATTACCTCCAACAAAATTTTACACTTTTTAGCTGTTGCTCATATTAATGTCAGTGTTGTCTGACATATAGTTTTTTTTAAACTGTATAAAGGATCAAAAGTGGGAAATGTTTTTTGTAACACCTAGTATATACATGTACATTATATTGTGCCCACATTTGTGTGATCATTCTCTAGACTGATAGGGGGTCCAGGCAGGAGAATCTCCAGTTTAACCCGTTGAAGACGAGTCCCGAGTATGCTTGGGCAGGCATCTATGGGAAATGCATGTTGTAGCAAAATCAAACTGTCCTCAGTGGGTTAAGAGATGCTTTTTTTTTTAATCTTTTATTTACAATTGTATATGTTTTATTGATTTCGACTATTGGCATACAAACATGCTTGGGTTTGGAGTCGCTGGATTTGCAGTTTCATGTAAGTGATGTTCATGTTGTACCAGTTTAGTGTATTTCATATTTGGTATCTTGTGTAGGTATAAAAGAAAATAAAAAAACACGCTTCATCACGGAAATGAATACACTTGAAGATTTGCATTTAACAAAGTTACAAATAAAAAAATGCAGAGTATGAAGAACTTCTACTGCAACTACCAGCTCACTTTGGCACAAATTTATCAGCTGTCTTGGACATTGCTGAAGAAAAAAAAACAACAACTGAGAGACAAGAGAACTTGCATCACAGTGCTCATAAAACTATAATCCTCTTTGAGGTGCAATACCATACCATACCATACCATACTAAGACAAATAAAGTCGAATCACACACAACTATCTACTCTCGAGTAGATTGTGCACAAAAATATCAAAATCATACATGTATTAGGTCCATTATACATGTGTGTGTGACCTCTCCCTAAAAATGCCATCGCCAGGTTTGTGCAATGCCGCAAAAATTTGCATAGGTTCCAATAATTTTCCTTTTGAATTTCAAGAATAAAAAAGAGACATTAAGACATAATTTTGTGATTCCATCAATGGAAGCTTATGAGACCATGTCATCATCATATCATTAAATTTTTCATATGTAGTCGCTGCTACTATCATTATTCCCATAAAACATGAAAGCTTTAAAGTTCTGGAACCCTCCCCCCCCCCCCTCATTTATAAATACATTTTTTTTCCTATAAAAAAAAATCTCTCCCAATTTACAATTATACTTCAATACCCTGGTAGTTTTACTCGAAGACAACTTGAACATTGTGTGAGGTTTTATTTTGTTGTTTCATTTCATTTCTTCCCTTCCAAAAGTCAGGTAATCTTGCACAGAATCTGTTGAATATGTGACCCATTAATCATCCAGTCAGGTACAAGCATTTGTAAAAATTGCAGGATACGAATAATAAGCAAATAATCAACTGCAAAGGCGATAGTACAATCTAACATCACTGAGGTCCACGAGGTGTCTATCAGGCCGAGTCAAAGGTGAGGGCTGATAGACACCCCAAGGATCAATGAGGTAATTTTAGATTGTATCCATTGCCTGAGAAAGAGATGATTATTTGCTTTATATTCAACATCAATCGACAAACTTGAGACTTGATAAAAACATATTCCATCAACCATGCAGATTTTTATTTTATAATCGTGCTGAATATTACAACACAGGCGGTACAACCGTGGCCCGCGGCAGTCGAATGAACGAGACTCACATTAGATCGAAGACAATAACAAGAACTTGCTGGTGCATCTACGGGACTTGGCCCTGGCCGATAGATACCTGAGTGATACCTTTATCGATTGCAATCGCAGGTGTAATAAAAAGTGCTAAAGAAGAAGTATATCAAACATGTGAAAGTACATGTTCCACAGCATGGATGTTGGGAGAAAAACATCTCTTGGTCACATGTTCCAAATTTAAGTGATCCCATTGGTCAAACATACTTATGTGGGACATAATCTCAGATAAAGGTAAGTGTTATTCTATACACAGTGCAATGGCATATACACACAGCACAGGGGAGAGTATCTTGATGCAGAAACACTCTCACACTACTGTAAAAGTGAAAATTTTCACAATGTTGAAATTTTTGTACATTTTGTGCAACCAGACACTAGCACAAAAAATAAAAGCACTCAAATATCTTTGTTTACCGTATGTTCCAGTAGTCGATGTCTTGATTCCACAGAATTAAAAACATGCAAAACTCTTCTTATCCGGCCGAACGTGAAAAATAAGTTGTGCAAAAATATCCACTTTTACAGTATTTGCCCAGTCACGACAGAGGTACACACAGAACATGTTGACTCAACAAAAAGCTCTGCTAAGACTAAATTTTATCAATCATTTTTCAAATAATGCTACTAGAAAAGAAGAATCCAGTGAGGCAATAAGAAAATCTATTACAATTGACTGATATATCATTTAATGTCAATCTCCAATCTTAATCCAAGACCTTGGGATGTGGGACAATCAAGATTGCAGCAGCAAATGGATATAACAATGATAAAAAATGAGAACATACAAATTTCTGCAGTATTGGGTTGATCGAGACTTGATCGTCACATATGCATTGAATAACAGAATTTGTGGGCACTCTGAAAAGTGAGGGCTCAAAATGCCTGTGATACTACAAGAGCCTGCCGACTATTACTGGGACCTAACTGTTTGTAGCTCCACAGTTTAGTGTACTTTCACTTTCACATGAAAATTACCATCTTGTATACTTTAATACACAAACTGTAAGGGAATGGGGTAGTATGTACTCTGATGCTATGCATTGTACCCAATATAGAAATGGAGGTTTATAAAGTGCAGTTACCCGAGTAAATCATGACATGACAGTTTGCCTCTCTTTGTTTATTTGGTTGCTGTTGCTGTTTTTTGGGTTAAGTTGTGTCTTTGACAATCCCACAAGTGCTCCATACCCCCCCCCCCCCCTTTCATCTAGAATGCTTGGTATTCTCAACATCATGTAGAAAATATGGTGAATTGACCACATATCGAAAAACGAAAATAGACATTTCAACCTCCTTTAAAGAAAGAATGGCAACCTGTTTTATGTTGTTGTTTGAGGGTTTGCTGAGCATCGTGATGCAACTTTTTGGTAACATGGCAAGTGTTCAAGTAAGTAAGTTTGATCTACAATGTATCAGCGACAGCATACTGGTTCAGGACATGCAATCTGAGATTAACACTACAATGGGATGTCATTCATTTAAGGAGTATGACATTGGTTTGCTATAGACACGTTCAGCTGAAATGCCCCAGTCAATCACAGCGAGGCTCCCACGCATCCCTTCCTGGAAGGAAAAATTTTCCCGAATGGTCTGCGTCCAAGCTACAGATAATTACCTTCACTTACGGAGAGTTAACATTTAGTTTTGGTTACTTGCATAAGTCTGGATCCATGGCGATTCCCTGTAAAATTTTGAAAATTTTGAAAATTTTGCAGGCTTGGCGCCATAATTTTGCATTTCATTACGGATCAGTTACAGAGAGTTACGTCTACTAACTTCCCTGCGGATGCCTGCAACTGTGCTGCATCCACTTATCCATGTCTATCCGTGGCAGACATAACTCAACGTATGCGACTGCGTAACTTGGGCTTAACTCTTTATGTGCCATGGTGTAAACCCACTGTGTGCCACATTATTCTGAGACAGCAACATAGTCATGCTTTAGGGAAACATTCTGTTTTTTTAAATCTATTAACTTAAATAATTTTTTTTTTTTTTACCCTGGACATGTAATACAGCTGTAGAGAACATGCCAAGCTTTGCTTTGATGTAGATTGTATGACAAATCTATGATAGTGTTTCTTTCAAATGAACAGTAGCTACATTATTGTACAGGAATAACTTTTGCACACAAAACAGTGACAGAAATTCAGAATTTACTCGCAAAGCCAGTAGGGAACACCACCTTATAGCCAAGCACCACATAAAATGCAAGCTACATGTGACAGGAATGGAATTGCATGAAACACTTTCACTGTACTGTGGGATTTGGCGGTTTATTGATCGGTTTGGGTGGGTTTGTGCATTTGAGCAGAATATGCGAAGTTGGCACGCCGTCGACTGAGTAGGGCGTGCAAACGTAGCACGTAAAGAGTTAATAACACCTTCCTGAAACCTCACATCAAGATGAGAGAGAAAACTGTTGTCATCTCCCTTTCTTTGTTCTTTATAACCCTTCACACTGGCTGCAATGGACTCAACCATGCCCTGAAAGTCCAAGAGGGAATCTTCGATGCTGTATCCCCCCAAATTTCACAGGGAGAAAACTTGATCTACGGCACTATTGATGTCCTGACCATTCTCAGGTTTTGTAATCTGGATTCTTGGCAAGCAAAACTTCCAAAATAGTCTGTACATCTAAAAATATATGCATTTATCTAAGCACTGTGACCCGGACTCCATACAGAGGTAAGTGCACGAGGAAGTTTCACCCTTGGATCCAGGATAAGTGTCATATAAATATTTCAAAGTTCTCTATAATCTGGCTCTTCATGTCCCATCTTTGATGTTCCGTCCTTTTTTCCACTTCTTCTTCCCCATCTTCCCACTGGGTTTTGCCGATGACTTTTCGACCTTGGGTTTTTTCAGCGCCGCTGTCAAGTCCAGGTCACCCGATGGCAATGTTGACTTGTTCCTTGTGGGCGACAGACAGGAGAATGAAAATGTGACGTCATTTACGATTGGTTCAAAGGGGAACATTTGGTCATGTGACTGTGATGTCATGAACAGCTACTTATCACCACTTCTGTAAACAATATGCCATTATTTTTTAATACTTCTCAATAAGCTACATGATTTGAATTACTGTAAAAGCTGTAATTTTTGCACACAGATATTTTTGCGTATGAGGTTACAGACATTTTCGTTGTTTTTGCAATTCGACACCAAGTATCAGCGTAACAGCACTAATAATGCCTGTCCATTTGCGATATTTTCGTGTGTTGTTAAATTTGGGCCCAACAGTGATTTCATGAAAATCAAACCCTTGCAAAAATAACAGGTTTACAGTATTGTCCTGCATATCTTACTTCTACATAAATCCAACATCTAAATATTTTCGCACATTTATTTGAACTTCCCTATCAAGCCTCTCTTTCTATCTCTCTCTCTGGGTAAATACATGAATACATGTAGAACACACTCAAACACATCAAAACATCACATGAATTATATTCTGTCATATCCTATTAATATTGTACCATCTTGAATAATATCCATAAATTTGTGTGGGTATTTGCACATGTGCAGGAATTTGTGTGTGAGCAAACAACAAGACAAGGGTGCACTGAAATGCCTAGTTTGAGGTTCTCACAGAACACTATGCAAGATTACTGTATACGCTGAATATTTCGCGAGGTTTTTACTTTCGCGACTTTCGAGAGTCAGGTGCTATTCGCGAAATCAAAGACACACGAAAATATTGACTCTGCTCCCGATGTGAATGTGACGCATGAGTGTACACTTCTCCGTTTAGTACAGGACTCCACGATTGCAAATTTAGCCAATCGCAAAGTCGTCGGGAATTCCCGATTCGCGAAAATTTAGAGTCACGAAATATATGATGTATACAGTATAACACTACACTAAATAACACTACACAGGAAGATAGCTATGAATGAAAATAGTCATCATTCTCTCAAAAATAAGGAAGAATGGTGGACTCTTCCATGCCTTAATTTTCACTGTTTACATTATTTACTTTTTTTATTCCCATCACTGTTTTTTTTTTTTATGCTAACTTTGGTTACTTGCTGATAGAAAGTTCCTCTTCAGTGGTTACCATGGCAACCCATGAAGATGTACCCCTCACCTGTTTGGGAGTGGTTCCAGCTCCCCACCTCCAAGGGTGACCGTCTCCTCCTCCTCACTCTCCCCATCTGATCCCCTGGAGACAGACTCCTCTGTACGAGGACAGTGAAAGTGGGACAGGCACATCATTATAATGCTCATTTACTGTAAAAGTGGATATTTTCGCGCGACTACTTATTCGCGCTTGGCCAGACGAAAAGAGTTTCGCGTGTTTTTAATTCCGCGGAATCAAGACATCAACCACTGGAACATACGGCATGCAAAAATATTCGCGTGCTTTTATTTTCGCGCTTGTTTTTTGTTGCGCGAAATGCGTGAAAATTTCAACACCGCGAAAATTTCCACTTTTACAGTACCTTTAAGTTACTATCATTCAAACATCAGCTATTAACAAAGCTCTATGTCACATTACTAGGTTACTGGGAATTGGCTCAAAGACCAACTACAGGTAATCAAATTATCTTCTAACAGCACGAACTCTACATAAGTCAGTGGTTCTGTCTCAACCTCCACAGGTCTCCGCGAGAACTCATTAGCAGCCATGTCTCTGGAATACTTTTGTGGAAGCAGAGGTCAGCAGGTACTACTGCGAAGCAAACCTAAAGGTAACAAGGAATTGTAGTTTGCGAGCAAAATGTTTTTCAATGTAAGTTCATTGACCTTTTGACCTCTGACCTTGTTGGACTTTTCTAATATTCACACTTGACCAGCATCTTTAGGTGATGAACCTATGGTGTGAATTTGGTGGACATCACTCAAAGCTGTGGCAAAGTATTGAGAGTACACCACAATACTACGAGTATAGTGTCTATCAGGGAAAGTTCAGTGACTTTTAGAACTTAACCAGCATTTTTCAAGTATTCCTCACACAGCAATGACAATCAGCTCATGAGATTGTGGGGATCAAGAAAACACCAGTTGGACTTAGCTAGACAGACATTACATCAAATGCATCTACATGTTATTTTACTGATACACATGGGACTGCATCAGTTTTATCCGTATCAGGGCAATTACCCTCCGAGGCTAAATACTGGTTAGTGATAAGGTTAGAGTAAAGATTAGGGTTAGGGTTAGGTTTAGGGTTGGGAGTTTGGGTTAGGGTTAGGATTAGGCTCAGGATTAGGGTTAGGGTCAGGGGATGGGGATGGGTCTGGGGGTAATTGCCCAGAGGGTAATTGCCCTAGACCCGTTTTATCATCATTCTACAGCTGTTAACAGTCTACCTTTTCTTCTGTGGCTTGTTTTTGTTGCTACGGGAACGCTGTCATCCTCCTCAGACCCAGCCTCTCCCTCCAGGTCTTCCTCCCCAGCCTTGTCACCATTCTCCTCCTCCTCCTCCTCCTCCTCCTCCTCTTCTTCAGCTTCCTCCTCCTCCTCATCTTCATCCTCATCATCCATCCAGGAGTTGGTGAGCCCCTCCCCGATCTGTGCCATCCCAGGTTCCTTCACTGCTGGTTTGCTAACTCTGTGTGGTGTACATTGGGAGCAGTCTGTTAAGGAATCTTGACTCCACTTAGCCATCCCTAAAATGTTCTCTTGCTTTTCTTTCATGACATAATGATATTTTACTGCGATCTATATAGTGCATAATATCTATCCAAGATAATTCTCAATGTTCTTGACATCAGCATAACACTATGTTAAAAAGCAACATGTATATTTAGATATATATGAAATTGAAATATACTACTTAAAAATAAAAATGGAACATAACATTCGTAAATTGTCAAATGTCCTAGTTTTGACAGGCATAGTGGAAAAAGAAGTTGCGAGGATAATCTCAGAATGAGTGCTGGGGTGTGCAGGCGAACCAGCTTGGTGATGTAGTATGGAGAGAGATCATGTAGTGCTTCAAAGCATGTAGTGTGTATCTTCAACAGAATGTCTCTTTAACCAGTGCAGATTAAACTAGAAAAGCACTCTGAGAGCGCAGACCTCCGCCAAGCATGCAGCTCCACCACTGATCTTGTTCTTCCATAGAGATATCAGTGATTTCCACCCATATAGATACGTACCGCCCGATTTCCTAATATAGAAGCCTTTGTTACGTCACAAACCCTTAGCTGCACGGCGCGCCTCGCCCTAGCAGAAACTAGAGCACGCACTTTATAGTGCGCACATGCAAACCTCAAATACGCGCAGCCTGAACTCCCAAGTTCATTGACCCTATTTGCCAAAATATCAAAAATCCTTCATAAATTCCCCACAAATTCTCGGATCACTACCAAAAGTTAATCGTTTGTTACTTGTGTCATTCTCAACCTTTCCCGCAAGTTTCATCCCAATCCGTTCTCTACTTTTTGAGTTATTTTGCACACGGACAAACGAACTAACGAACTAACGAACAAACCAACGGTAACGAAAACATAACCTCCTCACTTGGCGGAGGAAACAAGACTGGTAAAATTGGCGATGTGATGCACTAGAATACTGCATTATCTATCATTCATAAATATTTTCAGTGAGAGCTAATCATCAGCTTAATCTCTGTCACATTGTGACGACAGCAAATTAGGTAATTAGCAGGATACTGTAATGACAGTTCCATTTTTATTTCTTTTTCTCCTCCTTCCCACAACTGCATGTATAAGAGTAATATAAAACAATATTAATATTGAATCAAAGGAAATTGAATGGATTTTACCTACATCTCGATTGAATCCCTCTGAACCAAACAACATGCCTAACCGAAGCAAAAATGTGTCTTCATTGTGAACTGATTTTCAGTCGTTTTCCTTGACATGAACATTAAAACCTTGATTATTTTGAAACCCCAATACCTTAGGTATCTACATATGTAAGTTTTCGCCATGTGTACGATTTCCCTCTCTTGGTAGCATAATCACTGCTTTCTGATGGTTTTCCAAACAAATCTAAATGAGTTACCAGGCACAACAGGGCAAATTCTGCGACCACAGGCTACCCTTGTACGTAGAAAGGATACACATGCTCCACTGCTTCCTCCGACTCCATGAGGTCATTGACCTCTTCCTCTAGCCCGGAGGTGTCAACCAGCTGCTCGGCAATGATTTTGGCTGTTATCAAGTTCTTTGGGTGATTCTCAGCAAAGCCACACTTCTTACCCTCAGCTCTGGTGGCATGACCGTTGCAGAGTACAAGGGAATGAAAAGAGATAACTCACGCCAACCTAGATTATGTACACTTAATTTAACCACGATTACATGGCTGGCAGATTTGCTCTACACCGAGATTACTTCTGTTCAAATATGTACGAATTCTTGCATCAAGTTAGTTGGTTTTATTGCAACTGACTGACAAACTTCTCTTCACCAACATAAACAGGCACAGATTACTTAGTGTTAAAGTAATAGCCATGACAAAAAATCATGGGCATACATATTTGGGTTGGACTCCAACCAACAGTCTCCTGATTACTACTCAGGTGTCGTATCCACAAGACTACCGAGCTTCCGCTCACCTGTGTGAATTTAATATTTGTCCTGGAGACAAATCTAGCTAGCATTCTACCCATTCAGGGACTAGGAGCAATACTGTATAGCAATATATTTAGCGAGTCTAAATTTTCGCGAATCAGGACTTCCCAACGATTTTGCGAGTGGTTAAATTCGCGATCGTAGAGTACTGTGCAGAACACAGAAATGTATACATGTACGTCACATTCATATGGGGATCACAGTCAGTATTTTTGTGTGTCTTCAATTTCGCGAATAGTACCTGACTCGCAAAATTCACGAAAATAAAAACCTAATAAAATATTTGGCGTATGCAGTATTTGTGTGCTCATATTTGAGGTGCACCCCCACTCTTGGTATTTCCCTATATACTGTATACGGCAAATATTTCGCGAATTTCGCGAGTCAGGTGCTGTTCGCGAAATTAAAGACGCGCGAAAATATTGACTCTGATCCCGATGTGAATGCGACTTACGCATGTACATTTCTCTGTTCAGTACAGGACTCCACGATCGCGAAATTTGACTACTCGCGAAATCGTCGGGAATTCCCGATTTGCGAAAATTTAGACTCGCGAAATATATGGCGTATACAGTAGATAAAGGTGTGCCTTTTACACATCACCTTACAGTAATCGCTGCAAAATATTTCTGGAGCTCACGATACCTTGCTCTTGTGTCATTCTCCAATGCTTGCTTGATGATGTCGGTGAGTTCAGACACCTTCACAACAGCGATCTTGCAGCACCTCAATATCTGCATTGGGTATAAACGTCAAGTTAGTGACACGCAATCATCATTTAAATGTAGTATAAATATGAATCCCCTAAAGCTTTCCTTATCATTAGCCACTATGACAGATGACAGTAATCTACATAGCTGGTTGTTGAAGCATCTAAATTTGTATAACAGAAAGGGCAGCTTACCACAACATTCACTCTCACAAATGCAAACATCAAAATTTGATATGAATTTCTGATGGATAGATTTAACTGTGTTTTCTTGGAATGTCTTTATAAGGCATCTTTCAGGTAGATATTCACTCAAGCTACATGACACCATGTGCTTACCATGTGAATTATATCAAAAGTTGCAATTTTTCTGTTTTAGTTATAATTGTCTCCTTTGTTCAGCAAAAAAAAAAAATAAATCAAACTTTTTGGGGATGTATACTCAAAAAAAGTGACCCCAACAAAATTGACAGGCCATGACTTTCATAAGGATCTCTTTGTTTTTCCTTATTTTTAGATATCTCAGTCATTTCAAAATTGATTTTCATCAAATAAACTTTTGATTCCCCTTAGAATTGTATGCTCTTTAACATTTCATAGAGTACGACAGTTTCTAAATATCTCACCAAACGTTACAATCTGAATCCTCACCTTAACCAGTACTGTACAGACACTTAAAAGCTTTTTGTTTGTTTGTTCATTTGTTTTAAAGGGGGTTGTTTGTTTGCTTGTTTATTCATTTATTTATTTCTCTCTTTTTTTGCGGCGGGAAATTCACTGGTTCCCATCACTGCACCTGTTCCTTGAGAAGCAGCATGCTACCGGTGACCTGCATGGTGCACAGCTCCCGGTGGACGTTCATCCCAATCACCACGGTACCCTCCATGACCGCCTCCTCCTTCTCTGTTGGGTCTACCAACAGATACGTCCTGTCGAAACAAAATCACAGTCGGATGGCTCTGAGTGAGTGGAGAAGCCCTGAAGATGAGCAGCAGCTTTGAAATATCTTCACCAGCAGGGGAGCAATTTGTTTGAATGCACAGCTACTAATATTTAGGATGAAGCATTCACAAAGATCATTGTGTAAAAGTCTATGCACATTGTGGGTGTGGGCGCGGTAACTCTCTTTTGCACTCAAGTGGGGGTACCAAGTGTTCCACTGTGTTAGATGCAAGTCAAACACTCTTACATACTCCTAGCTTAGAAGCCTCTAATACTCTTGAAATACCTACCTTTTCATCTATAAAGTGATATGCCTTAATGATATATAAAATAATAATGAATAATATAATATAAAATAATGTCCATAAAATATGAAATCTTGTGAAATTCTCTCTAGATCTGCTTGATAGCCTTATCCCAAAGTGACCTCACAGATTGTTGCAGTCTTCTTATTTTCTACTCCCAAGTCTGACTGTTGATCATGTCTTCCTAGTAACTTTGATGAGTGAAACCTTAAAGAGGGTGCTTGCTTCTATGAACAGACTAATATGAAAATGAGGTCATGAAATAAACATGTCCCCACATTATGCAAATTCATGCTGTAGGATTGTACATATAGTTGAAGAGCATTTGACTTGGTTGAACTGAACTCAGTGGCAGGTATAACTTTTGGATGTGAGACCCACATGACAAACAAAAAAACCGACATGACTCCTAGTGCCTCCACTTTTCACTCACCCTTGATGGTAGAATGCAAACGTGACACAGACAGGCATATGGTGGATATTGAGAGGTACAGGGTCCCTGTCGAGGGGCGAATGCTGGGGGTCAGAGGTAGATAGAAAGATAGATAGATAGATAGATAGATAGATAGATAGATAGATAGATAGATAGATAGATAGATAGATAGATAGATAGATAGATGGATGGATAGATGAAGAGATGGAGATAGAGAGGAAAATAGAGAGAAAGATAGACATTTTGAGAAAAAGATTTGATGGTGGTTATGAATCATTTGACCCAGTATGCCATATTCAAACATACCTACCAGCAAAACGTAATCTCTGAAAATCCTCTCAAGCAAACTTTCTATTTGGTCTATCCTTTGTTTCAGTCTCAAGAGAGTCCAACACAACCCATCACAAGATATCATTCCTCAGGATTGAGATGCTACATTCCTTTAGTCAATCATGCATCAAAGCAAAGTGTTCTATCAATTTGTGTTTCGGGATTACATGAATTAACACCTTGTTATAACTGCCTAGTATTTTTGCTCTGTTTGATTTTGTTTTTCTATTCTATGAATTATGTGATTTCGAAATTATAGCTACAAAGTCCTGATCTAATAATTACTTTTAAATGTCACTCAAACTTTAGCAAATTAAGAGCTAAAACTGTCAAAATTGTTAGCAACAGCTAAAACTGTCAAAACTATGAAAATCATATCACATTCTATTCCAAAACATAAAATGTTATCTACATTTACACCAGGAAAGTTGAAATTCATTTGCCAAGACAATGTTCCTGAAGAATGAAAGTATTTCAGTTTTTTTCTTCACTTTATATGACAATTAAGGCAAAGTAACAAACATCCATATTAACGGGGGAAACTTCACACATGTAATTACAGGGGAAACTCGGTATAACGAACACTGCTATAACGAGATATCGGTTATAACGAGGAAATTTTCCCGGTCCCAAATTTCCTTCCACACAAGTCTATGTAAAATGCTACTCTTATAGCGAGATCGGCTATAACGAAATTACTGCTATAACGAGATAAATTTTGTGACTTCCAAACAAAGAAAAACATAGTCAATCAAACCTGCTATAGCGAGGTAAAGCAAAATGCCTTCGGTAAAGCTTTACTTCGCCTGTGCTATCATCTTCCGAGATTGGAAAGCCTGATGCGCCAAAAACTGTCTTGTATACACATAATCATTTTCTTCAGTGCACTCCAGCTAGCACTGCATGTTGTACGTGTGTGTGTGTGTGCGCGCACACTGATACATGCAGAAAATGTGGTGGGACGGCCATATGTATACATGACATCATCATGACGTTTAGCAGGTGTGAGGCAATCTGATGCTGTGATTGGCCTTCTACGTAGGGAATTCCCCATCTTCACACACACGCAGTCATAATGCATACAGAATGTGTCATATACACACACAGCATTGTGCAGACCATATTCAAGCTTTCCACACAACACACACCCATACGATAACCACATACCAATCCACAGACGATCTTGATGCAATCGCAAGCTATATAAATTTACAAATTCAAACATCTACAATCATTAATAAGAAACACATTCTTGATATTGGATTTCCTTGGTGAAAAACATCTTCTTACCCATAAAGGTGAGTAATTCCCTCACACAATATCATGTTATCACAGTATTGATTGAAATATGATGGGTAGTCCCACATGTGCAAATTAATGTCTTTATGTTATGCCCTCTTTTATGCCTACTGATATAACGAGATATCGGCTATAACGAGGAAAATGACTCGGTCCCGACCATCTCGTTATATCGAGTTTCCACTGTATCAGTAAAACTCTAAATGCTACGTTGAGTAACAATAAAACTGCAAATGTAATGATGGAACAATTACAAAGTGCACTCACAATGGTAACATTTTCCCCTATCACAGTCACATCTGGCCTGCGGAAGTGAGAGAGTGCAGCTATTGCAGCCACGCTGGCACAGTCCAGTATGCTGCCATCAAAGTTCAAGATGTGCACGTCCAGTCTGATTTGCCACACCTGATAGACAGTACCCAGAAAATGCCAACAAGGAGCAGTTAAAAGGAAATCAAACAATGCATCAAATGATAAGCAAACACATGAATAAATGAATTAATCAACTAATAAATCATAAATAAAATGAATAATAAATATCAGAGAAATTCAAATAATGTTTGATTTTTGAAATTCATGAATTTCTTCCGTCGAGAAGATTTTCATTGCAACTGATCGACAAATTGTCTTACATCGACAAAAAATAAGCACTGAATTGATCAGTGTCTTAGTAGTAGCCATAATAAAAAAATCATGGGCGTACATACTCAAGCAGGATTCGAACCTACAACCTCCTGATCTGCGGACAGGCGTCATCTCCACTAGACCACCGAGCTTCCGCCCGACAGCAAGTGTTGGTTCCAATCCTTAGAGCATGCAGTAGGTACTGCATAATTATTTGAATAATTACTCAGTATCCGCTGCATGCTATAAGGATTGGAACCAACACTTGCTGTTGGGCGAAAGCTCGGTGGTCTAGTGGAGATGACGCCTGTCCGTAGATCAGGAGGTTGTAGGTTCGAATCCTGCTCGAGTATGTACGCCCATGATTTCTTTTATCATGGCTACTACTAAGACATTGATCATTTCAGTACTATTTACGTCGATGTAGGGCAATTTGTCAATCAGTTGCAATGTTTGATTTTGTTATGATACAGCATCTACACAATCAATACACTACATCCTTGAAAAATTTACTATTCATTTTCTGTTATGACTTTTAGTTATTTCAATTTTGTTAGTTTTTTATCTTTAGATATTTCAATTTTTATTATCTAATCAATTATCATTATTTTTATTATCAATGCACTTTTTGGCTAAACTTTGAAGATGAATAAAAAACAAATTTGGAGGACAAGCAGGTAGTAACTTGAAGCTCTGAACCAAATATTGTTGAATGATGATTATGAAAATGATATTGAAATAATACTAATGATATACTATCTAGCAAGGTTACCCTTTCTCCTGCCACGATGCACAAAGATTCCAGGTCTACGGCTCGGGAGTCTTTAATCGTTCTCTCCAACAACCGATTCAGCTCCACACCATGATCAGACAATCTGTCAAGCAAAAAAATTAACACAACAAACTCAATACAAGACCAAACAGTCACAACATGTAGTTGTAATCGATCTATAACATTCCTAGTAACACACAGACACATGTTCAACAAACAATCATCAATCAGTCTGGAGACTATTTTGTTTAAAGAACTGAGGTTCTCTAATATTACATAAACAAAAATGAACAATGCAAATTTCATGTATTGATTGCCGATGCAATGCTGTATACCACCATGTTCAGTTTCATGCTGTGAAAAATGCCATTGACTCCAATTCACGAAGCTTCAAGCTGCAAACGTTTCAGGTTTTGCAATAGTCTTTGCAATGTGATTGCTTTCGATTCTACAACATGTATGACCACTACAATGCAAATAGTGGGCTAGTAATATGGACGGCTGGACATTACCTTCCTGCTTCAAATGTTGGCGAGGCCATGGGTGAGAGTTCAAGGTTCACAAAGAGTTGACCTTCACTGGGTCGGCTTCCCTTCGGTTCAACCACCTCACTCGACACCTGAGCTAGAATTCTGTTGGAGTTTCAAGAAAATTAATTTCTAGACGAAACTTTCAATCTACTTGCCTGTGACAAAAATCATACCAAATGCACACAAATCAGAGTACCATTTTGTAATCCTGCAGTTCATAAGAGAATTGTTTTTGTCATATACTAAAAGCTACAATCAGTACAAATTATAAAATTTCATCTTTCTTGTGGACATATCATGCTATTGTGACAAACAAAGGCTCAACAGGGTAGTAAAGATGAAAGGCTAAGAAAACAATAACATAACCTGACATAGAATGTAGAAAACAGATTTCACTATAATGCTGCAACTCTATGATCTGTTCAGTCACTGCTGGACAAGCATTTTGACCAACATACTATTTTTTTAACCTCTTTGACTGCGACAAGTACAATGTAGCTTTGTGATTTGTATCTGATCTTCAGGTGTTACCTCATGGTATCATTTGTTTGTTTGCTGGGGTATCATTGTCATATCGTTGCCATCTTCTTGAGATCTCAACATATATTGTACACAAGCTGATATTGTGAACAGGGGATCCCAAGGAAGAACAGCTGTATCTCATTTCTGCAGCTGAATCTGGGTGATCCTAGTTTAATTCACATTTTAATTTTCATTATCTCTGAATCAAAGTTTTGATTTTATGATGATTTGGAATAACAAACTTGATTGGAAAAAGACAAGAATACCTTGTGTCACCCATGTGAACCATGCAGCATCCTCGCTCTACTCCAAACTCAATCTTGAGCTGCCTGTAGTCGTAGGGTTTCCTCCCATCAAGTCGCTGTGAACAAAATATAATCACATTCATCAAAGATTGTTATGTGCCCTTTTCTAAGAGTTCTAAAGAACACTAAAAAAATGGAAGAATTATGGAACATGACATCACAGTCACGTGACATTACACAGCTGATCATTTAGATATTCCCAAAGGACTCCAAAATGACCAACTGTTAATGGTCATGCACTTCAGGTAAGTAACTTCATCTAATCTAGAATTATGTTTTCACCATTCCACTACCTCCACATTCTCATAATGTTGATTCCCAATTTATGTTTCAAAGATCAGAACTAGTTTAGAGCATTGAAATTGATTTATAAATGCAACAATGGCTCAGCTGGCTCTACAGTGTCATTTACCTTGTACTCTCGTATATGCCCCACGAACACAAAGCACACCCTTATGAAAAGCATTAAGCAATTGCTAAAAAAAATTGACTATCAAAATTAATCATAAATCTCCAGCAACAAGGCATGATCCAATTTGAATCAACTAATGTCACATGACAGCTGACAAGATAATGATACTCCTGTCCTGAATTCTATGATCTGAAGGTGAAAAAAATTTTCCTTCATTAGCTCACTTAAAAAAACAAACTGTGTACCGGTACCAGTATCGATCAATAGGTACGACCAGTAAAAAATTATTATTTAGTGATCAACTGGAGCAAATGCTGATTTATGTCCTCTATTTTGTAAATTTACATTGCTTTCTATATAGGTTCCCCTAGTTAACTAACAGATTAAAAACAACTACATTTTTAGCTTAGTTCCATAAACTTCTCAAGTCAATTTATATTCAAACATCATACAATGCCACTTAAACCTGTTGAGGACAAGTTCCGAGTATACTCGAAAGGCTCGGGCAAGTGTCTATGGGAAATGCGTGTTGTAGCAAAATCAGCTTTCTTCTTCTTCTTCTTGGGTACTGTCCACGTCCAACTGCCCTTAATTAGTACTAGTAGTAACCCGGTGCGGGGCGCTGTAACCAGACGGGTTGGGGTCGCTGGTGCAGTTAAGTTATTAGGCCTTGTAGGGGCCAACCGGACAGGGGGTGCGCTGACCAGTGTTTATTGCGCGGAGAGAGATCGAGAAGATTGGAATCTAAACCTAGTTGCTTTGCTCTTGTATGTAATGAAGGATTGCTGCTTTGTGCCTGTGCTATTCTGTGGTCTCTCATTAATTCATCTAATTCAAATCAAATCAAACAAGTTCTGTTCTAATTCGTTCACATTTGGTTCCTTTCCTTCTTACTATTAATTAGTAAATTTTAATGGCCCTTTGAATTATTAAAAAAGAAAAAGACCAACACGCAACAGTGAGTGACCAACAACCACCCAAGTCGTGCAAGTGTAACCTCGTCGCGGGGCGCTGTTTTACGGTACGTATTTGTCCGTATGGGGTCGCTGCTGCGGTTACCCAAGTGGTCCCGCCTCACATCCAACTGGACCCCATGGAAGACCAGCTTAGCATAGCTGAATATGGGTTATCCAGCCATCTTCTCAGATGGAAATGAACAAACAAACAAACATAAAATTTATTACTGTAACAAACAGACAACACGAGTGACAGCAATGGGAAACTGCACAAACATAAACGTGAACATGTGGGACTGTGAGTGTGGTCTCTTGCCAAACTTCGAGTTCATTACATTGACGTGTATTATCATAATGCATTAAACTTAATAAGGATCCTTTGCTAAAATATATCATTTCGACTCAATAGAGTAAATTGTTGTTATATGCTTACCCGTGAGTCTTCGATGGCTTTTAAAATAAAGTCACGCTCTAAATTCGACAGCGGTGTAGCCATGGTGGTAGTGTGTGTCCCATGCGTTGACGCACTCACGTGTGCAAAGTAGGCAGGTGTGTGTATTATGTTTGTGTGTACGTGTATCGATATGGTGTGTGGATGATCCAGATCAGAGTTTGTCAGACGGCTTTACAAATTACAATGTAAAAAAGAAAAATTAAGAGAGTAGGGCTTAATCAATAAAAAAATGTCCTGAATTAACTACGATAAAATTTTTAAATGATTTAAAGGATAAACAAAAGTATACTGTGAAGGATTTCATTTTAGAAATGAGAAAAAAAAAAATAGAAATAAAAAGTACCCCCCCCCAAAAAAAAAAAAAAAAAAAAATCCAGCAATGGTAGAATACTAGTATTGGTGGAGATGAGGACTGGGTTTTTAACTTTTTGCGAGATACCAAGAAACCACTTATGAAATAGTACAGAGCATACCATTCTAAGAGGAATTTAAAGTTTATTTGATAAAATTCGGTTTTGGAATGGCTGAGACATCCAAAAACAAGTGAAACAAAGCGATCACGATAAAAGGTGGGTTCCACCTTTTATTCGGATCGCTCTGTTTGCATATCTCAGCCATTTCAAAACCAATTTTCTTAATAAACTATGAATCATTTTTGGAATTACATGTTCTTTCATATTTCATAAGTAGTTTTCCATTATCTCATCCAAAAATGTTAGAAACCTGAAGTTAGGTCTCAATTAGGTCTCAACCAAAACTCTATGGTCACTTTAAACTTGATGGTTTCCAAACCTATCAGTATGCCCTATCACTGATTAATCGCTTCATCACACCACGTCAATACGCAATCTCGGGTCCATGGACACTATAATGAATAGCAGATAATAGGCCCTATATCCCGCACCCTTGTTTTACAACAACAATTTCTTATATTGTGTTTATTTGACACAATGAGAATATGCATATTTTTTGATGATATGTTTTGCTAAAAGTAGAAATGAATGAATGAAAACATATGAATAGATACATTCTTGGATATGATATTTATATTTTCAGCATTGGACAGATAGCCAGCCCTCCGATGATGAAGGCCTAAAGATCTGGATGGGAGGAAATTGTAGCAGAATTCACTCTGTAAATATGACAAATGCACTGTTCCAATACTTCGTATCTCTATATAATTAATAGGCATTTTGAGATCTGAAGAAAGAAAACTTCACAAAAAAATATTTTTATGTATAGCTACAGAGACTGCCGTCGATTTAAGATCTGTTGCCCCAGCTGATAAGCATGTGATAACTTACTGTAGAAATTAGGGACATAGCAAACAAACAAACAAAGAAGGAAGAAAGGTTAGCACCTTATATTTAGTGATAACTAAGCAACGCAAAAATGTTTCAGGATAGATTTTCCAAAACGTGACGAAAGTCAAGGCCTCGATATTAAAATAAAAATCACGTTTCTTTGATACATCCATGCAGATTACAGACTCGATCGTGTAATTTCCTACTTTTACAGTGAAATATACATAATTGACTGCAAGGTCGAAACAAAGAAACAAACAACAGCGGCAAGCAAACCAAGCTTAATAACTAAATGAATTATCAACGTTTCTATGAGGTAATTAAACACCACCCGCGTGGCTCGCAAATCACATTGTCCATACATTGCTTGCCCTAATATTGCAACCACGTCTTTGTAATATTATGTTGCTTTCTTTGTTTTTTATCAATTTATTAATTCATTCATTTGTTCATTAATTGATTGATTGACTGATTCATTCATTATCATAGGACTAATGAGTGATTGCCTATGGATCAATGTTATGATAATCTATTATACGTTAGTCATGTTTTCATTAGATCATTCATTCATTCATTCATTCATTCATTTGTTCATTCATTCATTCATTCATCCCCATCACCGTTAACCAACTCCTAGAATAGAGTGTGTATATAGCCCCATTCAGCAATCCTGATGCTTTCGTGCTATTAACGATGTTTCCTCCATTCCCATAAATGAACGTAAAATTATTCTCTTCCCCCAATCTCAGCAGACAGAAATATAAAACTCAAACATTAATATATATACAGTCAAACCTGTCTAATAGCGGCAAACGACTAAAGTGGGCACTATAGACAGGTGGTCACTATAGACAGGTTGGTGCCATTTTGAATTTCAATGCTTGCATTGTACCATATCAATTATATCGCATGTTATTCTTTTAAAAAAAAACAGCAAATAAGTTTGCATACGGAGCTAAAATAATATGGGGATTTTTTTTAATTTACTTCGTTTTAGATTTTCTTTTCCTAGCCTACTTCTATTCTTTTGATAGGACTCGGTAGAATTCACGCAATGAACGTAAAAGCTATATCACGTATTCATGGCTAAATTCAGCTAAATTTTTGTGGCCACTGTATACGCAATTATTATAGGCCTACGACACGGGATACAAAATGAGTGGCCGCTGGCTGCGTTAGGCAGGTGACCGCTATATAAAGGGTCTTTAATACAGCAATTACTTGCGGGGGATTTTTCAGTGGCCTCTATAAGCAGGTGGTCGCTATATAGACAGGTGGCCGCTATACAGGTTTGACTGTGTAAGCCCTTACGTCATCCGCACAGAGTCATGTCAGTTTACAGATTGATTGTTGAAGATTTAACGCACTCATGATTCTGGACTGATTAAACTGTCGATTTCATTGACTAATTTCTTATGAAATTCATTTTTTTTTGTTCCGAGTCGTTTTGTAGTTTAGTTGTTCTGTTATCTTTTTCTCTGATTCAATATTTATAAACGGATACGGTAGAAACATGCTATGCTCTCATCCATATACCTCTGAATGCATAACAATCGTGTCATCCCCCACTATTTTTTTTTTCAATTGATATTTATTCACTTCCAATCAAATAATAAGAATACATCAATTCTCTTAGATGTTGCTGTACAAACATAAGGTAATGATTCTTTTAAAGATAACTGAAATGATTATACATTTTCATGTTTCAATATAACAAACTAAATGGCAAAAGTATACCAATGACCGAAGAAAAAATGGAAGTATATTGTATTTGAATAATATTTTACTACCTAAACTCAAACCACACCCCCCCCCACGAAAAAAATGATACACACACAGGCACACACACATACAAACACAATGCTTTTAATTACTGATTCCACATGATGCAAATGAAATTTACGCAATCACTTTGAGCGTATTGACAAATTAAGCCAAACAATTAGGGATTTTTGTTTGAATGTAGGCCTATCAATCAACTTATTACTTTAAAATAGCTGAAAATATTTCCCATGATTTTGATACTAAATTATCATGATAAGGTATAGGTATGACCAACAAAGAAACACATACCTTTACGAAATCCATCTTTAGAGAAAAAAAAAACCCATAAAAATCCCCTGCCCACTTACATTGTATGCCCTAAATCTAACCCTTCCCTTATCCCATCTTGTTACCTTCCAAAAGAGATGTCAGATTATCTCCCCTCCTCCCTCCCTCCCTCCCTCTCCCTCACACACACACACACACACACACACACACACACACACACACACATTCACACAGATGTATGTCCTCTGAATTAAAGATAAATAAAGGGAGACCAAAACAGTACAAAGGATAAATGGAGGAAAATATTTAAAGAATGATAGAAAAAAGTAGAATATGATTTATTTTTCTTCTTGACAGTCCGGGCTTACAGTGCCCTGTCTCCTTGGCTTGGGAAAACACACTGGTGTCAGAGAAAAGCAGACCCAATCCTCAAGAAATGTGTTCTGTTATAACAGGGGTGGATCAAATATTTCTAGTGCCACTTCCAGGTTTAATCAGCTGACAAGCAAAAAAAAAAAAAAAAAAAAAAAAAGCCACTTCCGGGTATCATCGGCTGAGAAGCAAAAAAAAAAGAAAGAAAAAAAAGCACTTCAGAGTAATTTTCTGGCAAACAAATTTAAAGGGGGGCTCACCCTTATTTCTTTCTTCTTTTTTTTTAAACATTTCTTTTTTTTTCTTAATTTGAAGTAGCATAAGTGAGGTATTAATTTCCACACAAAATGATTAAAAGTCAATTAATGTCTGTAGTGAAATTAAATGTTACGACAGTCACCGAATGGACTGAACTTTCTCACTTTTTATGATGTTATATTTTTCTGTTTGATTCATTTATAGAATATAGGCCTACTTTACTATAATCGATCAACTCTTTATCACTGATGGATGCAGTTAATATCCACTGTCAATAAACAAGTACAGCGTGAGAGCGCTTTTGTTCAAGAGCGCCATGCCCATCTTTCCGCGTGTACATGGCTCGATCATACTGTCAATAAAAATAAAATTAGGCATGATGACTTCAATCCAGCTGAAATTGGACGACTACATTGTAGAAAGGGGGAGTAAATTAGCAGTGGGGGTATTTGCAGACACTATCTTGTCGACTGGTTTATAGTTCTGGTTAGAAGAAGAAGAGTACAATTGCATCAGCATTATAATTTGTTAGGTTAACTCCTCTTTCTGATATCGAAATGTAAATAAGAAGTTGTAGACGGTTTACGTTTCAAAACCAGCCTTGCTATGTTGGCTGTAGTCTCCCGCCTACATTATGACATCGGCCGTCAATTACTACCATCATTCACATTTTAGGGATATAGACGTTGAGTGACCGTGAATCCGCTGACAAAATAGAGCTTATAACTGACTAGATGGGATAGTTGTGGAGGATCAGATTGTGTGTTTAGAGCGTACAACCCAGTAGACTGTCCACCCGGCGTCAACTCAAAACAATGACCGATTTCTCCCGTTTACGAGGTGAGTATGTTACCTCGAAATAATGATAATGTGGTAGATAGCATTTGGACATTACATCCCTCGTGCATTTGTGTGTGTGTGACACTGTGTAGCTTACGGGAGACCGCTTGAACGGTCAGCCCGCTTCATTGCAAGGCCGTATCGAGTCTCACACAGTGGAGCGAACATCCGTGTCTTGCAGGAAGGGAAAGTAGCGGCGTGGGCGGCCTTACGTCGGCTGCCGGGTGCCTGATGAGCTGATGTGTTGTGTTGTGACCATGTTTGTTGTGCATTCATGCATAGCGGGACACGGCACGCACCTGGGCCTGAACTGAAGAGGCCGGATTATTAAAAACCCGAATAAGGAAAAATTGAAGGACTTTCGAATTGAAGCAAGTTAGATTTCGATTCACAGTATGTGCCTACTATACTATGTGATATTTAGATGATCATGTCGTTATGATTCATAGAGCAATCTCCTGTTAGACTCAAACTTATTCACATTCACTGCTGCATGCTGCCTGCTTGCATTCTAACGTTTAATATTTGGTTTGCAGGTTCTACTAGACCTAAATCACATGAGGATGTCTAAACAATACTTTCACTTCAGCTTCATCAATCAAACTTTATGAGCAACTGCCAATAACAAGAACACATACTAGATTGAATGGTGAAGCTATAAAACTGGGAATTACGGGTAGGCCTGTCTATGTTCTTTTCAAAGAGGCAGTGATGGAATGATTAACCCGTTCAGAACGAGTCCTGAGTAGTATACTTTGGGCAAGTGTCTACGTATGGGAAATGTGTGTTGTCGCTAAATCAAACCGTCCTCAACAGCCTTAGTAAATAGGCATTACATGAATTCAGGTTTTGCAGTTCATTCATTACTAGATACACCTAGGGAACTTCCATTTTGTCCTAGCCCCGGAGACCCGCCGCTCTGCGGCGGGGTCCTGGCGGCTACCCCGCAGTTTCGTTCAAGTGAGAATCACGAACAACTCCCTATTGCCACATATACGGCAACTTCACAAATAAACCATGGCTAAATGTTCATCATAAACACAGTGACAATATAAAATGAAATATACACTACCCCATTGCCTTGGTCCTTCTCACCAATTTATCTGGAAACTGCATAATTTTCCACATTTTTTAGGAGTAGGCGGTCTGCCCTAGTGGAGAGCTTTGCTGCTATTTTGAACGTGTATATCCATCAGTACGCATCTACGCATGCGTAAACAATGACGTCAACGTTACGGACGCAGAAGGATATGAATAATGCATCATCGCACGGTGAATATGCATCATGTAGCGAGTAATACAGCTGTCAATGCACTGCACTGAATGCATTGTGTGCGCATGTGCAAGTGATTGTGAGTTTTAGTGAGCATCGGTGAGCTGAAGATATTTGCCTTATAAGACAGCATTTTCTGCATCATAAGCAATGAAATGCATCAAACAGTCGCCGATGTGAATCATTTAGGTTTAGTCGACCCATGTAATTATTCCCAGTAGTTTTTGTTGAAAAATTAAGGAAATACAGCGCCGGAACGGCACCCGTTTGGTACAACATTAAAATATCGATGCCAAAACGGCGCAGCCCCAACACTGTACGTTGTACGTTGGGGCTGCTGGTTGCAGTTAATTTTGTCCCTATCATTTGATTTGTACTTGGACCACTTATTGACAGTAAATGGCAGGGTGCCTATTTGCGGCAGGGGCGGTTTCATTCATTGATAATACTGCCCAATCAGATGTGAATTAGTCTCGCTTTCCACAACATGTCCAAGTAATTCCAGCAAACTGGAACACCCCCTGGCGCAAAATCATACATGCTGCCACAAGGAGGGATGTACAACATACTGGTATGCCTACTTAGTAACTATACTGCAGATTGACTGATCACGCTTGACCTGGCGACTCACCAATCAACTTACATGGGTGTCCTGTATGTTGAGTGGCTTGCATTTGCCCAAGTTGTACAATACAATTAGTGATTGTGCCATTTCGTTGGACTCTTCCAGAATGGCTGGAAGATTTTCTGAGGTCACAAAAGCCTAGATATTTTTCATGTCACAAACAGGACTTTGTTGTGTGGTCTGAGCCAAAAATGAAGGAAATAAAAATGCCGATGCTGCATTGATCATGTGATAGATTAACGTGAGTAGTAACTCATTTCTTATTGCCTTGTCTGAGAATGAAAATTGTAAATATTGTCCTTCTGATCAAGATGAAAATGTTCCTACACCGTCCAGATTCAAGAGTGTTTGTGTTGTTTTCATGCAAACTGTAGGAAAATCACAGTTTCTTTCTTGGTTGCCAACTAAACACAAGTAGGTGTACACCTGTACCATTCCAGGGATGGTACATTCATGCCACCGAGACAAACGTTTGTTAGGGTGGCGTCTAATAATTCTCACTTTCTTGTTAACTTGTCCAAAGAAATTAATGCTTTTAAACGTGTTGTTCTTGGATTCACTTTGGGAATGTCAAGTTCTGGTCTTTTGATTTTGTAAGCCTCTGAATCTTGATTTTCTTTACATGGCTATTCTTAAAAGAGCAAAAATTTACTATTTTTCAGGAACTGGGTACATGTCATTACCACTATTTTATTTGAGCTGCACATCTATACATGTAGACACTATGGCTGGGATTGAAGGACAATCCCCTTCTTATTTTGGCACATTGTAGTCGAATGATTGCATGCATTGGAATTTTGTTTTGGTTTCTGGTCTGTAAAGTACTGTAAGTGTAAAACAATATTTTTGCGCCATTAAATTTTCGCAAGTTGCCTCTAACATTCAATGCATACAATATGTAGTGTGGACAAGAACTTTTACGTGGATTGTAATTTTGAGAATTTTTGCTCGCGAAATTTGCAAAATTAAAATGCACGCAAACATTCCTTGTTTTACCGTACAAGTGTACATGGATAAAATCTGACTGCTGATGGACCATTGTCAAGGGCTCTGCTGGAAAACAATTGTTAATACACTAGTACTTGTAGTAACTGTACAAAACTGAACTTGGCAGTACAATGCTATATTATGTCCTTTCAAACTGCATTTTGGCTGTGAAGTACATATTCTTAGCATGACTACGAGGTTGGCCTATGGCCAGCTGAACGTCTGGTACAATGTATCCATGGATACTTGCAGATCATGGGGTGGGTTGCAAGGCTGGTTCCTATTCGAAACCTCCTTTGGAGACAATTTTCAAGCCTAACTACCAGTTTAAATGACATGACGTCAAAAGTTTCAATGTATTTAGACATGTAAGAAGGTGCCAATTATACTCTAAACTAGTATTGCTATGCAATGTGTGTTTGCATCCATTATATGATATGAACACTTTCAATATTTACATGTCTCCACAATCCTCCCTCCAGCTAGGTAAAGGCAAGTGTGCCCATGTGTTACAAGTCATTGTGACTCACCATAGATGACTAGACCAACAAAATGGAGTGGCAAGTGCTTTGGAATATGTATGCACTGCTTTGCTTTCTGACCAAGTGCTAGATAGATAATCCAGGAAAATTTCACATTAAAAGGGGCGTGACACGCGAGCATGCAAAACATGGATGCAAAAATTGTACGACGTTTCCAGCGCAGTGCATTTTGCAGTACTGCATGCCAAGTGAGGCCTGCTTGAATGATTGCAGCTCACGTCTACATGGCACAGCAGAACTCGGAAGGCGAAGCAGGTGCACACTGTAGTGTTTGGGCTTTGATGACTTATCACCTTTTGCTTTTTTCTTTGCTCTTTGCACCCTTTCAAACCAAAGTAAAAAAAAAATGAAATGAAATAAAAAGATGAACACATTGAAGACTCATCGCATACTTTAATGTCCAATCAATTCAGCTTGAAACTCTATGATTGATTCGATCCCCCTACTTTCTTTTTTCTTTTTTTAGGGGGGGCGGAGGGGAGGGGGTTAGGAGGAGCGTATGATTGGATATGCTTTCAGAAGTTATGTAAATATGCCCTGATGTCATCAGATCCACTGTGATTAAAGGTTGCTTGCAGATGTGTTGCTTCGTAATATCTGCCATAAATTCTTGTGAACAAGAAATTTTAACAAGATTATTTGCTGGGTTACATTGTATATCTTCCATTCCACTAACACAAGGCACAAAATGTGTGCAACATCCACACTATGAAATATGTTGTGTACACAGTATTTGGTATATTGTCTAACTCAATGTGAGGTTAGAAAACTCTGTGGGGTATGTCTTGAAAAAGCAACAACATCCTTTATATCATGTAATATGTGATTTACTGTTTTATTTTATGATGAAAGGCCAAATAAATAATAATGATATTTGATAATAATAATCCTGAACAAAAAAAAAAAAAATCTCAGATTTTGTTCTACAGAGTGCCTGAAAATGTGATACAATTCTGTTCAAGATGTTCCTGCTTGCCTGTTTGACATAAAGGAAAGGGCCCTAATACCCATAATGGGGCAAGTGCTCCTCTTTATTGCTGGCCTGACAGTAAGTTTTAATTGCTCCAGGCCAGTGAGTAAGCTAATTTGAGGCATCTTCTCATTTTATTTGCGAGTGATTATACAATGTACAGGTGAAGTCTGTATGTCAATTAAGTCTGTATGTCAACACGCCAAGGATAGAGTGTGGATTGCCTGTCGCGAGTACCCCATGCATGAAATGTCTTCTAAATGGCTGCTCGGGTCACAGCCAAAGCGTGTCGTCTGTGGACTTCATTTACGAGGTGGATGCTGATCGACCGTGGCACAATGTCAAACCAGATGCGGACATGGATGGACGTGTCGTGTGCACACATTTCAGATGCATTATTATACATGTGTAGAGCATGTAGTCTGGTTTTTCCCCGCGTAAGTCCCGCCAAGATGGGAGTGCCAATGTAAACCTGTGGCATGTCTCATGTAATATGCAGGTGAATTGTAAGGCTGCTCATAAATATCTAGAGTGCATACAGTGCGTGTCATTATTGGACAGGGAGGAAGAAAATTATAATGAGGTATCTAATGTTACAAAGATGCATGATAAGTGCATGAAATACGTTTTATACATTTAGTCAGGCAAGAAGAGATGTTGAATGTCATCACAGAGGTATGATAAGATGTTCTGGGATTAAAACAGGTAAAACTACAGGTACAGAGTTTGAAAGGGAAAATTGTTCCAATTTGTCATTTATGGCACAGATACTTTTTATTTCATTTTCGTATTTCTGTTATTTGACATGCATCCAGCAGAGTGATTTTCTAATAGAGTTCCGAAGTGATGATGTCACAGTCTGTGTTACAATAGCCTGGGTTGGAATGGGGTGCGAGTATAAACACTCGGGCCAGTTTCCATGGTGATGAATATGATATAACAACTTGGTACTCTATTAATCCAACCATCTAAAAACAGGCATTCATTTGATAGCTATAATGAGGATTTGCAAGGATTGTTCTACAATGCAAGGTTAGCTTTGAGGCAGAGACTCTTTCTAAAGGTTTTGTTAGTTTGATCTGTTTACACCCCAGGAATGGTTTCAGTGATATTTGAATTGTTTTGCTTCTTTGACATCATTCTTAGTTCTAAGACTAGAACATAACAAAGTCATGACAAGATACTTGAAGACAATTGTTACA
Source organism: Diadema antillarum (assembly GCF_040938485.1). NCBI lineage: Eukaryota > Metazoa > Echinodermata > Echinoidea > Diadematoida > Diadematidae > Diadema > Diadema antillarum. Next base: position 2,098,177 of record NW_027271035.1, read on the forward strand.
CATATTGACCATTAAGAACAGAAGAAAATGAAAAGAGTGATTAAATCATTTAAAGATTGTACATTGTATTTGGTAGCAACTGTTAAGAACTCATGCAGCAATACATATTATGCAGTTATCAGGAATTCCCATGTGGTTTGGGAAGTTTGGAAAAGCTGCTAGTAGAAACAAAAACAATGAAACAAAACAAAATTTTAGTGATAGCTCCCTTGAGACCACATAAGGTGCATTTATCGTCTCACTTTTGGCTCAGAATTAAGGTTTGCAAACATCTTTCAGTTGATAAATGCCAAGCTGATTTAATTATTGGGTAAGAAACGCGTTTCTGAAATGCAAATAAATGCGATCGTAAACTTGTTTGAGTCAGAAACGCGTTTCTTTAGAGTTGATAAATTAAATACAAAGTTGTTTTGAAACGTGTTTATATGGACCTGCCCATGCCAACCACTGCCAACTACTGTACTTGTAGTAAATAAATGCAGCAACTCCCTTTTTTTCTTTTTTTCCCCTTCTTTTTGCTGACAATTGTTGTCTTTGCCATATGTTCTGATCACTTGCAATCACATGTAAATCTTGTTCATTTGAATGGATTTTAATAAAACATACAAAAGACCCCTTGAAAAACATGATTTGAAAGCGGTTTGCAAACACATTTTGATTGTGGGTATTGAGATACGTTTCAAACATGGGAAAGTTGATAAATGCAGCTATAGACTACATGTAACCCCTTTGGTATATAGTTTTTTTTTTTTGGGGGGGGGGGGGAGAGGGGGAACAGTTTTGAGCATTCTTGTGTGTGCATAACCTGATATAAAAATTAATAACTTACAGCATAAAACAGAAACTACTAGTATGCAGTTCTCTGAGCATTCTTTTGTGTGCATATTACCTGATGAAAAATTTAACAACTTACAACTTTGAAACTGAAACTACTGTATGCAGTTCTGTGTACTAAATTGTGTTTACAATGAGAAATCAAAACAAAACTGTTGTGATTTATGCTAATTTATTCAAGCTGAATCCTGGCCTCAAAGACAAAGTTAAAAACAAAGTTGAGCTGTGTGGTCATACGTGCTATCAGTATCAGAGTTTGTGTAGGAATGTAGCTGAAATTTGTTTTGTTTAGAAGTTACATAAAAATGATGAAGAATATTAAAAGTGTTAATTATCAAATTTTTCTACATGCGTGAGTGTTTTTTCATCCACTCGAGCATCCTCTTACACATTAGTCAGCAAAGCTTTGTAATGACACATTTTAAATGGATCTACCATCTCTGAAGTACTCTCTGATATACTTTATGTCTTCACATTCCCCAACAACCACAACATGCATAAATTTACATGACCCTCCTCTGACATTAAAAAAAAAGATAATAGCAATATGGATAATTGACCCTCTCTATAGTTACGTTCAGACGGCAGGCCCTAACCTCGAGGTTGGGAAACCTCGAGGTTTAGCTCTTGCCCCCTAACTACGACGTGTGTCCACACGACGAATCTTAACCTCGAGGTTACGAAACCTCGTTGTTAAGCTTCTGCCCCCCCGTAACTACGAGTGGGTCCCACTCGATGTTAAAACCACAAAACCGGAAGTTTCACCCCACACTGCTAACAAGGCGTCTATTTATTCTTTAGTCCAACCCTGTCGGACTCGCTGACAGGTACTCTTTTTCTCTGTCATGGTATGCAGGGATAGCACTGCACTGATGACTTTATGCCTTTATGAAGATATTCGTCGAAAACATTTTTTTTTTTTAGCGTCGGAGAAGAATATAGAATACAGTAGCGAGTTCGACGTGTTCAGTTTCAGAGATCAAGCGCATGGGAAGAAAAGATGATGTTGTGTCGTGCGTCATAGGTTTTTCACGTGTAGTGTATTTGTGGTGTACGTTTGGGAGGTTGACCCGGAAGCAGAGGGAAATTGTGGGGGGCTGGGGTTTACGGCGAGGTCACTCTTAACTTCGAGTTCGTTGTTTTTTGTGTCCACACGGTGCGTAACTACGAGTGGAGACCCCCCGCGGCTCGTGGTTAGAGCGCTAACCATAAGATTTCTCGTGGCTCGAAACATCGAGCAAACCTCGAGGTTTGCTAACTACGAGTGCGTCTTCACGGTCCCTAACTACAAGCTCTAACCTCGAAGTTTCCTAACTTCGAAGTTAAGGGCTCCCGTCTGAACGTAACTATTGTTATATTGTCCCATCACAAAATATGCAAAGTCCACATTTCTGGGATCAATAGTTTTGTACTTTGATTCATTTTTTATGATTTTATTTGGTGCATTGAGACTAATGAAGAAAGGATTGATTGATAAGAATACAAATATTTTGGAGTGGTACCTAATTTTGCTTATAATCATACCTTCTTAAGTTGCCTTTACTGTACCAGCAGGTGTTTTTGATAAAATACTATAGAATGACTCAGACTGCTAATGAACCCACAATATCACTTGAAATGTGTGCAGTGAATGAGTAGGGCCTCATCATACAATTTATGGGATAATGGACATGTACTGCTGTAGGGCTTAACAAGTGTTGGGCACTACACTTCAAATATTTAACAGTCTACAAACTTGTAGTTTGTATGATTATAGTCAATGGTAATGGAGTACTTAGTTTTGTCAAGCCCTTTTAAGTTTCTGCAAGTCACATCAGTGGATGCTTATTTGTATCATGCATGTTTTTAGGACTTTGCAGAATAGGATGAACTCTTATTCAAATGAACTGTTATACAGAGGTGAAGGCAAAGAAATAGAACAGTAGCAGTTGTATTATAATTGCACTAAAAAAAAGTCATGGAATTCAAAAGTTTCAGACATTTCTTGAAACCATGATATTGGTCACAATTTATGAAATGCAAGAATCTTGCAATTTGTTCAGTATCAAGATAATGGTAATCAGTGAATGATTGCCCATTCATTGTACATCTTGAATATACAAACGAAATGGAAACCCGTAAAGCAGTGATATCATCAGATGATGTAATTTGCATACATTTATAATATGTTATTTGTTTGTTAAAAGCATACATGTCTTGATAGGGGAGGTCTTCATATTGGTTGTGTAAAAGAAAATATGCACATCGTGCCATCTGTGCAAATTACATGTACATTGTAACTGTTTGCTCAGGTGTCGTAATTTTAATGTTGCGCATGAATGTGGTGACAAATGCATGAACAGCTGACAATAGTATAGTGCATGTAGCAGTGGAGCTTGCTGAAAAACATTTTACAACATTTGACATCATTGTCATTTTCGACTCCCTGCACTTTGGCAAAGTGGCTACATGTAGATTGTCAGTGTCTTGGTGCTTGTGCTCTTGCATTCATGATGCATCGGGCCGGAGACTTGAGTGGCGATGGGTATGGGTTTTGCGGGAAAATCATTGCCAAAACTCTGTTCTTTTTTTATCTGTCATGGCACTGACTAATCAAATGCACCGAGCAGTTGTGAAAAGTGCCATTTAGACCATGACTATGTCAACATGTTGCAGCTTGGGGGTCCCACACCTGTAAATGATTTCCCATGGAGACGTACGGTCCCTTGTAACGTGTGAAAAATAATAAAAGGAGAACATATTCTGTGGATTACACAAAAGATTAGATATCTTTTGTATTTGGTATCCAATTTAACCATACTGTTACACTGATACACTGCTGTCCAGTTGGCAAGTGTGTGTATGTATGTGTGTGTGTGTGGGGGGGGGGGGGGGGCAGGGGGTCAACAAAGGAAGTCTAGATGATGTATGACACCAGAATTTCATGTGATTTTTGTTAATCTGTGGTTAAACATAATATAGTCCCTCCAAATTTCAAAGGAAACTCCAGCCTCCACATGAGGTGAATTTCTTTTTGAAATTTGCTTATCAACCACAGGTAATTACTGTCTAGGACTTTTTAAGCTTTCATTCCTCATCACATTGATTACCCAATGACAGAAGATTAGGTCTGCGAGGGATACTTTGAATATACCAGAGTTTTGAAAAAAAAAAAAATGCTCTCATCCTGGGACTGTGAAACATTTTGAAGGAAAAATTATCAGACATCAGAATTTTATGTGCTTTTGCGATTCTATGGTTAAACTATGGTTAAACATAATTATATAGTCCCTCCAGGTTTCAAAGAAAGCATATCCAGCCTCCAAATGAGGCTAATTTCTTATTGAAACTTGTTGTCAACGGCAGGTAATTACTGTAGTTCTTTTCAAGCTTTCATTCTCTGTCACATTATTATCCCATGAAGCCTTGAAGGATACTTTGAATACAGCCTGGGCAATATGCTATGGACCCTGGCTACAGCCTACAACAGGCCATACACTGTATTTCTTGAAAGGCTTCACTCTTGATAATAGGGAGCTTTAGATTTTGACGCGCGGACGTTTGAGCCGACGCTTGCGCTAGACGTTCTCCTCTCCCTGCGCCGTGTGGAAAAGTAGCTTTAGATTACGCTGGGACGCAACGTTTAAAAAATAAAATCGCGCCCCCATATGATCAGTGCATGAAGAAGCTCTCTACATCGCAAACTGTGCGGACGTGAAAATAGCCCACTACGCGTAGTAAACAACTCAGGCGACGCAAGCTAAAAATAGATTGACTTTATGCACGCTACTGCGCAAGCTCAGATCATGTTTTTTTCCTTTGAACGTCCGCGCGTCTAAAATCTAAAGCTCCCTAATATCCCATTGAGGGGCATCATGGGACAATCTAGATGTCAGATTAATAGTGAGAGCGCCCTTAGTATTGTGAATTTTAAACCTCAGATATATAATGCCTTGAGTGTTTCATCTCTCTGCTAGGTTCTAGGGCAGTTACCCCAGACCCTATTCCCAAACTCTAACCCTAAACCTAACCCTAACCCTAATCTTTACTCTAGCCTTATCACTAACCAGTATTTAGGGGGGGGGGGGGGGTAATATTGCCCTGATGCTATTGTGTCATATATAAGAAAATTCAAGCTGGTGTAGAGGGAATACATTTGTGTTGCAGTGCAACAAATAACTTGTACATGCCACGCCATGTCCAAGTTGTCACTAATAGATGGAGTGAAAATTAAAACAAAACGGGATGGTCAAAGGTTTCATCAAATTTAGAGCCTGCATTAGAAAAATTATGGAATATCAAAGTGTGATGGTTTTCATTAAGAGTAATATTGGCTGCATTAATTGATGCAGATTAGATAGTGTCATGACAACCACAAGTCTTCCATTTACCTGCGCATAAATCTTTAGTAAATGACTTCTTTTTCTTTCTTTTTTAAGTAAAGTGAATACAATTGTAGAAATCACTCTGTTCTTTGCCCAAAGTCAGATGCAATAATCAAAGATGTAACAAAGTATTCAAACTAAACATTTATTGGGAAAGTGGCTGCAACTCTGAGATTGTTTACAGTAAATGTGCGTTGCATTGTTCTGTTGCAAATATCCCTATTCATGTACATAATGCCACTCACTTAGGAGGAATAGTCAATGATAACATTTCCCCCGTTTGAGAGGCCACTTCACTGTCTGAATGTCATGCCCTTTGCCATTTTATGTTGCCATAATTCACTGTCTCATGATCCATTTCCACTTCATTATGAACTAGGTCCTGTAATGATTAACTAATGAAGTTGCCCGGCACTTTTTCTTTGCTGAGAGTGAGCCGAGCATGTGAGGGGAATATCCCACAAAGTTCCCTTGTTGTCTACCTACAGTGTATGTGGTTGATTTAGACATTGTCTCTCCACTTTCAGAAATCATGTTCAGTAAAATTGAATAGAACTCAGAGTTTTGAAATTAAAAAAAAAAAATCTCATCCTCATCTCATCTCATTCTCATCACTTGAGTTTGTAGTACAAAATTCAAATTTATCAGTAATTTTTGAAACTGCATTTGAGAATTACATCACTGGATTTTGAATAACATACTCAAGATGCCTTTTACTAGAGATTGATTACTTTTATGATTGTTCTGTGTTGCATTTTGAAATACAACAAATTAAGGTGTATCTCTGCAAATGATTGGAATAGAATGGCAATGTTTTTACATGAATTGTGAAAATTAACACTTTTCACCTGAAGTGATCTGTATCACAGCTTTTTCTCTTCAAGGTGAATTAGTATGTCAATCAGTAAGTAATGCTCACCACCCCTTGCCCCCACCCCCCCCAAAAAAAAAGAGAGAGAGAGAGAGAGAGAGAGAGAGAGAGTGGGGGGGGGAGGGGGGAGAGACAGTAGAAGTAATTGTATTCCTTCAAAATAAATCTACTTATCAAACATCAAGCTTGTCTTTGTGCAGACATGACTTGTCATTTTGAGCAAATCAGAATTTGAAATGATGTTATTAGTTGGTGATCTTGAACTCTTAAGTATTTAGAGTCGTTATTTATTACTTAAACTCATGTGTACAAGTAGGCCTATACCTCATCTATGATTTTCATTTCTTTCCCTTTTTAGCTCACCTGAGCCAAAGGCTCAAGTGAGCTATTGCGATCGCCCTTCGTCCGGCGTCCATCGTGCGTCGTGCGTCGTGCGTCGTGCGTCGTGCGTAAACTTTTTACATTTTCATCTTCTTCTTGAAAACCCCAAGACCGATTTTCATCAAACTTGGCAGGTAGCATCCCTAGGGGGTTAGGAACTCAATTTGTTAAAATGGGCACCATGCCCCACCCAGGGGGCCCCCAGGGGGGCCCAAACCCCCCAAAATTAAGGAATCTGTAAAAATCTTCTTCTCTAGAACCAGAAGTGATAGAGCTAAGTTAATACTATGAGTTAGTACATTGATGACTGTAGTTTCAAGTTTGTTCATGGCAGAATCAGGGGTGCCCCCCTTGGGACCCAGGGGAGGGGGGTGGGGAAGGGTTCTAATGGGGCCTAAATTGTACATTTTCATCGTCTTCTTGAGAACCCCATGACCCATTTTCACCAAACTTGGCAGGTAGCATCCCTAGGGGGTTAGGAAATCAATTTGTGAAAATGGGCACCATGCCCCACCCAGGGGGCCCCCAGGGGGCCCAAACCCCCCAAAATTAAGGAATATCCGCAAAAATCTTCTTCTCTAGAACCAGAAGTGATAGAGCTAAGTTAATACTATGAGTTAGTACATTGATGACTGTAGTTTCAAGTTTGTTCATGGCAGAATCAGGGGTGCCCCCCTTGGGACCCAGGGGAGGGAGGGGGTGAGGAGGGGTCCTAATGGGGCCTAAATTGTACATTTTTATCTTCTTCTTGAGAACCCCATGACCTATTTTCACCAAACTTGGCAGGTAGCATCCCTAGGGGGTTAGGATCTCAATTTGTTAAAATGGGCACCATGCCCCACCCAGGGGGCCCCCAGGGGTCCCAAATCCCCCAAATGAAGGAATCTTTATAAATCTTCTCTAGAATCAGAAGTTATATATAGAGCTGAGATAATACTATGAGTGAGTACATTAATGACTGTAGTTTCAAGTTTGTTCATAGGAGATCCAGGGGTGCCCCTCTTGGGTAGGGGGGGGGGGGGGGGAGTGGTGGTTGGAAGGGTCCAAATGGGGGCCTGAATTGTACATTTTCATCTTCTTCCTGAAAACCTCATGATGGATTTTTGTCAAACTTGGCAGGTAGCATCCCTAGGGGGTCAGGATCTCAATTTATCAAAATGGGCACCATGCCCCACCCAGAGGGCCCCAGGGGGCCCCCAATCCCCCCAAATTAAGGAATCTTAAAAAAATTGGGCCCTTATTGTACATTTTCATCTTCTACTTGAGAATGCCTGGTCAAATTTTGGTAGAGCTGTGAATAATTTAGATTAGTGACTGCGTGAAAGGTGAACTTGCGATACTCAGGTGAGCGCTAGACCCGCGGGTCTCTTGTTTAAGAAGTTCCAAGTTTTGTTAGTTGATAAGGAAAAATGAGCAAAAAAAATGGAATTCCATTGGGATTCGAACCCGCAACCTCAGGAATGCTAGCCGACTGAGCTATAGAAAGCCCTAGTACAGTGTTTGTCCCAGAAACCTGACATAAACCCGAAAGATAAATCAACTTGGGGATAAATGTGCAGGATCACTGAAGTGATGCAGCTTTTTGAATATGTAGTAAATTCAATGCAAACAAAGGGAAACTGACCAGAAATGAATATGATTTATTAGTGGAAAAATGAGCAATGAGTTCAAGTTTTTGCATAAACTCCTTATTGAGCACTCGAAGGATATTCATGTGCTCATACTAATTTAAGGAATTTAAGTGCCCAATAACGATTTAAAATACTCTCTACATTGTAGTTCAGTGTTACCCAAGAGTAATGTTAAATTACTTGTACTTGTGTACAACAAGTGAATGTCATTCACCTCTAGTACATCAATTAGGAATACCAGATATTGTTTTGTATTGTACGTTAAGAGTCTTACAAGTTCTGAATTCAGTTGAGCTGACATTTAGTACAGCCGAAGAAAGCACCAAGACAGAAAAACTTGCTCAGGAGGATACACTCCAGTTTGCTGGTAACTGCCTGCATTGCACGCAAGAAGACTTCTGTGATACTGCTTTGTTTTGACTCACCAATGAGACTGAATTCTGCTTTACAACTTGTTTAAATCAAGCCTAGAGACATTTACCTGCAACCAATTTGATACAATCTTTTGGTGGCATATTTTCACCCAGGGTGTTGATTTGTTACTGTAAAGAAATGAGGAGAATTGATGAGAAAGAATGAGTGAGACAAAGTAAGGAAGATGGACTTGATTGTTATACCCCATCTTTTAACAGACTTTACCCAAGCTTTCTCTATAGACGTTCTCAGGAGATGAAACACAGGGTAACATTCCACAGATAGTAATCACAACACAAGGTGAACAATGCTTGCAATATTTTCACAGACAATGCTCAAAGACCTTCTGTGGGTTTGTTACTATGGAAACTTCAGCTGTCCCAGTCCAGCTCTTTGCTGATTGCTTGAGGAGGAGATACGTATCATAGAAGCATATCACAGGGCCGTATCCAGGAATCCTGTAAAGATGGGGTGCCTTTATGAAAACAAAGGGGGCACACGCACCCCTCCCCCATTTTTTCTTTTTGATTTCTTTTGTTTTAACCACAAAAAAAAATAATAAAGGGAGGGGGGCATGCGCCCCGGTGCACTCCCCCTGGATCTGCCACTTTATCATATCATCAACATTGCAGTCACGCTCACAGAGCAAAACAGACACTATAGCATACATACTGTTCACAATTGTACTAGTAAAAGCATGTATTACAATGTACAAAGATATTTGAATTTCTGTTTTCTTTTTTAAGTACACGTACCGTGTATCACATGTTTTTTGTGTTTTTTTTTGGTTTCTTAAGGACAGAATAATTGTTAATTACAATTGTATGGGGAAAGTATAAATCATGAAATAAGCGATAGTACTGTATTTACAACCAGAATGCCACTGTTTTTCCATTTGACCTTTAGCATGCAGTGCGCTTGCTTGTTGCATGAAGACCTCTGTCCAAGAAAATGTCATCAGGCTTCTCTGGATAAGATTTACCTCATGAGCACCTTAAAGGGAAGCAGTCCTGAGATTTTGACTGTACTGATAATTAAGAAGAGTAAAAAATATAAACTTTCACCAATTTATACGCTTGGACATCAAAAATTGTCTCCGTATGCGATTTTTGAAAAATAATTCCTGCAAGCGATCGTGAAAGAGCCGGCAAAAAGATGCTACGTAGTGCATGCCCTACTCACCAAGTTGACAGCCGTGCCTCTAAAACCAATTTAAGTGTTCAAATGATTAGTTGCAATTTCATCATATAATGTGAAAGTTTGTGGTTTTATAATTTCAAACAAAATATTTCAAGCGTAGATATATATAATTTACGAAAAATTAATATTGTAAACATAAATTTATATGTATTTTTAAACCAAATATACCATGAACTTGACATCAAATAGGCACGGTCGTTTTCTAGCTTCCGTCCGTGTTGCATACTTCTTAGCGTAGAAACCACTCTCGCGCGCAAATCCTTACCATACCAATGTATACATACACAGTACACTCGATCGACTCCGTCCAGTCGATTTTGGCATTCAAACCGAAGATAACCTGTGCATGAGAGAGTCGAATTCTTCAAAGAAAATATTGTTTGTATCTCAATATTTCTGTAAGTAGTCAGATAATCGCCTTTCCTCGAAAAAAAAAATATGACGTGAGCGGGGAAGGGTAAACACAGGGGGTCGTACGGATATGATTTCGCTCCACTTTGCCGTGCATGTCCAGTCGGCACTGGCAGCAGCTAGCTCAGTGGCACTGTACTGCATGCGCAGTCCAACCCCGGCTGCAGGCCCACGGTAAATTAAACATAGCTAGCCACTTTCCTTACCTCTCTACGCTTTTTTCCCTCGGTTCTCTTCGAAGTCGATGCTCGAGGTATTTCTCTTTTATAACTCATGTGAGCAAATGGTCAGGATTGCATCTGGTTTCAGGAGTTTTCTCGGTTTATAACCGAGGGCCACAGCCTGCCGGTCCACGTAAAAACATCGCTTCACAAATTGTCCATGCACAGGTAGGTCACAACATGATTTCGAGATTTTGTAGGCCCTAAGTTTCTTATGTTCGGCATCGTTGTACCGATATTTCCCAGCCACACAGCTCACCTTTCACGATACTTTTGTTGGTCTGGGACGGAAAAAAGGATTTTCCTGGGAAATTTTCTGCACGATTCGAGCAAAACTACTGATGTAAGATAGCCTGACCAGACGACGCTGAATGCGGTCGCCCCTGTAGTGTACTAGCAGGCCTGTGTAGAATCGTTTCTATCTACAAATATGTACACTCTGTACGTACTATATATAGAACATGCATGAGCGGCGACAGGTAGGGCTGCAGCTGCGCTTGAGACTGGAAAAGTGCGAAGGGCAAACCGCGTACGGGGTGCGTACGCGTATCTACCGTAGATCTATCATCTAGTTGTACCGTCCACACGTGCGAATATAATACACAATACATACACACACACACAAACACACACACACACACAACGTAGAAACAATGTCAAATACGAGTCGGAGTAGCCACCGACGTCTTCATGCATCCGGGTAAACTAGGGAGCGTACGGATAACGAGCAGAACACGGCTGGGAAGAGTTGTGCATCAACGACGTATGACTCTCCGCCAAGACTTGCTCATTAGCATATTCACCATGCAGAGTCACACTTTTTCAACCAAAATGTACGAGCTTATTTGGTGATTTTAAAGTTTGTTTTTGGTGAAAGTAGTTCATTGGAGGTACCAACAACAACATATTTTTTTTAATTTCGTGAGGACTGTGTCCCTTTAAGCAGACAGCTTACCGGGCATTACCCTGGATGTTACCTCTAGTCAGGGAGGTGGAGTCTCTCTTCCACCTACCTGCTCTAGTCTAAATTGGACGGTCAAGGGTATTAAGATCTAACACAAGATCCTTTGATGGTTACCGGGTACCCTGAGTTTTGTGGTCTGTTAAAGAGACTTATGGGAGATCTTTTCTGCCTCATCTTATTTTGTAAATGATATTTGACCTGACAGAGGGAAGGAGAAAGAAAATGGGGGGAAGCGGGGTGGTATGACAGTGTACTGCTACCACGGGTACAATCATTGTACCAGCATTTTGAATGAGGTTTTGCGCTGTCACAAATTATTCAATCATCCATTGTTTAGATTAGAAATCCCAGACTTACTATGCAAAACACATTCTAGTATACACCGTGATCTATACAGGGGCGGCGGAGCATTTGCGAAAGTGGCCCACTATCAGGTTTTATGAGCTAACAAGCAAAAAAAAAAAGAAAAAGGAAAAAAAAAAGGGTCTTTTGCTCATCTTAGGGGGGCCCAAAGTGGTGACACCTTATGTATTCCTTTGTATGGTTCAAAAAAGTGCCCCCCCCCCCCAGTTCTGCCAGCCATGTATAGCAGAACATTGGAGACAGTGGGGGAAAGAGCTGACAGTGAAAGGAAAAGGAGAATTGAGAAAGACTTATCAGTGGTGAAATCTTGCATGAGGTCAGAAAGTGAACAGCTCCCTCTATGTTGAAGCTCCTCCTCCGCCTGTTGAGAGTGAGTGAGTGTGAGAGAGAGAAGGGGAGAGAGTGGTGAAGGAGAGAAAATAGAGGTGACTGTCACACGGGTGAATCATCTCTCCTCCACTGGCATTATCCCCCCTGGAGGGGCCGTCGACAGATCAGACCATATCTATTGCGACCAACGAGCCCAGCCTACGTATGTCGAACAGCCTCCACTAGCCATTGTGGCCAGTGTGGAGAGGGGATAGGGTGTCAGTGTTTTTTCGCAACCAGCAGGCGGGTGGACAATAGGACTACAGCAGGAATAGCTATCACTTCCATATTCTGGGATCGTACAATCTGCATTGTGTATTTGGTGGCAGTGACATGTGGAATGGTTAAACTCACATATGTACGCCCCAGCTCCCATGCTTATTATACCTCTCTGGAGTACTGTGTGCAGTTGAGTTGTAGCGAGGAAGCTTCGGTAGGCCCCTGACTCTTCTTGTTGTGTGGGTGCATAGGACGGAGGCCGGTAATCAATGGAATCGCAAGGGGAGGCGACTAACTTGGCTGAGGAGAAGGGGGAAACAAATATAGGTGCGATTCACACCTCAGGTATTTTCATTACCTTAATATAACTTGGAAGAGGACTAGAATATGAATTGTAGGTAGGGTGATGGAGGTGGTTCTGTCTCTTACAACTGCCTGGTTTGTCATCAAAGTGCTCACAGTACTGGGGAAGCAGATCCCCACCCCCACCCCCAACGGCTTTATTTGAGCTGAGGGGATATTGCTCTAGTCTGTCATTGTCAAACAGATGTTGCTTGTCGGCATTATTACAGCGCAATAGACAAGGGATGGAAAAAGCCTGAAGTCTCATCTGCTTGCCGTGTAAACAAACTTTAGATCCCTTTCCTTGGAACATGTGTTATTGATTCATTACCAGTGATAAGAGTAGACACATTATGCCCTAATTTGAGAATCATTACTTGTTTTGCATGTCAAGTAAAAAGATTTTCTCTTGTGGCCAAGGCTAGGATTTTTGATTTTCGTAAGTAGTGAAAAAATTAATTTTTAGGTGTGTCTTCATCAGACTGAAGTTCAAACTAGCGGTTTGTTATGTGATGTAGGAAAATAACCGGATATTACGAATGTGCGTCATCACCAGCTCAAATACAGCTCGCTTTAGAAGTCGGCCTAAAGTTGACATTTTGTGTACTTTGCATCATTACGCGGCATGGCTTGCTCAGACGCAAAACTCTACATAGAGTTCTGTGGGCTCGGCGCGAGGTTCAAATGACCAAGACTTCTGGGGATATCTTCCCGCTCAAATAGCCTGCTGTTTACGTCTTCATTGCACAAACAGTGGGTTAATTTGACATCTGGCTAATTTCCTGGAAACAAAATAGCACGTTATTTTGAAACTTCGGTTCGATAGAAACAGTCCCATTGAGACTGTGACTGAATTGATAATTTCCATTTAAATGATATTGAGTAATTAAGCATTTCATATTTCTGAAAAGAAAAGATGACATTGTTATAGGTTTCTTATGTCAGAGCTTTTAATTTGCTTTGAACTATCTTTTTGTTTCTAATGATGACAGTTGTAGTACATGCAAAATGAGCGTAATTTGCAGAGTTTTGTGGCAGTTGGAATTCTATGAAAACAAAAAAAAGACTTAATCATGAAGCAAATGATGTAATAAGGAAATAGGAAGTGGATTAGGCTTAACTGTGATACTGTATCTCTATCCGTATTTTTTTGTTTTCTTTATAGAAATATATTTGTTTCAGCAGCATGCCATTTTCTGAAATATCAACCACTGAAAATTAGAAAGTCATTCAGTGACGGTTGAAAGTCATGGTAGTGGACATTTTTGCAAAGACCCATGCCAATAACTACACTGTAAGATTGACCAGTATAGTTTCAGTATGATAGCAGTGTGTAATTATTTAAAAACACTCAAATTATCTACATTTGATCCCATGACGACAACACTTTCGTGGCCAAACTGTACCTCCCCTGTATTTATACTTCCCGTGATTATCAGAGAAAGTAAGAGGATGTTGGCAGTAGGCCTATATCTTTCGGTTGGCTTCCCTCAAACGAGTCGTGTGTCCTTGCAAATTTTTTATGAGGCTGTCACAAGCTGTACATTATGTCCCGTGACATGTAACTCTATATAGCTCTGTACTCTGCCACAGAAAATAGTGCTTTCTAACTGCTGTACTGTTGTGCACAAGGGGAGGGATGGGGGTGAATAATGTGCGTTTCCTGTGATGGTATGAGTGTGAATGTAAGCAAAGTAATCTACATTTCCTCTCCACAACTCAGACCCGCCATCTCCCATGTAGTTTCTGTTTCCAAGGATAAAGCTCTTTGTAACTGAAATGCTCTTTAAACGCAAGCTTTGCCCTTGAGTAAGAAATGAAATCATGCACAAATGTAAGATCTGACTTCCATGAGTAATGAAAATTCAAGTAATTGATTGCTCTGATTGGACAGCGTCAAATCTGCTGGCAGCAAACAAGTTCCATATGGTTTATACTACGAGGGCCCTGTTGCATAAAAAGAAGCAATCAAACATTTAAGTCAGAAAATCAAACGTAAGTCAGGTATCAGCCAATCAGAATTTAGTATTCAGAGACTTGTGTTTGATTTTCTGACTTGTGTTTGACTTTCATGCAACAGGGCCCAGGGGACATATTTAACAGCTGTAAAGATATCCAAAAGTATGATTCATTAGGCTTATATATTACTATCTAATTTTGTACAAATTTTTTAAATCTATTTATTTAGTTGGTTTGTTTTTTTTGTGTGTGTGCTGGTGCTGCAAACAGTTTAAAGTTTAATGGAGAGTGCCATGAACAAAACAATACATTATTTTATTTATTTTATTTTTTGTAAGTACAGCTGTACCTGCAGAAGCTATTAAGGTTTTAGATGACACAGGGAGAGTTAAAAAGCTTGTATTCAGATTACCAGCAACTTGCGTTTTGCATGGTAAGCAAAACCTCTATATTGCACTGATATTCACAGCTGCCTTATAGCTTGTCAATGTAATGTCATTCCTAAATTAAAAAAAAGAAGCAGAGAACTAAGAGAACATGTCCTTGCATGTTTCCTTGGGATGCACTTTACATGTGCAGGTAGATTTATCATCATCTTAATTCTCATGTTCTTGATGTTGATCTTATAAAATACTATTATCAGTACTATTATTATTTGATCATACAATTGTAGTAGTAGTAGTACTGCTACTACTACTACTGCTACTACTACTACTACTACCAACAGTAGTAGTAGTAGTAATAGTAGTTATAATACATGCAGTAGTAGTAGTACTAGCACCACAAACATTATCAGCATTATCATTTTTGTGAGATATGATTATGTTGTGCAACTTGAGTACAACTGAAATGCTCATATTTCATGTCATGATGCAGAATTGATTCTAGTTCAGAAGCATGTACAGAAATGTTCTTTTCTTTCTGGGAACTGGCCATCTACAGGTGGTGTAAATTCCTGTGGAGCAAGTGATAAATTGGCAAACCAGCCGCTGAGAAATTCCAGGGGATGTGACATTTACGCTCCCGTGGATGGGCGGGATGCGGTGTCATTTCCAACGTATCCTGAAGCTGTTATTTTCATCAAAATTGAAAGTTTGGCAAATTATGGAAATTGAGTGTTGGCTTTCAGGGATGATTAATGTACCATTACAGGTAGAAAGCTGTCCGTATTATCGTGGGGGAAGGGAGGGAATCTGGAAAAGAAAAGACCTCTACATTATGCAGCCACAGATCATGCCAACAATAGCAACAACAACATAAAGCATGCTAAAAAATGGCATGTCCCAACACACAATCTACCAACTGTCAAATCGGTGTCCCATGCAACAAGTATTGTATTACACCTTTGCCATACATTTTACAGGGTTTTATTTTCAGGAATTTTGATAGTTGAGAGCTAATCACTAATCGCAAAAAACGCAAAAATATTAATTCTGTTCTCAACAAGAATGTGCACATGTACATTTCTCCATCCATTGCTGTTCTCTACAATCCCAAATTTAACCACTCGTGAAATTGTCTGGGAGTCATTATTTGCAAAAAGATTAGACTGGCCAAATATAAGGCATAAATAATAGGGTTTATCATGAAATAGATTCTTTTGAAGGTGCTTTGAACTGACACACGTGCTTGCCCTGGGCAACAGAAACTGGTTATAGGCTAGTAAGAATCTAAGATACTTCGTGCCAACTGTTACTTTTTTGCAGTATACTGTTTGTTTGCCAAAAATGCTGCATCTTTTGTGGCAAGGACTGTTTTGCCCAAATTCCCAATTTTACTACACATGTCTACAGCAGGAAAGGTAAAAATACTGTCTTCCAACAAAAGTAACTCCTATTCAGCCCTCAGAATACTTACTACAGTGCTGTTTACAGTGTTGGCATCCCTGCACATATTATACAACTTGCCTCAAAAAAAAAAAATGATTCATACCTAATGAACTGCATTCAGTAGGCCAACAAGGAAACTACTTTTCTAATACTGTAAAACAAGAAATATTCATGGCATGAAATTTTTGCAAATTAACCTTTTTCGTGGCATGAATATTTTTGTGAATTGCCACTGGTATTCAATGCATATATGCATTGTCTATAGATAGACAAAAACTTTCGCACGAATTTTAATTTCGCGAATCTTGGCTCTCACAAAATTTACGGAATAAAAAAGTGCACAAACTTTCCAACTTTGCTACATGTAGTAGATTGTTAAAGTGAAGGGAATGTCTGTAATGTCTGCAAATTTGAGGAAGCTAAACTTGTCCTATTAGGTTCTACTGTGTATCGATAACTAGATTTTATTGATGCATGACATTTTGAAACCAAAAGCTCTCTTTGAAGTGCATACTGTATATAAACAGTAATTGTAGTGAGAGAAATCTGAGCTTTGTGACCTCGCAGCTATTGTTGTGTCAAATCGAAGATATGAAAAGATTTTTTTTTTCTTTGTGTGTGTGTGTGTGTGTTTGATCTGGAGTATAATGTAATTTTTTTCACATGACTTTCTGACAGTAAGTCACTGACGTCTTTTTAATGACACACCCAGCATGCAGTTTACATGAACTTTTGCAGTGCATAAATCATATTGAATTGTTGCAAACTCAGTGGATTTAAAGGAAGGTCTGTTTTAGAGGGTACATCGTTATGAATACAGAGACTCCAACTCTCCTGTTTTCGACGGGAAATCTCCCGCCGAAAACCCATTTTTGCAAAATCTCCCGTTCTGGCGTTTGAAATTTAATTTCTCCCGCCGTGGCTCTTTGTCTCCCGTTGGAAAGGATTTCTTATATATTTCTATCGTATGTTGAAAAAATAAGCCTTAGATAGCACCAGAGAGCATCTAGAACCCTGGGAATTTCGCGCTTCGCACACATCAACTTTGAGTCTCCCGTTTGCTAGGGGTTTCAGGCGGGAGAATCTCCAGATCAGAAGGTACTTTGGGTTGGAGTCTCTGTGAATATGACAATAACAAAACACTTTCTTAATGCTGTGAAAGAGCCACTACAGTGTATGCCTGAATGGTTGTTGCTGTCATATTGTTCCGATCAAATGGCATGGCCAAAACAATGTCAAATTCACGTATGCATTGCCATTCTAGTTTACACGTACTTCTGCTTTAACATATACTCCTGTAACTCCTTGTCTGTTGAAGAAGTCTTCATAATGATAAACAAAATGTCCGTGTACATTTGTAGCATCTGTTTTTGTTTGAGTCTTGAAATTGGCTTCAGAAACTGAAACTTGCATCTAGTTCTGTGAATTATGCGAAATGTTTGATGCACAGAGTCCATTTTGTATTTGATGATTGTTGAAATTGTGTTCAGTGAAGGTTGGGCTCTGTATCGGGCTATAAACAGTTTATTTTGCCTCACCAAATGGTGTTGAAATTTGAATGAACTGTGTTAGCTAGGTATCATATATTTGTTGTTCTTTCTCTCTTTTAATATTATAGAAATGGACGACAGGAACTCCTCGGCCGAGGGTTCCGCCCCTTCCCCGGCTCATGGCGCATCCCACTCGGCCGACGCGGAGGTTCGTTGCATCAACATCAATCAGGCGCAGCCAGTCAGGCACTGCTCCAACGAAGTGGAGTAAGTATCACTGTCTGTGTGGGTGGGTGGAGTCTTGCCCCTGTTGGACTAGAGTATTATACCAGTAGTCGGTATCAGTTTGTGTGGGTCGAGTCTCGCCCCTTTCAGACTAGAGAGAATTTTCATACTGGTATCAGTGTGGGTGGGTGGAGTCTTGCCCCATTCAGACCAGAGAATTTTCATACCAGTGTCAGTGTGTGTCAGACTAGAATATTTTGGGACTGGTATCAGCGTGTGTTGGTGGAGTCTTACCCCTTTCAGACTAGAGTATTTTCATACTGGTATCAGTGCGTGTGGGTGGAGTCTTGCCCCATTCAGACTAGAGAATTTTCATACTGGTATCAGTGCGTGTGGGTGGAGTCTTGCCCCATTCAGACTAGAGAATTTTCATACCAGTGTCAGTGTGTGTCAGACTAGAATATTTTCGTACTGGTATCAGCGTGTGTTGGTGGAGTCTTACCCCTTTCAGACTAGAGTATTTTCATACTGGTATCAGTGCGTGTGGGTGGAGTTTTGCCTCTTTCAGAGTAGAGAATCTTCATACTGGTATCAGTGTGTGTGGGTGGAGTCACACCCCATTCAAACTAGAGAATTTTCATCCTGAGTCCTGTTTCATAAAACTTGTTGTCAGCGACACCTGCCACATTATTCTATGACAAATTTGCAAGGATTTTAGTAGCTAATAACTATTGTAACCTGTTATTGATAAAAAGTTTTATGAAATGACACTGATGTCTGTAGCCACAGTCACACTGGCAAAACATTGCGATGTTTAAGATCACAAAGTCTTTGCAATCTTTGGTCATCTGTCCACACTGGCAACCAAACTTCTCAATGTTTTAGTTCTAGAATTTAGTGTCACTGGTGCTGCAGGCAACTCGCTAACTTAATATAAAAGGTGTGGTGTATACAGTACATGGCTGTGATACAGTATAAGGTGAACTGGTCTGTTAGATCCCAGTATGATTGACTGCGACTCCCACTTCAAGGTTCTTAAGGTCTGCAAAGCTTCGGTCATCTCATGGTCTCAGACGAACTTTTCCCAGTTCAGATTTAATTGACCCTTGAGGGGAAGAGCTCATAATCCCACTGGACTTTGATATTGCCCTCGTCCACTTTGATAATTGCAGCCAAAGCCGGGGAAATTCTTGAGGGAGGTCTGGGATGGGCAACTGATTAAGTTCACTCAGGAATTGAGTGGGCAGCTTCGTTAGATTCTACTCAATGAGAGATTTGAAAGGCTGACCTCAAATCACTGGTTTCTATGGCAATGCTGCAGTCTGATTACATAAAGGGAAGGTTCATCCTGATATTTTGTTACTTTGCGTGAAAACAGAAAAATCAGAAAAGAACATAAATTTTTACTAAGTGCCACTGGCAATTGATGCATATAATGTAGACATAAACTTTTGCATGCATTTTCATTTTCCAAATCTCAGCTCCTCAAGAAATTCACAAAATTTTCATGCATGCAAAAATTTCTGGTCTTACAGTAAACCTCTTATTTTAGATCCAAATTTGATGAAACCTTACCATTATGTTCATGATTTGGATTGCACCATGACAGACACTCCTTTCTCATGTAAGTCATGTCAAGCAGTGTTCACTGGATGTTTCCATGACATTTGCTCCTGCAACAATTGCTCTCATAAAATATCTGCATGCTAAACCAAACATAAATTCTACCCACAAACATATAACTCTAACCCTAATCCTAGTAATCCTGACAAAACCTAAAACCATATCGCATCCCTCAACCAAACCCTAAGTCCTTGGAGGAAATATGGTGTAAGTCTGGAACAATTGTCGCAGGAGTAAATGTTTTGTCACCTCACTTGATGCCCTGTATGCATCTTGGTCACACATCTGCTATGTCGCTTGCATAACACTTTCTGATCTCATGAAGATGTTTAAATACTGCATAAGCTGTTATTTTTTGTGAGGGTTTTGATTTTCACAAATTTGCAAATCACTGTTGGACCACAAATTTTAACAGCACACAAAAATGTTGCCGCACACGAGGATGATAATGCGCTTACGATAGCCTCAATGTCAAATCGCAAAAACAACCATCTTTCAGAAATATATGTATGTGAAGATAACTGCTTATACAGTACTCTCTTAAATCAACTTTCCTTGAGGTAATACTTTTTTGATGAAGAAATCATGACTTTGACAATAGAACTGCATTTGATACTTTGACAGCGAATATTTACCCAGCATGCCATGATGATAAAAATCCCAACAGCGACAACAAAACTCTCGAAATCAAAATTATTCGTCAAATGAAAGTGCTCACATAGGTCATTTAATGTTATTGTTTGATGTAATATTGTTACTTCCTCTTCCTACAGCACGGGGAAATACACCTTCTTCACATTCTTCCCAAAGTTCCTCTTTGAGCAGTTCCGTCGCTATGCCAACGTCTTCTTCCTCTTCATCGCCCTCTTGCAGGTGAGGATAGTTGTCATAATACAGTGGACTCCCATTTTAAAGAAGTCCTCGGGACCGGCAGTTTTTTTCGTTTTATTGAAATTTCATCTTATCTGAACGAGTAAACAGTAAAAGACATAAAGCGAATAATGTTCCGGCCTGAATTTTTACTTCATTGTAACCGGAATTTCGTTATAACCGTGTTCGTTATAACGGGAGTGCACTGTATGCCTCTTCGTTGGTTCTTCCGCTGGCCGTTATTGTCTCATTTTGACCGTACATCTCAAAAGTAGACCATTTCTTTATCTCATCCCCTGATAAATTCATTCACTGGTCCTGCAATTATTGTTATACAAATAGTGAATGATCACAAGTGCGATGGTTAAAGATTTCGGACAAAGTAAAAGATAGAGGTGCTGTATGCCATGAGGCAAAGCCAAGTTGAATACTCGTAGTGCACTTCATCTTTCACCAAGTGCAAAAACTTGTACATTTTATGAGTAAAGACCAGACACTATTTGCTTTACATAACACCTTGGACATCAACAGATGTGGTTTACACAGATTCTTGAATTTAGCACAGAAATGCCAGCTATTTTCTGTGAATGATGAATGAGTTCCACAGTCACAGTCTGTGTGTGCATACGCAAAACCAATCAGTTGAAGATGTTTTACAAAAATGAGTGACCAACTACTCGCTTGTAAGCATGCTTGTAATTGTTGAGTACGTGCAGCTTATGTTTGTTTATTTTGATATAAGAGCTATGCAATGGAACAAAAACTTTTGGTCAATCATGAGTTTAACACGGGAGTCAATGGAAATTGGTGACGTCAGCCATGCGATATCCATTTTTGCTCAAACAAAATTGCACGCCTGACAGCAGCAGTGTGTGATGGTACTTTTAACTGAATGTCACGTGATGGGCAGTTGACCAGTCGGATAGCTTCATTCTTTTTAGGTGTTGTATAAACTTTTATAACAGCAGTTCCTGTGAAGAGGCACTGTTTGTGAAGTTTCACATTTAGCTCAACTTTGGTAGATGAAAGAAAGAAAAAATTCTTTTGATAGTATAAATAGTAAATGTATAGATTACACCCTCATGAAATAAAGGAGATATAAGTATGATCCCTCAGGCATTATATTAGTTTCATGTCAATTATGTGAACAGATTATGAGATTTGTAGATTTTATCAGTATTTTCCTTCAAGAAAAAAAAAAGAAGTCTGAATTTTTCAAAGAATCCACCTGATCAAATGCGTATTTTGTAGAGAGAAAACTGGGTTAATGTGAGTGCATCTACCTCATGTCCCCTTCCCACTCCTTTGTCCGGAGTGAGCAATCATTAGTACAGGATATATTACTTCCTGCTGACTCAGCAAAACAATTACACCGTGTGCTGTGGAGCAGCAAGGCAGATGTAATGGTGGTGTTGAAAAGCAAACAGTAAATAAAGATTAGTCTTGTCTCATTATCTACTTACGTAGGTCTGTAATTGGGTGTTTCATTAAAGAGAGAGTGGGTGGAGGTGTTTAGGTCATTCCGAGTTTGAAACAAATGAATGCTTGGTGATGAATGATTGATATCCAATTGCCGTGGCTGGAAAAGGACACAGGGGATGAAGAGACACACTCAATTGGGAAATAATTGCAACTTTAAAAATCATAGTGTTTGCCCTTTTCCAATCACACTTGTAATAAGAAATTTCAAACCTGTGGCAGTAGATACAAATTGTGATTTTCTTGCCACCCATTATGGGCATGTGCAAGTGGCTGAGCAATTTTCTAATGTTGCAATATTTCACTTTAAATAGCTGTGTTTAAAATTATGGTTGCAAAATGAATGAAAATGGAATCATATGAAAGGGACAGGTGGAATATTCCATGGGTGCTTAGTCTGTCCCCTACGCTTCCATACCCCTTCCCCCCTCCTCCCCACCCCCCAAAGCCACTCTACTTCTTCATAGGCTGTATACAACCTTTCAATAACTGCTTGAGGCGTAGGCATCGTGTGGAGTGCGGAACCTCTCCATATGGGCATCTTTCCAAATTAAAAATTGTTTGTATTTCCCTGTTTCTTGTTTTCCCATAACATCCCTTCCTTTTTTTTCTCTCATGTTATTTTTGGGTTTGGTTTTGGAATTATTTTTCCAGGAAACAAAAAAAAAAAAAATTGATGTTTTGTTGTTGTTGTTTGGTAGTGCAGAGAATATTGTGATAAGATTGTTGGGCTCTAGCTATTTCTTTAATTGGAACAGCTTTGATTGAACTTAAAAACCGCAAGTGTGCAAAAAGGGGGGGGGGGGATGACTGAAGTGATGTTGTTGGCACGCTTTCATCTGGAAAGTCAAGCCAATTTTGCTCAATTTCCCGCGGCACTATTTCTGGTGAGGGATGGCTGGTGAAAAGCATTGGTGCCTAATTCTGGCTGCTCCCTGCCTGTGCCACGCTACGTTCTCTGCTTGCCCTCCCGTTGGAGTAGGCCAGGTGTCCCGCCCCCGATCCAAGCCCGTCTCTACTACGTCACCCCTGGAAATATTCCAGAGATGCAGCTTAAAGTGCATGCACAGTTTTGGGGAGAAAATTTTCTTAATTCAAATTTGTCTCAGCAAGTGCATCAAGTAAACAATTGCTGGAGAAATTGTCAGGAGAATGCTAGTAGAATTGAGATAAAGTTTTCACTGGAATATTATATGATTTTGACCAAAGCATTAAAAAAAAAAATATGATGATGGCCTTCCCAACATATACACGTGGTATCTGTATTTGTAAACGTTAAAATTTTGTTTCTCACTCTGTGTGTGTGTGTGTTCAAGTGTTTGTATGTAGTGTGACTGTACTGTACATGTACATACAATGTATATTATACTAGTCCACACTCGTGCACTGAGGTAAGTGGGCCTATACATGCTATTATTGTGCTACTTATGAATAGCAGAATACCTTTGAAAACTGTTTTTAGTGGAAGTCAAGTGTGACAAGAGTTTGCTAAGGACTTTGAAGTGCATTTTGAAGCTAGTTGCTAGCACGGTTGAGATGGTAGACATAAGACATGATTCATCCATTCGTAGTATGGTGGTCTGGTGAGATATTCCCCCCCCCCCTTTTCTTTTATTTTACTACATGGCAATGTTCCAGGTGTATGGTATTGAATTTTAAAAGCAACTACTGTGCACTGCCTAAGGGTAAAATTTGTTGTTAAAGGGATATTTCTATAGTTTTGGTTGAGATGGGGATTCAGATTTTAGGTTTTTGTGAGGTAATTAGAAACTGCTTGTAAAATATGAAAGAGCATACTATTTTACGTAAAGAGGAATTTAAAGTTTATTTGATGAAAATAAATTGTTTTTGAAATGGCTGAGATATCCAAAAGCAAAGTAAAACAAAGTGGTCATAATAAAAGGTTGGTCCACCTTTCATTAGGACCTCTTTGTTTTTAGATATCTCAGCCATTTCGAAACCAATTTTCATCCAATAAACTTTAAATTCTTCTTAGAATTGAATGCCCAAGGCATACTGTATACGCTATAATTTTCGCGTACATAAATTTTCGCGAATTGCCGCTGTCACACATTTTCGCGAGTGGTTAAATTCGCGATTAGGGGACCAGAGAAGATAAATGAAGTGGCATTTAAAAGAAAGTGTGAATTTTCAACTTACTAGCAAATAAGAATGATACTAGTTATACACTGCATGAAAAAAACTTACCAAACTCTGCAAACTAGTAAGTTAGAATTCAACATTTTTGAAGTGGTTAAGTCCATCGCGCTAGATTTCTGACGAGTGGTCCCCTTGCGGTAATGGATTGGCTCTCTACAGTATTTGTAAGTATGAGACGTGGACGTGCGTAAACAAGCTTAGCCAGTATGGTCTGTTCGGTAAGCCGTGACATGGTATACTAGTACTGAAATGTTTGTATCATCAACACAAGGCAAGGAATTCATTTTGGAAGGTAATATTTTCGCGTGTTGTTAATTTCGCGAATAGCTCCCGACTCGCGAAATTCGCGAAAATAAAACCCACGCGAAATATATAGCGTATACAGTATTTCACAAAAAATTGAAAACCTGAAGGCCCATCTCAACCAAACTATACCATCCCATTTAGGAGATGAAACTTGATGCCAAGTTGATATTGCATAAAATCTTGTTTAAGACCTATCCTGTATATACTCAGGCTGCAGTTTATTCATACTTTGTGATATGTATTGTTATCTAAGAAAATGAAACTGTTTTCACCTACTTCACCAAATTGTCTAATGCAGCTATCTACCTTTCCTGCGCCATTTTGTTATCTCCTTAATGTAATATCCAGGAAGATATTAAAGAAACTTGTTTTTCAGTTTGACTTTATATGGCACCCGTCTAGTTTTTTAAATCAAATTTTAACATACACCACTTTACTGCAAATTGAGCTTGATTGTGTGTTTAAAAAAATACATATATGTGTATTTCGATCAGTACTACAGTGGTTTCTTTTTTAAATTATTGACTTTGCTTTCTTTCTAAAGGATAGGAGAGACAATACCTTTTTATCTTGATGCATTTGGTTTCAGTTGACTTATTTTCCATTTTCACACACACTGCAACCTACCATACCCTAGCATTGAAATCTGGAATCGTGCAAATTTGACAATGAAATTCTTTCCAATGAGTCATTCTTCAGTTCAGGTCAGTTTGATTTTTATTTCTGCTTTGTTCGTGAAAGTCATACATAGAATTACACAGCACATACTTGAACAAAACTATACAAAGTAAATGTGCACTAAAAGTCACAATAAATGATTATCAAAGTATTAAAAAAATGTATTGAAATGTAAAAAAAAAAGTCAATGATACAATTATTTTCAGTGAAAGAGAAAAAAGTGCAGGAGTCTACTATCTTTATAGCAGGTGCTTGCACACTCATATGAAAAAGTGGGCAACTTGGAAGGTTCTGGTTTCATTAATCCACAAGAATAATTACCCCAGAATAATAATAATGATAATGAAAAACTGAGCTTCCCCCAGTTTTTGAAAATCACAGTCAACATTTCAGTCGTAGAATTAGATTCTCTGACCAAAGTATGTGAAGCACATGCTCACTGTATCATATAAGTTGAACATTTCCCAAGTCAGTTTTTTTTTGTTTGTTGTTGTTGTTGTTGTTGTTGTTGTTTTTTTTGGGGGGGGGGGAGGGGGTCCCACCTTAGTCTCAATGTGTTCAATTTATTATCATATTTTAAAAGCTATTGATCTTTTGGACTGCCCGCACAAAACGTTTTTCTAGTATAGACCATATTATAAAGGCAGCATTTAGTGAAATCCAAGCTGCCTGTTCACAATTCTGTCAATATACTCATCTTGCTTTTGCTAGCTCATCTCCATTCCCTGTATTTACATCAAATATCAGCAAACCTCTCACCAAATATTTAAATGTTTTCTTATTCCTGCACATCATCTGATACCTCCGTTTGTTTTTTTCTTCCACATTTTCTCGCCAGCAAATTCCCAGCGTCTCACCCACCGGTCGCTACACCACGCTTCTCCCGCTCATATTTATACTGCTGGTGTCGGCCATCAAGGAAATCGTTGAAGATATCGTGAGTGGAAATGATGGCTCTATCTCATTATCTCTGGCTAACTCTGACATTGAATTTCCTGCAGATGTGATCTTGTTATTGTAGTCTATTTTTAGATGCAGTAATATAAACCTCAAGTGGGTATCTTTTATTGATCCACCATGTATACGCTTCTATCATAGGCAGTGTTTTGTCTGAGAGTTGTGAAAAACACAGTCCAGATATCAAGAGTCATAAAAACTATAATTTATATGCAGAGAAGAGTGGTAATTACAAAAGAAAGTGAAACAGAGAGACTAGAGAGAGAAAGAGAAGCTCTTTAAGTTATATATATATATATATATATATATATATATATATATATATATATATATTTATATATATATATATATATATATATATATTCATTTATATATATATATATATATGCAGAATTCATAATACATAGACTCACATGGTTAAAGCACTATTACCTAAAAAGATGGAGAAATTTGTTGATTTTTATAAAGACAAGGTGGTGAGTGGTATATAGGAATAAAGACAGTGTGTGTGTGAGAGAGAGAAATTATTTAGTAAATGAAATGCAGTACTCATATGATTCAAAGACTTAAAAGACTGGAATAACAAAAACATGGAAAGATAAAGAAAAGTTGGAGTTGCCTTTTACTGTGCTAGCCATGTTTATCAATGAAAAAAAAAGTAGATAAGATGTAAAGAGAGGAGGAGACATAAAGACAAGGAAATGATGTTAACAGTGGGACAGAGAAATGGGCAAAACATCATTTGAGGATATTTGATGAGATGTCTTTCATCAAGTTGATTATCTTTGCCACACTACCACAAACTGATTATGACTAGTGGTGCCTCATTACTCGTAAAATCAAATAATACATTCATCCTTTGACCACTGCTGCAAAAGCTAATATTTTTTGTGCAAGTTATTTTTCCTGCTTGGCCAAGTGAGATGAATATATATCATGTGTTTTTAATTCCACAGAATCAAGACATATAGTGGTACATAATAGTGATCAAAAGTATTTGCATGCTTTTATTTTCGCACTAGTTTCAGGTCGTGCGAAATGCACAAAAATTTCCTTTTTTTACTGTATTAGATCAAGCGCTTATCACCGGAACGAATTATACTACAACTGTATAGTAGTATTTATGAGCTGACAAAGTACACAATCCAAGCAGTTCAAAATGTGCCGAGAAAACTGAAGATCTTTTTCTGGGTTTCAGAGATTTCAGGCTAGCCAAAATTAGTATGTAATTGGCCTGAATTAATGCAACACAAATATCTTTACATTTACAGTATTCATTGAAAAGATGTTTGGTCAACCTGTGTGCTGTGTAAAAGTACATTCAATATTGGTTATGTAGCATGGTCAGATTTCATCCAAACTAAATCATGTTTGAAAACAGGTGGAATATTTCATGTCCAAACCTGTCTTGATTAGGCGATTAGGTGAATTGATAGTACTTGCTTTCTACAATTGTACCCATCCTCTATGGTCAATGTCATTGGGTCATCATTGGGTGAAATGTGTGTGTGACACAATATTTATCTTTCTTATCGTCATCTTGGCTGAAGTGACGTCATGATTGGGGTCATGGTTATCAGATTTTATGATCTGTTTGAGCAAGGAATAGATGACTTGATGTAAACATCACAAGATCAGCTAATGAAAGTTTTATGATTTTTCAGTCAATCCCCAAAGGTTAGATAAGTGTGTGGTCATGCCAATAATCACGCAGATAGAGTAAGGGACAAATTTGTGATGGTGGTTGAGGGAGGGGGGGGGGAGGGGTGGGGGGAAGAGGGGAGTGATTTGAATATTATATTAATCAAATATGTTAGGAAGTTTTGACAACCTAAGGTCCTCTGGCAATTGCTTGAGATTCACAAATTGTTAAATGTCTGTTAACTGATCCTGTAACGCTCATTACAAGTCCTCTTCTCTCCTCAAATAAAGCTCTGTTAATAGTGACTATATATTACAGTCATTTGAGCTAAACAGAGCTTGAATATTGGGTATTTTGTATGATATTTGCAAAAGTCACTGCACATTTCAATTTTTCTGATATTTTAGATGTATAATGAGATATAACATTAATATCATTGTAAGACTTCAGTGGGTTATTTAGTTACAAGGGTTTGAAGAACTGTTTGAAGATGTTACAAACAATGACAAGTAAAGGCTTACATCACTTCTGTGAGATTTAAGATATTTAGGCAGAGTTGTCAAGCACTGAAAGATGTGCAATGTGCAAACTAAAAAGGGGCAGCGGATTCATCATGTGACTTTTATTTACAGGCTGAACTCTCCCCCTTTAAATAGCAGTAGTCTCGTCTTCCCATCAACATGGCATTTGTAATGGCCTCTTCCATCTTACATCACATCCCGCCCCTTGTTACATGTCTTCCTCCATTACATTCCGTCGTGTTGATTCATGCCATTGATACAGTTAGTGCCATGTTGTCTTCCCCGGCAAACATTCCATCCCTTGAAATTAACATCCCAACTGTCCTTAAAGCTACTTGGGCTCTGTAGTCGTTGGCCATTTGATTTCATTTAGTGTGGTTTTTTTTAATGTCTCTACATAGAAACAAGAGGAAGCTAAATAACATACTATGCCACTTAATCTGTAGTACCAAATGGTATTCATATTCTGGTTGCCTTTATTATTCTATTTACCTTTATATGTAGATAAATGATGCATAATTTAGTATCTGTACTAATAATATTTTTGTTGGAATTCCTGCCGAAGTACATGTACAATGTATGTAATACTTCTACTACTTCTACAGATTGTTCAATTTTCCTCAAACTTCACTGATATGTTGTACTAATATTGCTGCATTCACTCAATCCACATGTATATGTGGGTTTCATTCCACTCTATGAAATAAACAAAGAGAGCAAAGCATGCAAACTTCCAACCTCCTCTTAATTCATCTGTGTATTTCCTATTCATCGTCCAATGCAGAAAAGACATCGGGCAGACGATGAAGTGAACAACAGAAAAGTTTTAGGTAAGTCAGCAAGAGGGGGTCAGGATTTTACATCTTATGTGCATATCTATTTCCTTTAACTATTGCCTTATATTTTCTATATTACTTTAAATTACTTCCTTTTTTCCTTCTCCATGTTACTTGTCTGTTTATTTTGTTTTCCCCTGTTCTTTTTCTCACGCACTGTTTGTAGTTGTAAGCTTTTCACCATTTTTTTTTCTTCTTTGTTTCCGAAGATCTCACATATTACAAGTCTATAGTGTTTTGAGTGGGCTCCTCATTAAAAAAAAAAATATGTATATATTTATCTTTTTTTCCCCCAGAATGTGTACTATACAACATAGGTCTGTATTTGAAGGCTTTCTTTAAATGTTTCGAGACATACTGTTAATTTTTGCTATTTGTATTACACCAAATGTATGTCCAATTTTTTATCACTATGTTGTATATTATGTTGAAAAATGAAAAAAAGAAAAGTGTGAATCAAAATTTGAAATTTTGTAACCAAAAAAAAAAAGAAATTTGGTCAGGGTAGTCCATGTCAGGTCTGTAAAAGAAGATGTGTATAAATATATGCCATAAATGTTTCAGCTCATAATCCCAAGATCAAAATCACCTGTCATTTATTGAAGGTGCAAATTCCTTGTTTATTTTGAAGAGCTGTTCTTTATTTTTTTTCACTGTAATACAAAGAAGTCACATGATGTATTGTGCGTCAGAAAGAAATTCTATTCTTGGAGACAGGCTGACAGGAAAGTTTAAAGGGACTGTACAGTACTGGTTGAGGTGAGGATTCAGGTTTATAACATTTTTAGCTCACCTGAGCCAAAGGCTCAAGTGAGCTATTGCGATCGCCCTTCGTCCGGCGTCCGTCGTGCGTCGTGCGTCGTGCGTCGTGCGTCGTGCGTCGTCCGTCGTCCGTCGTCCGTCGTCCGTCGTCCGTCGTGCGTCGTGCGTAAACTTTTTACATTTTCATCTTCTTCTTGAAAACCCCAAGACCGATTTTCATCAAACTTGGCAGGTAGCATCCCTAGGGGGTTAGGAACTCAATTTGTTAAAATGGGCACCATGCCCCACCCAGGGGGCCCCCAGGGGGGCCCAAACCCCCCAAAATTAAGGAATCTGTAAAAATCTTCTTCTCTAGAACCAGAAGTGATAGAGCTAAGTTAATACTATGAGTTAGTACATTGATGACTGTAGTTTCAAGTTTGTTCATGGCAGAATCAGGGGTGCCCCCCTTGGGACCCAGGGGAGGGGGGTGGGGAAGGGTTCTAATGGGGCCTAAATTGTACATTTTCATCGTCTTCTTGAGAACCCCATGACCCATTTTCACCAAACTTGGCAGGTAGCATCCCTAGGGAGTTAGGAAATCAATTTGTGAAAATGGGCACCATGCCCCACCCAGGGGGCCCCCAGGGGGCCCAAACCCCCCAAAATTAAGGAATATCTGCAAAAATCTTCTTCTCTAGAACCAGAAGTGATAGAGCTAAGTTAATACTATGAGTTAGTACATTGATGACTGTAGTTTCAAGTTTGTTCATGGCAGAATTAGGGGTGCCCCCCTTGGGACCCAGGGGAGGGGGTGAGGAGGGGTCCTAATGGGGCCTAAATTGTACATTTTTATCTTCTTCTTGAGAACCCCATGACCTATTTTCACCAAACTTGGCAGGTAGCATCCCTAGAGGGTTAGGATCTCAATTTGTTAAAATGGGCACCATGCCCCACCCAGGGGGCCCCCAGGGGTCCCAAATCCCCCAAATGAAGGAATCTTTATAAATCTTCTCTAGAATCAGAAGTTATATATAGAGCTGAGATAATACTATGAGTGAGTACATTAATGACTGTAGTTTCAAGTTTGTTCATAGGAGATCCAGGGGTGCCCCTCTTGGGTAGGGGGGGGGGGGGTGGTGGTTGGAAGGGTCCAAATGGGGGCCTGAATTGTACATTTTCATCTTCTTCCTGAAAACCTCATGATGGATTTTTGTCAAACTTGGCAGGTAGCATCCCTAGGGGGTCAGGATCTCAATTTATCAAAATGGGCACCATGCCCCACCCAGAGGGCCCCAGGGGGCCCCAATCCCCCCAAATTAAGGAATCTTAAAAAAATTGGGCCCTTATTGTACATTTTCATCTTCTACTTGAGAATGCCTGGTCAAATTTTGGTAGAGCTGTGAATAATTTAGATTAGTGACTGCGTGAAAGGTGAACTTGCGATACTCAGGTGAGCGCTAGACCCGCGGGTCTCTTGTTTGGTGAGATAATGAGAAACCTCAAGATTATGAAATATGAAAGAGCATGTAGTTTCAAGAAGGATTCAATGTTTATTTGATGAAAATTGGCGGCCTTCAAATGGCCAAGATATATTGAAAAATGCGATCCTAATAAAATTGACAGGCCACTGTTGTTATTAGGATCTCTTTGTCTTACCTTGTTTTTAGATATTTTAGTCATTTCAAAACCGGTGTTCATCAAATAAACTTTTGACTCCCCTTAGAATTGCATGCTCATTAACATTTCATGGAGTGGTTTCCAAATATCTTGCAAAGCGTATAAAGCTGAATCCTCACCTCAACTAGTACTGTACAGTCCCTTTAATACAGAGCTGACCTCTATAAAAAAAAGAGAAAATTGATATCCCTACGATCATGAAAGTAGAAAGGTTTTGTTTGTGTATAGGCAGTGCTTTGTTGATTATACAAACATTTGAATGCAAAATGTTCGAAATTTTGTGAGACAACAAATGAAGCTAAAGACCTGCAGTGTTGTTTTTGAATTAGCTGTTTAACATCTATAATGATAATTAGCAGGTATGATGTTAATGATAGTATAGCCATAATAGCTATAATGACTATTATGATAACGTTGGTAGCAATAGTAATTATAATGATGGTGTTTCTCTCTAAGAAAACTGGTTTTGTTCCTTACCTCAGTGGCTTTGATGCCAGTATGCTAAACAAGAACATACTTGAAACTAGAGAATTTCGCTGAACCTTCCAGTCTTCATGCTATTTTCGTTAGTATGCCTATGTTCAAGACTGCAGTATATAAATAGTGCCTCTATTACCTCGGGCATAAGTTAAATTGATACTCAGCTCTGTACACTGCCTTCCTGTCTGTAGCTTAAAGGGATGGTATAGTTTTGGTTGAG
Organism: Diadema antillarum; assembly: GCF_040938485.1. Classification (NCBI taxonomy): domain Eukaryota; kingdom Metazoa; phylum Echinodermata; class Echinoidea; order Diadematoida; family Diadematidae; genus Diadema; species Diadema antillarum. The sequence goes on from NW_027271035.1 coordinate 2,130,457, forward strand.
ATGTGGATTTGGGTTTTAATTTTTTGCGAGATAATCAAAAACCACTTAGGCCTATATGAAATATTAAAAAGCACTAATTTCTAAGAGGAATTCCAAGTTTATTTGATAACAATCAGTTTTGAAATGACTGAGATATCCAAAAACATAGAGGTTCTTACAAAAGGTGGGACCCATCTTTTATTAGAATCTCTTTGTTTTATTTTATTTTTTTGATACCTCTGCCATTTCACAACTGATTTTCATCAAATAAACTTGAAATTCCTCTTAGAATTGTATACATGCTCTTTAAGATTTCATATAAGTGGTTTTCAATTATTTTGCAAAAAGTTAAAACCTGAATCACCATCTCAACCAAAACTGTAACATCCCTTTAATGCACATGACTTTTTTTTAAAAGGGCCATATGCAAAAGTTAGATGGGGGGGGGGGGTAGCTGTGGGGTGAAGGAAGAGATAAGTGAGACAAAACTGAACCAAACAAGATGTAAGTCTGCCCAAATAGATATTGCAGCTGTTCAGTGATGCACTACAGGGTCTGTGATGGGCCCTCGGGGCAGTGAGTCGCTGTTGCCGGGCAACGGGGCTTTTCCTATTTGTGATGTCACAGTCGCGTTTTGACGACTCGCGCAACGACTGTGATGTACATCGATGTGCCTGATCTTTGCCGTCAGATATTCATGGCCACACTATGAATCAGTAAAGGAGACGATACAGGCTTCTTGTGTCATGCTGCTCTCTAATATTGTATCATGGACTTCTTTAAAGGACAAGTCCACCTTCATATACATGTGGATCGAGTGAATGCAGCAATATTAGTTGAACACATCAGTGAAAGTTTGGGGAAAATCGGACAATCCGTTCAAAAGTTATGAATTTTTCAAGTATCTGCGTAGTCACTGCTGGATGAGAAGACTACTATAGTGTATGATGTCATATGCGTACAACCATATAAAGAAAATAAAAAGAGAATTTCACAAAACTTTACTTTTTGAATTAAGTGCACATTTCTTCGACTCGTTACTGACATATGTTGAGGGTAATATTATTCCCCCTGCCTTCTGAAAGAGAGAAGTCAAGTGTTCTTTTGCTATGCGAGAAAAGTGAGAATATGTTGAATTTTCTTTATTCTTTCTTTATATCGTTGTACTCATGTGACATCACAAGCTATAGTAGTCTTCTCATCCAGCTTTGAGTGAGCAGAAACTTCAAAATTCATAACTTTTGAGAACGGATTGTCCGATTTTCCTCAAACTCTCAATGATGTGCTTTATTGATATTGCTGCATTCACTCAACCCACATATCTATGAAGGTGGACTTGTCCTTTGAATTGAACGCAGTTGAAGGGCACCGAATGACAAAAATTAGCACAAAATTTTGTTTTCCTGTTGTTTACAGCATATGGTATAAATAAGTAAAGTGTGTGTGTGTTTGTGGTGCAAGTACCAATCTTTTCAGAATTTTTTTGTGTTTTTTTTTTTCTTCACTGCAGAATCAGTCACTTGTAGGAAATTCAGCTTAAATCTTACAATTAGTTGTTTGGTTGTTGTTTTTTGTTAAAAGACCCATCAACTGGAACATGGTTTGTATTTTACTTGTCTGATTTTAATTCAAGTGGGTGACTTTTCTGTCAACGACACCAAAGGGTATTCCTATCTGTTCACATTAGATTTAAGATACAGATCATTTGAATTTTATGCTGTAAGCATTGTCAAGTTTCAGCTTCTTATTTTACCCCGGGTATGATCCCTTATATATAAGATCTATTTTATCTTCATTTACAGTTCTAAGAAATGGATCCTTTGTGCACATCAAATGGCGAGAGGTAAGTGATACATATTTATTTTCTCTTATTGTGTGACATCATAACGTCCGTAATCTTGGTAATCTTAGACGGTTAAACTCCAATTCACCTCATAGCAGGAAGATGTGAGTTACAGTATGCTTTATGCACATTTACAAAATGATTTCGTAGGTGCTTTTAGGCAGAAAGGCAGCCCCCCAAACCCCACCCCCCTCCACACACACACACACAGATGCAAAAACAAAAACTAAAATGCACTTCCAAAAACAATAACAAAAGGAGACAGCATAGCTTTGCTGTTGGTTTGCAATGTACTAGCAAATGCATTCTTTTTGGAGTTGAAAGCAATCCCAATTCTTGGAAACTGCCTGAAATATGCCAGCGTGAGAATTTCATCCCGATGTAACATCTGCATTGTTTGAGAAAGCAATAAATCTAGTAGCTTGTTCTTGCTCTCCTGAGCGGTTTTGCGCAATGTTTCGTTTCGGTCATGCACTTTTGCATCGCCGGATAGAAATCTCGCGCTAATTGCACCTTCGGTGCATTTGTCGTTGACACTCATACCTCGTAGCAATTACTGCTAAGGGAGCTAATAAAAGAGAGTGATAGTCTCCCTCATCAGACTCTATTTTCACATGCAGATGATAAGTGACAAATGATGGCTGTAGTCTGTGGCACAGTGAACAGGTGCCTGCAGATGTACACTAGGTGTGCACATCCTTCCAAGGAAGAAAGTGTTAATTGCTGCTAAACATCAGCACAGTGAAAGGTTAGAGCTTTGAGGCTAGCAACTAGTTTCTATGTTAATTTGAAGTAAAAGTTCAATATAGCAGACTAATTCGGACCCCTGTATGGATAAGCCATGCTGCACATTAACAACCAGTGCCCTGTTTCTATATATACAACCGTCTCTACGGAGTGTTGGTAAACTCACGAATGAGGAATGTATTATTCATCTGTTAAATGATAAATGAATCTACTTTCATTCATTTCTTTGCTTGAGAATCATGATGATTTTATGAATTTTGAATGACCCTTGCTGGTAACAAAACCATTAAATGTGATATTGTGTGTATATGTGACTCTAGAGGAATTATTCACATTGTCAATCTATGCCCCCCCCCCCCCCCCAGGATTGCAGGGGGGGGGGGGGGAGGATGAGGAGAGGGGAAGGAGAGGAGTATCGGGCCTTATCATGGGAGTGTCGAAAGCAATCTTGAGCATGGTAGAAAAAAGAACAACCATGACTTTTTAGCTCAAAGTGAGCTATTGCGATCGCTCTTCGCCCGGCGTGCGTCGTCCGGCGTGCGAAAACTTTTACATTTTCATCTTCGTCTTGAGAACCCCTTGACCAATTTTCACCAAACTTGGCAGGTAGCATCCCTAGGGGGATAGGATCTCAATTTGTTCAAATGGGCACCATATCCCACCTGGGGAGCCCCCAGAGGGGCCCAAACCCCCCAAAATTAAGGAATCTTAAAAAATCTTCTTCTCTAGAACCAGAAGTGATAGAGCTAAGTTAATACTATGAATTAGTACATTGATGACTGTAGTTTCAAGTTTGTTCATGGCGGAATCAGGGGTGCCCCCCTTGGGACCCAGGGGAGAGGTCTGGAGGGGTCCTAATGGGGCCCAAATTGTACATTTTCATCTTTTTCTTGAAAATGCCAATATGAATTTTCACCAAAGTTGGCAGGTAGCATCCCTAGGGGGAAAGAATCTCATTCCCATCAAATGGGCACCATGCCCCGCCTGGGGGCCCCAGGGGGCCTAAATTTGGACCGAAATTGTAAATTTTCATCTTTTTCTTGAAAACCCTGTCACCAATTTTCACCAAACTTGGCAGGTAGCATCCCTAGGGGGATAGAATCTCAATTCCATCAAATGGGCACCATGCCCAACCTGGGGGGCCCAGGGGTCCCACCCCCCCCCCCCCCCTGTAAGGAATCTTTACAGATTTTCTCTAGAACTGGAAGTGATTGAGCTAAGTTAATACAATGAGTCAGTATATTGATGACTGTTGTTTCAAGTTTGTTCATGGCAGAATCAGATGTGCCCTCCCCACCCCCCTTTGACCCAAGGAAGCAGGATGGGATGGGGGGGGGGGTGTCCAAATGTGGGCCTAAATTTTCATCTTCTCGCTGAAAACAACATAATGGATTTTCATCAAACTTGTCAAGTAGCATTCCCATATAGGGATAAGATCTCAAAGTGTTTGAATGGGCACCATACTTTCCTTGGGGGCCCCAGGGGTCCAAACCTCCTAAATTAAGGAATATTAAATAATATTTTTCTCTAGTTCTAATTAAAAGTGATAGGGCTTTAAGTCTTTTTTTTCCCAAGCTGCATAATCCAACATTCTATAAAGTACAGTGTACTTGGCAGGTATTTTTACCAGTGTGATAGAATATGTAAATGGACACCATGCCCCCATTCTCAAAGCTACCCCTACCACAAGTTTCCAATGTTCTCAGATAAGAGTCTGCAAGAATGCATGGAAGTTGAACTTGCGATACTCAGGTGAGCGCGTGACACCCCCCCCCCCCCCCCCTCGTCTCTTGTTACTCTTGCCCTCCCAGGGTGGTCACATGACTTTGAAACTTTTTGTTGTTCACCCTTTGATCTCTTCTCTGCCACACACCCTGAGCATTTTAGAGGGCTTTTTACACTTGCAAATTTTTGCTTAGTCCAGTACCAACGGTGGGGCCAAGGGGGGTCTTAGCTCCACCGTTGGTACCGGACTTTCCTTAGCCCACTTCCTGTTCACACTTGTTTTTGTCAAAGTGGGCTAGCCCCACCGATAATCCCGTACTATCTGGCCCTGCAAAAAAGCATGGTTAGCACCGCAATTGCGGTGCCAAGCAAGCGAGTGTAAACAGAACGAAGAAATAATCCAGGGCTAAGCGACGGAGACGAAATCCGACCCCCACTGACCAATCAGAAACGAGGTAATCAAGTGCTGCCGGTGCGTGCGTGTACTTGTACAGTGCACAGCGTAATCATGAATATACATGTGGTTTGGAAAGTACGGGACTGAGAAAAACGAGTGTAAAAGGTCAGTTTTCTCTTTAACCCAGGACAAGAGCTTGGTACGGGATTTATTGGCGAGTGTAAAAAGCTTTAAAAATTGGTACGGGACTAACGATAGTCCTGGGTCAGAGAAAGTACGGGGTTAAGAAACACAAGTGTAAAAAGGGCTTAGCACTCACCACAAATGTAGCTGCATCATTGGTAGTCAAATTCCAACAGCAGCGTTTTAAAAAAACTAGTGTGCATGACAGGATACATGATGGAAGCGGGCTGGAAACTTTTAGACCTTCTATAATTTAACTCAAATTTTGAGTCCTTGTCACTGGTGCAATCAAACATGACAGTGCTGGTTGTATGACTAAATCTATTTTAGTTTTACAGTAACTCATGTGCAGTCAAACATGTTAGATCTAGATGGCAACCACTCTTAGGGGAAAACATTCATGCATGAAACTTTTGCTAATTGCCACTTGTATGTTAACACATTGGGTAGACAGAACTTTTGTGAATCTTGGCATCTTGCGAAAGTTTTATATGTGTGAACATTTCTAGTTTTACAATACAGCCTTTATCAGGATGTGAGCGCAGGGGGAAGGAAGAAAAGAAACATTTTTAGCTTTTATCATGATCGGAGAGGGAAGACAGATTTGAGTCAGCAATTTGTGATGTACAGTAGACAATGTGGCAAACCAGCAATCTTGATTTCAAGGCCCAGGGTGGTGTTGAGAAATTTGTTTAAATGATTGACTCTAGTCTAGACAGTATACCGTTCTGCTTTGCTTCTGACAGTAAAGACTTGCTAAATCAAAAGATATGGAGAATATGGAACTGATCTTTTTTTTTTTCCCTCTTGGTTTTGTGTTGTAAAAAGTGTGTGCAATGTATTATTATGTGGTTTGTGATCCTCAAGCTTCAACTTCAAATTATGTTCATATGTTATTGTCTGACATAAACCCCAACCAACAATTTAGCCAAGTCGAACATGACTTGGACTTGCTGTTAAATTCATTTAGGCATTGAGATCTGAGATATACATGTAAATGTATGTGTCCTTAAAGGACAAGTTCACCTTCATAAACATAAGGATTGAGAGAATGCAACAATATTAGTAGAACACATCAGTGAAAGTTTGAGGAAAATTGGACAATCGATGCAAAAGTTATGAATTTTTTAAATTTTTGTGTTGGAACCGCTGGATGAGGAGACTACTACAGCTTGTGAGTCATATGTGTACAACAGTATAAAGAAAATGTAAAAGAAAATTCAACATATTTTCACTTTTTTCGCATAATAAAAGAGCACTTGACTTGCCTCTTTCTAAAGGCAGGGGGAATAATGTTACCCATAACATTTGTCGGTAACGAGTCAGGGGAACGTGTACTTTTTTCAAAAGATGGAATTTTGTGAAATTCTCTTTATATTTTCCTTATATTGTTGTACGCATGTGACATCGTACACTGCAGTAGTCTTCTCATCCAGCGGTTACTGCAGAAAAACTTCAAAAAATCATAACTTTTGAACGGATTGTCCAATTTTCCTCAAACTTTCACTGATGTGTTCTACTAATATTGCTACATTCTCTCAATCCTTATGTTTATGAAGGTGAACTTGTCCTTTAAAGAAAATTTCTTGTATGTGTCTTTCTGAAGCTTTTCAGAGATAGTGACAGCAGTGTCATTTTCTATTGGTGCAACCTTTGTCAAAAGTCATAATAGGCAGTATGTAGGCTTGTGCCGGACTACAGGAACGGATGGGGTTTCCCCATATCCTTGGTACAGTCCAACCTCAGTATAATATCCTAGAAAAGCGGACTTGAGAGTCTGATGTCACAATAACATTGTATGTACACCATTACCGTGACGTCAAACTAAAGTCTGCTTACACTGTTACCTTGACGTCAGACTAAAGTCTGCAGTTCCAGGATATTTGATATGCTGAGAGTAGACTGTAGGCCCTACTTGTTTCTAGATCTACAATGTATCAAAGTGTAGTGTAAAGAAGATAGAATGGTAGTTTCAGAGAATGAGCTTTCGTAGAATGCCATTTGAAATATCAAAAGTTGAAGGTTGATGAAGAAAGTACTGGAGGATTTTGTTCTGTCTTTTTTTTTTATTCATCATTCTGACTCATCAAGGCTGAAATAGAGGGTAATCTGACACCATGCGGCATCTACTGAGCACAAAATGGGGACACCATTAGGATGTGATTCCTAAATTTGTTGCCGGCTTCCAATTTCTTGCATCAGCAGGCAGTGCGTTCATGCAATAGTCAGTGTGTGTGTGTGTGTGTGTGGGGGGGGGGGGGGGAGGTGAAAATAATATGATGGTAGGAAACCGAATATGAGGTCGTGATCAGAATCTTGAGAAGTGTGCTTGGTCGGGCTGACATCTGAAGCCATTTGAGTGCATAGGGAAATAGATGCACTATGTGTTAACGGCCTACGTAAGCATTGTAAATTATTATTAATGTTATTATTGTAATTATTTTGAGCGATTGGCTATGATAGTAGTCTTGCAGTCGAGACTGCTCTTGCTGAAATGTTTCATGGATATGGGGTTTTTTTGCTACCAACTATACTGAAAGATAGGAGCAGGTATGGCCAATAGAAAGGTGGCCGCTGAGGCAGGCTTGACTATAGATACATGTAGATGACTAAATATGATGATTGATAGATACTGTAAAAGAAGATATTTTCGTGGCATGAAATTTTCGCGAATTGGAGGCGGCGGCCTTTTTCAGGGCGTGAAATTTTCGCGAGCTGCCTCTAACATTCAATGCATATATAGTGTAGACAAGAACTTTCACATGCATTTTAATCTCATGAATCTTGGCTCTCATGAAATTCGCGAAATTAAAATGCACAGGAGCATCCCTCGTTTTACAGTAGGTTGATTAAGATAGTCAAATAAAGTAGATGTTAAGATTGGAAGAGAATGAGGCAGAGGAAGGGATAGGGAGAAACATAGTCAAAAGTTGAAGAGATTTTTGAAAAGAAAACCATCTGTGCCCATACCGTATAATTAAAGCATGAACAGCTGTGCAGTCAGTTGGGAGGATGAGTAGTGAGTGAGTGTCCAGCTTTAGATGAAATCAGCATTAAAGGACAAGTTCACCTTCATAAACATAAGGATTGAGAAAATGCAGCAATATTAGTAGAACACATCAATGAAAGTTTGAGGAAAATTGGACAATCGATGCAAAAGTTATGAATTTTTTAAATTTTTGTGTTGGAACTGCTGGACGAGGAGACTACTACAGCTTGTGAGTCATATGAGTACAACAGTATAAAGAAAATATAAAGAAAATTCAACATATTTTCATTTTTTTCGCATAATAAAAGAGCATTTGACTTGCCTCTGTCTAAAGGTAGGGGGAATAATATTACCCATGACATATGTCGGTAACGTGTCAAGGGAATGTGTACTTTTTTCAAAAGATGGCATTTTGTGAAATTCTCTTTATATTTTCCTTATATTGTTGTATGCATGTGACATCATACACTGCAGTACTCTTCTCATCCAGTGGTTACTGCACAAAAACTTCAAAAATTCATAACTTTTGAACAGATTGTCCGATTTTCCTCAAACTTTCAATGATATGTTCTACTAACATTGCTACATTTTCTCAATCCTTATGTTTATGAAGGTGAACTTGTCCTTTAAAGGGATGGTATAGTTTGGTTTTGATAGATGGGGCTGCAGGATTCCAACTTTTTTTTTTTGAGTAAGTGTGTTTGTGAGATAATGAGAAATCTCTTGTGAAATATGAAAGAACATGTAAGTTTTAGAGGAATTCACAGTTTATTTGATGAAAACTTGTCTTGAAATGGCTCAGATATCCAGAAAAGTGATCGTAATAAAATGCAACAGGCCACAACTTTTATCAAAATCTCTCTGTTTTGCCATGTTTTGGATATCTCAGTCATTTCAAAACTGATTTTCATCAAATAAACTTTCAATTCCCCTTAGAATTGTATGCTCTGTAACATTTCATAGAGTGGCTTCTAAATACCTTGCAAAACGTAAAAAGCTGAATCCTCACCTTACCGATACTATTAAGCTGTAGCTACAGCATAGATTTGTGAACAACTGATCACTGCAATCTATATATCACGTGCTACAACCATGCTGCACTGTAGGCTGTGTGATGGTATGTGCAGAGATGGTGGATATTAGGGTGTAGATTGGAAAATGGTCATCTGTTGGGGGGGGGGGGGGTGGGCGGCAGGGAGCGGGGAAAGATAATAGATTTCATGCATGGGAGGACGGGAATCATCACTTGATATATCAGGACTGATAATGACGTCCTCTCGCATAAGAGGTGCGGATTTGCGTATTACGCTGCGCACAACTGTTACGCTTCCCTTGCTCCATATGGTACAGAAAGTCCTGCCTGGGCATTTACTTCGTGAATTTTGTGCGATCAACGCGACTGGTTTAAATTAATTGGAAGGCACCACGGGCGGGATTGACAAAGCTCCGGGCAAAAGTGTGTGGCATTTCTGTGCTTTGGTGTATGTGAGCGTGTGTGTCTGTTAGTTTGTGTGTGTGTCTGTCAGGCTGTTTGTGTATGGGCCTTGTGTTTTGTTTGCTATTTATAGATGCCAATTTATATTTACATTGGTCTCTATGAATCATCACAGATGGATTTTTTTTTTTTTATACGAATCAAGGGCATTTGAGTCCAGATCCACCATTCACGGAGCTGGAAAAATTATTAATTTGTATTGTCCAATGACAGGATAAAACAGATAGCCTAAAAATTCAATTTATTTTTCATTATTGCTGTGTTTTGCCTATTGCTCTGAGATCTGTGAATAAAGCATTTCCAGTCTCATCAAGAAACTTGACTTTATCGATATGAGTTTCTTTTTTTCGAACAGAGTCTGATAATGAGCTCTTTGATATTGACACTCCATGTATTATAATTCTATAAGCAAGTCATTATATTACACTAGCAGACAAAATGGTAAATTTTGTAATAAAGTGGGATTACCAAGTAGTTTTGTAGATTGTCATTTTAAAAGAGGATGTTTAAATGAAGAGTTCACCAAATCAGTTCAGCCAAGTATGTCCCCCAAAAAATTACAATGGGGCCCTCCGCAATGATATCTTTAAAAATAGTGAATCAATCTAAATACAAATTCAGGGTATGAAACTATAACTCATTGCCCATATCTTACAGAAAACCCCATTCGATTTGCTTCAGTGGTCAAAGAGAAATGAGGAATTTTATAGAGGATGTCGGGAATCTCTTCCGTCCAAATTCTGTCTATAATTCACACACATAAGCATTGAATAGCTAAAATTGGAAGAATCAGACTCATGACATGCTTTACAACAATCCACATTTCTCTGTGACCGCTTAACCAAATTGAATGGGGTTTTCTGCAAAATAGAGCTAAGATGTTATATTTCAAGACCCTGAAGTAGCATTTAGACAGGTTGATCATATTGGGTGTTATCAATTCAAAAATCTAATTAACTTACTGCAGTATGTCCCCCCCCCCCCCCCCAAAATACAATCAGAATCTTGCAGTGATAACACCCAATATGATTAATTCTTTTAAATGCTACTTCAGGGTCTAAAAATATAACATTTTAGCTCTATTTTGCAGAAAACCCCATTCAATTTGGTTAAGTGGTCGCAGAGAAATGTGGATTGTTGTAAATCATGTCATGAGTCTGATTCTTTCAATTTTAGCAATTCAATGCTTATGTGTGTGAATTATAGACAGAATTTGGACGGAAGAGATTCCCGACATCCTCTACAAAATTCCGCATTTCTCTTTGACCACTGAAGCAAATTGAATGGGGTTTTTTGTAATATGTGGGCAATGAGTTATAGTTTCATACCCTGAATTTGTATTTAGATTGATTCACTATTTTTAAAGATATCATTACGGAGGGTCCCATTGTAATCTTTTTGGGGGACATACTGTATATTTGGGCAATTCCGCAGTTAGGTTGACACAACATGAATAAAAGAAATGTGCCTCTTTCTCTTACTCTTTAATTTAGGTATCAACTAATACCATGGATGTTCACCAATCATTAAGGCCTCTCAAATTCAGTAAATTTAATTTTTTGTATTTATTGGTTTTGCGAGATCTAAAACCATCATTTAAAATGTACATGTGGGACTGGGGACGCTAAAATTCACTTGAATGCAAATTACAGTGGGTTCCTTTGAAAATTTTTCCTCAAAGTTTTGCTGAAGGGTACATTTTGTCAATTACAAAAGGGTGAAATGACCTGCGGAATTACTCCGGACAAATGTAACGTTACTAACCGTAACGTTACTAACCATGCTTTTTGGGGTCTAGCTGATAAATTATCAGTCAAACTGCTAAAAATATTTGCATGAACATTTGTCATGATTCAATAGTTGAAATTAATGCAACACTTTGTTTGAAGTAACTTGAATTTTTGCACACTTTTTGTTACAAGACATTGATTTTTTTGTCATGTCCTTTTTTCGTAATGTTTCTAACCAGCCCTTTTAGTTGCCATAGCAATTCTAATATTTATTGGATTGTATTCATGCTTTTCTATATCATAAAGCTGGGAAGGATGAACATGTTTATAACATGATTTTGACTTGAAATGAATAAATGGTGATTCAGTAGTACAAATAAATATCTAAATTTGTTCAAATGTAACGTTACTAACCGCAGAATTGCCCATTTAGTTATTTCCTGTCTTATTGAGTATTCATCTCGACAAAGCTCTGTTAAACACACAAATGCCCCCATGTACATGCACTCACACTTTCACACATACGCTTAAAATACACATGCACACTCAAAGGCATACTGCAGGGCATACAGTACTGTACTTTGAAGTATTGTATGCTGATAAGTCAAGAAATTAAAATGTTGTAGTTAAAGGTGAAGTCATGTCTACAAATCAGCAAGTTAAATCCAGAGCTGCAAACTACTTTCTATGCCATGTATTTTGTGTGGTTTTTATTTTTGTGAATTTTGCAAGTCAGGTGCTATTCACAAGTGTAAAAACATGCATAGTTATTAACTCTGGCCTTGACACGAATGTGACATACATGCATACATTTCTCTGTTCATTAACTGCACTCCATGATGGCAAATTTGACACTCACAAAATTGTTGTGACGCCCTGATTTGTGAAAAATGAGACTCGCTGAATATATGGCTTTTTTTTTTACAATATTTAGGTTGTCTTTTTTTTTCTCACAAAAATTACGAAAGTATTATTTTTATGTTCAAAATGCTATGTGCCTATTGCTGTACAAGAGTATTTTTTTTTCTTTTTTTTTATGAGCAGAGGTTAGCAGCCCTGTAACTGCAATGAAAAACGTACAGATACATGTAGTTAGCCTAACACATGAAGTAGATTTTTAAAGGTTCACATTTCTTCATGATATACTTGTAGGTGATTATCCCACATGTACAAATGTAAATCAGTTGAGGCTATAAGATGACATCATTGCTTGAAATGCTCCTATTGGTTGAAGCTGTTTGGTTAAATTCATAATAGTCCAGCAATTGTGATAGCCTCCTTATCAAGTCATTGTTTATTCTATAAACTCACTTTGTAACCAAAAACATTAGCGGCATGAAACTTTCCCCATGAATTGGAGTCAACAACCTTTCTTCTCAGCAGGAAACTCTTGGGAATTGGCACTGACATTCATTGCATTGTGTTTACAGACAAAAAAAAACAACTTTCGCATGTATTTTACTTCTGTGAATCTTGGCTCCTCGCAAAAGTTTTGTGCCTGTGAAAATATCTTATTTTACAGGAAGCATAAAAGAAAAAAGAAATGAACATATTTATGTCAGAACTGTTTGAATTACAACCCAAACAAGGCTAGAACTTTGTTCACTTAAGCATTGTTTACCATTTGCAGATGAAGCCAAAATCCAGCTTTATTGCTTCAAAATATGTGATTTAGGGACAGAAAAAACCAGTGTAAAAATTCAATCAGTATAATATACATAATGTGAACAATAGTTATAATGAAATTGTTTCCAGACTAAACCGTCTACAGTTATGATTAGTGAGAAAAACAGGGATATCTCCTTATATTTTCAGCTTTATTGCAAAATATTTATATGGTACAATGTGTTTTGTGATACAACTGACCTACACATATGCATCAAATGTGATAACTCGAACATTTTTAAAATCACTGCTCCCAATGGTAAACAGTACCTTTAAGGAGCTGAATTCAACTCTTGTTTTTACTTCTTCTCACAGCTGGTGGTTGGGGATGTGGTTAAGGTCAACCGAGGTGAATTCTTTCCAGCCGACCTTGTCCTCCTTGCCTCAAGGTGAGTGCCCTTCCTCAATCTCAAGGGTCAAGGGTCAAGTCACTTCCTCCAGAAAAATACATTCCTCCATTTTAAAGGGATGGTATAGTTTTGGTTGAAATGGGATTCAGGTTTTAACTTTTTGTGAGACATTTAGAAACCACTTAGTATGAAATATTAAAGGGCATACAATTCTACGGGGAATCAAAGTTTAGGTGATGAAAATTCAGTTTTGAAATGGCTTAGATATCCAAAAACAAAGGAAAACAAAATGGTCCTAATAAAAGGTGGGTCTCACCTTTTATCCCACTGTCTTTGTTTCTGGATATCTAAGCCATTTCAAAACTGATTTTCATCAAATAGACTTTGAATTCCTCTCAAGAGTGTATGCTCGTAAATATTTCATCTAAGTGGTTTCTAATCATCTCAAAAAAAAAGTTAAAATCTGAATCCCCATCTCAACCAAAACTATACCATCCCTTTAAATGGAAATCTGGAAATAAGGCATGATGGTATTTTGTCATATAATAAAGAAGTGTCACAAATGAAAGCAAGCAAACACAGACGTAAAATTGTGAAACTAATTAAAAGAAATATGCTGATTGAACAGTGGATATTATATTATGGTTAGGAGAAATTTGTCACTTTCTGATGTTGGACATGCAATTGTATGAACATGTTGAAAGAGACAGTGAATATGCTTGATTTAACATTTGTTCTTTTTGTGCGACACAGTGAATATATGTTTCTATTTCTGCTCTATCTGTTCCCATCTCTTTTTCAAACTCTTCTTCAAAGAATTACTTTTAGACTTTAATGATTCTTTACTTTAATCCATTAATCACTGAAATGCCTGAAACTGCCTGTCTTATCAATCCCTAAAGCGCCCGAAACCGCCCATCCGTTTTTTAGAAATAGTTTTATGCTTTACCATTTTTTGGTTTTCATATAGAATATATAATTATGTAATTTGAAAAAAGGTCAAAGGTCAACAAATGTAAGTCAGAATTACCTATGTGACACACCATTCTCTTGGTAAAGTCTTAGGCTTTCAAATAAACATAACTTATAATAGACAAAAATAAACATGCAGTGAGCTACTTACAGATCATTTAGAGTGTTGTCGAAATGAGAGCAATATCACAGTACCTTTCAGTGAACGTGTGGTGTGATTGTACTTAAGATAGAATCAAATTCATTCTGTTTTCTCGCGGGACCTCCAGTGCCCCACAAGCCATGTGCTACATCGAGACGGCCCAGCTGGACGGCGAGACCAACCTGAAGATCAGGCAGGGTGTGCCCCAGACCGCGGGGCTGAGCTGCGAGAGGGACCTGTGCTGTATGGACGGGACAGTGGAGTGTGAGCTGCCCAACCGACACCTCTACGAGTTTGTGGGCAACATCAAAGTGAAGCACGGGCAGTCGCTGTGAGTCCCTATCTGTGTTTGTCAGTCTGTCTGTCTCTCTGGTTATCTGGCTGTGTGGCTGTCTATCTACACATCTGTTTGTCTGTCTGTCTGTCTATCTGTTTGTCTTTTCGTCTCATCATCTGTTAGACTTTCTGCTTATCTGTTTTGCTTGTCTGTTTTTAATCTGTCTATATGTATTGTATACATGTATGTATATAATCTCTCTTCTGTCTGTCTATATGTCTGTTTGTGTGTGGTATGTCTGTGTCTGTCTTTGTATGTCTGTCTATTGAACTGTCTGTCCATCTGTCTCTATCTATCTATTTGTCTGTGTGTATGTATGATATATCTATTTTTGTCTTTCTTTTTATCTGTCTGTCTCTGTTTGTTTGTCTATCTGCCTATCTGTCCATCATTCTATCTGTATCTCTGTCATGATTCTTCTATCTATCTTTATCTTCAGCTTCATCTCTGTATCATTTTAGATTTTTTCCTGGCAATGTGAATTCTGATTGTATGTTGTCCACCCATTGGCACATTTTCTCGTTTGCATCCTGTGCTGGACAGATAATCTGAAATTAATCGTCAATGAATAGAGATTATGCATTAATGAGATTTTATTAGGATTAGGATTAGATTATTGGATCTTTTTAGGATACCTGACCAAAGCAAAATATTTGTGTCGATCAATACAGAATAAAATATAAAAGAAACCAAGGAGAATTTGTAGAGATCGCACAGACATTTCTTGTTTTCTAGTTTTGATTTGAATGACTTGAAATATACGTTATGCTTAAAGTACAATGTAACTAAATAGATGTTACCATGACATATCTTATTAGATTATTTTGAATTGACTAAGACATTTTCTCATTGTAACAAGTACTGTTGAATTTCAAGTTAGCCAGCATCCTTGCTAGATTCTACCACCCCCCCCCCCCCACAATATTCCCTTTATCCTGACATATCTTGTAAAATAATTTTGAATTGACAAAGACAATTTGCTCATAGTAACAGGCACTGGTAAGTTTCTAGCTAGCCAGCATCCTTTACATGAATTCTACCCCCTTCCATCCCCTCCACCCTGGCAGAGCTGTTCCCCTCTGTACAGACCAGATTCTGCTCCGTGGTGCCACACTGAGAAACACCCAGTGGATACACGGAATCGTCATCTACACCGGCCACGAGAGTAAACTCTTACTGGTGAGTATGGCTGCGTTCTGCTTTTTGTCATATTTTTGCACTCATCAAATTATTTTCTGCACAAACTCAGATGTGATAGATAATCTACTGCTCGCCATTTGACTTTGATAGAGAGATTAAGATCAAGAAGAGTTTCATCTAAAAATAGGAGTTTCCATGTGATGAACGTTTGGTATGGGAGATATGTAAGCTTTCTAATAGGAGAAGAAAAAAATATGCTGTAGTTATGGAAGAATTTGACAGCAAAAATCATAGTGGCAAGCATGCAGTTTGTCAGGTTGAGAAGCACAAGGACATAAACTCTATAGACTTTTCACAGCATTAAAGGGATGGTACAGTTTTGGTTTTAATGGGGCTGCAGGTTTCCAACTTTATGTGTGTGTATGTGTGTTTGTGAGATAATGAGGAACCTCTTATGAAATATGAAGTATGAAATATGAACATGTAATTCTTGGAAAGAATTCACAATTTATTTGATGAAATAGCTGAGATATCCAGAAAAGAGATCCTAATAAAATGCAACAGGCCACGACTTTTATTAGGATCTTTTTGTTTCACCTTGATTTTGGATATCTCAGTCATTTTTAAAACCGATTTTCATCAAATAAACTTTCAATTCCCCTTAGAATTGTATGCTCTTTAACATTTTATAGAGTGATTTCTACATGTCTCGCAAAACATTAATAACTGAATCCTCACCTCAACCAATACTATACCATTCCTTTAACACCCTTTTAGTAGTCACATGACGAATGGTGCCATGCATTAAAACAATGAAAAGATATTCAACTACCAGAAATTTTGTCACCAGAGTCTGAGAGAGGAGCTTATGGTCTGTTACCTCTCCTCTGTTTTCCTGTTTGGGCAAGAACAGAGTCACAAGAAAATTTGACAACTCCAATAATAAGGCAGAAATTGAAATCTAATGAAATGTGTTCCAAGTAGACGTATATATGTCATTGTCTTGTAATACTCAGAAGTAACTTAACAGAGTTTTCCGATCTAGTTGAAAATACATCTTTTTGATAGGTTCATTGGATATCAATTTAATAGTGCTAAATTTTAATTTATTTTTAATTGCTCTCATGTAAAAGAAAACAAAACTATGCTGAAATGGTTGCTCACAAAATATTGAAGTTCATCAAGCACCAGGCGATCAAATAAGTAGAATGTACATTGAATACCTAAAATCTTCCATCCATCAAGAGCCTAAATAAAAAAATAATTTCACCCATATTGTCTGCACAAAATCAAAAATAGAAAGAGGTCTTTCATGTTCAATTTGCTAGAATCATACTGGCTCAAGTTTAAAGATAATATGTCTATAAATATGTTCTCTTGACATCATTCAATGGCAGAATTCCAAGACGGCTCCCCTGAAGCGGTCCACAGTAGACAGAACTACAAACATTCAGGTATGTCTGTTTGTCAGTACAATTGTGGTTTGGAAGTTCCTTGTTTGTTTTGTGTTTTTATTTTGTTTGCTTCTTTAGAAAATGTGATATTACAGTGATTTTTTATAAACTTATAGTAATAGAGTGTTATGTAGAACAGCAGTGACTATTTTGGCACATTGAATATCATTTGTTGCTGAACTGACTACATTGTAAATCCTACTAATTATATGATCCTTATAATTATAATGATGACTAGATTCAGCCCCAAATCACATTCGGTTGTAGTGTTGTATACATTCTAAAACTTGTTGTGTCAGCATTCACAGTAAACTCCATGTTGAAGCTGGAGTGTAGGTCTATTGGATCTCTACAGCAAAACCAGTGTACAGTTACTGTATGTCTGGTTAAGGAGCTATTTTTCTATAACTTTGAACAGTGTGGGTATGATTTACAGTGAGAAACTTAACATTTCTGCCCAAAGAACTTGTTTGACTCCCTGTTGTGAATATTTGAAAAAAAAATGTTCTCTTCCCTATCATTTTTTCAGAAGGGTTTGCAAATCAGAGCACTTACATGTAGTATTTATGATTAGTTGAGTTTTGATTTGTCAAATGTGTAATAATTTCTCTCTTTTTTTCTCATCTTTTTTTGTTCCTACCTCACCAGATCCTGTTCCTGTTCCTTATTCTTCTGGTCCTGTCCCTCATAAGCGCCATAGCAGCGGAGATCTGGAACAAACAGCACATCGAAACGGACTGGTACCTAGGCTTTGAAGGTGGGCTCAATTTCCTGACCCCATCCTCCTGCTTGCCCTCCCCACCCCTATAAAACAAACAAATAAACAAACAAACAAACAAAAACCAGACATACAAACATAACAAAAGAAGAAAAGAGGCATGAGCAAGAGTGGGACATATTAAAACGAACATTCAAATAAAATGCCGCAAACCCAACTGACCTGTTATCCATGGCTAGCTGAAACCAGCGAGTAAAGCAGATGGCCACATGCCTGTTCAAAGTGTTGGGCCCTTGAATGAAAGGCCGCATGGGCAAGCAGTAGAGATCATTTTGTTATGCCCTGGATTTCTGGAGGAACCGTTTCTCCAGTTTTTGAAAGCAAACTTTAGCAGTCTTTTTCTACAACCGAAGAAGCAAAGTCTAGAAACATGAGAATCAGAATGAGAAGTGCCTTTACATGGAGCAGGGGATCAAGAGGTGCAAGGTTGGAGACAGATATTGATATGTCCAAGATACAAGCTTGAATACAATCCGTTTTTGTTTTTGAAACAACCCCTGGAAGTTTGAAAGGAAAATAAAAAAATGGTTGTGGCGAGATTGATGAGCCACTCAGCTGTGGAAATATCAGTTCGTCATGTTGATGGATTGTGTCACGCTCAGTTCAGTTTTGCAAACCAAACAGCTTTAGCATCCGATGCCTGGATGCCTTAGAAGTAAAAACAGAAAGAGAGATGAAAAGCTCAAAGGTCCTGAGTGATTTGACCCAAGGAGGTAATTCCAGTTGAGAAAGTCTCCCCACCCCTCCCTGCTCCATCCCATTACTAGTAGCCTATAATCTAGGCGGAGATGCAGCTATGGTTGTTACTGTCACGCGTAACGTCTGATGTGGCGAGACTATGTCTTTGCTAAGCGATACATCTCATGCCAGTCATCATTTAGCCAGTGTACTATGTGGTATGAAAAAAAAAAAAGAAAAAAGATTTCTGTGTAAATATAACAAACAAACCAACAAACTATGTGGTAAAATATTTGTATGGTCTTCCTCTCTCCTTTCAGACAAGCGCCCGAACGCCTTCTTCTACAATTTCCTGACCTTTATCATCCTGTACAACAACCTCATCCCCATCAGTCTTCCAGTGACTTTGGAACTTGTCAAATTCGGCCAGGCGCTCTTCATAAACTTTGTAAGTCTTCGTCGATCACACCCCTTTTATTAATAGTCATTGCTGTGATGTTTCCCATATCCTGACACAAGGCACAGCAGGTTGTACTAGACTTCACAGAAATTGACCAATTTGATGAAGTGCAAGTGTGTGCAAAGAGAGTTCTACGTGTGGTTGGTATGAAAAATGGCGTTAAACTTTAGATCGTAATACAAAATATCTTCCTCTGAAATTTCCAGCTGTCAACACTACTGCCTTCATCAGCAGAATGGCCCGTCTCCACTTTGATCATGTGACGGTCGATAAGTGGATCATAGGTCAAAAGTTTAACACCATTTTTAGTTGAATTTCCAGTACAGATGAGTTTCTACTCTAATCTTGTTGATATACAGGGCAGTACTGTATACTGTACTGTATACAGTGACTGTGGAATTCAGCCTAGACCCACTCAGCTTCTCCTCGTGGGTTAAGCATTCCATAGTTACCTTATGCCTTATTACCATATTTGTATAATGGGTACCTCAGAGCTGCCAAGTTTCTTTGATCCGTCAGGAGGCTTCCTGAAACCTGAATATCGCTTCATCTCTCGACAACAGAATGTAGAAGCTTCCCCCATTTTGGATTTTGTTTCACCAATTGAGATGTATGTGAGACACAAATATTTCCGGAATTGCCCTGTGGAACCTCTCTTACTTTGATGTGAAAATGTTGGCAGCCAAGGCGTGCAGACGGTGCTGCAGGTTTTGGTTGGAGCATGTTTGACGAGGTTTCTTTGTGGTAGTCAACTGAGACTTAGAATTCCTCAATCATTTAGAATTTATGCGGTCCATCTTTAATGTGGTCTTAAACTCTACTAAGTGTCGAGTCACTTTGACTCTATGTCTGCAAAGACTTTTGAGTGGGGTTTCCTCTATAGCAGTTGGACACATGATAGGACCTGTGCTAATATTCTCAAGACCACCTGTTCATGTATTCTATTAATTCTGTTTCCTTTTTGTGGTTGTGGTTGTTGTTGTGGTTTTGGTTACGGCTGTGGTTGTCAGTTTGTGTAGTAGTCTTTTTTTTCCTACCGTTGGCAGTGACTTAATCTTCATCCTTATCCCCCCCCCCCTCTATTCCAGTCATAGCATGTAAAGTGTCAAAAGAGGCAGATTTACACATCATACAGTACAGACAGTGAAAGGTGCATTTCCATTGTGAGCTTCAAATTATAGTACTCAACTCAAACCTGGCAGACCCACATAGAAATTGAACCCTTGTTTCTACTGGGCCTCATTTTCCTGATTCTTTGCATGCAAGTGTATGTCGTACTTGTAAGTATCTGTACGACCAGGTGTCATTTCTGAGAAACGATCTTGCATGAGGTACATTTTTTTTTTGAGAGGAGAGAGAGAAACTAGTGTTGATAACATTCAAATTGTTCGTCTGCAGGACCTTGACATGTATCACAAAGACACGGACACGCCGGCCGCAGCCAGGACGTCCAACCTGAATGATGAGCTTGGACAGGTCAAGTACATCTTCTCCGACAAGACCGGCACACTAACCCAGAACATCATGGAGTTCAAGACATGTAGTATAGCAGGACTCATTTATGGGTGAGTCCTCATTACTTTGATGGCGCTCTCCTCTCTTGTTAGGGCATTCTTGCAGCTTGGCAAAGGTCATTTTATACGTCAAATCGTATGCAATCAAACCTGTATATAGCGGCAACCCAAGGGAGACAAAAAGGTAGCTGCTGTTGACAGGTGTCTGCTATAGACAGGTTCATGGCTTTCGATTTGGAGTGATTTTTTTTTTTTTTTAGTGGCCATATACAGCAGGTTCCCATTATAGACAGGTGGCTGCTAGGGCAGGTTTGACTGTACTTGTACATAATCTCCCATAGAGATGAATGTCAAGAAGAAACAATCACAAAATTATAGTTAGAATAATTTGGAAAAAAATGTAAAGATTCAGTGTGTTTTGTATTTGGTGTCTCAATGATATAATGGGTGAATGTTAACAGCCCTGTGCAAGTGCCATGTTAAGATTGTATCGAGTAATCATGGCAAGAGATGAAATATTTCTAATTATGAAATATGTAGCAGTATCGTATTTGGACCTGTTCCTATAAATGGTTGCAATTTGGCGTGAGGGACAAATTTTAATCTGTAACTATGTGTGCATTTGAACAAGTTTGTAATTAAAATACATTTTATGGAATGTACGAGGGTTTGTCGCGCTGTCTCCTGCTACATGTACCTAACACATTATTCATAGCCTTTCAGAGAATTTGAGTCAGTTTTCAGTCCTTGGAATTATGTTCATCCCCACCAGTCTCATAGTCTTGTTCAGTGATAGGTGCTTTTGGTTGAATAACTTCCCTTTTGAGACCAAATAATCTGACTTCCTCTCTCCCAAATCCTTCCTTCCTTCCTAAGTGTGTTTTGCTTGCAGTGGATCCACTTAACAATGTATTATCCTCCTTTTCAACTTAACCCGTTCAAGTATACTTGGGCAGATTTTTGTGGGAAATGGGGTGTATAGCAGAATAAGCTTCTCCTCAATAGATGAAGGTCATTTCCTCAAGCTCTGTCTCTCAATTTCTCAGAAAAAAAAGCAACAACTGTACAAAGCAGTCATACAAGCTAGAAGAATTTCTACTCCTATTTCCATCACAGCAGGTGTTTTTGTTTTGTTTTGTTTTTGTTTTTCGTTGGTTGACATTTTCACTTCCTCTCTTTGTACCTCTTAAATCCAGAAATATCACAGTGTGATGCTAACAGTTTTTCACATGACATAGAGGTTGGCAATGAAAGAACCATACAACAGCAGTTCAACCTTGTTTTTACCCTCTGTTTGTTGAATACAGAGAGGAACTTCATTGGGTGTGAAAGAAATTATTCATTGCCAGCTGATTAAAATGTATGTTTCTCACTGGGCATCAATCATGGGTGAATTCAAAATAATAGCCATCAAAACTTCACCTTTTTAAATGTCTATTTGATGACATCTTTTGGCACCATGTTGAAATCTTCTGTCCATACATTGTACATTAAAAAAAAAAAAACCAACAACTTAAAGTACCTGATATGAATGATTAGCAGGAAAATGGTAGATATTTTGAATGTATGTGTGTGTGTGTGTGTGTGTGTGTGTGTGTGTATGTGTCAGTAGTAATGCTTTGTTTTCAACATTTCTATCTTTCAGAGATAATCCTGATCTGGATATCTTCTCAGATAACAAAATTGCAGAATATTTAGAGACAAACGTGAGTATGACATTTGTGGCATATATATTGGTTTCCTGTGAGTATCTTAGTAACAATTTTTAGTCATGATCAGTGTTATCACTGGAGCTGAACTGAATCATCATTGGGGCTGCCTGCTGTGGCAGTGCACAAGTCTATCAATTAAAAGTACATCAGGTCAAAAATATGAACGAGAGTATTCTTTTAACAGTTTGCCACTGTGGATATCAATTTCAAACTCTAATGCGAGTATTGTAATAGAAGCCCTCCTTGTTCACAGATATCATGTAAATTTGGATGTTATTCACTCTCTGCAAGAATTTGTCCGGGAATTGTGTGGGAACACTCATTACTCCATTCTGCTGTGCATGCACATAGACTCTACTTGACCTGAATACATAAATCTGTCTTCGAAATGTACACTTTGAACATTCTTCACCCATGACCTTTGACCTTTAAACCATAAATCAGGCCACTGGAACTCTCCGAAATCTGCATCTGCTGTACTGCTACTGATACATAAAGTAGCTTGTGAGTTGTGGTGCCAGTGCAGGGCATTTTTTAGAGTTTCAAGCAAGATTTTGATGTATGTCATGTCTGACCTTTGACCTCTGTGACCTCTGTGTTTACACACAGGCCACTGCCCCACACATACGGATGTTTGTCACCATGATGGCCGTATGTCACACTGTTGTCCCCGAGAAGGACGAGGACGGGAAGATCCTGTACCAAGCCTCGTCACCAGGTAGGATATGGGTGTCGCCGGGATGTCATCAGTCAGCATCCTGAACAGCTGTTTTTGTTCATCTTCTTGTGTTTACTTTGGATCGAGAACAAAAGCAAATAACAGAAGCATCAAATCGCATCGTTGTTGTAGTCATGATCCCCTCGGCTTTTTTTAACGTCTGTAGTTTTCAGATTAAAACTAGAAAAGCACTGAGAGAGTGCAGACCTCCGTCAAGCACTTATTTCCACCCATACATGCATGATGAAAATCAACCAATTTCCAGATATAGAGGCCTTTTGTTTACGTAGTCCGCCTCCAGCTACGCGGCGCATAGCCCAAGCAGAGCATGCACTTAAGAGCGCAAATGCAAACCTCAAATACGTGCAGATTGAACTCCCAAGATCATTGACCCTATATACCAAAAGATAAAAATATCCTTCAAAAATCCATAAAAATTCCTGGATCATGACCAAAATGTAATCATCTGTTCCTTATGTCATTATTGACTTTTCCTGCAAGTTTCATTCAAATCCGTTAACAATTTTTTTTTAGTTATTTTGCGCGCCGACAAACAAACAAACATAAAAATATAACCTATTTCCTTGGCAGAGGCAATAAAACTTAACCCTTGCTCTGCTTTGTTTACCGAGTAGTATCCTCACTGGAGTACTTTCTTTTGTGATTGTCACAGATGTCTGGAAATTAATGATCAATGAAAAGAGATTACTTAATCCCCCTAAAATCTATTCTGATATTCTCATCCACATACTGTAAAACGAGGAATGTTCGCTTGCATTTTAATTTCGCAAATTTCGCGAGCGTCAACATTCGCAAAATTAAATTGCACATGAAAGTTCTTGCCTACACAATATTGGATTGGATGCCAGTGGCAATTCGCAAAAATTTCATGCCGCTAGAAAGGCCGTCGGCTCCAATTCATGAAATTTTTATGCCCCGAGTATATCGTGTTTTACAGTACAATGTGGCCTTCCTGTTGGACTGAGGCACATTGCTACACAAGAGTGTGGCTTGCTAACTTTGCAATTTGATCAAGAAAGCAGCAATTACTGAATGCTGATGAAAAAGTTTTGCAAGTTAAAGGGATCGTACAGTTTTGGTTGAGACCTAATTTCAGGTTTCAAACATTTTTTGGTGAGATAATGAAAAACCTCTTATGAAATATGAAAGAGCATGTAATTCTATGAGGAATTCAATGTTAATTCGATGAAAATTGGTTTTAAAATGGCTGAGATATCCAAAAAAAGCAATTCTAATAAAGTGTGGGACCCACACTTTGTTACGATGGCTTTGTTTTACTTTGTTTTTGGACGTTACAGTCATTCCAAACCCTATTTTCATCAATAAACTTTGAATTCCTCTTAAAATGGTATGCTCTGTACTATATCATAAGTGTTTTCTTGGTATCTCGCAAAGATTTAAAAGCCCCATTTTCATCTCCACCAATACTGTACTATCCCTTTAAGTTAAAAAGTTATTTAAGGTGAATGCCACGAATAGTCTCAATTTATAGCTTGCCTTGTATTTTCTCACCAGACGAGGGAGCCCTTGTAGAAGCCGCTGCCAGGCTTGGCTTTGAATTCATCGAGAGGACACCGGAGAGTGTAGAGATCGTGGTGGTGAGTTGAAGTTACTCATTTTCTTTAGCTCATGAAGTCCTGAAAACCATATTTCTGTAGATTTGTCCCTTAGCTCTTTGTTTCAACTTGGACTATTTGGTTTGTTAGTGTTTCATATGCTGAAATGAAATATTTTCTTTTATTTGAGTCCTAGCATGGTCATACACCCTTTTTTTTTTAATGTTGTTGCAGGATTATCAAAAGCCTCTGTGTCGGTAAATTTATAGCTGATCCTTAAATTGGCTACACATTTTAGAAGGTTAAAGTTTAGTTCTTGCCTCAGTGTCCACTGAGATTTTACTCTTTATTACTGTGCTTTCATAGGTACAGTCTGTAGGTATATCACCCTGTAATGACACGTGCCTTGTATGTAATATGTGTTTCTTAATTACAAATCATGGTGAAGCACCTTTTATTGGAGAGCATGTGTACAGACATTCTTTTTTTCCCCAACCAGCAACAGTTATTGAAAGATGAAAATGATTTGCTGTGCATTCACGCTTTCATCGTGTGTTCTGGTCCTGTTTTTATGTCGTGTATTGTCTCTTGTCAGAATGTTATAGTAGTCTTTCCTGTATTTTTCCTATGTTCTATGTGCAGTTCTTATATTCTGTGTATGTGCTTTTTATCAGACGTGGAAATAAAATGAAATGAAATGAAACGGAATGTCAGCACAGAGTACTATGAGAAAATCTGTGTTTTATAGCTGTCAGTTTTGTAGAGTCTCTTCATTCCTTGTCCTGTAATTCTGTATGTCTGTGTCATTCTTTCCACCGCAGATGGGGAAGCAAGAAAAATATGAAATCCTGAATGTCTTGGACTTTACAAGGTATGATGCCTGCAGAGTTTTTCTTCTGTCAATATCAACTTGATTCCTCTCGGAAGATATGCTGAATACCTGATAGCATGTGTGCCTGTATGTAATACTGTAAAAGTGGATATTTTCGCGCGACCAATTTTTCACGCTCGGCATGGAAAGAAGAGTTTTGCGGGTTTTTAATTCCTCGGAATCGAGACATCAACTACGGAACATAAGGCAAGCAAAAATATTTGCGTGCTTTTATTTTCGCGCTAGTTTATGGTTGCGAGAAATGCGCGGAAAAGTTAAAAACACCGCAAAAATTTCCACTTTTAGAGTAGAGCTTTTATCATTATGAGAGCCACTGAGATAACAAATAAAAAAAGTAGTGAGTATTTCATACTGACTGATACATGTATGCATTGTACATGATTGTCTATATTTGTTTGCACTATACTTAACATGTTGGGTCAAGAATTTCTTCTACGAGAAGAGTAGTATTCATATTCTTTGAATGTGATTACCGAAGAAAGAAAATTTCCTAATTCTGATAATCAGTACATGTGGTCAATGTTATAAAAATAAGCTGTTTCAACTTGTTTAAGTCTCATCCTGGGAGCCACATGTCACCCCTGTCTTTGCACAAATTACACTTATAGTCAAATCACAAGCCCTTTGTTTGTAGAATGATTGAAATCTTGAGAGGAATGATATGGACGTCATGAACTTTTCTGACTCCTCTCCTGTCTCGAATTCCTCCATCCGCAGTGACCGGAAGAGGATGTCCGTCATTGTCAGGACGAGCAACGGAACAATCCTGCTCTTTTGCAAAGGAGCTGTGAGTATTTGAGGCCAGTCATGCCACTCTAGACATACCCATCTATTGGGCATGGTTAATGTGTCAAAGTATCAAGACGCACATTAAAAATTGGATGTTAAGAAAAAACCTTTTTCATAATGTTATGCAAATGTTGTTAAAAAGTCATCTCATGAGACAGCACTTGTCAGGCCAGAATTGTCTTATTGACCGCTGTTACTGCATATGACCTCAACAGCAATGATGATGATGATGATGATGATGGTGATGATGGTGATGGTGATGGTGATGATGTCGATGATGGTGATGATGATGTCAAAGGTGATGGTGGTGGTGATGGTGATGGTGGTGATGATAGTGATGATGGTGATGATAGTAATGATGATGATGATGATGATGATAGGATGATGATGATTTTTGATGATGGTGATGATGATGTCAAAGGTGATGGTGATGATGGTGATAATGGTGATGATAGTGATGATGATGATGGTGATGATGATGATGATGGTGATGATGGTGATAATGATTATGATTATCATTGTTCATATAACGCATCATATTGTGGTCATTGCAGGTATTGTATTTTGGAGGATTGGAAATATTGTTGAGAGAGGTCATAACACTACCTGAGACGAAGTTATGGTCATATAACTTCCTCTAAATGATATTTCTAATCCCAATTTTAGAGCTTCTGTATGTTCTCGACAATTAAAGCCATCATTTGTTAAATACTGTATGGGTTTGTCAAAGTACTTTGAAAATGATTAGTTCCTTCATCTCAATTTTTCTGGGTAGACACTTTTGTACTATCAATAACAAGTTAATAACTAGCTAGCTATGCAAACCTGTTTGCAGTGTCATTGTCTCTGTGTATCGTGCCTGCAGTGCATACCCAAAATTGGGGCCCTAATTTGATTATTTGCTACTTCCTTTGTTTGTCGTCAGTGTACATGAAAATCCCCCCCCCCCCCCATAAGGGAATATCAAGGGAATATTATTTTCAAGATTCTGTTATTAGTACATCATTCAGTTCATTCTTTTTCCCCAATATACATAAGTAATTCTGTTCAAAAATACAATCTGACACGAAGGCTACGTTCATCATCAGATGCATTCTTACTCCAAACACCCAGAGTAAAACATGGGTATGGTGATCGTGCTTTTTCCGTTATGGGACCAAAATTGTGGAATCAGTTACCTCTTCAGTTAAGGGAACTGTCATCGACAGAGTCATTCAAATCCAAACTTAAAACTTATCTGTTCCTTTCATACTGAGGACTGTAATTGCTGTATGTCATTAATATTGGATCAATATTGTATTTTTAATTGGTATATGTTGTATTCTTTATTTGGTATATATTTGTTTTTGTTTACCATTTTCTTATTTGTTGAAATGTTTGAATATGTATATGCATGTAAATATATGATATCTTTTCATTTTTGAAGCGCCATGAGCACTGAAAAGTGGACCTGTGCGCTATACAAGTAGCCACTATTATTATTATTATTATTATTATCCCCAAGGAATGTTTTGCCTGTAGGCCCAGGAGAACATTCCCAATAGTCCCATATCATGTGATTATGCGTATCCAATCGCTGACTAGTATTTCACTATAAACCTTTATAATTAAGAGCATTTGTCATAGTTTGGACATCATCTGTGGTACATGACTTATATGTGATTCTCTTCTGTTACCAGGACAACGTCATCTACGACAGACTAGCCTCCGATCAAGAGTTCACACAGGACACTGTCCGACATCTGGAGCAGTTCGCCTGTGAAGGTAAGAGAAAAATATACAGTCAACCTTGCCTAAGTTGAATCTATTTGGACTGAAGAAATAGCTTCGACTTAGAGAAAATTTGACTTATGAGGGATTAATATCAATAGTTTATAAAGAGAAAAGACTTGAAAAGGCCTTCGACTTTAATAGGCGATTATTCGATTTATGGGAGGTCGACTTAAAGGGATCGTATAGTTTTGGTTGAGACCTAATTTCAGGTTTCTAACATTTTTTGGTGAGATAATGAGAAACTTCTTATGAAATATGAAAGAGCATGTAATTCCATGAGGAATTCAAGGTTTATTCGATGAAAATTGGTTTTGAAATGGCTGAGATATCCAAAACAGAGTGATTCTAATAAAGTGTGGGACCCACCTTTTATTACCATTACTTTGTTTTACCTTGTTTCTGGATGTTTCAGTCATTCCAAACCCAATTTTCATCAAATAAACTTTGAATTTCTCTTAAAATGGTATGCTCTGTACTATTTCATAAGTATTTTCTTGGTATCTCACAAAAGGTTAAAAGCGCAATTCTCATCTCCACCAATACTGTACCATCCCTTTAAGCAAGGTTGACTGCACAAACACACTACTGGTGTCATCTTCTGCAGGACTGCTAACCAAGATGCTGGGGTTTTTTTTTCCCCAGTAATATATGTGTGTGTTTGTTTGTTTTCTAAAATTTGAGTTGCACTCATGTTTTGCATGCTACTAACTTGCAATTATTCCATTTTAAGAGAGAAAATAAATGATTGCCTTCACAGTGTGTTCATTTTTGTGTATGTGTGCATCAATGGGTTTTCAGATGTGCAGAAGTTGCCAGCCTAGTTTTCCACCTGAAGGACCAAGGATGTTGTCAGTGGGTCATGGATTCAAACCCCAAGCCTTTCTGGCAGTATCAGTAGCTCTTTTCTGAGGTGTAGTGCGAGTCCTATGGGATAAATGATTTGCTGAGGTTATTCTGGAATGGAAGCTGGCTAGAATAATTGTCTGCCATGGAGTGATATTGACCACATAATATAATTAAAGATATCATCTGAAAACTTAGTGAAGAGTTAAACCTCTCAATAACAAAATGTTTCCTATTTCTTCATTGGTATTTGATAAGAAAAAAAGTTTGTATTCTTATTTTGTAGTCCCCCTCCCCACCCCTCCTTTTTGAGAGTACGTCCAATACGTGTATACATTAACTAGTGTGTGTATGTGTGACATAAATTGAAAGGGAATGAATTCTTTCACTGTATTTGTAGGTCTACGAACACTATGCTTTGCCTTCCGTGAGATTTCCAAGCAAGAGTATGAGGTAAGGCCATGCCTTTGATTTCAGCTTGTCGTGTTACCTAGCTGATTTTGCATGATGTGATAATGTATCGTTTTAAATCAATGATTCTGAAATTATGTTTCATTTAAGAGCTTCTTGTGAAGAAGGCCATTCAAAACTGCACAGTCAAAAGAAATTTCACTCATGATCAGGAATTACGTCATAGTTTCGATATGATCTTATCTTTAGGGACATAGTGTTATGCAATGTGTGTTAAAAAGGTGATGATGATGAAACAGCATTTAGATAGCTCCATTTATCTGTAGAAACATTCAAAGGCACCTGGCTCCCACAATGTGTTACACATCATTCACAAAGAGAAAAGAAAAAAAAAAAAGAGAGAATGTCTCAACACTGGAGATTGCATATCATCAAAAGTATGGCAGTATTCTTTAATGGTATTATGTGAACAAAAGTCACACAATGGGATACATTGGACTCATCATTAGAACGACATTTAACATCTCGTGTATGAGAGTGTGGAAAATGAAATCCTTATCGGTAGGTAAATCATGTCATCCAAGGATATGTTTTGTGTGGGATATGAACTCAGAAGCAAGGTCTGGAGCATTGTCCACTGTACTACAAATCTCTTACAATCGTGATTTTAGTGTGGAGTGACAACAGTTACTGTAAAACGAGGAATGTTCGCGTTCGTTGTAATTTCTTGAATTTTGCGAGTGCCAAAATTCGCGAAATTAAAATGCACGCAAAAATTCTTGCCTACACAATATGCATTGGATGCCGACGGCAATTCACAAAATTTCATGTTGTGAGAAAGGCCGTCGGCTCCAATTCGTGAAATTTTCATGCCGCGAATATATCGTGTTTTACAGTAGTCTTTGCTTTAATTTTTTTTTGTTGAAGCGCCATGAGCACCAAAAGGTAGACCTACATGTAAGCACTATACAAATAACCACTATTATCATTATTGTGTTGTTGTTATTATTATTATAATTATTATAATTATTATTATTATTAAGATTATTATTACTACTACTACCACTACTACTACTACTACTACTACTATTATTATTTTTGTCATTATTATTGATGTTATTATTGTCGTCTTCGTTGTGGTCGCCGTCATCGTCATCATCATCATCATCATTATGTCATTGTGTGCAGGAGTGGAGCGCCACATACTACAAGGCCAGCACAGCCATCCATGACCGGGAGGAGAAGTTAGCAGAGGCGGCGGAGCTCATCGAGATGAACTTCACCCTGATCGGGGCGTCGGCCATCGAGGACAAACTCCAGGATGTAAGTAGATGAAGCCAAAATTGTGACGACTCCTGTGACCTCCATTTCATGAAAACTTTGCTACAATAGCAACTCTTTGCTGCAATGGCAAGTGTCATGGTAATGACAAGAATCCTGCTTCGTGTTTGGCTGATGCTGCGAGAAATTGCCGTCCTGGCAAGAATTGCTATCATATCATCTTCTATGAAATGGGACCCAGATGTTTGATTGTGCCAAAGACAGGTTTGCAGCCATTTCCAATGTTTGGTCTCTCATTTTTAGTGATATAGTCACTGTCTATACAACAATAAAACAAATTGCACCTTTTCCAAGTTTCATGCCAGCTAGCCTGTTAATATGACCTCTTTCATTGACAGATCTCATCCATTCATTGAGATATTCATTGCCCCTTCACGATAACACTCAAACTTGGAAAAAGTGCAATATGTCATTGTTGTCTTTAAAATTCATGTGCTCAGTCATGCATAACATTTGTCGACATAATTAGGTATCAATGAAAAGAGGAAGAGTTCTTCTTTCCTAGCAACCAACATTGTGCTCTCCATTGCTGGCAATTATGAAATAGTAGCCCTCCAAAGTTGGATTACCTTTTTTTGATACGCACTGTATATACACCATGTACAAATGTACATCTGTGGGGTCCATGACTGAAAATCTCATTGTATCATTGCTTGTTAAACAAGAACAGAGACACATTTTCGAAAAATCAATCACCAAGAAAAAAACACAACAACTTGGTTTTACATTTTGTGCCAGGGTGTACCAGAGACAATCGACACACTGTTGAGGGCAGATGTCAAGATTTGGGTTCTCACTGGAGACAAGCAAGAGACTGCCATCAATGTTGGTGAGTTTCTCATGGCAGCATTTACTGTGTCTCTTCATCCACTCATTTTGGGATTGCACTTCTCTTGTGATTTCTTTGAAATCTGAGATATAAAAGGAAATTCTTCACTTTGAAGATCTTTCAAACAAGACCAGTGAAATGTAATAATGTGATCATGTAATAATGATAATGATAATGATAATGATAATGATAATGATAATAATAATGATAATGATAGTGATGATGATGATCATAATAATAATGATGATGATGATGATGATAATAATAATAATAACTAGAGAAGCACTCTGAGAGTGCAGACCTCCGCCAAGCATGCAAATCATTTTCACCACTGATCTTGTTCTTTCATAGAGATATCAGTGATTTCCACCCATACGTACTTATAGCATTGTGTGCTGAAAGTCGCCCGATTTCCCAATATAGAAGCCTTTGTTACATCATAAACCCTTAGCTGCACAGTGCACCTCGCCCTTGCAGAAATTAGAGCACGCACTTATAGTGCGCGCATGCAAACCTCAAATAGTGCGCGCATGCAAACCTCAAATAGCGCAGCCTGAACTCCCAAGTTCAATGACCCTACCTACCAAAATATTAAAAATCCTTCATAAATTCCCCAAAAATTCTCGGATCACTACCAAAAGTGAATCATTTGTTACTTGTGTCATTCTAAACCTTTCCTGCAAGTTTCATCCAAATCCGTTGACTACTTTTTGAGTTATTTTGCACACGGACAAACAAATGAACCGAACGAATGAACGATTGAACGAACGAACGAACGAACGAACGAACGAACGAACGAACGAACGAACGAACAAACCAACGGTAACGACAACAGAACCTCCTCCCTTGGCGGAGGTAATAATAATGATGATGATGATGATGATGATGATGATGATGATGATGATAATAATAATAATGATCTATATTGCACGAAATCCACTCTGTAGAGTGCTTTTAAAAGCGCATACATACTATTATTACAGCTTCTCACAGTTCTGGTAGAAGTCTGCAAAGATCAACATGGTTTCGAACCGTGTTCTGTATCTACCAAAAGCAAATCTGGTAACAAACTGTGTAACCAATGCACTCTGTCAGTGAATCTTCATTCAAGGCTTTAAGAAAAAGAGACATAACAAAATTAGATTTTGGCCAGAGTTCTTGATGGAAATCCCTGTAATGTCAACTCTGTGACAGTTGAACTCTTTTGTCGATGATGGATGACCTCTTTGACCCCAGGCTATTCCTGCAAGCTCCTGAACCAGTCCATGCCGCTGCTCATCATCAACGAGGCGAGCCATGATGAAGTCAGGGACACGCTTCAGAGGCACATCAGTGCCTTCGGGGAGGAGCTCGGCAAGGAGAACGACGTCGCCCTCATCATCAATGGCACCGTGAGACCTCTTCTCTCTTTCCTTTGTTTTTTTTTTTCCCTTGCCAGAAATCGTAGTATTAGGCAATCCCAGTTGCAATTATTCTGTGACAGATTTTGTTTTAAAAATGCTTGATATTTAGTAGTGATGTTTTATTTTGTAGATAAATGGATGTCATTATTTATGAAGCTTTTGGTATCCATGTAAACAGCAGACTGAAGTATATATCAAAATCTAGAGCACATGAAGGGAGGAATGAGATCTTTCTGTTGTCTTGATTTCCATAATATATCACATTTGAAGAAATCATATGATATTAGATCAGAAAGCATAATTATTACAGTGCAGATCCTATCTTTCAGAAATTCTGACTTGTATTTTCTACCTGTCTTTGTATCTGGATGCTATTATTCATCCATTTATTGACTCAACCCCCACCCCCTTCTACCATTGATGTAGTTTAGATAATGAAAGGTGGGATTCTTTGTCAATTTTGCAGTCTGCAAATGATTTTATGATCAACAGTTGTTTACCTCAGGCATGGAGGAAATTGCTCGGTTTTGTTTTGTTGATTTCTCTCTTTAAATTCCCCCAAAACGTGCATGTGTTGATGACTTTAATCAATCATTTTATCTGTATATTAGCCAAAATATTTCATTTTTTTTTTCCTTTGCTTTCATCTGTAGGCACTAAGGTTTGCCTTGACCTTTGACCTTCGCAAGGACTTCCTGGAACTGGCCATGTCGTGCCGATCGGTCATCTGCTGCAGGTAAGAAAGAGAAACATGAATCATGAGGCTGGTCTTAAAAATATGTGTGAAATTTGTGATCAGTATGATGCTTTAGGTCCCATTAAAGGAAAGAAAAAAATACTAGGATTTAACTGATGTTTTCTAAAAAGCTTTGCCAAACTTCTCAGAAAGGAAAGTCTTAAGATTTTATGATATCTTGCGAATGGGCTGTAGCCATATATGTTTAACCTTTTAGGTGCTTTGAGTTTCAGTTGTCACTGTTACTGCAGAGTGTTGTATACACTGTTCAAAGTCTTGGCACAGAAAGAGTTAACTGATAAGTTTCTTGTGAGAACTCCCAGAGGTTGGATCGACTGCTGTCAATTCCGATTTAAGTACCTTTGATTGTATCATCATAGTCAGTGAAATATACGTGTATGCACTAACAATAGTATGCTATTGTAAAAGCTGCTATTTTTCCGAATTTCATAAATCATTATTGGGAGGCAAATTTAACAACAAACAAAAATATTGCAAATGGGCAGGCATGAGTGCACTTACGATAGCCTTGATGTCAAATCGCAAAAACGACATCCCGCAAAAATGTCTGCGACCTCCTTATTCGCAAAAATATCTGTATATGAAACTATCAGCTTCTATAGTGTGTAAATACTGTGTGGGTAACAATAGATGACCTTTATTGTTTCCATTCACCTGTTCAGGGTCACTCCGCTGCAGAAAGCAGAGCTTGTTGAGTTGGTCAAGCAGAGTGTCAAAGTGGTCACACTGGCCATTGGCGATGGCGCTAACGATGTTGGCATGATCCAGGTAAAATCTTACAGAATGCCATGAATTGCCTGAATTGACTATTGGGGCATATGAGGTCAGATATCTTGAAATTTTTTTTTTTTTTTTCTGTCATGTCATTTCCAGTCCATACTGTCAACAATATGTAAAGTTAATGTAGCATATCATGACATGGTTGTACATTGTTATGTGTGTAGGTGTTTAGAAGTACTGTAAAAGAGCAAGTTTTTGCACCCAACTGTGTACTTTTGCATGTTTATAATTCCATGGAATCCGAACATAAATAGTATACAAGCAAAGATATGTATGCTTTCAATTTCATGGTACTTTCTAGTAGCACAAAATGCACAAATATTTCCTCTTTTACAGTGTGGCATCATTTTGTTGACAATCAATGGATTAATTTACAATTCAGAGCAACACAGAATCCTTTTTATGAACACAACTGCATATATGGTAGACACAACTACAACAGTTGCAGAGCATAAGAGGAGTAACTCAACAGTCTTTATACAGTCAATATAATATATGTGATGTTCTCTTTGAGCAGTCATGCATACAAATCCAATAGTGTGAAGTCAAATGTGTCATGTTGTAATGTATCTCACAGCTCTGCATTCCCTATCAGGAGTTTCAGATTAGAAATAAGAACTTTAGTAATCATTTGAATTTGGATTGTGGTTTGTGGCTTTTGATGGAAATAATTCAGTGCTTACAAGCAAGCAACCACAGGATGTACACTGGTTATGAGTTTCCCTTGCTGAGTAGACGGAGACAATAAAGCTTGTTGCCAAATGGTGCCAAAGCTGCTGCCATTGGTCTTGAACCAATGACCATAGGATCATGAGTCTCTGGTCCTATCCACCGAACCACGTTTCCCCAAAGTTTTGCAGGAGTTAACCTGCTTTAAAAAATAATAATAATAATAAACAAATGCAGTCTTTGACAAACTTGTGTTGTGTTTCTGTTGCTAGGCAGCGGATGTTGGGATCGGGATCAGCGGGCGGGAGGGTTTGCAGGCGGCCAACTCCTCGGATTACTCCATCGCCCAGTTCCGCTTCCTCCACAAGCTGATGCTGGTCCACGGGGTCTGGAGCTACAACCGCATCTCCAAAGTCATCCTCTACTCCTTCTACAAGAATATCTGCCTCTACATCATGGAAGTAAGTCTTCACTTTGAAAAAAAAAGGAAAAGAAAACGTTATATGGCATAAATCGCAAATATATCAAAAAATTTTGTGTAGAATATACATGTATGGAGAGGTATGTCTCAAAGATAAATAGAAAATATGGAAAAATTAGATTCAAAGTACGTGGAAAAGATAAAGAAATGTATGTCAAATATGTCAAAAATATGACCATCTACAACTTAAAAACGGGAGCTTATTTTCGAGACACAAAATTGCCTCATAGAGTTAATACATTGTTGCCTTTGTTCCAGTAGTCCACAAGTTAAAATCATGATCAGGGAGATGTACAAAGTCATGTATGCTTTTATAATGAATCTTTGTGTAGGATATGTCCGTAGATTTTATAGCTTCATTCCAACAGTATTTCTGAGCAAAGCTACACTGTATTAACTCTTTGCCTCTTCATTTGTTTGCTTTTTCTCCATGCTATAGTTCTGGTTTGCCATCGTCAACGGTTGGTCAGGACAGATTCTCTTCAATCGCTGGGCCATCGGTATCTACAACTTGGTAAGAGACCTGTGGTGTTAAGTTAGGTAACTGTGTCCAGCGAGCCATACGTTAAGTTGTTTGTGTTGGTTGTTGTTGATCATTTTCCATCTGTGAAGATGGCTGGATAGCCCATATTCAGCTACACTAAGCTGGTCTTCCATGGGGTCCAGTTGGATGTGGGGTGGGACCACTTCACCGGGTTAGACACCCTGCTCTTTGCTTTGAATGAATGAAGCAGGATCTTTTACGTGCATGAGCTGTGACTCTCTCATACACGGGACCTCCATTTTATGGTTCATTCTCATATAATGCTTGTTGCATCAAAATTTATTTTGAGACCTTTATGTTGAACTGTATGGTCAATAGTTATCAGAATGCCAAGTTCTCAAAGATCATGAAAACAGGAAGTAATGAATGAATGCTGATGGCAATTAAAAAGCAAAAAACTAGGTAGATTTTTATATCTATGGAAAAGTAAAGCAATTGTGATTATTATAAGCCTGAATTTTTTCTTCTGTCTCATTAGGTTTTCACTGCTTTGCCACCATTTGCCATTGGACTGTTTGATCGTAACATTAGTGTGGAGAGTATGAAGAAGTTCCCCCAGCTCTACAAGTCCTCGCAGAATGCAGAGTACTTCAATTCCAAGGTATCTTTCCAGGGTTCTGATCTTAGTACAGCCTCATAGATGCTTCACTCTCAGCTGCAGGATGTGTATCATATATAGAATACACTGTATTCGCTGAGATTTTTTGGCCTGTTTTATTTTTGCAAATAGGCAAAATTGATTAATCACAAAAATAGCAACGAGTGAAAAAAAATGAAAGAAATGAAAATAAAATTTTGTTTCAACAACTGAGGATTCAAGTATTCAATATTTGATGACTATGTCTGTTACCACAGTATTTATTCAGAAAGCGAGGAAAATGTCATATTTTAGTAATATCCTGTGTGTACTACCTATAATCTGCAGTAAAATCAAAACATTGCAGAGCTAGTGTTTGTCTGAGTTCATTTGAATTGCTAAAACAATTTTCTGTGAATGATATGCAATGCATTATGTGTGTACAGCCTTGCCAACGCAACCAACCAACCAAACAGGTTGCTTATTTTCATAGGAGCACTCAAGATACACCATCTGCAATATTGCCTTTTTTTAGAGCTGCCAATTCTCCCTGATACTGCAGGAGGCTTCCTAAAAATGCCAATATCTCTTCATGTCCAGATAACAGAATATAAAAATCTGCCTGATTCCATTCTCATCTTTACCCACTGAGATGCATGTAACACACAAGTTGTTCCCAGATTGCTCTTTGGAATATCCCTTTAAATTTCTGATGGATGATTGTTGGCAGTCCTGCTGTCAAAAGCTTGCCAAAGTAAATTTAGGGGAGATGCCGCCATGCTTTCATGATTGCTACACAGGTCTTCTGGATGTGGACGCTGAACTCCGTCTACCACTCGATCCTCATCTACTGGTTCGTCCTGTTTGCCACGCAGCAAGATGTCGTCTGGAGCCATGGCAAAGCCGGCGACTATCTTGTGTCAGGGAACATGGCCTACACGGT
Organism: Diadema antillarum; assembly: GCF_040938485.1. Lineage (NCBI taxonomy): Eukaryota > Metazoa > Echinodermata > Echinoidea > Diadematoida > Diadematidae > Diadema > Diadema antillarum. Next base: position 2,168,074 of record NW_027271035.1, read on the forward strand.
GAGGACCGGAAAAGATAAAATATGGCTCGATATCAAGCATTTAGACTCATTTAGACTCTAGCATTTAGAAATATGCAGATAATTACCTTTTTTTTTTGCCCAGTCTATTACAGTCATGGCATTATGCTATCTATGAATACCTTGAATTAACTCACAACTACTTTATTGTTTGATGTTCCTGATTCTTCTTTACATCAAGTCTATGCATTACCAAGTTAATATTCTTATAAAAACTTCCTCCTCTTTCTCCCCCCTCTCCATCTTCCTCATTATTATTATCATTTTCCTCCCCTTCCTCCTCCTCTTTCTGCTCCTCCTCTTCGTCTTCTTCCTCTCCCCTCTCCTCCTCCTCCTCCTCCTTCTCTTCCTCCTCCCCCTCCTCCTCTTCATCATCATCATTTCATAATTGCAACTACTGCTACCACTTCTGTTTCTACAGTGATTAATACTGATACCTTCATCATTCTGTCTTCCAGTTTGTGCTCATAGTCGTCACCCTGAAGGCGGGCCTTGAGATGGATGCCTGGACCTGGGTAAGTCCGAGACCATCTTTAACCTGTTTCTAGAGGATGTGGAGGAATAGGAATCTTGAGCTTACCAAACTCACAGTATCTCGTGGGGCTGTGAAAGATGGCATTTGGAGCTCTGATTAGGCAGACTTGGGCGTTGCCAAAGATTGATCTGGTGTAGAGCATTTTGAAAGTTTTGTATCCTCTTACACTCCCTCACCATATTTGTACCAAAGTCATTATTCAATCTTGTGAGTCAGTAACTAGCATCAGAATGGCAGTTTCAGAATTTTACACTAAATTTACCCTGTAGGATACATTCCACGATGATTCCACAAATGGTGATATAGAAGTACTTAATTATATGCATGGGCTTCCTTGTGTGTTTGTGTGTGTGTGTGTGGATTACTAAAGGGATATTTGCTAGATCAAATGAACAATGCAGTCAAACAGTTGTATACAAGAATTCACCATTTGATTGTATGTGTGATTCATTAGTTACATTTGTAAAATATGTTTGTTATGAATATTTAAGTATATACATGTCTGCACTATATCATTGATGTTTGAAGAATGTGATGGTCACTGAAGAGAGATGTAGGCCCTGTTATAAACACTAACCTTTGCTGTACAGTTTTAATTCTTGTGAAAGTCATGGCACCAGCCAAACGCCTTTCAGTATCTGCTCTTGTGGCTATGGGGATGACAACAAACTTAAAGGCATATTTTACCATTTGCAGATGAAACAAAAACCCAGCATTAGTGCTTTAAAATAGTTCTAAAATGTGAGTTAGGTATAGAAACAACCACTGTAAGAATTTGAATCCGTATAATCGATGTTAAGTATTGTAAAATACACAAAATGTGAACAATAGTTATGATAAAAATGTTTTCAGACTGAATCGTCTACAGTTATGGTTTATTGAGAAAAATACTGATATCTCCTTATATTTTAGGCTTTTTGCGAAAATTTTATGTGGTAGGATGTTTTGTGATACAACAGATCTACACATATGCATCAAATGTGGTATCTTGAACATTTTTATATCACTGCTCCCAAAGATAAATAGGACCTTTAAGGTAACTTTGCAATAAGAGTTAGTGTTGATGCAACGGGGCCATGACGTTATATGTGATGACATTCTGGCACTTCTGTCTCTGCTCACCGGTAATGTGCAGTGAATGTTGTTCTCTCTCAAACAGCCTGTCCATGTGTCTCTGTGGTTTGGAATCGTTGCCTGGCTAGTCTTCTTTGGTGTCTACTCTGTCCTCTTCCCTCTCTTTGCGTTTGCGTCGGACATGTTCAACGAGGTAAGCAATCCCCTGTGTTAATGCTTGTCTTTGAGTTTAGAAGACGGGATGGGGAAAAATCTAAGTTATATATACTCGTGCATTTAGGCAACGCAAGCCCTTGTGTCAACCAAATTCTACTTAGAGGATTGATTAGATATCACATAAGTATGTTTGAAATTGTAGCTATGATGGTAGTTTATTTGAGGGATAAAATACAAAGCATTTGTACTAACATCGTGCATGCTGTTGCTATGAGTACCAGTCATCATTTCATTTCAAAGTGCGGCTATTAATTTAAATGGACACAAATGTGGCACAGCAGCGTCTTATGCCAGGCATTCAGTTAGGAAATAGAAAACTGTCTTGAATAATGATGTTCTACTCCAAATAATTCCCATCATCAAGGTGGTCTTGATAAGAATTAGCCTCAGGAGGCATATTTTAAGTTTATTTTAATAGGAAGATTGAGAAAGATTTTATCATGTGCTATGATTTTTATCAATTGTCTACCCTCTGTACGAATGTATTTGCAAGATAGCAACTGCTGATCTACATTTTTAACAAACATGTTGGAAAAAGGAACCAGGAGGAATCAAACCTGTCATCTACTTTTTGGGCAGAGAAACTACCACCAGGCTATCCCTGGTTGCCGGCAGTGGCACAATGAACTTGGAACAAATACCCAGGCTCTGAAATTCCAACATTGTTATTTATGTTAAATAGTTCAAGGTAGACATGGCTTATTGAATGAAATAAGAGGTTACTGTAAAGGCCGAATATTTTGTGAGGTTTTTATTTTCATGAAGTTCGCGAGTCGGCTGTTATTTGCAAATTTAAAAACACGCTAAAATATGAACTCTGATTCCAACATGAATGTGACGCGAATTTAGCCACTTGCAACTTTGTCGGGAAGTTCCGATTAAAAAAAAAAATGAATGAAAAATAAATATGCTAAATATACGGTATTAAAGCAGAGGGGTGAAGATGTGCTGTGACTGTCATCAGCTGTCTCCGTCAGGAAAAATGTATTTGTAAGAGATGACATCGATTATCCTCCTCTGTTTCTCCATCAGGCAAACATGGTGTTATCCAGCGGTGTCTTCTGGATGTTGCTCCTATTGATCCCCATCGCTGCTCTCATCCGTGATGTTGCGTGGAAAGCGTGAGTAGAATGCCATGAGGGGGGAGGTCCGTAAACTGGGAGAGTGGGTGGAGCCCCAAACTAGTGTGCATGTGATGATAATACCCATGCCTTGTTTTGATGCTAATACAGTGTACTCCTGTTATAACAAACACGGTTATAACAAAATTCCTGTTACAATGAAGTTCAAAATTCAGACCACAACATTATCCACTGTATGTATTTTATTGTTTATTTGTTTGGCTAGAACAAAATTTTGATATATCGAAAGAAAGCTGCCAGTCCCGAGGACTTCATTATAACGGGAGTCCACTGTACTACAAAGACTCAGGTAGAATGGGGATACCATGGAGTGAGAAGCTTGCCTGGCTCAGATATATTCGAGAATCCTTGTCAACGAAATATGTACAGTTTTATCACTGATCTCACACATAGTCGAAGAATTTTGACTTGAGTTAACAGTTACTGATGAGCGTACGCTTCTATGCACATATTTGCCAACCGGTGCTATTCGTGGTCATTTTAATGTACCCTGATGGGCAGCGAATGAATTGGACCACCCATGGATCCCCACGCTACTGGATCCATTCACTCTGGGAAGGGAGGGCGAAGAAAAGAGGTCAAACACCTTTCCAAAGGGAAGTAAGGAGGAAGAGAGCAAACAATATGAGCACTTGTTTTAAAATAGGTGTGCTAAGGAAGATTTTGAGATAGGAGTTACCGGGGAAGATCAGAGAAAATCAAAGACTAGTGTGAAGGGGATGTTATGAAAAGTTCAACCCATTTTTTCTTTTAGATGTCAAGAATGCATCATCAAATGAAAAAACAACAACACAATTTAGTACATATTAAGCAAACTCTCCATATATGTATTGATACATCACTGACACCTTTTAAAAAGTGCAATTAAAGTTATGGAATAATATAAGTTTTGATTTTTTTTCTGCAAACAGTAATCATTGGTGGCAAATGTGAAAAAGAGCTGCAATAATCGAATCAACACACAACTCTTCTAATCATATTTGCTTAAAAATGTAAAAACATACTGCTTTTTTTTTTTTGGGGGGGGGAGGATAATTTACTAACTACAAGCCCTTTCAATTCTGTTTTTCTTATTTCATTTTATTTGTTAAAGTCGAGGTATGATTTATGTTTACTGACCCTGCTTGATGTTTCTCCCCTCTCCACAGTTTTAGACGAACGCTATTCAAGTCTCTGGCCGAGGAGGTACAGGAGGCTGAGGTCCAACACATTGACCCGACGGCCATCATTCAGAAATCGGTCAAGAAGAGGTATGTGTCTGAGACTGCCTTGTGGTCACTTCAACTCTCATTCTGTTTATCCAACGTCCATTGATCTGCCCTTTCATGATACTTCTACACTCAAGCTGTACTGCTTCGGTGTAGACTGTTATTTCTTTCGAGATTTTCATTTTCATATTTTGTTACAAATTTGTCATGGTTTGACATAAAAGTATATCTTTTCATATCTTATACACTTATATTTTTTTTCAGCAATTTCAGGAATTTCCTTCATTTCAAGTAGAAAAAATGCTGTATATACTGTGTCAGTTACATTTGCTCTGATTCAAACACAGAGAGTGGATTGCATTATTCGATGTCACCATCGCCGGTGTTTTAATTTTCTGCATGTATTAGTTAGCAGCAGTTCTCAAAAAGACTGTCTTTTTTTTTTTCATTACAGTTTTGTGTGAATTGATATTTTATATGCGCAAAGTATCTTCTGACCTAATGCAATACAGCATGCTGCATATTTATATTATGTCTAAAATTCTTAATGTTTGCATTTTTCTGTTTCATATTTGGTCTTTGTTATCTTCACGTTCGTGCATGCATGTACATGAATGCAAATCTAGAGTGGGTGGAACTGTGTTTTGTAAATTTGTTGAATTTTGTACTGCATTATGCAATGGTAAGAAACGTTTTTGATTCAACCCCTATGTATCCTCTGCTCTTTTCTTCAAGTAAAAGTTTATGTAGAATAGCATTTTATTTCCAAGCAGTAACCCTCTTTTGTGACCCCCAGAATTTCAATTTGAATTAGTGCCACAATTATTTTTTTAATTACATAAAGAAGCATCTTGTCAAAAGTCAGTCCACACACTTTATGTGTTGTGACAGTAAACATTTGAAGTATCAATATTTTCGTACTTTATCTTTGATAGATTTGGATGTTGTTCATTCATTATTTTGAATATAAACATTTATTTTTTTATTTTTTTAAAGGAAATATTCCATACTGGCCCTAAATATGATATGTGATATGGATTTATAATTGATTGTTTAAAGGATCAATCATAATTTGTTTTAAATTGAGCACTCTTCTACATCAGACTCCTATGAGATGCACTTCAAATGAGGATTACTGCCTTAAAATGACAGATTCTGGTCATGAATGAGGACTTTTTTACATACAGATTCTGATTGCTTGTATCCAAAAGCAAAGCTTGTGACTGCCAAATTGTTGTTTTTATTGTAAAATCTGATAAGTGTCAGTGCGACACATTTATCTTTCCTTAGGCCATCCCTATAAGGCCTTGATGTTTTCACTTACCAACTTTCTCCATGGTAATAAGAGAAAAAGAGACTTAAAAGTCATCAAGTATGGTCACAAAATCTTAGTATTTTCTTCGCTATGAAATCGATGATATCCTCATGATTCACTTTGGATCATTGTCTCATAATAATTAAGTTCAAACAAAGCTTTGATGATGAATGAATGATTCTAAAAGTGTGCAAAACAATTTATTTGCCATTCCAGTCTGAATGCAGATCTATACACTGCCTGGATTTGCTCCCACAAAGCCCACCAAGAAAACTTTGAAACTTTGCTTATGAAAGACATTCCAAGTTGTCCTCATGCCATCACTATTATTTTTTAGATTCATTTTCTCTGCAAATTTCCCAGATTTTAGTCATGAATGAAATCTGCCTGCATCTTGACTTGCATTAAAAAAAAAAAATGTATAGTAATGTTCTATGATTTTGAAATTGATTGACATTGATGTTTTATGTGACCTGACTGACAGTGTCGTCAAACATTTTTGTGCATGAATGTTTCTCTTCTTCTTCCCCTGTCTAGTATACATAATGCCTTTCACGTGCGTACATTTTTTTTTTCTGTTGTAATTTTCGTCTTTGCATGCCATCACACACATGAATATATATATGTGTCAGACCAAATCGAGTGAAGTATGTTGCCTATATGCTTTAAGTCTTAAGTGTTGCACGATTAACTCTTTTAAATTGCGGTGGGTGGTACTTCTAACATTTTGAGTATAAATGCACTGTATTAAGTGCAGTGAAGCACAGACACTTTACCAATATCATAATGTTGTTTCTGTCTTACTGATGTGAAATGGTTTACTAATATTCTCCTCTAAACGGAGTCCAAAAAATTACGGTTGGTTAAGTTATGAGTTTGATGGAAAACAAGCTATCAATTATTTCTCTTTCGCACTGGTCAAACTGTTATCAGGAAGTAGAAATGTCGTGGTAATGCATAAAGGCAAGGAGAGTTAGAATTAAGATATCCATTGTCAAGAAAGAAGTTGATGCGTCTGTATAAGGATGATTTAAAGTTTGTTTTCATAACAAATCAGAAAAGGGGATAGTTCTAACGATATTTAGTGTTTTATTTGTCAGACATTATGCTAGATCAGCAAAATAATTTGATATGAAACAACTTGTATTTCTCCTATCAATAAAGCAGTATTGGATGTGATAGATTTCATTTGATACCAGATTCCTTCAATTTGTAAAGCAAAAGATTGCATTGCTGCGACTAAATACCATTGAAAACTCTGCTGTCCCTGAAAATTCCTTCTGCGTGAAAACACAGACTAAGTGTAGGATTGTTAAGTCATACAGAGAAACTATTAGCAGTGTAAGAGGAAGCTGTTAGGGTCCAAAGAATGTTAAATCATTCTCATTGCATTGCTTTGCATTTCTGTTGGTGCAAAACTCATGGAGGGAGAGTGGGTACCACTTCCATGTCCATCTTCCACACCTCTCTCCCTACTTTACCCCCCTTCTCACTCCCCAACCCCGGTACCTTTGCTCCTCCTCTTGCCCTTATTTATCCCCTCCTCTCCTCCCCTACCTCTTCAACCCAAACCACTTTCCATTACCCCTTCTCTTCCCCTCCCATTTCCCTCCTTCTTACTCTCATCTCCATCCCCCATCTCCTTCTCCCTACCACTTCTTCCTCCCTTTTCCCCTCTCCTAGCCCCTCCCCTTTCTATTCATCTTCCCTTTCCCTCTCTCCTTGCCCCTCCCCTTTCCCTTCCCTTCCCCTCTCTCCAAGCCCCTCCCCTCTCCCTTCCCTTGCCCTTCTCTTTCCCTCTCTCCTACCCCCTCCCCTTCCCTCTCTCTTGCCCTTCTCCTCTCTCCTAGCACCTCCCCTTCCCCCTTTCTTGCCCTTCCCTTGCCCCCTCCTTGCCCCTCCCATCTCCCTTCCCTTGCCATTCCCTCTCTCCTAGCACCTCCTTCTTACTCTCATCTCCATCCCCCATCTCCTTCTCCCTACCACTTCTTCCTCCCTTTTCCCCTCTCCTAGCCCCTCCCCTTTCTATTCATCTTCCCTTTCCCTCTCTCCTTGCCCCTCCCCTTTCCCTTCCCTTCCCCTCTCTCCTTGCCCCTCCCATCTCCCTTCCCTTGCCCTTCCCTCTCTCCTAGCACCTCCCCTTTCCCTTCCCTTGCCCTTCTCCTCTCTCCTAGCACCTCCCCTTCCCCCTCTCTTGCCCTTCCCTTGCCCCCTCCTTGCCCCTCCCATCTCCCTTCCCTTGCCATTCCCTCTCTCCTAGCACCTCCCCTTTCCCTTCCCTTGCCCTTCCCCTCTCTCCTAGCACCTCCCCTTTCCCCTCCCTTGTCCTTCCCTTGCCCCTCCCTTGCCCCTCCCCTTGTCTCTCCCCTGTCCCTTGCCCCCTCCCCTTTCCCTCCTGTTTCCCTTCCCTTTCCCCCTCTCCTAGTCCATCCCCTTTACATTACATTAACAATGTAATTATACACTAGTTCAAAGCAAGCTATGAATATTCATAAGAATGCCACCCCAGGGAATCCACCCAAAAATAGAGGTGCTTGTGTTGGTCCTCAGTAATGCTTTGTCAAGCATGAAAGCCTGGTGTTGGGATGAAGGTTGACATACTGTGACCAAGGGCTGGTGGTGATTGATATGCCTATGTGGGCTGTTGCTAAGCAACACTGGACAGATCCATCCCCCCCCCCCCATGCTTCAAATTACTTCTAGTAGAAGAAACAAAAGTGTGGCCGTGATGACAACAATTGAATATCAAAAATACACAATATGCTTTCTACTAACCTTACTACATGTACATGTACCAATTTCATCGATATGTATTAATGTAAATATAAGAATTAAGTTGTGGTGGTGGGAAAATTAAAGATCTCTGTCCAATTTCTTTAGCCACGGGCTGCATGTGGGGAATTTGTATAATCTTGTAAGCTTTGGTGGTGGTGTAATTAACAGACAAAAAAAAAAGTGAATTACACCAAACTATGTGGGGCTTGTGGGTTCTGTGCATATCAAGCATGCAAAGTTATGTATGCCTAGGTGACGAGTTAATTTGAAGTGAACCGTGCAGTGCTCTCTGGGTAAGTGAATGAAGTGAAGTGCCTTTAGTACGTGCTAGAGATCAGCAGATGTGGCTAACTGTGTGAATGCATTCTCTCTTGCCAGGGATGCACATAGCTTACAATTGTATTTTCAAAATTGGTGCTGCAAAAGAAAAAGACTTCAGACCATGCTGTAAAGTTATATCTAAGCCTGGCAGTTGTGCTGTCGAAAAAGATGCAAAATGGATGGTCTACAACCGGGAATATTATGTACACAATGCCACTAAATAGGCAATGAAACTTTTCACATGGTGGTAAATACTCTAACTTCATATATTTATATCTGGGTTCATCCCTAACATTTCTTTATCTTTGCTGGAGATAGTTTCATTAGGGGGGGGGGGGGGGGGGGGAGGTTGAAGAGGGCAGATTTGTATGATTTTAGTAATGGTTTGATGTCACTGTAAATTCTGTTTGTGGTCAAACCGGGGATAATTGTAAGCCTTGCCATCATAGCTTGCATAGTTTATCTTACAAGTGTTCCTCCAAATTATCATAGATGTGTTCTTTCTTTTTTTCCAAGAGTAACATGTGGTTAATAATGGTAATCACAATGATAGTAAAAAGCAGGGCAACAGCGACTATTTCAGCTGAAAAGTAATTTGTGGTAGGGCTTGTTGCATGTCTGTGGCTGCCACTCGTATTCAGTGGTTGCTCTATGTTTGGTCTGCCACCATCTTCAAGCTTGTAGTAAACCTCTGTCTGTTCTGCATGGTGTGTGCCTTCGCACCATCTTTTTTTTTCTCTCTCTCTCTGTCTCTCTCGTCGTAAAGTGTTCAGTCTCTCCGCGAACGGGCTCAGAGAGCCAAGACGGGGTAAGAAGCGACTGCCGCTGCATGAAATCCGACTGATGTGGAACAAAAAACAATATAGCGCCTTATCTTTTTATTTTAGCTTGAAGCATGTTCACCTTTTGAAAATTCATGTGATTCTTTTAGTAGAATATTAGTTTAAGCTGCCTGCATGACCCCCACTATTATGTCGTTTCTCCCTGTGTTTGCAATAATATTCATCGTACTTCTAGAAAGTGAACTCGCAGAACAATTTTTTATTAGAACAAGCACCTTGACGGAGGCTTTAAGTGACATTTCACCATGTGGAAAATAATGGACAGCTTTTGGCAAATAGTACTAGGATGAAATATTTTTGTTGCACACTAGTTACGTCCAGATGGTGATCCTTAACCTCAAGGAAAGCCAACCTTATGAATAAGTTCTATGGGGCGCCAAGTGTCGCGCGGTCGATTTCATTACAAAATCGGTCATAGCTGTCTTCGAGGATAAGTTCTATGGGGCGCCAAGTGTTGCATCCTGGTCGATTTTGCAATGAAATCAGTCATTTCAACTGAAATGACTAATTTCGTAAACAAATCATTTTTTTGGATATTTTTGGATTTTTACAAATGTTATGGCTTATGGAGTCTTGTAGATGCTTGCTTTCAGCTTGCATGAAGTAAAAATATCAGCATGCCCAGCTAGTGCTATGACTGCAGCAGTGTAAACAAAAGATTTACTTACCCGACTGCCTTGAAACAATGCACTGTGAGCCATGTACCTGTAATAATTTGTATGCCAGTCTCGTATACTCGTGGCCTTTCATACATAACGCATAGACTCTTTTTCCTCTGTCTTTGAGTTAACATTGAAAGGATTACACATTGATTTCCATCCCGTTGGCCAGGAATTTTGGAGACTGATCACAATTTTCTTTTCCCCCAGGAACACAGTCATGGGATCACTTCAATTGATTTCTCTTCTTTCTTTCTTTTTCCCAGTATCCATTTTATATCCGTTCACTCCACTTTGATTAACACCTACTAACCAACTCAAATCATTTTTCCATCTCCATGGCTTTGAGTTGATACTTACATGTGTGCCGTGTTTTGACTTGCAACGAGTTTTATCCGACAACTTTATGGGTGTTAAGGTTTTGTCTATCAAACAATGGGAATATTTATGATTGTTTTACTGTGGTTTGTGCTCTGTCTTGAGAATTTACCCTTTTTGATTGTATTTAATGCCTTAATCATCATCAAATTAATTTGACTGCAACCATCATCCATGTCATCAGTAACCATGGCATTGCATATTTTTTAAATCAGAATCTGTAACATATTGATATTTGGTCTTTTTTTTTGTGAAGACCTTCATTGATGCATAATCAGCGAAATGGGTCAGAACTGTTAGTACTAACTATGGCATGTTACACTATGTTTCAAACCATATGCTGGGGCTAATGATTGAATATGTACCGACTTCTTTTAATAATGTTCAGTGGACAGTCTGCATTTTAAATCTGACAAAACATTTTTGTCAGTCTAACTGTGCTGCACTTTCATGTTTCAATTGTAATGATATATATATTCAACTGGTTTGGCAGAAGCCGAAGCTCTTTTTCTACTTATACTCATTAGATGTAGGAGAGAAGTACAAGGGATAACTGGATGGTGTTATGATGTTTATTTGTTTTAAATTCATTTTTGGTTTTATTTCGGTAAAGTAGCTCTCTCAAAAGCTAAAAACACTATTTCTCATAGGCCATGCGCTAGTATGAGATTGTAAGTTACAAACATATATACATGGGGAGGGGGGAACTTATTTCAGAAGGTGCAAAGGATTTAACTGTATATGGAATTTCAAGGAAATTTTTACGGGCGTAAAGATAACACTAAACATCTTAAAGGTCAGATGCATTTATTCTATTTCAATATTGGTTCATATGTACTTACCTATATATACATGGTTCTTTTATTGATATGTACACGCAATGTATATGCCATGTGTTACATACAGATTATACTCATGATACATGTTTAAAATGTGAAATGTATTTGACCCTGCTTATGCTATTTAGAACTGATATTGGTTCAGATTTTCTGGGTAATTTGCACCTTGTTTCCATGGAAACCTCTTGACATATTACCGACAGTGAGGCTAACTTCTCTGTAATATACCCAAACTCAAATATGCAAATGAGTACTGAAACTGTAATTGCTCTTAGATCGTTACATGCTTTGTACCATCTGATGTTAAATAACACCCATTACTCCAAATTACATCCATTCTACTAAATTGCATAATTAACCAGACTATCACCAGTTTGTAATGGCTTCTTAGAATAGGCAATTACTGCTGGATAACAGGTAAACAGGACAGTTTAATTATTATTAGACAAGTCTAATAAGCAACAAGCAACTAATCCATTAAGAAAGGCCTTTGTATGTATAGAGGTCTATGGGGCTTACGCAAATAGAAGGGGGAAAAAGTACTGGAAATGTTTTAGAAAGTGTTAAATTTGATTGGCAATCTGTGTGATTTAACAAATAACAGAGGTCTAATGTGCATGGTAGGTATGTTTGCTTTATACACTACCAAAAGACAAGTCATAAGGAAGGAAAGAATTGCAAGGGACATCGACTGTTGCTGTATTTTCTACTTCCATACCATAACAATAAAAGTAGTATCCATCCACTTCGGACAATTGTCAATTTTATTGACAACTACAGGTCTTAACTCTGACAAAGAAAGTCCTAAAATCTATTAGTACATGTGACGTTTTATAGAGCTGAAACTGTTTTATGTCAGCAGGTTGTTCCAAAACTTCATAGAATGTTTTCTCCCATTTGTTTGTTAAGTAAATTTTGTTGATTTCTTTTTTTTTGGGGGGGGGGGGGATTGATGAAGCACTCCGAGTCTGTACAGAAAAGACACTTTATCAATATTGGTTGTTTTTATTGTTATGATTTTTTTTTGTACAAGTTTTTTCTTCAGCTGCTGCACAGTGCACATTTCCATTCAATGTTCATTTTGAAACAAATTTCAGTAGAATGTAGTAACAAATGCACATGAAGTGAATGATATTTGATAAAAAACAGAGTTCTTTCTGTCAGGGATAGCCTTTACACCAGAAAATATTTGTCCTTGCATGCCTGGATGCTTGGATGATAGGCAAATACATTTGGATTGCAAGAAAACTTGAAATCTTTTCGAAAGTCAGCAGTACCAGGACTGTAGGGTGCATTTGTCCTTGGTTATTAAGAAATTAGTTCCCTCACCACATTGAGGTTGGACAGCAAGGTTTGATGGATTTCTTCTCCACTGTTTTCTCCCTGCCCGTAGTTTCAGCGAAACGTCCCGCCTCCTAACCCGACTGTTTAAGCGTTCGCCCAGTAGCACACGACACCTAGCGGAGGACCAAGAGGTCCCAAGGCGTAAGATGAATGATTTCTTTATTATTTTGTGTTTTGGTGGGGTTTTATTTGCTCAAACTGGTTGTTTTATTTTCTTGATGGCAGTGATTATGCTTGTGACATGTTGGCGATGATGACCTTGTTTTAGAGAGTTTAAAGGCAGTGGGAGGGATTTGTAGGGGGGTGATGATGATGACGATGGTAATGATGAAGATTGTGACTGTAATGATGATGATGATGGTGGTGGTGGGGATAATTTTGATGATGGTTGGGGCAAAAGTAGTGCATAGAAGTTGAAACCTTGTATTTATTAATGTGATGATGATGATGATGATGATGATGATGGTGGTGGTGATGATGATGATGATGGTGGTGGTGATGATGATGATGATGGTGGTGGTGATGATGATGATGATGATGGTGGTAGTGATGATGATGATGATGGTGATGGTGATGATGATGATGATGATGGTGATGGTGATGATGATGATGATGGTGGTGGTGGTGATGATGATGATGATGATGGTGATGGTGATGATGATGATGATGGTGGTGGTGATGGTGATGATGATGATGATGGTGGTGGTGATGATGATGATGATGGTGGTGGTGATGATGATGATGATGATGATGGTGGTGGTGATGATGATGGTGGTGGTGGTGGTGATGATGATGATGATGATGGTGATGATGATGATGATGGTGGTGGTGGTGATGATGATGATGATGGTGGTGGTGATGGTGATGATGATGATTTTGATGATGGTTGTGGCAAAAGTAATGTCATAGAAGTTGAAACCTTGTAATAATAAATAGTCTGTGATCATGATGGTGGTGATGATGATGGTGGTGGTGGTGGTGTTGGTAACAGTGGCAAAAGTAAAGTCATTGAAATTAAACCCTTGAATTTAGAAATACTTGCTGTGAGTATATGTGTGATGTGGCATAACTGTTGAGAATTAGTCATAGTGGGAAGAATTACATATGAAAATGAATTCTCAGTGAAGCATGCAAGAGTATTAGATTCCAATGTTGATATTTTCTGCTATCATATTTTGCACAATAATGGTTATCTGTGTTTCTCTTCAAGTGACTGCAAAACTCAAGAATGAATGCATATTTTTGGCATCTACATCAATTATCATCTTAGATAGTGGTATGGGACTGTGCTTCAAAATACACAATATCAAAGTCAAAATCTTATTTTTCAATCACTACAGCAATAGCCTACCTATTGACATATTGCCAGCCAACAAAGTAATTTGTGAGCCCTTTTTGTCATCATTCAAGCAATTTAATGCTGTGTCCAAACCTTCTCTTAATAATGAATGTATCCCAAGAATTTGCCATTAGGGTGAAAAAAAAAAGTCTGGTACATTTCACAAGGGGTATTGTTTGAACAGTCATGTGATTTGGGCTGAGTTGCATTGCTAGTTTTATGTACTTTCATACTGCATTTATGTCCATGAGTGGGAGTGGTGTTGCTTTGTTTAGTGATTAAGTAAAAGTGTTTTGTGGGGCAGCATTCTGCCAAAGACTACCAAAGTGCCTTCATCACGGTGCCCTCGTCACCACTCGTTACCATGGAAACCCTGTCTGTTATACCAAAGTGTCGTTTACTTTCCCCCTAGATGGTTTTGCCTTCTCCCAGGAGGAGCATGGCGTCATCACCCAGGTGAGTTCTGGAGGAGTAGCGCGCTAGTTTGTGGTATACTGTTAAAGTGGAAATTTTCGCAGTGTTGAAATTTTTTTGCATTTTGCGCAACAAGAAACCAGCGCGAAATAAAAGCTTGTGAATATTGCTGCTTGCCGTATGTTCCAGTAGTTGATGTCTTGATTCCACGGAATTAAAAACATGCAAAACTCATCTTAACCAGCCGTGCGCAAAAATTTACTCCCATGAAAATATCCACTTTTACAGTAGCTGCCCCTGCCCCCACTCTTCATCCTTAAAGGGATAGTACAGTATTGGTGGAGATAAGAATTGGGCTATTAACTTTTTGCGAGATACCAAGAAACACTTATCATATAGTATAGAGCATACCATTTTAAGAGGAATTCAAAGTTTATTTGATGAAAATTGGGTTTGGAATGAATGAAACATCCAAAAACAAAGTAAAACAAAGCGATCGTAATAAAGTGTGGGTCCCACACTCTCTTAGAATCACACTTTTTTGGATATCTCAGCCATTTCAAAACCAATTTTCATCAAATAAACGTTGCATTCCTCATAGAATTACATGCTCTTTCATATTTCATAAGAGGTTTCTCATTATCTCACCAAAAAATGTTAGAAACCTGAAATTAGGTCTCAACCAAAACTGTACGATCCCTTTAACCCACTAAAAACTAGTCCTGAGTATACTCCTACAGGTGTCTAAGGAAAATGCTTGTTATAGCCAAATAAGATTGTCCTCAGTGGGTTAATAGTGAAGCATAGGCCGAGATGCCAACTGTTACTTTGTTGCAGTAATTTGTATCATTTCCCCCCCCCCCCCTCCCATGAATACTGCAGATTTCATGGAAAAGACTGTTTTCCCCAGATTTTATTACTACACATGTCTACTGTGGGAAAGGTTTTTCCAGAAAAGAAAAAAAGAAAGCCTTTTTTTTCTTTTAAGCTTCAGAATACTGCAAATTTATTTGCAAGGTTGGCATCCCTACATAGTATGCTCAGTTGTTATTTTTCACAACTCAAGTCAAAGTCCTTGTGACTAGACTGCAGTGAATTGGTGGTAGTAAACCTTGTTTTTTGGGGGGTTTTTTTTGCTGAGTGTGATAGCAGACTACTCGTCTGGTTTTTACCCTTCTCTGTTTTTAAAAATGACAGTAGAAAAGTGAACATGCCATATACAGAGACTCCAACTCTCCCGTTTTCGACGGGAGATCTCCCACCAAAAACCCATTTTTGCAAAATCTCCCGTTCTCCCGCTTGAGATTTAATTTCTCTTGCCCTGGCTCTGTGTCTCCCGTTGGAAAGGATTTCTTACTTATTGCTATTTTATGTTGAAAAAATAAGCCTTAGATAGCACCAGAGAGCATCTAGAACCCTAGGAACTTCGCACGTATCAACTTGGAGTCTCTGCATATAGTTTGTCACGATTTTGTTTTCCAGAATTTTGCAAGATTGTTGATATCTGGGAATTTACCAATTTGGCAAACATTGCGTTTCATAACACTTTTTTATTTTTTGACTCGTCATAATATAGTCTATCTGTTTGTTTGTTTGTTTCTACCTACTCATCAGGCTGAAGTAATCAGAGCTTACGACACCACAAAGAGACCGTCTGGAGCAGTTGTCATCCATGAAGAGCGCTCCTAGCGACGCCGCCGCCCTCTAGAAGCACCCTCCCGGAGATGCATCGTCTACTTAATCAACCATAGCTGTAGCCAAAATTTCCGTGTACTGGTATGTGAATGATTGTCAACATCAGTAGGCACTAGAGCCAACAGGGCACAAACGTGGTGCCGCAAACTTTGAAGCTGGGCCCTCTCCTCAAGCTGAAAAATATTCTGTATGTAGCTTTCAGTAGTAGACCATTTAGTGTTCCCAATTTTGAAAATGTATTGCAGGTAGAGATTTGCAGGAGAAGTCTTGAATTCAGGTCTGTGAATCCACTCGTGTATTCAGTGTATTATTTTTTGCGTGTGCATCTGATTGTGCCGTCCCATCATGTGCACCGTCTTTACACAATCAGGATGCGCTCAAAACAGTACGGAGTCTGATTTGAGGCTAGGTACTCTGTCTCTCTGTCGTAAAAATGTAGATACTAGGTGTTTCAAAAAACATTTCCCACTTTTGATCATTAATAATTCTGAAACTGTTCATTCGATAAAATTGTCATTGATATGAGTAATAGCTGAATAGTGTAAAATTTTGTTGAAGGTAATTTGAATGTGAAAGCATAAATCAGTTTCATTAAATCGAAGATTGATTTTGAAGTAAGGTTTCAGATTTTGGTCAAATTTTTACCCTCTGTACAAAAATGAACTTTACACAGAAACCAATGATGTGTATGTGAGTGTGTGCTGACAATGGCCCTGAACATTGGACATGCCTGAACCACCTGTTGACTGGGCGTCAGTCTCGCGCTCCCTGGCACATGAATGCTTAATCAATAATTCATGTTGATTGCCCTGGGCACTGCTAGTCTGAATTCATGCACGGTAAAGGGTAAAATGCATGCACATGGAAAAAGTAAGCACATGTTTCCATGTGCTTGCAAACACCACATTTCATTCCAGCTGGCAATCATTTTCAAATTTTGCTTCACATATCAGTAAATTTGGGATATGATTAAGCATAAATGATCTAAAGTTCCTCATTTTTATACAACTGTCTACTAATTAAATAGTCTGACAAATTTTTCGCTTTTTCGATGAGAGATCATTTTTGGTAAAGAGCTCAGCAGCATTTATCATTGGGGCGATTTGTTTCACAGTAGATTTGTTTAAGGTTCCATATACACAAGTGTATACTCTAATTGATTTTTTTTTGCTTCCTGTCACCATGTTTACGATAGAACACAAGGTATTCATTGTAATTTCGTTTTTCAGAAGTAGGGAGAGCACTGTCGCGACTCAAAGACAGTATCGGCAGGTGTTTGACTTTACACAGATACTGCCAGAGGCTGAATAAAGACTAGTTGTGACAATGGAATTTCTCATGAATAAATAATGAAGCATTCAAACCCTGGCCATTGTTCAGGACCATTGTCAGGGTGTTAACCACACACTCCCATACACACCCATTGACCCCCGTGCAAAGTGAAATTTTGTACAGAGGGTTGAAAATAGAGCAAAATCTGGAACCTAACTGTGAAATTAATCATGGATTTCATGAAACCGATTTATGCTTTCATATTTAAACCACCTTCAACCAAATTGTACAGTATTCAGCTATCACTCATATCAATTACAGTGTTATCTGATATATAGTTTATGAATTATTAAGAATAAAAAGTGGGAAATGTTTTTTGAAACACCTAGTATTACCGGTAGTAAGTGCAGAAGGACATTTCGTACTCATTAATTGTGTTACCAATGAATGTATGATGTCAGGAGGGACATGCACATGTAGTGCAATTGCTGAGGATTCGAAGCTAAAATACCTCGTTGTCTTGGAGATAAAGTTTGTGTGATTGATTCACAACTATTATCCTCTCTCGATTGCGCTTCATTTGAATTGTCAGAAACGTGTCTCAGGTTACGACTATGTAGAGAAAATGAGATTTAGGAAGAAAACAAAATTCAAAATTATCCTTTCCATCATGCACTGCAACTAGTGGCACTGCACACCACCCTACTTGAGCTAGTCTCTGCTTCAGACAATGATCATGGTGTAATACAAACAAAACTGCCGTGTTTACTCCCTGATGTCCCGCGGTGATAGACACGATCATTTCATCGTCAGTTTTGACTTTGAAATAGTCTGTGACCCTGTCATAGAAGATATGTGTTTCATGCAAAATGTAGTCATATGATGGGAATGACAAAGGATAAGTCTGGAACTAAGACTAACGATTGAGCTGATGTGTTCTTACATTCAAAGATTTCACTTTTCCATGCATGGGGAATGGCAGCAATGCCTATTTATGATGAGAGTGAATAAAGTGATCATGCCAACAGTAATACTGATTTTCTTCTCTCTTTTTTTATCATGATTAAAATCTCACTTATTTTTGGTTTTGTTTTGTTTTTTTTGTTTTTTTCATTGGTCCTTTTGTCTTTTAGTGATTAGATATAACTGTTATTTCTAAAAGTAGAAATGTTCTTTTTGTATAATCTCCGTCTTCTCCTATGTACAGATAATTAGAAGGGGTGTAATTCCATGCCTCATGCACAATTCCTTTGAGTATTGTCACATTCAATATTTAAAACCAGGAATTAAGAGTAAAGACAACTGTCCTTTTGCTTGGTTTAAGGATAAGGTTAGGGGAGGAGACAGGAGAAAAATAAGTGGTATTTAATTCAATACAACAAGTTTATGGCAATGTCACTGGCATTGAGTAATCACAGTGCTGGATAAAAGAGCTTTAGCTGTAGTATTGTGTAGTGTGTTAATGGATACTGTGGACTGACTGAATGCCAGTGACCATGGGCTATGTGCATGTCATTGGAACGAGGAAATAGTGCTCTATTATGGTACTTGCCAATGGTTGGAAAACAGTTAAAGTATATTGAATAAAGAATTCTTACATGATAACTGTTTTTGATATTCAATATATCACCATGGAAATAATAAAACTTGTATGTTAAAACTGTGCTATATTGCTGTTTTCACTCCTTATGCACACTATCTACAGAAACATTTATAAAGGTATTTTAACTTATGAAAGCTGTTAGTTTAGCGCAACCAGGTTGTAAATCATAGCAGTCCCCAGGTTTGATATCATTCATTTTATTGTGATTGACCCAAGGGTATCACCAGTATAGATATGTGGTCATTTTCTGCCTCTGATTTTCATGATGATTAATTGTTGTATGTACTTCCAAAAGTTTCCTGTTTGTATGGAAGGAAAACGAAAAGATGTCTGCCAGTTGTATCGAATGCAAAAATCACCGTGAAAATGTTTTTATTTGTTATGTTAGTGCGATGTGATATACTGTGAATACAGTGCTACCAACTGGGTATATGTAACTGTGATGGCATACATGCCGTAATGTTTCACATGCTTAGGCGACATTTTTTTTAGCAAAGACTGCTTTCACCCTTCACTTCTGCCAGCCAGTGTTGATGTGGATTTCGTACGTATTGCGCAATCAACCCAGTGTATGTACTGTAGACTGTAAATGACTGTGTCGTGTTTGTTATTTAATGTATGTGTATATGAGATGTGTAAAGATTCTTATGTTATATGTTACACAGATGAGCTGATAAATGTACAGTATGATATGTGAACATTTTCTGCAGAGCCTAGCCAAACATTTTGCTGTATCATATGCTCTCAATCAATCACTCATCATTTTCAGTTGTGCCATGGTTGGACTGTTCAAAAGAAAGAAATGTGCTCTTACACGATGGAAGCATTTTTTGTAAAGTTTTATGCAATTTGGCACCAAAAAAAAAGTATTTGTCTTTTCAGGCTTCACCTTGGCTCGTTTTCTATAGTCTTTTGAGTTTTGCAATAGACTTAACTGCAACCATAAATTGTTTGCCATAATCTTTCAAATTTTTTTACTGCTGTGAAGAACTGTTGGGGTATAGCCAGTCCATATATTTCTTCATGTGTTGTAGCCCCATACCGAGATCTCTTCGCTGGCAAAAGAGGACAAGGGCGGATCCAGGAATTCCATAAAGGGGGGTGCAAAGCAGTTTATATTTCTGGTGCCACTTCCGGGTTTAATCAGCTGACAAGAACAAAAGAAAAGAAAAAAAGGCCTTAACAGGAATTTCCTCGTACCACTTCCGGGGTTAATCGGCTGACAAGCAAAAAGAAAAAAGCTTAAGTGCAAATTTTCTCCTCATGCCACTTTTCCCCTTTTTATTTCTTTCATTTTGAAAAAAAAGATAAAATAAAATAAAGGGGGGCACACCCAATGCCCCCCCCCCCCCCGATCCCACTGGACAATTAGATACAAAAGATCTATCGCTGCTAAACAGACAGACATTTAGTGCAATTTGTAGATAGACAAGAGGCTTATCGTGGTAGGTGGCGAATAGTGGTCAGGAGTTTCATCAGATGATTTTATCAGAAGTTTCATCCTTTAAAAAAAAAAGTTACCAGTCTCATTCGGGAGTCATCCATCCAGAAAAGATCGGAGATATTTCTCATATCAGAAGACGATGCTTATTTACTGAGCACTCCCTCACCCTGGGTATGTGAGGAATGATGGAAATGTACAATGAAACTGTATGCATCCTTTGAACCCATTTGGTGAGCCAAGAACAGGTGTCTTAATTGTTTTCAATGGAGTAGGAGTTTTTAGAATAAAGGAGGATGAGAGCATATTGTGGGGAGAGGTATTTCAGCAACCTGCTCAAGAGATTTCTTTTTGGTAAGGACCGTTTTCAATGCGTACAGGAATGGAGTCTGGAGTCACGCATCCACACCGAATTTTATTGCTGCGCTTTCAGTACAGCAGCGTATTGGATACCCTTAGAGTTATGTTATCTCAGGCGCCAATTACTATGCACATGACAATCACGCATTGGATAAAACTTTTTGATTGCAAGATGGCGCTCTATGTCGTGAGCGCCTTCCCTTCTATCCTATGCATACGGCTTTTGAGATATTTTCGGCTGACATCTTGCAAAACCTTGTTCTGAAGTTTGGAGAATTTTATGGAATATTTTCTTCTTCTTTTTGCTTTCTTTTCAACAGCTAATTTAGATGTTGAATCCTTTGCAATATGTAGTACTTTTGTTCTTTGAAATGTCCTGAGTATATATAAGAAAGTTGTGTTCAACCATCAATTATTTATCATTTGCATTATGCTAAAGTGGACACATTATGTAAGTTAACCATGTAACAATATTTATTTATACCTGATAATGGCATTCATTATGTTTTCATTCATGATATTTTATAGAAGAATAATTGGGAAGTATAATTCATTTTATATATTCTTTCCAGCGAACCAGATTTAAATGTCAGACCAACAAATAGAAAATTTCTGTCTTATTAGATACGTACTTATTCTTAATAAGTGTAGGTCCTGCCAAAGTATAACCATGCACTTTAACATCAACCATTAATTGAATGCCACATTCACACCTATCAAAAGACTTGTGACAGCTTTTAATTTTCTAATGATACTTTTACATCATTATGCATATTGTGTCCTGGATGTATGTTATTGAAAAGATATTCATCTTTTAAATGCCATAAGCTATTTAGTAAAGTGCAATATATCACCTGTAGAGAATATTACATGCATGTATGTTCAATGCTTTGATTTTTTACTGTAAAGACATTCCTACATGTAAAAACGAAAATTGCAAATTTGTTGATCTCTTCTTATGTTGAGTCAGCATATCATATACTGTAATAGAAAATGTGCACACACAAATGTAATGGCAATGATATTCCTATTAAACATGTAAAGCTTATGTAGTATTTTATATTTACTTTTACCAAATGCTTGCACTTTATTTAATTCCGTGTAATTACTAACCTAGTTCTGTAGGTACTGCATTATTGGAACTAGGACTTAAATAGTAAAATGATGAAATGTTACAATGTTACTGTGCAAATGAAAATTTTTATTGACATTTGTAATATGGACACTTCTCAGTTGCTTATGCACTGAAGGAAAATGTATAAAGTAATGTGAGGAATAACTATGATATGCTTACTTTTGGAGGATGCTTTTTGTATAGTGACAGAAATAGGACAGCAAAATATTCTCAGAAAAGAATGATTCTGTAAATCCTGGATAACAGAATTCAGTTGGAATGTATTTTTGTGATCCAGCCTCGGTATCATGATGTATTATTGTCAAAGACATTCTGTTTCTGAACAGTAACAGCTTTATTTCTTCGCTGCATTGATCTCTGAAGGGTGAAATCATTGCAACTGTCATGGCAACGATTGAATGCCTACATCTGATTGGCTGTCTGTAACCTGTTGCTATGGTGATTCAGTCAAAGTGATGTTACATCCTGCCTGAAGCACAATTTATTTTGAATTCTCTGGAATCAAGAAATGATAAAGATCTTGCAACTGATTTACAAATTGCCCCACATCAATGTAAAGAATTGTCAATCAGTTGCAATAAAAACAATGTGATGCAACAAAAAAAAAAAATCATTAATTTGGAGAAAAACCTCGATAACTGTACTGTCCAAGTTATCTTTTGAAGCTCAGCTTATCTGGGAAACATCTTCATAGAAAAAAAAATGTGCAGAGGGAAGCCTTTTTTATGGTCATTATTCTAGCGGCTTTGGGTAAGACTAGGTCTTAATTGTGGATTGTGCTGGATTATACTCTTAACATCTTTGGATAAGGCTAGTTCTTAATTGTAGATTGTGGTGTAATTAGCCAATCAAGGATGCTTGAAAGTGTGCAGGACAAAACTTGCAATAGAAATCAAGAATATACACTACATGACTTTTTCAGACACTATCTTGAAACAAGCCCATGAAATTAATGTTTTCTATAATCAGAATCCAGTGTATATGTTTAATTGCAAAACAGAAAACAGAAAATAAAAACAAAGCAAAATAAGGCAAAACCGAAAAACACTTATTTTCGTTTGTCAAAGATCAAAATATAATACTAAGTAATACAGTGAACAAAGCTTTTCTTGAAATTTACAATTTTTTTTTTTTTTTGCTTGAGAAAGTGTAATGCATTATCTAGTTGCCTTCAAAAGTGCCAACATGCTTTTAAAGACTTAAAAACATGCATGATGCTTCGCCCCAAGTGAACTTCTTTATCATGGAAAGCAGGGTGTATTTTGATCAAAATGCATGCATTTTGTTATGGCAAAAATTGTGTAATGTTGCTGTGAATAAAAGAAAATATGATATTGAAATACACATGGGTTTCTTTTTTAATTTTTACTAAAGCTGCCTCGTGTGACATAAGAACCGCTTAGTGCAGATCCTGTGAGGGTAATTCTGCGATGAATTATGAAATAAAGTACTCTGTGCAAACTACATATTAATCAACTTAGTTTTCTAATAAATAGAGTAAAAGTGATTGTGCTGTAAATGTCAGCAACTACATGTTCTTTCTTTTTAATCTCATGTTCGTGGGCCCCACCCTAAGTCAGTCCTTGTCCTTAACCTAATTAGTGAAGTATTATAATTAACAAAACAATGTATTTGTATTTAGAATTCTAGAGAATTAGTGTCCATGCTTTATCCGTTTTTCTTTGTAGTGTGTGTGTGTGGGGGGGGGGGGGAGGCTGACAGGATTAGAAAAATGCGAGTTTGATTTTCAATATGAATGTTCTTGAAAGCAATGAAAACCTCATCAAATCAGACATTTTGCATGTATTTTGCTGCTTCCCATATGTCAAAAAACAAAACAAAACTAATCATGAAAAACATTTTAGAGCAACCGTTCTCTGAATATGAGAGTCTTCTCTTCTCGAAACCATTTTACTGTCTAATTTTATCAAAGTGGTAAAGTAGTGTTGCATCATGCTACATGTGGCTGGACTGCAATGTACTTCCTTGAGATATTCCAGACTCGATTTGCTTCAAGACTTCGCTGTTATATACCAAGACTAGATGTTCTCCGTTTTCTGCTGTATCGTTTCTGAATGATCTGTACATTATTTGCTTTCCATGTTGTACAAAGAATATCAAAGAAAAAAAAAAACTATGAATGACATGAAAATGACGATCGATGTGTGATGATAGTACCAAGTCATGTCCGCAAAAAAATTATGATAATAAAATGGAGCATGAAGGTGTCACTTTCAATCGCAGTCACGTGTATGATCTCGTTTTTAGTGTGGAAACTCATCTGTAGTGGAAATTAATCTGAAATTGGTTTTAAACTTTTAATCTCAATACAAAGTGTCTACCTCCGAAATTTTCATATGCCAGCGCTACAAGAGAGCCATGATGTATTAAAACCTTCGTGACTTTATAATTACATTGTATGTGATAATGCACCGTAATTCCAAAGTCACGGAGGTTTTAATCTACCATGGCTCTTTTGTCGGGTCTGTACAGAAGGGCTCCTGCAGAATCGGGGCGACTTTACAGCATCATACTCGCATGTTCTGTCTTTTTTTTTTTTTTATAATCCATGGTCATCAGTATTTCGTCATAATTCACCAACAATAACGAGATGTGACATTGAACTTTTGATCTCAATACAAAATATTAACTTCCGAAAATGCACCGTAATTCCAAAGATGCATATTATTCAACATACAGTCTGGATTACTGTGTGTGGATCTCCCCGACTCTGACGTGTGAATGTTTACAGCCCTAGAGTGAGTGTGTGTGTGTGTGTGTGTGTGTGTGTGTGTGTGTGTGTGTGTGTGTGTGTGTGTGTGTGCGTGTGCGTGCGTGTGTTTGTGTGTATGTGTACATTGTGTGTACATTGTGTGTCTGGTATGAATGCTGTTAAATTTGATTATTTGATTTCTCCATTCACGAAATGAAAAGATTTTTTGTCACTTTATCGTAAGGCATTTTAAAGGCAAGCGTTTTCAGCGGCAATTTGCTTATGGAAATAATTTCTAAAAGAAATAAACGTACGTATATTTCTATTGCAAACAGAGTTCGAAGGATGCATTGCTAAAAAGGCACGGACAAGAATTAAAGGTATGAATAATGGAATGAGTGACAGGAGTATGTGCCAATCTGATTGAATTATACGGCGCCTCAACTCTCACAAACACAAAGAGGGCGCCTTATTCTAAGGAGAGAAATCTCTTCTTCCACATCCCTGGTTATTCAAGCTTTGAAGATTTGTATGATTGATCATTGTCTCTATACCTAAGGGCACAAGATTATAGAAGAGGAGTGGGGGGGGGGGGGGGGGATAAAAAGAAAAGAGAAGCGAAGATCTCGTAGCTGTTCTTATTTTGCATGCTGCTCCTAATTTGACAAAACTGTCAATACTAGCTAGTTGCTCTGTTACTGTAGGTCTACTACCGCAAGATATTTACATTGTACCTTAAAATTTTTTCGTATATACTGTATATGTTTGTCCAATTGGCGCAAAATTATCCATTAACATGTTACACCTTTGCTTTTCGCAATAATAGCGATGCCCAGCATATGAGGAGGATAATAATAAAGGAATAGAACACCCCTCAGAATATTATGAGCCTCGGATAATTAACGCTAATATGCTGCGGCAGTGTCATTACCATGATTGGATATTCCCCTCGAATTTAGCTTTTTAGAACGTAACGGTCAGCCGCATAAAGGGAAAAAAATCAAAACGTAATGGTCAGCACGAGTTTAACAATAAACAGTAGTCGGCCTAATTAGTGCTGCTGCGCTGTGCAGTCAAAAGCAGCGCCAAAGTAGACGCATCGCTTACGCTTACAACAGGCTACTAGCACCATTCAAGCAGTCTTTTGTCACTCACCTTTACGAACAAATCGCGCACTTTTTTTTCGCCAAATGCTCGCAGCGCGTGTCGCTGTTAAGCGAGCGCATTATATCGATTGGGCGTAGTCGTTCACATCTGTTTGGTCGCCGGTTTCAAGCGGTACTATGGGCACTCTTTTACAAACGCAGCAACTTCTTCTGCTTGGTCGGCTTATTGACAACAACTTATGGATATTCTAATTTCCGTCTTCTTCTGTCGAGACAAAACAACTTTCTCTTCGTGTTATCGGTCATTATTTTCTCAATCAGTGCTGGACGGTAAGTGGCAAACGATATTATCGTTCTGAGATTTTATATCTACATTGTCAATATCTTCACGCATCAACGAAACATTTTAGATAAAAGTAACGATGTTGTCTTTGTTTGGTTTTCTTTATGTAACAAGGAACAGAAAGCAAAGGGTTTCATCTCAGTGATTACATAAATAGCAATATCACACTGACTGTGTAGACCCTATAGGTTTGTGTTGTCTTTGTTTGTGTTTTACAAAATTACTGTTATTTTGAGGACCTCCTTCTACCCTTTAGGAAGATGATCGTTACAATATTATACAGTTCCATCCCAGTGAAACATGCATTTCGGAACATTCTCTGTATGGAGTATAGTGTTCTTGTTGTTTGTTATTTTTTTAAGCAGGCAAATTAAAAAAACATTATATTTAGAGACAAACACAAAGCATATCAATGCAGAGATAAGCACAGATTCCGTCAGTTTTGTATACAAAGTCTCTTCCGTCATGTTTCACTGTTTTGATATAGACTGTTAACACGAAATCGATGAATAGTCGATGCTCAGATTGAAGAAATGCATTGTAACTTTTACGTTCTATCCACCACATCTATGTTTCGAAGTTAGTTATATCATATGCAACTTACCAATTAATGTTTTACACGATATAATCTCTCCCACATTCCACGCGAGTGAAACTAGGATATTATTCAATACCTGAGACTTGTAATACTTTTTATACACACAATAATTACTTGAACGATGAAGACGAGTATACATGGAAGGTGCGACAAACACATTCTTGCCTGTTCATGTAGGCCTATATTCCCTCCTCGTCTGGACGTAACACATTCACTCCTTCTCAGCGGTGTATAATTACGTGGTACACGGCATGCATCATGCACGCCATGCAGTACAAGTGATGATGGTAATCGAGAAGGATGCGGTAACGATGCCTTGGATGTGGTTGTCATAGCAACTAAGACTACTCGCGGCCTGGCCGCCTTTTGTACTGTTTATTGTGAGCCCGCGATGTATTACAGTCCTGTACAGATGTATACTGTCAAGTGTCTGCATGCGTGCATGAAACGTCTGTACAATTATAGAGTTGTTGTGGAGAATGTCATGTTGCTTATCGTACGTGAAATCACTTTAACACAACATTTCTCGTATTTCTGCAGTTTCTCTGACTTTTTCAATGATGCGAAATGTAGATGTTATGAAGTTCATGCAGCTTGAAAAAAAAAAAAGATTTGGGTATTGTTGTTTGTAAGAATGCGTTCATATTATAAGGAACACGCATGACACACCTAGAATTTAAGTTCATCAGATATCTATACTTTGATTCAATTGGTTACCATTCTTTTTTTTCAGTTGAACAGCCAAAACAGCCTATCAACAGGCACAATGAGCACCCATGTATATTATACACTCGAAAGAGCACAAAGCACAAATTGCATCCATTGTAAACACCACACCACAAACCCTCATCCAGTTGCTGAACAGGCTTTGGTGAGAAGCACCGTAGAAGTAGAAGCAGAAGTAGAACAGATGATCCTATTCTTTTATGGCATTATGATAGGTAGAAATAACCATTCCAAGGAGTGCAGTAATATACAATATATTTTTGTCTCGAAATCATAGCCAAAGTCTTCGAAAGTTGCGGTCTTCTATTCACACTATTTGTTGGTGCAAAATCCGTTCGTTGTCCATGCAGAGTACAGGTGAAAGTCGTAACAAAGTACATTGTCTACTGATTAATGAACATCACGCTCCTCACTGGTCAGGAACCAAACCTGTCAGCTCATTCGAAACATGACTTCACAATATACCTTTTGCTTTTCAGGCGTTCAATACCGTCTTTACAATGTCACTGTATACAATGTCCCTATACATTAACATGATATAGCGATATAGTATACATATATAGTAACAAACATTTTTTTTAAAAACATGTAAATACTGATAATTAGATTATTGCATAGATATTAGAAAAAATATAAAAAAGTTATAGTCTTTTGGAAATAACAATTCTCGCCAATTCAAAGTCACAATGTTATTCTTATTATTATAAGGAATTTTATACGTTTTGGTAGTGATATCGCAAACTTTATGCTTTATGGCTGACCTCTTTCCCAACGAATTTTCTGTGATGTCAGTGAGTACATAGAGTTCGTTGATGAAATATTGCCGCGTTATCATGTTTATTGATGGATTTAAGACGCTCAAATGGTACTCAGTAAAAATTGAATATCAGAAAAATGATTTATTTTCCTCAGTGGCAAGTTGGAAAGTAGTTTTATTCTCGAATTTGTTCACTTTTATAAATTTCCATTGGCAGTATAAAATTATTATACAGTTTTTGAAAAATAGAGCATACGCAAAAGAGGAAAGAAAAGCCAATGATTTTGACTGGAACTCTTAGCTTAGACACACATTCACAAAAACATACATACTTGTGTACACATATACACATATTTTGTGCATACACACACACACACACACACACACACACACACACACACAATTAGTTATTTGTTACACGAATTCTCTACGGGGTATCCCTATACTTGACGTCATGCGGGAGCAAATCAATATGACGGCAATGTAATTATTCCATGCGCGAGGGTTCATTACCAGCTTTGTAGAACTCTTTTAGTGTGTGTGTGTGGGGGGGGGGGGGGGGAACGAGGGGATGATAAACTAATAATCCACACGTAGTATCAACAATCAGGACCATAGTATACTTAACTGATGCTTGTCGGTTCTGTTAGTGAAGGATATCTAAATTCTGGTAGCGCAATACATGGTTGTTATATAAATCTCTGTGTTTATGTACAGAATTGCGGTGTTTGGATGTGACGAAACTTTTCATCCAGTTTGGCGAAGTGCTTCAAAGAAAGAACAGGATCATTATTTCCTGCCATGGAATTGTAAACTTGTAAACTGGAAGTGGGTGCAGGGTTTTGATCCACAAAGTATAAGTGTATGAGTGGGGGGGGGGGAGAGATGTAGCTAAAATACTCCTAGAATCCTCCGTTTTTGTTGTCGGTGATGACATACAATGACGTATCATATCATCGAGCTGTATAATGCTGAATTCATATGCATTCATGATATTTGTAGTTATAATCTGTGGTGTAATAAGATTCCTTGCAGCCCAAAATGATTTATCTTATTTATTTGTGCTTTTTGTTGTTGTTTTCAATTATCATTTATCCCTCTACATTTATAATGAATATGATTGTAAACGTAGTTTTCTTTAATATTTCTGTTTTATTTTGTTTTGTTTGTGCGTTTGTATTTTGTTTTTGTTTCGTTTTTGTTTTGTTTTGTTTTGTTTTGTTTTGTTTTTTGTTTTGTGTTTGTGTTAGTTTTGTTTTCTTGAGGGGGAGGTTACTATTTCATTGCAAAATGTTGCTGGATCTCTCCCCCCCCCCCCCCCCCCCCCATCCCACCCTTGGTTTGTCACTCTTTTCCCTCTCCATTCTCTTTAGGCTATTATTCTCCCCATGTCTCATTCTCTCTCATCCTTTCCCTCATTTTCATTGTCAATTTAATATTCGGCCATCTATGCGGTATACCTTTCCCATTGCGAATGAATTGATAATACCTCCAGGGAGCAAAGGAGATCACGAATTAACCTCAGCGCTCTGGGATAATGGACACCAAACGACTGAAATCAAGGCCATGGCGACTATCAATGATATGCTGCAGTGAATATTAACGAGATTACCGCCTTCGCCGCTTACCAATGTATGGTATAAACAATCAACTTAGTTCATATAAGTCATGCTGTATTGAAGGTCACCGTATTATGTTTTATGCGACAATAGGCATAACCATGGCTGTTCCGTGTTTATACGTCATTAATCTTTTGGGTGATTTGACTGCGATCGGCATAGAAAACCCCATTGCATTGTACACACTGTCCAGTCCCTTGCATGGAAAGGGTTAAACAGCTAATACATGAGTTGTTTTGGAATATCATTAAGAATACATGGCTCTATTGCATCATTTCAGTGTGCCGTTTGTTTAAGAAAGGTAGGCTTAAGTATATGTGTATTCAATTTTACATTGATTTAAGTTCTGCAGTTTTCTGTAAAAATCTTACAGTCATGAAATAACAATACATTTTCAACAAACATCTACATAAAAAAAATGCACATTAGGACCTACTGGCCTTAGTCTATACTAAAAGCTTCATGATGAAGCGAAATTCATTTTTCCAGTTACTAGTAGCGTTCTCAAAATCTCGTTTCGTTTCTCTAAGGAAACCTTATACCCTAAAAAGATCGTATATAGTTGTGGCTGTGTCCTAACTTCAGGTTTCTAGAATTTTTGTGAAATAATGAAAAATGTCTTATGAATTATGAAAGAGTATGTGATTCCTACAGGAATTCAACGTTTTTTTTGAAATGGCTAAAAAACAAAGCGATCCTAATAAAATGTAGGACCCACGTATACGATCAATTTGTTTTACTTTGTTTTTGGATGATGTCTCAGTCATTCCAAAACCGATTTTCATTAAATAAACTTTGAATTCCTCTTAGAATGGTATGCTGTACTACTCTATATAAGTGGGTTTTTTTTATATCTTGCAAAAAGTTAAAGGCTCGATCTTCATCTCCACTAATACTATACTATCCCTTTAACCTTACCATATAAACTACGTGTTTTATTAATTTTATGTATAGATTCAGTGTTATGTATTCAGTATTACGACTTCAATTTCATCAAAGAAGACAAAAACCGAGGAACTGCACATGACTTAGATGTTTGTTTGGAAGATACGTAAGGAAAGCTTAGACATTTTGCCCGTGATGGAAACTTACTGCACGGTAACCCCTTTTCGGGTGATTGTTGGTTAAAAGTCAGTCCATTTACAAAAGTAAGCATTTCATTTTAGCCTTTGTTAAAGAGCCTGTTTTAAAGATAATAATAATGATGATAACAATAATGATAAGGTCTCATTTATCCAGGTAGACTCTTCAGTGTTGCCACTGCTCTACCAGAGGGCCCTGCTATTTTTATTACCCTAGCATTGCCAGGTACCCAATTTCATACACGTGGGTCGAGAGGGACATAGTGGGTAAAAACATCTTGTCCAAGGACGTAAGCACTGGGCGGGATTCGAACTCGGGTCTTTCCGATCGGGAGTCGCGAGTCTTATCTACCATGCCACAGCGCCCCAAGACATATCTAAAGTCAATCGATTTTTTAAATGATAGCGATGCGTTAATTTTTTTCGCGTGTTTGCCATAAAATATGACGTGGGTCATCACAAGTAAATCAATGGAAGTTTATGTACTCCAACACAATTAGATAGGCCTATATTTTAGGACTTCCGAGAATGTAAATGTGTCCACTTTCAGTTACGAAATACATGTAATAAAAGTATGTCTCAGAAACTGTCAAAATCCAAAAATTGTGTTTTATAGGAATGATATCATAATATAGTATCATCATTATCATCATATTTTACGGAATGACGTGCTGCGTGCACCTGTGCGATAATCTTCATCCTGTATTCTGGAGAGCATGATTTTTTTTTTTTTTTTGATAGACTGTTTATTGTACTTCTCACCAACCGTGTGTGATGATTATACCCCCAGAAGAAGACCTCCAACCTTGACGAGCTTTTTGGACCTTTCAGGAATAGTGGATGAAACAGATGCACAAGATTACTTCAGAAAATAATAATTTTGTCTATTTGGGTCATGATGCTAAAAGAAATACGCTATATCATCTTTTTAAATCTTGAGCGATCTCATGAATGCGTTTGTCCATTAAACACACTTTGCAATACGTAAGGAAAATAGTGGGAGGTATCGGCTAGAATGATGGAAATTGATATCCACTTATTCGAGATTTCTCTCTCCCCTCTATTCGTCAGATCTCCTAATTCTCCCTTTCGCAGCCTTGCTTTCCGCACATTGTGTTTCCTCTTCTCTCTTCCCCCTCCTTCCCTCCCGCCTTTCTCTCCCATCCCTCTCTCACTACTAGTATGTTATAGATCTCTCTCTCTCCCTCTCTCTCTTGTTCCCTGCAATAAAATCTACTCCATGCTCTAAAATCTGTGGATTGGCCCCCATCTGTCAATCCAACACGTGCTGTTCTCCCATCAGTCTTGCTTTCCTTGCCACTGCCACTGACTACAGATTTCCACGGGTCATTTATTTGACCCAACCTCTCAGCGTGCCCGCTGACCGGGATAGGGGCACGTTTCGGCCACGCCCTGGTCTACCAGGCTACCCTCCCGCCTCGAGACTCGACGGGAGGGCGCGGCGGGTTTCGTGACAGGGTCCGTCTAGACAAAGCTATGGAGAGCTATACCTGACAGGATGTTGTTATTCGAACACTTATGCTAGTTGAAAAGATGGTTCATATCAGATGCACAAGATAAATTAAACATCTTGACCTATCATACGCAATGGTGAGAGATGGTTGAATTTATTGATTACTAATGTGATTTTGGTGTGATATGCCCCTCTATAATTCATGTTTTTGGCTGTATATAGCCCTTGCTCCTCAGTTTATCAAAATTTTCTATTTATCCATAAGGAATGATGATGATGATGATGATGATGATGACGATGATGACGATGATGACGATGATGACGATGATGACGATGATGATGATGATAATGACGATGATGATGACGATGATGATGTGATGATGATGATTATAATGATGATAATGATGATGGTGATGATGATGGTGATGATGATGATGATGAACAGAATTTATATAGCGCCCTTTATCTGCAAAGAACATTCAACTGAGGTACCCGGCTCCCACAATTCGTCGCACTTATATTTTTCACAAAGTTGCTGGAAAAGATAAAGGTTTTTAGAGATTGAAATGGAAAACCATAGTGCCCATATACTCAAATCTTTCTTCCTGTATAATGATCAATCAAAAACTCAAACTCAAGATTCAACGTGTGAAGAAAACCTTGCTCCTCCTATATTCCGATAAAGCATTTCCCCTTACATTGTGTAAATACCGGGTCAAAAGACCTGTTCGGTTTGAGTGCTGCTTTTTTATACCTTTATTTCTATTTCAACTATAACTGGGGGGGGGGTGGTTCAGTATACCTAACAACAGTGGATTTATGGACTGACATAGCAATGCACCTGACTCATTATTGATAAGCCATTAAATCACCTTTTCTTCTTATTTTGTAAGTTCCCCAGTTATGAACAACATGCAAGTTACAATGTTTTATAAAACCAAAGAGGCGATACGGTCGATATATTCCGTCCTATCATTTTTTTCAACACATTGCACGCCATAGATACTTCCCATCGGTCCAAGTGGTGTGATATTTTCTCACCCAGCAGGATCCATAGCTATCAAAATCAAAATGCATGAGATCATCTCCGTGCTCCTCTTGGCTATGTGAAACTTGAGTTGTTAGTTCTTACTGGGCACATCCTGTAGGAATCCTCTCATTTCACAAACAAAAATATGATAAATGCCCTACTTTGACGTCATATCTTGACCTGGCAAATTCAAAACACTCTCGCCCTTATTACGAGGTATAGGTCAAACTCGTTATTTACGCGGGCTTTGTAGTAGTTGTTTACGTCTTCTTCGTTATTTAAGTATGATTATTTTCCAGCACCCCCCCCCCAAAAAAAAGGAGAGAGAGATCTCAGAGAGAGAGAGTAAAAAGAAGGTATTGCAGAAATCTGACATTGTCATGATAGTTCAGTATGATGCAAATACCACCCTCCACGCCTTTAGTAAAATGAAAAGAATTATATGGCTTACAAATTATGAAGCAACAGAGAACATCTCTAAGTGAAATCCCCCTTTCCATCTTAAATGCATTATTTAACATATGCAGATGAAGAACAAAAACAGTTTTAGTGCTTCAAAATAATTCTAAAATGTTGGTTAAGGATAGCGAGAAACAACCAACGTAAAAATGTTCATTGGTATATGATCATTGTCAAGTTTTCTCGTTTCTATATAAACCGTCTATAGTCATAGTTTATTGAGAAAATTCGTGATATTTCGATCCTTCTATTTGCGGACTAATCTACTTCGAAATTTTTACATGACAGAATGTTTTGAGATACAACTGAACTACATACATCAAAATTAAAGTGATAACTCGAACGTCCAAATGTTAAACAGTGCTTTAACCCGCTCACGACGTGGATGTCATTTCGTATTAACTTACATACGTATATAGACTGGCAATGGTCAGCTTTAATCTCGCAGTACAAATGCCATTTGATTGCGTTTATTCAATTAGGGCGCGCAATTTGACAAACTGCGAGCAAGCGGTGCGCTGGGCGAAAGGTGAGCTGCTATATTTGCCAATATTTTAAGGGACGCCGCAGGAATTATATACGGTCTGCCTGCTTTCGAAATGTACGCTTTCACGGATACCTGCTCCCGTATAATGATACGCGAAGAGAAAGCCAGCTTATGATAATTTGATTGCCCAAGCTTTATTCACTCAGAGCAACTGGTATTTGCTTTTTGTTTTCATTGCTTTAATGATTGGCTGTGTACTATACTACTTATTTTGTGGCAGCTTTGTCTCTTGATCAGTTCAAAATAAAAAGTAATACTGTCATGTTCTCGTTCAATGCGAAGAGGTGTTGCTAGTGGCGTGATGACACACTATATATAGCAGAAAAGTGGCATTATAGCCCTTCTCTTCCTCAACTGTGAAAGTAGTTCATGTACATACTTCAGTTGTTTCTTCGCGTAAGATATTCCTCTGTCGTTTGCCCCTCCCCTTTTTATGTAGGAAATTGAGAACAAGAGGAATGCTTGTGTTACCTTTTTAAAAGTATACTTTCGAAGATCACTGTGTCGTCTTCGTTTTCGGCATAATCTTGACCCGATCTTCATGCAGCGCGGGGATTTGGGAAACTTCGGCTTGACGATAATAATCACCATGGCAACACGCGAACATTTTCCCTCTCTCCCCTTCCTCTCTCTTTATCTGCCTCTTCCTCTCTCACGATGAACTTACAGCAAGAAGTGGCATTCCAACCCCCGTATAATCGCTTTTGATAGACATAAGTCATGGTAGAGGAATTTCTGACCTCAGTTGGAGCCCAAAAGGTGATGGTTTACACCCTAATACGCTCCCTGCCCAGCTGCTACCAGACTTAACCCCACCCAACTCTCTCCACCTCTCTCTCTCTCTCTTTCCCGTGTTCTCTCCTTCTCTATCTTCGTCCCTTTCGTTTCACTCTACCCATGAATGAGAGCCATGGTGTTGGCACCAAGTCCAAGGGCGAAAACGCGGTCAGTACATCACATTTAGAGATTGGTCATGAGAATTTGGTCTTGGTGAACACCGAGTTAAGACATCCTTGATATTCCATCTCACTCTTGGAAACAATTCATTTGCAAGCAGGACTCGATATGGAACAGACAGCGTGTGTTTACGGTTTGAAATTGAGTGTGGGACAGTATCTGCTCCCATGTGTGTAGCTCAAGCTGACGACGCGAATTGGATATTGCGGATCAAGAGTCATAAGGTGAGTTTTGTGTATCTGACCTACTACTACCGGTGTTTGTATGCATATTCCATACATGCTCAGGAATGCCGGTTAAAACATATCGCTTGAAGTCCTGTGTGATTTGTCGTCTGCCCTGAGGTGACTGTGAGGTGCGTACGTTGCGAGTAGTTTGCTTGTTCGTCGGCAACGGGATGTGAAAGGACGGGCTTTTTTCACTCATTTGACTTTTAGTTTTCCCACCTGGCGAGAAACGGAAGTACAAAGCTGTTATGCACTTTCTTTGTAAGCTCCCTCCTCCTTCTATAGTCGTAGGACTGCAATATTTTTTTTCTTTTCACGCACCAAAAACAATTAAACCACACTTGAGTGGAACCATTGATAGATTATGGTAACATAATGTTATAACATTAAAATTTTGTTGCCTAGCAATGCAATTTTATGTCATTTTGACAGATTCAGAGCTATTTTGTGATTCTTTCAGAGATTCTTTAGAATTTCTAACCCGGGCACGGATCGACATTGATTGGCGAAAGAACCTGTAGGTGAGAGGAATGTCATATGCTGAAAATAAGATACTATAGGTCTGATATAAACTGTACCACACACCAAAAGTCGACGCCAACCCTACTACCACACCATAGCACGCCATATCATACCATATCATACCATACCAAACCATACCAAACATAACAATACTATACAAAACCATACATACCACACCATTCCATGTTTACATGTATAATATGTGCCATACCGCACCACACTTTATACCATATACCATACAATAAACTATTGTACACTATACCAGCTCACACTAACCATTATGCCATACCATACCATACCATACCACACTATTCCAAACCATCTACTACTAGTAGTGTACCATCTTATCTCACACTGGCAATATTAGAGTAATGAATGAAAGAGAGGGGGTAAGTTTATCAGTGTCTGGCTTTTCATTTAAACGAAAAACAAACAAACAATAACTTGCTTGAAAGGTACAGGGGCGTGTGCGAATACTTAAGTCAAATAGGCCTGTTTCAATTTGTGGTCACTGACGTATACTTACTTCTCACTTTCCTATCTTTTCCACCCTCTTCCCCACCACCTCCGAAACATGGAGAGATCGTGTCATTCGTTGCTTGGCAACGAGACAGTATAGAAGTAAACGAAAGTTATGTGTGTGGGAGGCCATTACAATTCTGGGTTGGGTCAGATAGTGGGTGTCAGCTTGGTAATGTCTTTGGAACGTGCCTGGGTATGTGGAATGTGTAGATCTTTCTTGCTTGTGAGGGACTCAAATCGAGTGGTCGGCAAATTTTTTTAATACAGAATATGATAACGCCTATCGTGATCTTCTTTAGTAGTGTAGTGACGTCATTATCTCCATCCTATTACCATCATCATTTTCCTCATCATTGTAATTCATGATTTTCATGATACTTTAGCCGTGCTTGCCATTATACACATAGTCATATCATCGTCATCATCATCATCATCACCACCATCACCACCACCACCATCATCATCATCATCATCATCATCATCATCATTCATTCATTCATTCATTCATTCATGGTCATCGTTGTAATGATCGTCGATATTGTCACTGTCATCAAAAACATCATAATGGCCATTATCACCATCATCACTGATACAATTCATCATCGTCATAATCGCCGTCATCATCACCATCATCATAATTATCATCATCGTCATCGTCATTACTATCACAATGCCCGTCGTCATTGTCTTTGTCATAACGAACATCATCATGGTCATCATCACCCTCATCACTGATACTATCCTCATCGTCATTATCGCCATTATACCATCATCATCTCAATGATTACTGTGATGCCTTTTACAATACATAGTCCAACCATGGACCTACAACGAAGGTCCATGGTCCAACCTTGCTGTCTCCCATCTATATAGCTGTAGGATAAAAACAGCCCTAAACTTATACATCATTTCTCTTGGTCAAATGGAAAGTTTGATCCCAAAAACGGATTAAGAACCACTTTTAATATTTTTAAAGCAAGTCCATTACCAGATGGAGCAACATAAAACATTTCCAATGATGCCACACTTGTTTCATAATAAGGACTATTCTTGAAGTTATGATTACAAATATCCCACAAGTTCTTATCATTTCCCTTTTTAGCAGTTTTTAATCGCGAATATCTTACATTGATAAGAATGGAGTTAGCTGGTTTTGCAATTAAACTGTTGAAATGTAGATCTTATTATTCGTAATTGCTGACAGGAAAACATGAAGTTACAGAAAGAATGTTTCTGCAGGATGTAAATTCAAATGTGCGAAAACGTACATTCCTATTATAATATGAGTGTGTCGTTGAGACAAAAGTAGATTTATAAACAAAAAAGAGGAACGCCCCAAACACTTTCCTGACCCTGCAAGCAACTCCTCCCCTCCCCTTTTATTATTATATCAGCCATGAGAAACCATGCACGGCCACGTTTATTATCTCTGATATTTCATAATATTCGCTGTGACATTGCAGTCGTTATCAGAATGAGTTCAGGTTGACGTAAACGTAATTCTCAACTATATCAGGGATTATCAGCCACATACATGTAGGTGACGCGATAAAAATTACATTCAGCTAGACCGTGACATTTGATTCTACAGTGACACGAACTCGCCATGATAATTGATCGTGTTTCGGCAGATATCAAATTGGCCCAAGGTCATTCACCTTTATAGCTACATTTCTGAAAGTACATGACATCATGTTCAAGTCGGCTCAAGTACGAACGAAGATTGAAGTCAAGTGAGCACAACTATAAATAAAGTAACATCAAAATCGAACGTGAAAATTCGCATAGTTTTACGACGCAGCGGTCTCAACCTACATCTGCAGATTTATAGAGATGATTCAATTCAATTCAATTCAGTTATACTGTCTTTATTTCCATCCTTGAAGCTGTAACACATTATTTGATTTGATTTGATTTGATTTGATCAAGTAAAACCAATATTGTCAATTCATACTGGTAAACAATTCCTGAAAGAAATAGAAGTAATAAAGTGTGATGTATATACAAAATGTATGTACGGATGATTATGTAACGATAATGAGGATATCATAATTATGGCCTCACAAGACTATCATTGTTTGTACATTAAAAATGGTGTGAAAATCGTGCTTTAAGTCGAAGACCTCCTCCCCTAAAAGTCATCATGACTAGGTAAATTCAACTCTGCAATCATTCAATGCAATAGATCTCAGTAACTAGTTTTAATTTCATTTCGGTGAAGGGATTTACTGAAGATTTGTGTTTAGGTCTATGGGAAACTAAACTGCGAGGCTATGACATCATGACCTCACCTAATTTGCATATGCGATCGTGATCGATATCATCGATAAGATAAAACATGCGAAATGATAAAGTTTAAAGGGATGGTACAGTATTGGTGAAGATCGGAGAATTGGGCTTTTAACTTTTTGTGAGATACCAAGAAAACACTTACGAAATAGTACAGAGCATACCATTTTAAGAGGAATTCAAAGTTTATTTGATTAAAATCGGGTTTGGAATGACTAAAACATCCAAAAACAAAGTAAAACAAAGCTATCATAATAAAGTGTGGGTAGAATCACTCTTTTTTGGATATCTCAGCCATTTCAAAACCAATCTTCATCAAATAAATGTTGAATTCCTCGTAGAATTACATGCTCTTTCATATTTCATAAGATGTTTCTCATTATCTCACCAAAAAATGTAAGAAACCCGAAGTTAGGTCTTAACCAAAACTGTACGATACCTTTAATAACTTCTTTCTGTCTGTCTGATTTTAATTACTAGATTTTTACAGTTCTGTTTGTTTGGCTTCATCCTATTCATGGAAGTCAATGAGGTGATGGAAACGTTTAATCGCGAGGGTTTGCGACCGGGGTTGCGAATTTGAGCACGCCCCTTAGTTGTTGTTGTTCCTACATATTCTTGAAAGAAAGTGTCAATGTTATTGTTATGTTATTGTTATATTGCCTATTGTTGGAAGAAAGACAAATGAATAAATAAACTTGAAACTTGAAACTTGAAATGGGTCGTCCATACTAACAGGGAGGTGGACTCCCACCTCCCTGGTACAAAGTGCGTAAGTATGGCACGCCATTTGCCCAATAATCTATCGCCGATAAACACTGTTTTTCGGGAATAAACATAGTTTATCACGAAAAACTATGTTTATCTAGCGATAAACATAGTTTTTCGGTAAAACTAAGTTTATCGCTCGAAAAACTTTGTTTATCGGCCGATAAACATTGTTTTTCTGAAAAACTATGTTTATCGAGTGATAAACAGAGTTTTCTGGAAAAACTATGTTTATTGGGCGAAAAAACAACAACTTAGTTTATCTATCGAAAAACATTGTTTATCGCCGATAAACAGTGTTTATCGGTGATAAACATAGTTTTTCGGAATTATTGGGCAAATGACGTGCCATACGTAAGACCAAACTGGCGCTCATTAAATCGATACGCATAGATAGATCTATAGCAGGGATGTACTATGCTTTCTGTGGAAACTGGTTTATACCGTCACGAGGGAGTGGAATTATAGCTGGAAACTGATCCTCTGTGAGCGCTTGAAATCAAAGCCACCGCAGTCTGGTTATGGATCCGTTCCTACCATTATTTCAGGGATGTGGGACCTCCCTGATTATTTCAAACATTTGTGGTTATATAATGGTAGCTTCTTACGCACACATTACACACACACACATTGTGTGTGGTATGCTGCTACCACCCTCGATGATTTCAGTCAAAGTTGTCCCTAATACAATGCTCTTGCTATAGGTAAGTGAAGCCGCAGAAGTCAAGCATTATAAGCATTGGTGGTTCCACGGATATGTCTATTCTAAAGATTGCTACACTTGTAATGACTATATATCTCTCGACTCCTCCATTGTGTCTCGTATAAATATGTCACAGTTATATTTCATAACTTTATCAAGTTCCCTATGAATCAAAATAAATGATCCCATATCTTTTGAGTATAATGTATATGATCTCATCTCTGGAGAATTATGATAACATTTCTGGATGTGAGCCTATCTCTGCAGTATAATCTTATCAATATTTTGGAGCATATGAGCCAATCTCTGTAGTACATGATCTGATCTCTGATGTATTATGATCCTATTTCTTAAGTATGTTCCTATTTCTCTTTGGTATATGATTTTATCTCTGGAGTAAATGATAATATTTTTGGGGTATGTGATCCCATCTCGGGAGTATAATTAATATCTCTGAAGTATGATTCAATCTCTGGAGTATGATCCTTTCCTTTGGGGTATATGATAATATTTCTGGAGTAGGGTATATGCTCCTATCTTTGGATTATAGTCATATCTTTTGAGTAAATTATCATATTTCTGGAGTATATATAATCAGGCAATCTCATGTAGTAATATGTATGTTCATCTCTGAAGTAGGCCTATATGATCCCATCTCTTGAGTATAAAATCATTTCTCTGGAGTATATGATTATATTGTTGCAATAAATCCTGTCTGTGGAGCATATCATAATTCTTTTTCTGAAGCATATTACCTTATGTCTGTAGTTTATCATATATATTATCTCTGACTTATGGTAATATATCTCTAGAGTGCACCATGGTCCTATCTGTATCGGGGTATCTCTTTCAGGATTCGAACCCTGACTCTGCGATTTCAAAGCTCCATCCCATACCACAAAAGTCCTAGGCAAGCCGTGCACTCCCAGCAACGCAATCCTTAGTATAAACACCAAGTGCATGTTCTGAAAAGTTGGACAGCCCGTGAACTCTCTCAGTTAGTCTACTGAACTTGGGAAAGGTGATTTTGCAGCAGTCGAGAGAGAACCTTTGAACCTTAAACTATCAGTGTATCATGTGATACCCCTGTTTTCTCCTCGTGTTCGTCAACATGATAACCTGGCATGTCGAACATGAGTAATCCTTGCTACGATGTATGCAACCAGCGAGATTTGTATGCAACCGTCTCGATTGCATGTCTTTGGCATTTTTTCCCGTCTTGGCTGATTTTGTTTACATCGCTCCCTGTGGATGAATCTAATTCCTTTTCTTCTCATTTTGGATGTTCTCATGTTGCTATTTTTATTATCTTGTCTATCTTGCATGTATACATGCTGAAAGTGTCGATAAGTTTAAATAATTGCTGAAAACTTATATACTTACTCAATCCTAATTGAGTTGTTCTTGTTATACATAATGCTGCATTTTAATTCAATTTTTTTTCGTATCAATACGCTTATAAACGTTAGTATTAAGCGCTATATAAGAGTTATTATTAGTATTATTATTATCATTATTATTATTATTATTATCATTATTATTATTATTATTATTATTATTATTATTATTATTATGATTCTTGTCACATGTAAAAAATTAACACTAATAAAGGAGCAATCTGTATACGTAACCGATACCTATATGATATATCACATTGCTACCATCACTGAAAGTCACAAATTAATTATTGTATCCCACGAGTTCATTGCTCCATCTATCCCTCTTTACTTACTCCTAAGATGATTTTCTCTCTGTCTCTTTCTGTTTTCTTCTAATGTACCACACTATCAACGGACAAGTTCTATTCTATGTGGAATATATATCCCTGACCTACAGAAAGATAATTCGTATTGTATGCTTCCATGATATTTCGTTACGCTGTAGATAGGGTATACATGTATGATGTATAATGTTTATAGCGACTGCGTCTTTATCTATACATACAGTATTCAACATTTTTCTTCTCTGTCCTCTTCCAACACCCCCCCCCCCTCCCCGCAGGGTTGCAAAGCATAATCAAGACGTAAATTACCCGGAGACGTCACCAGGGGGACCGAGATTTCATTCTACACGATCGCCATGGCAACGGCATTCGCAGTAATAGCTTTTCTCGTCTGCCTCCAACGTACAGCAACAGGTTAATTATATCTCAGTGGTTGAAGCCACACAGCTTATTCTAAGTTGCATTTATTGACGGATTTATTTTCTTTTTCTGTGTTTTAGTTAGCTATATTTGCAACGAAGCGCAGGCTTGAAAGTAAATCCGTCTTCCCAATGTACCACATTGCCTATATCAACAATTCTTTCAAATTTACAGTACGAGTGTCTTGCTCCTAGGTTGTTGTTTTGGCAAAAAGGCTGAAGAGAGAACAGTCAGCAATATCCCAACCATTGCTGTTGATAAACGAGCGTACGTTATGATACATGGCTTTGTTGCATGGATTCAACCCTGGTCGAATTTCAAACCTATTTTCGTTGATAGCTCAAGGCATCTCTTCAATATTTAATCACTGCTCACTATATAACAACCTGTTAACTCCAATGGCCAAATGCACATAAGCTTGCATAGACTTGTGTGATTTATTGAGATTTGCAAAATGGAAAGTGTAGACGTATAGAAGCAGGTGTTTCAATGAAAGTCTTGCATTTCAAACCAAGTTGGGAGTTTGATTATTTTCTTTTTCTCAAAGCTAATCTGGGGAAACATTTCAAATATTTTCAACAGATGCGGGTCCGCTGTACAGCATCAAAAACATCGTTGCAATAAATTCGTTGCCATGCATGAAAATTAAATGTGAAGAAAAAAATAAGCAAGACCAGTGGGTAAATAATATACTGAAAGTGCACGTTATGCATTGAAAAGAAAATTCATTGTTGAGATTTGCTTATTTTGTCACAGCCGATAAATATTTCAATAGGTTGATATGCGATGTATTAATTCATCATATGCTACATTCATGTAAGATATTCCATCAAGTGTTGTAGGGTTTACAGCAAAGGGCTTATACGGTGATATACATTATAAATGATATAAACTTTATTTTTCATAATTGCATTTGACTCGTAGAAGTGTCAACGCAACTGCCCAGCGGAGACTTAAGAATAAGTTCGTCAGAATCTAGTTTGCTACCGACGGCTACACCAACGGTGTCATCTTTGATGTCTGCATCGCCCACCTCTACGATTATATCCAGTTCCTCGTCGATGACGGATGACAACACGACGTCGTCGATATCGAATCCGTTATCATCGTCGCCATCGTATTCATCTTTGCCGACGTCAATACAAATATCTCCAACGGCGACTCTTCCAGTTGCACAGATGAATAACAGTAAGAGTATAAGTGTCACCACTTCGCTTTCTATTGATAAAAAGAAATGCCTTTATAAGTCGTCTATAGGTAATATCAAGGTCCGTTGCTTCTCATAAAATAATGGGCTATGTACATACAGGAGTGTGAAATCGTAGGTGATATTCTTACAGAGTGGCAGTTTTGTGTTTCATTCCATTATCAGTGTACCTTTCCCTTTACGGATTAAAATTTTATGAAACGCAATATTCTCGCTGAGCAAATTCCAAGGAGCGCTGGAATCATTTCGAATGGATTTGGCGCTTGAATGACGCTTTTCATTTTGCAAACAGAAGCTGAATATTTATTATAATCAGTGAAAACTCTAATGTCCAAGAGGCGTGATTATTTACTCCGGACGGCACAAGCTGCAAATTTTGTGAGTGCCTTACAAACATATCTAAGATTGGATGTGACAATGGACAAAACTGGTAGACGATCGTTTGTAAATTTGTGTAAGATTGACCGGTGTTTCCATCAGCGCTTTCGATCACCCAAGCTGAATTTGTAATACTTTACATAGTTTTTTGTGAGAATGTTTTATTCTGTCATTTTCACGGATCGATGCCAAAGAAAGTATTGGAAGATCGCAACAACAGCCCACCCATGATTTAACAGCATGGAAATATTTCAAGCAATTATAGTATTCATATCCAAGTTTAAAGGGGATGGCTAGTAACTGATCAGTGAGAATCAGTGGGAATGCTGGGGGATGATTGTTCCAATCCTTGTGAGATTCATTTAAGAGTACATTATATATATATTGTTGTGTGAAAATTATTTGCTTCAGAATGGCCTCATATTCAAGTAATGTGCAGTTTACTGTTTCCAGGTTAGCATGTCTGTAAGTGACGGGTCGATCGTTGACATTAAACTGCACATTACTTGATTATGAGACCATTCTGAAGCAAATAAATTTCACACCACAATAGATATATAATGTACTCTTAAATGAATGCCACAAGGATTGGAACAATCATCCCCCAGCATTCCCACTGATTCCCACTGATCAGTTACTAGCTATCCCCTTTAAAGTTTTGTTTATGTAGTTACTTCGTTTTGTCTTTGGTTTGTCATCTTGCAGATTCTACGGGCAGTCAA
The DNA here is from genome assembly GCF_040938485.1 of Diadema antillarum. Taxonomy (NCBI): domain Eukaryota; kingdom Metazoa; phylum Echinodermata; class Echinoidea; order Diadematoida; family Diadematidae; genus Diadema; species Diadema antillarum. Next base: position 2,212,891 of record NW_027271035.1, read on the forward strand.
GGTTTTGTCTCGGCATCAATCACAGCCTCTAGCGTCCCGCCAGACTCGGTGTTAGTGACTACCGATAGTTTGATTGTGACGGATGAAATCACTGGTAAGTTTCAAATTCCTCTAGTTTGGGAGACCTTTAGATAGAAAAAAAACCCAACAACAACAACAACAACAACATGACTTCTTTGATTCACATGGCTAACTGTAGTGACCAGTCCTTTAGAGTGAACCGTCCGCTATTTTTTTAATCCATTTGATTTATTGGCAGTGATAGAGACATCGCTCAAGAACTAAAAATAAGGTGAACTACTTTTCTTAGCTGAATTACTAGCAGTCTTATAAAAGTGTCTGGGTCACATGCAAAGGGAATATAGCTAAGATGTGGATTGCTATTCTCCTCCGATTGTTGCCGTTCAATTCAAGATTAAAAACGGCAGTAACTCGATAATAGTTCTACACAATACAGGCCCAGAACTACGTTGTGGTATGTGATGAGATAATAGTATTATCTCGTATAAAAACGTTTCATCTACCTAGCAAATGCTTTCCATTATCTTTAGATTACTTTCCTGTCTCATTCCTTGCTTTCAATCATCGTTGGAAGCATTGAGGCATTTGAGTTACTGCCAGGATACACAAATTAAGAATCGGTCACTTCATGAGAAAACAAATCGAATGAAATAATGTTGATATAGAACGTAGGACGAGCAAGAAGGTTGAGACTAACAAATTTACAATGTTTGTGATTTTCAGCTCCAAACAGACCTCTCTGGCTTGTAGAGTGTACTACAAAAATAATCATAAAAAATCAATAAGTTATCTTCCCCCACTTTCCTCTTCCTCTTTCTTTGCACAAACAACAGAGATTTACATCACGACGCCAATGGTATCCTTGGAAGAGACAACATTGAGAGCGCCACCATCGTCAACCGCGAGCATAATTCTGTCGACGCCGGTTCAGTCACATGCCGCTAGTTACAGCTCTAACGCTGGCAGACTTTCTGCCTCCCCAATTCCGCCACTGCCGACAGAAAGCCCTTTTTCATTCGCTGGAGACTGAATCTATTCCATCATCACTGATTCCACAGCATCTTCACAAACCATCGCTATTTTTTAGCAACCCCGACACCCCTAGCCTACAGCGACAAAATTACCTTCAGAGCCAGTTACTTTTTTCCAGTGAGAATCTATTGATAGGAACGCTGACGCCCAAGCATGTCGTCTACTAATTCAGCATCAGTGTTGAGTTCAATTGCATTTTCAAAACTGTCCGCAATTACGAGTTCTGCGATGTTGTCACCTTCTTTGCAAGACACGCCCCATTCCTGATTATACTAGTCCGTCTTATACACAACCGTATGTCACGCCCATACAGTCTTCAATGAACACCATCTCCATCTACAGCAGCAAGACGCGCGCGTATGATTACGCCACGTCCATGTCGTCTCCAATTACTCCCCTTGCGCTGTCGCCTACACCCCTTGCCGGTGGGACACCGGAGTTTATCGGGACGTCTGTAGAATTTACCCCGTCGCCATCCGCAACGTTCACAACTGCAATGGACGCAACCTATCAAACACAAATTTTATCGACTCCACTGTATCCTCGTCCGATGTTCCCGGCAACATCACAGAAAGCACGCCTAAACTTATGCTAATTTCTTCGACCGGTATACGAGCCCGGGCTTCACTGCCCTCGTCACTGATCCTCTAAGCACATCTCAGCCGGAAACGAGTTCAAACGAACCAGTGGAACGGGTGGTCTACTGCAAGTGTAGGCGTTGGTGTGGCCATCCAAGGCACCATGGTTTTATCGGGCAATTGCTCCGTGATTATTGTCAACAAATCAGACTTTATAGAGCGCTTTAAGACATCAATATCTTCTCATATTAGTATGAACTTATCTAGAATTACAGTCACAGAGGTGTCATGTGATCCCATGGAAGTCAATTTTACTCTATTTATATTTGATATGGCCGGGTTGACGTGGTGGAGGCTCGCAACAGACTTAGAGATAATTACCGGGCCTTCAGACTAGATATCAACGGACAAGTGTTTACCGCCGAGTCCGTTGTATATCACAGCGAGCCGTACGCGGATGTCCCGCCCTAGCTCGGGCGCCCCACCGGTTACCGACGATGACGGGAGCGGATTACCTTTCGAACATCAACAGCGACTCATCTATATCGTCATCGGAGTCGTGGTTGGCTTCGTGGTCCTCCTGGCGCTGATCGTCGTCGTCCACCACGCGATGAGGAAAATGTGCAAGAAGAGCACGCGGTCGTTCGACATCCGAGACGAGCCCTGTATCAAACTCACCGACTTCAACATGGCGCACACTTGTATCCCGCGCCCTCGCAGCATCTACAGCTCCATCGGGGCAGACGGCAAGTTTTATCGCTACGATGACAAGGAGGTACACTGCTTGGTTGGATTTTAGTTTCTTTATTTCTTTTGTACACTGCAAAAAGTTGGGTGTTAAATATGACACACCGAACTTGTGTTAAATTTTCCGGTGCTCATCAATAATATTGTGGTGTTACAATAAATACGTCCGGGTGTCATTTCAAAATATAAGAACTTGTTTTTAAAAAGGTAATTATTTCTTGTTCTTCTCGTTGATTTTGATTTCAACAAGTCGTACAAGAACTTCCCGATAAAGTATTTGATATTTTTTAAATAAAAAAAAGGTTCTCAACCGATCATTGTGCAGTACACCTGTATAAAGTTACAAAGATACGAAATATTAGGACACTTGTAGGGGATGAAGTTATTTGATTGGAATTATAATTGAACACTTATATTCGTAAAACGGAATGATGTGAATGACTGCAAACAAAGCATAAAAAAGAAGAAAAGCACTTCGAAAAGCAGTGAATGGTAAATCACAGTACTGACGAAATTATACAATTAAAATACATGAATCATTGTTTCATTTCAACAGTTTTATTTTCTCGATTGCAATTTTAGTTTTCTTCCATTAATTTTCTCTTCTATTGCACATGCCACTATATCTGACAAAAATAAAAATAGCAGCTATTATTGGAGTAATAGCAAACGACGTTTTTGTGAAATCATTTCCCCCACAAGTCAGTTATACTCTTGCTTCGGCGTAATACATTTTTCTATACTGGAAAGTCGACAAACTCTAAACTTCAGCTTTAACACGAGAGTCCTTTTTTTCACGTTTTTGCAATGAATCTTTTCGTAATTCCATCTGTGTGTTGCTGTTCTTCTTCTTTGTTTAATTTAACTTTAAAGCGAGGAGGCCACCCGCCAGCAAGCCCGACCTCATCGTTCATGTACGCAAACTCGGAGGAGATCAAGGAGCATTACCACGAGGTCATTGACCCTGCAGGTCATGGCTCGGTGACCCCGGACACGCCAGATAATCGTGACTTTGGGCGCAGTGGTCTACCAGACTGGAATCTTCCACTTATAGACGGTGAGAGCAGCTTGATTACAATCACAGCTGCTTGGGTCACAGTTGTTGCTGTTGGCAACATTTTTTGTATAATTATGAATAGCATAAGACGTCTCTATATATTCATATATAACATGATAAACGACATCTCTTTATATTTCTCTATAATAACTTATGTTATGACATCTGTTTTATATAATACATAAGCATATTATTTTGTATTCAATTCCAATCTATTCTATTCTATTCTATTCTATTCTATTCTATTCTATTGTCCATTTCGTAAAATTCATTTTGTTGCCTGCATTCTTTATATCATTATTTTTCTTCTATTGTATTATTTTGATATATTTTGTGATATCTTATCCATCAATATGCATACATGTACTAAGGATAGCTAGATCTTTCTTATCCAAGTAACATGCAACGGTTATATTCTATCAATATTATATATATAACATATATATATATATATATATATATATATATAATGACTTTTTTCCAAGATACATACTTTCATATACAAACCGTTGTGTTATGATTGTTTCATCCCCATTGTCAAATCTACAAAACAGGTGCAGTCCCAGCTAATAGCAGTGTGAATCCAGATCTCATCTCGTCCGTCGACTCTCGCCGTTCCAGCCCACCGTCATCGGGGACATTTCGACCCCCATCCAACTCAATCTCGACCCTCAACAACCGACCCGTCTTCTCGCCGCCAGCTCCGCCAGCTCCCCCGCCTCCTCCGCCGCCGCCCTTGCCCACGCCGACACTGCTCAGCGGCACGCTGCAGTCGCGCACGAGCTGCGATGCCAGCTCGGAGATGACCGATTCGTCCGGTGACACGAACACCTTGACCAAAGGCAGCTCGGACGTCGGTGCGTCGATGATGGGCATCGACAACCCTTTGATGACGCCGGAAGAAGACTACGATTACATCGATCCCGGCATCGAACCGAGTACCTCTAATCGTATGAAACGTTATATGATACACTAACGTTTAATTTCAGGATTTCACAGTTTCACTTCTAACCAGTAAAGTCTACGTAAAATATCAACGTGACCGTATGTATTTGAGCATATTTGTTTACGAGTGTTTATATTCATGCGGTGTGCGTGAGTTTCATTACCACGTGTTTTGGAGCCAAAGGAGCCAAAGAACCTTTCCGAGGATAAAATAATGACCTCAGAAAGCATTTTGCGAGTCTTCGATGGTCGAATAGTTAGTTCTATTGTGATCGAATTTGACGTCCCGAGGACAAAAGATAAGACGGAAGAAATTTATGTGGGTAAGGCCATGACAGAATGTGTGTGTGTGTGTGTGTGTGTGTGTGTGTGTGTTGGTGGGTGTGTGTGCGTATGTGTGTGTGAGCGTGTGTGTGAGTGTATATAACTTTTGTGCGTGCTTGTGTGACTGTATGTTTTGTGTATATGTCTGAGAATCACTTATCCTGACCCACACGATCATTGTCAATACTAGTGTAGTGATACATCATTGTACACAATAACGAATCGTCATTCCACTCATACGGCAGGCAATATGATGTTAACACATCATTTGTTTTGACAAGTCGCACATCTTTAGCCCCGCAACCAAGTGTCTTATAATTTTATCTTAGTGTGTGAATAGAGAATATTGTTTGTCTTAAAGAAATTATTTTCTGATTATTTTAAATTGGAATTACTTGTGTAATCACTACGCACTTTGAACGTGATCACCACTATGCCTTGTCTTGCCTTATGTTGGGTGTTTATCTTTTTAGGATACATGCATAGTATTTTCGGAGTTGCTTATCTTAGCAATCACTTCGTATACCTTGAACTTGTAATAATCGTTCATAGGATATCAAATTTACTGTCTTATCAGAAAGAAGTAGTTTTAAGCTGCACAATGTAATCGTATTATAGTTTTGGACTGTCGTCAATATATCCTATTTCACATAAGGGCTTCACGCTCCGTATAAAAATGTCGAAGGAGTTTCATATCTTATGAAGAAGTGGAAAGATAACGACTACATTTGTGTCTCTTCTCGAAGCTACAGGAGTATTCCTTCAAGTGATCTTTTAATATGCTAAAATAGAGATCTATTCTAGAAGATTCTTTTTTTCTCTCTCTTGCTTGAACGCGGTTGACGAACAAAACATTTTACAAGCCACTTATGCAAGCAGTGTACATTGCAATACGGGAGCTACCAGTATTGCTGTGGAGTATTGGTGCAAGATGAAAGAAGATGTTAACATGATTTATTATTAAAAGTTGACTTTTGTCATATTTTCGAACAAGCTGAGTTCTCGCTTCGATCATTCCATTGCGAGAAAATGTGCATGGCGATTCGATAGGTATTCAACAGCTCCCCTATAGGGGATTTTGTAATGTCATTCTTATCATTATCATAGAGTGTACAATATCATGTTCACCAATAAATTTTCCATATTTTCTGTGAACTTTCTCCGACGCTCTAATCGTGTTTGACTACAGTCGTGTGTTTTGTACATCACTACGATAAACACATTATTATAGCATATTATGCAAACTTTGCTTGATGTGACTAAGAACACCTACACAAAAATCGCTCCCACCATTAAATTGTTTTCGATTTTTTCAAACTTTGGCGTTGACATTATTTTAACTGTTTTGTTTGGTGTTTTCTTTAATAAATCTTATCCTTGTAATTGCATATCCGTTATGGTCATACTCGCCATCATAACAGTAATCAAACCTTGACGAAAAAAAAAGATATTGAAAACTTCTCGGGTTGCCGTGCAATAACTGGCAGGCAAGCTTTAGGCAGACATGGGGAATTAATGGGTAAGAAGACAACTTTTGTGGTGGACTGTACGCCGCTGCAAGGCCGAAGGGAGCGGGTTTCACTCACGGGGTGTAAAAAGACACCCCGCTGCCGGAGGGTCCGCTTTGACCGGAGAGGCGTCTAGTCAGCGTGGGAACTTTTAAAGTGTAGCTCAACAGCATGGAATCGAATGAGTTTAGAATGAAAGAAATTTGATTCAAGTCGAACATAAAGAAATTATTGAATATTAAAGTTTCATTATGTTTAAATCGAATACTGGGAAACTAGAAGAAATACAGTTATTATCACCCCACAACTCCCCTTCTATTGGTTTAAACTCATGTTTTAATCTAATTCTTATTCTTATCATATTCTTTCTGAATACATGTCAATAACAACACTAAGTGAGGGTATGTGAAGAGATCAATAAGAGATTTATAGATGATGACACAAGTATGATGAGATCATTAAGAACAGCATTTACTCATTCCTTAAAAATCTCAACTGCTTACATTTTATTAATAATATATTCCCAGACTAATGTGGACGAAAATCTGTTCCTTCAAGACAGAAAAAAAAGAATATATGGGTGTGTGAGTATGACTGGTATCAGGAGTGGAAAAGTATAGCGAAGCAAGTAGTTTATGTATGGTTCCAAATCGTGGCATATTTCAGCAACAGATCACAGAAACTAAAATCAAAACGATTATGTTTACTTGGAATGTTCTTTAATTCTTCTTCTCATTTTTTTTTTCAGTTTTGATTGTCAAGTGCTACCATGATAGGTAAATGTTGATTACAACGTGATATGCCATCGTTGAACAGTGATACAGTTTAGATATATTACATACAAAAAGAACTAATATTTTCTCTCTTATCAAACTTGATATACCCATTAATACGCACCAAAATAGTTTATTTATTTTAGTTAACTACAGCTCTGCAGCGTACATTTTAGTGATGATGGGCGATGATAGATACCAACCATAGAAGGAAAAGCATCGGATGTTGATTATCGTGACGACGGTGATGATGGCAACAAAGTGTACCGCATAATAAATGTCACAGCCATTACTTTCGATATGCTCGGCAGGTGTTTATACCAGCAGTGATATAACACCATGCGATATAATCTCGACACCTGTTAGTTAATCAAAATGTAACGTTTCGATTGTGCAGATGAATATTACTCACAGCACCCCCCCCCCCTCCATCTATCGCCTCAGATATGAGGAGTACGTTTGCAAATACTGTCAGAATTCCATATAAAACTAATCTTTAAAAATGAATCTTTTTTTTGTCACAAATGATTAGTATAAGTATTAAATATCTTTTAATTTCCTATGCCCAAATAATTTTAACACCATAGCCTACGCTTTAAATCATTACCAAGATTAGGTATCACGGTAAAATTACTTTTAATGTACCCGAAAGCATCACACGTGTACACGATAATACTCCATAACAACACGTGTTGTGGCAAATCTAGGAACACTGATATCTTCTTCTTCTCGTAGGCATCAAATGCGCATTGAAATTTAGTTATGAATAATATGTCAAGATTAGTACAGCGTACTAGTATACTTCAAGGCACATCTTCGTTATCTTAGGGTCTTCATATCATGTGTATGTGAAATATACAGGGAGTATATTTCATGAGCTTTATGAAGAGCTGCGTTGTTCATGAAGACTTCAAAAGGCACTCGTGGAATCTCCCTTACGTCACAGACGTCATAAAACATATCCGATCAACGCCGATCGCGGTGACATTCGCATCCGATATCGTCCTGACCGATCGCACGTCCGCTTCAATGGTGCGATATTATACAAATGATGCACAGGATAGAGTGCGTTAGTGGAGATGTAGCGCACTCGAGGGTATTTACAATTGTGAAACATGCACTACATTGTAAATACCCGAGAGTGAGCTGCATCTCCACTAACGCCACGAAATAATCCTGTGCATCATTTGTTTTATAAAATGGGTCAAAAACTAACAGCATTTTTCACGTACCTTTGTGGGTCAATACCAGTCAGCTACATGGAGCACTCGCTCAAGAGTCAAGATGTCCGAAGATGTTCGTCCCAAACATTTACGCACGTCGCACTCGGAAATCCCGCACATCTGTACGTATAAGAGTATACGTACGCCACACATGTTATGCACACAAGAAAGGCCGGCCGGCAGCCCGAACTAGAAGTTGTTTACAGGATTGACAGCGCGTATAGTAGCGCGCGACGCACTTGAAACAACTGATTGAGTGCGCACTGCTAGTGTAAACATTGTGACGTCAGGCCGTGCATGTTAGTGAGAAATTAATGCAGGCACACGTGACTCATTTCAGCGCTTCCAATTGGCTACATTCTTGAACCCATTTTATAAAACAGTATACATCCAATCGGAACAGCTCCAGCTTACGAGCACCTTGCCTCGTGTGTCAATCAATCTATCGATCTATCGAAGATGAGGTATTCGCTTGGTATAGACGTAGACGGAGTTGCCGAAGAGATCAAAGAATTCGAAGATGGTGAGAATGCTGCCACCCAGCCAGAGACCCAACGAACCGCCAATATCACCTGGGTCAACAAGCATGAAGTGGGAGATAACATATTATTCTGAAGGTTACAAAGTAACATTGATAATACACACTGTGGCAACAGTCCTTTCTGCTAGAACTACAACTTTGTGCCTATTTCAAATTGCTGTCACATGCTGCACAATTACATATCATTTATGATTAGCAGTGATAATAATTACAGCGATGAAGACGATTTTGATAATGATACATGTTCTGTAATCACAACAGAATTTGTATCATCATATTTATCAGATACATATTTATGGTTATAATTAAGAAAAATAGCGTTCAAGGTAATATTGATGATTATGATAGCAATAATCATATCGTACAAACGATAACGATATTGGCAATTATAACAGAATCATAACAGAAGACATTTATTACACTAACTAGAGTTATAAGACTTATTTTAGCAAAGAATCACTCCTGCATCAGCTATCACAAAATCAATCAGATGATATACCGTATTAAGGAGTGCAAAAATATGCCAAAAAATATCGGTCCAGAGGGCATTAGCAAACTTGGCTTTAATGAATAAAGGTTGTCATGTTTATAAGTGCAGGCTTCTATGTACAGGTTTTTCCTTGCCTGTGAGCATTAAAGCTTTTCGGGATCATTATCTAACGAATGCGCGTCACGAGTTCAACACCCATGAATCATACCGCCCACTAGTCTTACATCCCAAGAGTCAACAGCCCACGAGTTATACCGCCCACGAGTCATACATTCCATACATGAGTTCGACACTATAGGTAAACAAGGCCCACACTGATCCCCGTGATGTAATGTCGTTTGGACCTATAGGCCCGAATTCACGAAGATGGTACAAATGTAACCATGGACAAAAACCATGGAGCGCCAAGTGTCGCATGGAATATTTCGTTACGAAATCAGTCATTTCGTCGATGAAATGATTATTTTGTAACGAAATGACAACATTTTGTAACTAAATGAACATTTCGTCCACGAAATGATAATTTCGTTGACGAAACGGTCATTTTGTCGACGAAATGACCAATTTCGTAACGAAATATTCCGCGCAACACTTGGCGCTCCATGGTTTTTGTCCATGGTTTAAACCATGGTTTCATTTGTACCACCTTCGTGAATTCGGGCCATAGTGTTGGACTCGTGGACCTTGTTTGCCTAGCATGCCTTGTGTCGGACTCATCAACCTTATTTTCCTAATGTCGAACCAATGGGCTGTTTGGATATGAATAGTGGACTGCACGCGACTCATCACACAGGACCTTTTTTCCAGTGTCGAACTTGTGGACCGCATGCGATGACTCGTGGGTGTCGGGCTCGTGGGATGACCCCTTATTGAACCAGGATGATGTCATAGATGTAATAGAAATATTCATCGAGCAAACTTACATAGTAAACTGAAGAACGTGTAAGCCTTTTGCTGTGAAATTTGTTCAATGCTCAGAGGCGCCTTGAAGTAGATGATAAGATAAATCATGTTGTCGCTGTAAACAAACCAAAGCAGGAAAAAAAATCAAACAAACAAATAAATAAAACAATGTCGAGGGATGTACGCAGACGTAAATATCTTGCATTTGCAAAGATCGTCAAATTTTGTTAAAGGCATCTCGCATTCGAATGTGTAGTAAATCAGATTCTTGATATATTCTTCGCTATCACACTTCAAATTATTGTATGGCATGCGTTCCAAAGTTGGCGAATTTCTCCACTACACTGACATCATCTTTAAACCAAGAAGACTGGTTATAAGCGCATGCGCAGCTGAAGTTGTTGAACAATTATACGATGTGGCAAATGAGCTTGTAATTACGACAATAGCAATAACAAATTTTCCTTATATAGCGCGTGGTACGATAAAGTCTCTATGCGCTATTACAATAATTTGTCTTTGACTTAAAAGTCTGGTAGCATTTCCGAGATTCATAGATGATGTCCCTCCAATAACCATTTTGATAACATTATTGTCACAACATACATGTACTACAAATGCTATAAAACATTACAATAAATTACAAAAAGTATAGTAGATACAAATTATACTGTTATCTATATATCATGTATTTACGTTTTCTCTCGTTCATCTGAGGAAAAGCAAGACAATCAATGTAGGATAGGAGGACATATTATTTTAAAAGCTCACGTGAAGTAAGATGAGGTGAGATTCTGGCCAGCGAAGAGCGTGTATGTGAGCGTGTTCGCCCAGAAGAGGGAGGGGAAGGAAGTGAACGAGGTGGTGGCTACATAGGAGCGACTGAAGCAGGGTACCGGACAGTCGCAGTCTCCTAGGGACTCCAGATATCCCGCTGCAAGTTGGAGGAATTACAATATCAATTAATGGTGATCAGGTAGATTTAAGACTTATGGTATATGGGATTGGTAAATAGCATTTTCGTTGTTTGGATGATGACACAGCTGTGCAGAGAAGCATGAAACCACACTTATGTGTGTGTATTCACAGACAGTCACATGCAACGAACAGAAGAGTCATTCCTCTGACCAGGGAGATGACTCGTCTCACCTCCCTACTCTGAGCAAGTTGAATATATAACATACGTATTTTTTCATATCTGTATCTATATATCTATATTCTTTATCTGTCTATCTACATCTATCTATCTATCTACTATATATATATATATCTATTTATATGTATATACATTTCATTTATAGAAAAATAATTCAATCAGTCGATTTATTAGTAAGTATATCCTTCATCAGCAACCTGTTACTAGTAAATCATTTACCAAAATTAACCATCATATTACATCTTGACCCATAATCATTTTTGCTTTGAATTTAAGCTGCATTAGATGATCATCGCTCTGACGCACTGATTTTTTTTATTGTCTCTGTCAATGTCACTTGCTGTTTTTTTTTTATTTCATATGGGGGCGCTGTGGCATAGTGGATAAGACTCCCGACTCCCAAACGGAGGACCGTGAGTTCGAATCCCGCCCAGTGCTTACATCCTTGGACAAGATGTTTTTACCCACAATGTCCCTCTCGACCCAGGTGTATAAATGGGTACCTGGCAACGCTAGGGTAATAATAATAGCAGGGCCCTCTGGTAGAGCAGTGGCAACACTGAAGAGGCTATCCTGGGTAAATAAGACCTTATAATTATTATTATTATTATTATTATTATATAAAAAGAACCTGATTAGTTCCATCTTCTGCAAACTATAGCCACTTCCGAGAGCTTTGAACTTACCGTAGGCAGGAGCACCGCATCTAAAGTACTCTATTGGATCACATACTGATGCGTTGCCTGCAAAAAAAAAAGAAGAAGAAGAGAAAAATGTATATAATAAAATCAATTTGAGCAATGACCGATGTTAGGGATACATACTGATGTAATATGATTGGTAAACATGTAATAATAACAATAATAATTATGATGATGATAATGGTGATAATGATAATAATAATAATAATAATAATAATAACGTTAATCAATATTATGTCATTATAACAATAATTGCTATTATCATTTTCATAACTAGTATATAGTGTCAATATCATAGTCTATTATATAAGTATTGTTATTGTCAGATTCATAATGATGATTACAACTATCATAATCACCATTATTCTATTTGTCCATAGTCTTTTATTGATTCCATAAATACGAATTCATTAAAAATTAAACTACATAATTATACCAAAATCAACACAAATGAGCATCACATAATTGATGAAATCAAATTAAGCAAACAATATTACTACGTAGTAATCGATATTATTTAAATCTTAATTTCCCGTCATTATGGTTAATCTACCTGGCATGAAAGCTGCCCTGCAGTCGCACTGCGATACGATGTATTTCGTCATACATTCCAGCTGGCACTCCTGCAAGCCGTAGCGGTCGTAGAAATCAAGCTCCTTGTCCTGACACTCGCCGTGGGGGGCGGGCAAGTTACTCACCTTCGCAAAACACAATGGACAGTGAAATTGAGACGCTGTACGGCAACATACCGTATGTCCCCCCAAAAAAATTACAACGGGGCCCTACGCAATGATATCTTTAAAAATATTGCATCAATCTAAATATAAATTCAGGGTGTGAAACTATAACTCATTGCCCACGTCTAACAGAAAACCCCATTCGATTTGCTTCAGTGGTCAAAGAGATATGAGGAATTTTGTAGAGGATGTCGGGAATCTCTTTTGTCCAAGTTCTGTCTATTGTTCACACACAAAATCATCGAAGTGCTAAACTTGGAAGAATTAGACTCATGACATGCTTTACTACAATCCCCATTTCTCTGTGACCGCTTAACCAAATCGAATGGGGATTTCTACAAAATAGAGCTAAGATATTATATTTTAAGACCCTGAAGTAGCATTGAAAAAAAAATTATATTGGATGTTATCAATGCGAAAATCTGATTGTAATTTTTGTCGGACATACTGCAGTATGTCCCTCAAAAATTGCAATCAAATTTTCGAATTGATAACATCCAAAGTGATCGACCTGTCTAAGTGCTACTTCGGGGCCTTAAAACATAACATCTTAGCTCTATTTTGCAGAAAACCTCATTCAATTTGGTTTAGCGGTCACAGAGAAATAAAGATTGTTGTCAAGCATGTCATGAGTCTAATTTTTCCAATTTTAGCAATTCAATGCTCTTGCGCGTGAATAATAGACAGAACTTGGACAAAAGAGATTCCCGACATCCTCTACAAAATTCCTCATTTCTCTTTGACCACTGAAGCAAATCGAATGGGGTTTTCTGTAAGATGTAGGCAATGAGTTATAGTTTCATACCCTGAATTTGTATTTAGACTGATTCACTATTTTTAAAGATATTATTGCGGGGGGTCCCGTTGTAATTTTTTTTGGGACCGTACTGTAGAAATGGTCGATATAGAGGTAGAACGTTGGTGGTTGGGTTAAAGTGAAAAAAAAGAAAATATTATTGAATGTCTTCATCTTTCATCAGTTCCGTATGTTTCCCTTAGTGCCACATCATGTGGGGAGATGCAACAGTAATTTGGTGAGATTTTGTTGTGTGACATGAGAAACAAAAAAAAAAACAAAACAAAAACAATATGGACAGTAGAATCGAGACGCAGTACCGCAACATAGAAATGGTCGATATAGAGGTAGAACGTTGGTGGTTTGATTAAGAAAAAAAAAAAAGAAAATGGAATGTCTTCATCTTTCATCAGTTTCGTATGTTTCTCTGTGTGCGACATCTTGTGAAGAGATGCGACAGTAATTTGGTGTGAGATTTTGTTGTGTGACATGAGAAACAAAGAAAGAAAATTGTTAAATAGACACACTAAAGAGAGTGACACTCAGATTATTCCAACTTCACTTTGAATAATGTTCCCAACCTAATAAGTCATTGTCACAGTCTGTAGATACTATAGAATAGAAACATGATGAACTCCTAATCGGCATGTAATCCCGTCCTATTATCCCACCCCCTAAAAAATCGACAAAAAGAAAACCCAACAGGATAAAGCAAAAACAAATAACATGGCATGTTTTTACTGACAATGTTTTTCACAAATCATATCGCGAAACAATATCAAAGCACTAATGAGGGCCTCTGAATTACGAAAAAATGAGGTCAAGTACAAAACTTTCGGCTCGATTACAATCTGCGGCAGATGTTTTATCTATATACTTCTATACCAGTTGTTTGATGTTCTTGAACTTTTGTTCATTGAAAGATGACAATGCGGCTTTATAACTACGGTTAATTTCTTTTTTTTTCCAGGCAGTTGTGTTGTCACGCACATTTTGCTCATAAAGTCATAAACCCTTTCCGTAACAGTGTGTCTTCATGTAAATTCCACACGCATTATACCTATGCATGGACAGAGCATTGGTGTTGCACGCAGAGGATTAAACAACATGGTGCTACCACTAGCTCTTGTCGTTGAGGATCGAAAATATTTTACTTCAGACGAGTACCTCGACGACATCGAGAGCGACCTGTGATCGCGTCCCGGGTCGAATTGCGAAACCGATGTCGGCGTCGGGAATCGACCCGCGATCGTAGAGTATGATGTGAAAGCCAGCAGCGTATCGGTTAAACTCCTCGAAGAAGTAATCACTTTGCTCCGTGTTCATGATGATGGACAACCCAAATGTCTGTCCTGAAAAAAAAAAATGAAAGTGACTTCGAATGTCAAAATTTCGAAAGGCGAATTTCAAAACATAAGCAAAATGTACTTACACTAACCCCTCGAGCATTTCTAATGATTTTTTTTTCTTGTGTCTCAGAGAAATACTAGTAGATTTTCATTATATGACATTTCGTGCATTGCCCTTGTGAATTAGTGGGGAAAATTATATTATATATATCTATATCTGTTCTATATCTATTCTATATTAATATATATATATATATGATTATATATATATATATGCTGCTTGTTATATTTGTCTACTTGGCGAGTATATGGCCTTTATATAATTGAAAAGCGAACTGAACCGAAGGAATCGAATAGTATATCTATACAGGCCTACAAGCATCGCTCATTGTAGTTGGTTCTGCCATATTACTTATATTATTATCCACATGTTTATTCGTTGTGGACTTAAAAGCTTTGGTTCCGTCACAGATATAGCCTCCGTGTTGTTTGCCTGCTCATATTATCTTTACATCTACCTTCGTCATTAGTTTCTATATGACAATTGTTTTGAATTGTATTTCGACGACTTTAATCAATATTTTTTTTTTGTCCAGCAGTATGTATTGCATAGCGTCTTGCAAAACATGAAAAATAAATTCAATTTAGCTAACTCAATTCAATTCAATTCAATTCAATTCAATCCAATTCAATTTAGTTAGAGAGTGGGAAGTAGGACCTATACTTTGGATGTTGAGTGTGAAGGTGAAGAAGAAGAAAAAATCTGGAAAGGAAGAAATTGAAAAACCATCGTGAAAAACAGTGAAATAAACAATCACAAGAGGAATAACCATGATAACAGGATGATGACCTACAAAAAATTGAACTAGAAGAATGTAAGAGGTGAAGAAAGGGAAGTGCATCGGGGAGAGGACAGAGGGGGTGAAATCCCCCCCCCCCCCCCCCCTCTCTCAAACCCATGCACTCCTTTCTTCCTTAAGCTTTACCCACCTGGGGCTTTCACCGTGATAGGCGGTGACCCATCTTCGCCTGTGTTGAACGCGAAGCAGACCCCAAAGTTTGTCAACTTCTTTGTGAAGTTTGCGGGCGACAAAATGGTTGTTCCAAAAGTTATCCTGCGAGGGAAATGATAACAATAATGCTCTAATAATGATGATTCCACGATATTTACCAGTACTAATTACTTGTGCTATTAGGGTTCCTACTATTATCAAGGTACTCTACTACTACTAATATCATTGTCATAATCATGAGCATTATAACCAGTAACCATCACCATAATCATGACCATAACTATAAGCATAAGCATAAGCATAACCATAACCATAACCATAACCATAACCATAACCATAACCATAACCATAACCATAACCGTAATCATAACCATAAACATAACCACCATTACCATAACCATCACCATGGCCATAACCATAACCATAACCATAACCGTAATCATAACCATAAACATAACCACCATTACCATAACCATGATCACGGCCATGACATAACCTTAACCTTAACCATAACCATAACCATAACCATAACATAGTCATTATCATAACCATAACAATTTGTCATAATGCCAGTAACATATCATATTTTGCAATACCCGACGTATCTATAAACTTTGTTATTGAGGCAAGGAGAAAGACCTGATTTTTTTATTTAATCGTGTTTTATTTTATTGTATAGCATAAATAATAAATCATGTGAAGTCTAACTTCATCAAATGTAATCGATCAATAATTAACTCCGATAATACACTATATCTCTCTGCGGTAATGGGTGTATATCAATTTGCCGTAGTGGTTTACACAGTGTTATTTGGTATATGCGAGCCCTACAGGTACTCACTGGTAAAAGGTATCCTCTATATCGGAGCTAAGATCGAAAAGGAGTTCCGTCATGTTCACACCGGTCAAAGACGGTTCGTATAGTGTGTAGTTTATTGATGAGGGGTCAAACGAAAAATGCGAGACCAGGTCGCCGTAGGGGGTGCCAGCTATGCGATCGTATCTGCGAAAATGAAAATTAGAGAAAATTACATCAAACTCATGTGGGAGGAGAGACGGGGATTCGACGAGAAATATCATCTCTCTTTTGACAATACTTTAGAAGTGCCGCCCTGTGATCATCACAGAGAATGAACAACTTCCTCATCGATATGATGATTATTATAGTTATCAGACGATGTAACATTACACAAATATCATAATGAAGGTTAAGATTGAAATACAAATCTATGGTAATGGGACAAAACTGTATTTGACATGTTGTATGATCAGTCCGAAACAGAAAGTTGAATTAATGTAGGAATTCGACACATTACAGAAAAGACAACGAACAGGCAGAACAATTAAGAGGAAGGACGAAGAAGAAAAACAAAAAGGCGTTGATGACGATGAAGAGGAAATAGGAGAAGAAGAGATAGTAGTAGAAGAAGAAGGATCGAGAATTAAGAAGGAGGAGAAGAAGAAGAAGATGATGATGATGAAAACGAGGACGAGATATTTACTTGTACTGGTTGTAGTTACAGATAGCAACGGCGGGAAACGGAACCTCCTTGGTGTAGTTGAAGGCGACGTCGACACTTTTTGGATACGAGGCGTAGTACTTGATGCGATCGACGATTTGGTAGCTGGTCAGACCAACACCCGATAAGATCAGTAAAATCCAAAATAACCTTAAAAGCAGGAGGAAGGAAGATGGAAAAAGGTCATGGGGGAAGAAGACCACAAAAGAGGCTAGGAACCAAAGAGCGCAGTTAAATGGAATACTTTCCCCAAGCTTACAGCATGTTTATTCAGTAACTACAGAAAGACTAGTGAAACAATAAGTTTGTGTTAAATTGAAACAAAGTCGGACTGTCCGTTCAAAAGTTAAAGGGATATTACAGTATTGGTGGAGATGAGAATATGGCTTTTAACTTTTTTGCTAGAAACCAAGAAAACACTTATGAAATAGTAACAGAACATACTATTTTATGAGGAATTCAAAGTTTATTTGATGAAAATCAGGTTTGAAATGACTGAAACATCCAAAAACAAAGTAAAACAAAGCGATCGTAATAAAATGTGGGTCCCACACTTTATTAGAATCGTTCTGTTTTGGATATCTCAGCAATTTCAAAACTAATTTTCATCAAATAAACGTTGAATTCCTCATGGAATTGCATGCTCTTTCCCATTTCATAAGAGGTTTCTCATTATCTCACCAAAATGTTAAAAACCTGAATAGTTCTCAACCACAACTATACAATCCCTTTAAGACTTTTAAGATTATGGGAACTTACCATTTTGGACTTGGTTGGATGGTACATACTGGTAAGTGCAATCGTGGACTGTATACACTTTGCTTTCATGCTTCCAGAATGATCATGGATCACAACATTTTTTTTTTAATCCGAAGATAAAGCAAATAATTTTACAACTTCTAATTGTTTTGAAGTAAATAAAAGACGACCCTTGACCCAATTTCCAAGGTATTACCACATTTTGCAATTGGCAAATATAGTAAAACTAAACTTTGGGAATCATGGAGGTCTGAAAACAGTAATAGCAGTTTAACGCCTAAATTGCATTCATTAACAATGAGATAAGATTTTTGAAGGCTTCCAGGGCGGTAGAACGTGACGCACCGTTAAACCTCCTTGAACAATGAGAAGCTTTGAATGTGATGATGATCATCGTCGCTATCATCGTCGTTGTCGTCATTGTTATCTTTCCTCCGGCAAGTCTCATTATAGGCCTATTGGTGAGGTTGGAAGGTACTTAAATAACTGCCAACGAATGCTTGTTGTGTGATTATGTGGAGGTAAGATGTTTACACCCCGTTTGTATTATGCGTTGATAATAAACATAATCATAAAGTTGCTATAGGTACCTTCTCATCCTATTTTCTCCGACGTTGAGTGCGTACTTCACTCCAGCCACGCCGATGGAGTCGGGTATGGACTTGTAGAAGATGGCCATCCATGACACGCGGTCTTTGTACACCGGCGGTGGCATTGGTATGGAAACACTGTCTTGGGGTTTCGTCTTATAGCTGATGTCATTGACCTGGGCGTTGATCTGGGCGATGATGTCGTCAGTAAGCTTTGATTTACCAGTTTTAGGAGCGTTGTCCCGCGTTATGCTCGGCGCGGGGTCGGAGACGGCGAAAACTTTGCTTTTTCTCGTCACCAATGGCGGTTTCTTGGCGCCGGGTTTAGGCGCCCCGTCCGCCTCGTTCTCTGCGGGCTTGACGCTCACTTTGTGGGTAGGCATGATCGTATTCTAGGGTGGGAGTCAGTCTGTGTAAAGGAAGTGTTAAAATGGAACAAATAATTCCATGACTTAGAATCTGTCTAAATGTTTTCAGGGAATCATAAGCTTTCTCTAGTAAATAGTGTACCTATATACTGGAAGCAAACATCATAGATTCACATTCAATTGATTTAGTAAATATTGGTTCCATCGAATGTGAGCTCACAAATACTTTGCATCAAAATGAATTATGTTCAAAGATCTATGGCAACCTTGTCGAAAATGATAGGAATATGTGCGTTCTTGTCTCAAATACATCTAGATTTTTATTAACTTACTTGCAGTGGTATACAAAGGTACAACATGCACATATTTGAAGAAATAGATAGAGGGAAGAAATAGTTAAAATGGGAAGATTTTATGAATCAACGGAAGAGTGGGTATGATCATTCCTGAAATGATTAATGAATGAGGTAAATGATTAACATATTCTTATGAATAGTACATCATTCCTTTAGAAAAAAAAAAACAGACAAGTTATGGACCAGCGGTGGCAAGTATTGATAAATAGCTAAAATAAAGTTACCTCCACGACACCTCGGACTAAAATATCAATTGCAATTATTACAACGCGTAAATACAAAATAAAATTAACAGAAAAGGAAAATCATTTATACATTTTGATAAAGCTAAAGCTATAATGGGTGAAATGAGCATCTGCATTCAATGAACGAAGATGTTAATAAATGAATGAATGCATTAGTAAACGAATTAATGAATGGATGAATGAGCGAGTGAATGAATGAGTAAATAAATGAGTAATGGCATTCATGAATACCTAAGCGAGTTTGAATGAATTCCCTTCTTTTAACTACATTTAAAGATTAGATCCTTTAGAATAGATCTAAATGAATTCCCTCCTTTAGATTAGATCTAAAGATTATATCCTTCAGATTTACGTTATGCATCTCATGCGTTAACCAAGGATGGGTTATCTTCACTGCAATGCTTATTACAAGTTGAAGGCAATCGACCCTTTGAAGAGCTTTTATCAAAGAAGGTAGGCCTATAGGCGCGGCGCTTATACTACCCTCCCCTCATACACCTCCTGGACATTAGCATGCCATTGTGCCACTTGCTCATGAAACCGTGATCATGAAAATGTCACTGTAGGCCCCACCCTGGCGTAAAATCTTTGGATGTAGATATTGGCTGATGAAATATCAATGTAGCTTTAGGCTGAGTTACACAGGAACAAAATCCTTTAACAAACAGATAGCAACATTGTATACAGCATTACTCTTCGGGTAAAAGTTGTATACCTCACAAGAAATCCTCGGACGGTAACAAATTAGTATCAATGGCAAAGTTTGACATGTAAAGTTCTTTGACGCTGGCTGAGAAAAGACATTGTTATGGATTTTTCTTCTTCCCTTTACAGGTGAGACAAATAATGATAATGGCTTAGCTCCGGGAAAGAAAGAAAGAGAAAAAAACCCAGAAATATAAGGATAGACTTACCACGCATTTATAAGGAGTAGACTTTCCACGTAGTTTACGACCTTGAAACTGAAAAAACGGTACATTTGCTGACTGCTAGAAATGAGATACTCCCTCAACGTGATTACACTGTAGTCTTCAGCAAATAGCAGCTCGTTCCAAGTCGGTATGACGTCACATGTGTAGTTTGCCGTCAAATTCCAGCAAAAGAAAGCGAACAAAGGTGCCAGAAACGGGATCTCACGATTTACATACTATGGCCTGTTTCCCGTAGATACTCTGTACACGCTCGATATGTTTGGGAGAGTGTATCTGCCGCAAGCACTTTTACCCCTCAAGGAAAGTGTAAAGGGGTAAAAAGGGAGATTGGGGAGGAGGTGTAAAGAGAGCAGGGGACCAATCGACATCGGATATTATTGTCTGACAACGGCTTTTCAATAAGTTCACCTACCCCCTCGACCCCCGGGAATGTCATTAGAACGTATTGACGAATCGATTGACATTTGGTGTTAAATACTATGGCGCACAAAGACAAAACTACTGTGAATATATTTGTCTCATCTAAACAGGCAGAACCTACCACGTATTAACTCGAATTAATATATCTGGAAATCCTCAAACTATAGATAGCCTCTGATTGTTCTCTGAAATCGTAACTTTCTCGGTGATTACTGCCCGATAGACTTACTCGTCCAAGAAACTTTAATTAACGGGGTTATTTTTTTTCCTTGTGATTGCGGTTTTCCCAAACCGCATTGTGCCTAAGGCAGTGATTATCTGTGGTTAGTGTCTAGCTGTTGTTAGCTGCGAGTTATTGTCCTGAACCCCTGCATATAAAATGACCCTAAGAATGATGCAGTCTGCGCATGTTCAGATCGATGACAGCAGGAGACTGGCTCGTAAACTATATCACAGTCTCTCTGTAGATATCCATCATTGTACAGTGTACCTTGAATAAGATCTTTATAAAGTGTTTAAGTTGACTCTTAAAGATATAGCGCATTCTAAACAAAGTGAACAGCGAATTAATGTTTTATCAAATGATATATAGAGGAAAAAGCTGCCGAATTTTACAGCTTCATTTACTATTCCCCCGATCGGAGATGTCAGTCAGATTCACCTAATTATGTGAGTAAATTGAGACAATGACGGCAACGTCATGTCATCACAAGTGTCTCTTTCGCTTGCTCACACACACACACACACACACACACACACACACACACGCACGCACACACACACACACACACAAATCTTCACTAAATGTCATTTTTATATGACCTCCAGAAGATACCCTTCAGGGGCGGATCCAGGAATTCCGTAGGGGGAGGAGCCTTTCCAAAATTAAAGGGGGGGGGGGCCGCATCCCCCATTTATGCTTTTTATTTTTTATTTTTGAAAAGAAAAATGATAAAGAGGGGGCACTGAAAGGAAATGACATTGTCGCATTGTCTAATGTACCTAATACCTGCGTATGTATTTTGCGTCTATTAAATGTGCTTGTGTGCCTATTAATACCACTTTGTATGTGTGCGTGTGTGTGTGTGTGTGTGTGCGTGTGAAAAGTATTTTTTCCCAATCGAGTCGTTTGAAGGCGTATAGGCTTATACCTATATATTTCAATGGTCCCGACACCCACAAAGCGGTGTATCTAAATCATCTTATAGTCCATTTCAAAATGACATCAAACAGATCTCCTGTCAGACTGAATAGAATATTCCTAATAAGTCATGATCAAGCTCATAATAACCCCTTTCTTTTCAAACCAATGAGATACTAGGTGTTACAAAAAACATTTCCCACTTTTGATATAATAGTTCCAAAACTATATATCCGATAACACTGACATTGATGTGAGCAATAGCTGAATAGTGTACAATTTAGTTGGAGGCAATTTTAAAAGGACAGCATAATTCGGTTTCATTAAATCAAACATTAGTTTTTCAGTTAGGTTTCAGATTTTGCTCTATTTTCAACCCTCTGTACAAAACTTTAAAGGGACGCACTCCTCACGAAATTTAAAAAAAATATGTTGTTGTTGGTACATCCAATGAACTACTTTCACCAAAAACAAACTTTCAAATCACCAAATAAGCTCGTACATTTTGGTTGAAAAAGTGTGACTCTGCATGGTGAATATGCTAATGAGCAAGTCTTGGCGGAGAGTCATACGTCATCGATGCACAACTCTTTCCAGCGGTGTTCTGCTCGTCATGCGTACGCTCCCTAGTTATTTATAAATACATGTTTACTATTTATTTTTTATATTAATTGTATATATAAATAAGCTTGAAATATTTTGTTTGAAATAATAAAACCACATATTGTCAAATTTTATGAAAAAATCAGATATGATTATTTCGAACACTTAAATTGGTTTTCTGAGGCACGGCTGTCAACTTGAGAGTAGGGCATCAATGACGTTGCACCTTTTTGCCGGCTCTTACATGATCGCTTGCAGGAATTATTTTTTAAAAATCGCGTACGGAGACAATTTTTGATGTCCACGCGTATAAATTGGTGAAAGGTTATATTTTTTACTCTTCTTAATTATCAGTACAGTGAAAATCTCAGGACTGCTTCCCTTTTTAACTTTGCAGAGAAGTCAATTGGTGTGTATGGGAATGTGTAGTTGACACCCAAACAATTAATGGTCCTGGACAAAGGCCAGGATTTGAATGCTCTATTATTTATTCAAAAGGAATTCCGCTATCACAGCTAGTCTTTATTCATTCTGAAATGTGATGTATGCAAGCACATGGAAACATGTGCTTACTTTGTTCATATGCGTGCATTTCACCCTTTGCTAGGAATTCAGGCTAGCAGTGCCCAGGGCAATCCATCATGAATAATTAATAACGCATTCATGTGCCTTGGAGCAGAGCTCTGAACAGGTGATATCCAGGTCCACTGTTCAGGGTCATTGTAAGTACACACTCACATACACATCATTAATTCCAGTGTAAAGTTCAGGTTTAGTACAGAGGGTTAACATTTGTCCAAAATCTGGAACTTAACTTTGAAATCAATCATGGATTTCATGAAACTGATATAGGTTTTCATATTCAAATCACTTCCAACTAAATTGTACACTATTCAGCTATTACTCATATCAATGAGAGTTTTATCTGATATAAAGCGTCAAAAGTGGGAAATGTTTTTGTAACACCAAGTACAAAAGCAGTATTCTGATCCTTTAACTTAAAAACCCGTCCACCATCTCCATTAAATTCATCCTCTTACTCAACCACAACCGACCGTACCACGTATCAACACCACCACCGCATCTCACCACCACCACCACCGCCTCCACTACACCACTATCCACCTCAATTCTGCCACCACCATCCAAATATAGCACTACTGAAGTGATACTCTCCTGTTGTCTGGGTTCACTGATATTGATCGATGGAATGTGAAATAGATCAGCGTGGTATTTCAGGTCAGTTGTTCCGTGTGTCTTCCTAGATAATCAGTGTTCCTTTTCCCATTCTCTCTATAAACGTGATCATGCCCTGAAAAGTACATTCGTCTACATTATCTCATGTGGAAGTATACAGGTATAGCTTGATATTCAACATATGCGCTATTATAGATCCGCTATTGGTTGACAGTGAGTTTGCTGAGATAACACGGAACGGTAAACAAGGAATCTCGCATTGATTTGTGCATTATGGATTGCAAACGCATAATTACAGTCTTTCACCTTCGTCTCGCACCATGTAAATTGCAGGTATTCCGACTGTTGATTTACCTCGTTTCAGATCCCTATACAAACAATTAATGCACAGTGAACTAACCGCCCAAATTCGGTTTTCTCTGCTGGTACATGACTGTATGTACGCGTATATTTTACGTCATTTCCACTGCAAGTATGCCATGCTATCTCTGTGAAGAAAGTTCACCCCTTAAACCTGTGTACTGATGAAATCATCACTAGCCTGTAATTCTTCCTAAAGGATTTCCCCCATCAAAGTTCAATCAAGCAACTGTTTGCAGATGGAACACTCATCATCTCGCCTTCGAATAGATGAGAAATACCATAGTTCAGAAGTTGGTATTGCTTTATACGCATGCATGTACTCCCGAATACAGAGGCACCTTCTCTGCATTTTACCTCGTCTCTAAAAGCAACGAATTTCAACTATATTCAAATCACAATTTGTCAACCCTGTGTTAAATGCGAAAGTTTATCTCTTCCGTCCAATAATGAAGACATTTTGTTTTTGAAAAAAAAAAAAACATCAGCCATAGTATTTCCACGACAAAATAAATGCAAGTGAATATGATAAAAAATATTTAACACATCATTATACTTAATTCGCTGCCTCTTCTATAAACGAGTAAGGAGTTTCGTCTGTCAAGCTGTATATGGTTCACCATACCGTTATAGTTATTGTTCGTGAAACATGTCCAGTCCATTGTCAATTTGAAGAGGGAACAAGAAGGCGCTATTATGGAGGCAACAAAATGATCGGTGACTGCTCAAAGCAAGATATCGATTCTTCTGTGTTTACGAGTGAGCTGAACACACAGGCACCCTCTCGACTTGTCTTTTGTAACAAATCAACTGAGAAAGAGTGGTACTAGTGGCGTGAAAGTGGCATCTTTTAGAGACGACGTTATGCAAGTTGAGATTGACGAGAGTAAAGTCAACATCTACTGGAATGTAACAAGAGTTCCTTGAGTATTTACCTTTCTCCCTCCAGAACAGGCTCCGAAAGAGAGGACGGATTGTCTGGTAGATTCCAGCTGTGGTACTTGAGAAAAACATATACCCAAATGTCGTAAATTCACCTCATGGTGTTTCTTTTTTTTTTTGGCTTTGTTTTGTTTTTGTTTTCTTTAGTTGCTTGTATTCATACCTGAATGTATTTGTGTCGGAGTCGAGCGAATATCTGAAAATTGTTGACATTACCGAAAGAAAGAAAACAACAGCAAATAACGACTGAAACAAATTCAGATTTTTTTTAAAACAATAAGAGCGAGTAGGTATCTAATGGACTCCCGGTCGTTCACTAAACCACCCTTATTATCATTGTTGTGTCTGGTATCTATCCTAGTTTTTGAAAGTTTTGAAAGTAAGCTCTCATGGCACCCTCCCCACCCCCACCCCTCAAAAGAGAAAAAAAAAATAACTCTTTCCATACAAATTTGCACTGGCAGTCTTTATCTAGAGATGATTTTGAATTAACAAATTTTTATTGACATTGATATTTAAATGATGTTATCTGATACAATACCAAGAGACAATAGTTGCTACAAATAATAAGCACAGACATGTGAATATAACATTATCCCAACATAAGATATAAATCTTTGGAAATATATGTAAGTATTAATTAGTAGATTATTTCACGTATTTTCAAGATTTACGAAATATAATTCTCTTCAATTTCGAGGCACAAAAGATTTTGTTTTATAGTGCATTAGCCTTAATAAAAACCTAAGTTGATGCACATCAATGGAAACAATACATTATAATGTATTACTTCTTTTTCTATAACAATGGTAAAAGTGGTCACCATACCACCCAAAGATATATAAATGAATAGATAAATACATGGATCGATATAGTAATAAAATACATAATAGACCATATAAAGAGATACATAAATAAATCAGAAGACGTAGACTATGTCAGGAAAATAAAGAGAGAAATATAGTCTGTAGAATATAATATGTATGCGACAGGAAGAAAAAATGCATCAAACGAGCACAAATGCATATAGAGAAATATAATTTAAGTAACTTTTCTCTCTGCGAAAAGTATATCTTTGGACCATAAAAGCCAATAAATTTTCATTCATTTCTCCCTTTATTAAAATAAAAGCATAAGCAAAGCGCAAATGACGATAAAAACCCACGTAGATTACTTGCAGTACGATATAGAACAGACGATATAATTTGTGTAGAGCATGGTGAATTGTGTTATTTATAGGTTTTCCCGGCCAATTTCGCACTTTTTTCAGTCCTATTCCTAATTGCTGCATTCAATTTAGCACAATTTAGCCTAGACGGCATGTTCGGTATTTCAATTTTATAATCTTTTCATTCAAATTCATTTTGGAGCATTCAAATTACCTTTTACATCATTCGAATCAGCACTTTTTCAGGTCAAATTCGCAAAACAAGCACCATTTCGCAATGACTGAAATACCATTTTCCGCCAGTGCTGGCGAATTTGAATGACTGAAGAGCACGTGCCAATTTGAATGCCTGTTTTACGAATTCTGAAGGCACATGTGCGAATTTCATTGACCGAAATGCTAAATTGAACGAACAAGTTGCAATTTTGAATGACAGAATGTGCAGTGACGAGGATTTTCGCTAAATTGAATGAACCTTTTATCAAATGGACTGACAAAAGTGCGAAATTGGCCGGGAAAACCTATATTTACATCACCAGATTGTCCAAGTATAGATACAGTGTACTTTTCATTTGTTTAGCCAGTTGCCCGCGAAATTATATCATAAAGGACAGGCGTGAAAGATAATCTGCTAAGCAAAAAATTATTCAGTACGATTAATTTCTCGCCATTCCAGCATTTCCACTCGATGTTACATTATCCTGAAATCCACAAAATTACGACAAGAACAATAATTTAAAGAAACGTCTGAAAGAACGAAAGAAAGAAGAAAAATCCCTTGATTATGTCTGCACCATGCGCTTTTACTTCTTGGAGGACAATGCCCCATATCAGCAACTGGCACAATGCACGATTAATACGTTGTCCACCCCGTAGCTATCTTATTATTTTAAAAATTTTTGGACAGATATACGTGCATGCCCAGATTTGTGCAGTTAGCGTTGATTTGCATACATTAGAATTAAGAGCTGCATTTTGCCCTGTATCTTGAATTTCCATGACGTAGACATGCGCACGCGCGCAATTTATTTTCCTACACTTTATTGTTTGATACGTAACTTTCTTCTAGTGATGCGTCTCTTTTCATTAACACTCAATTCAACTAAACAATCTACAGCATAGGACCCGTGCACAAAAGGTAGAAGTGGCCGAATTCAAGTAGACCTACAAATTAAGAATAACTTACAACATGAAAAGTATATAGGTATAACCTGGTCAGATTTAACAGTTACATGATTAAGATTGCTCTCTGCATGCGGCTTTCCAAATGCACGTACCGCCTTAATTCTAGACAGTTCCTAATCTCGCTACATTCTCCTTTTGTTTTATGTAATTTGGCTTAACTGACTTTCCCTCTAAACCTCACATAATGATATTTGACAAACGTTTATTTGCATCATACAACAATGTGTACACATAATAGTTACTGTCAATAACTGAGAGATACACATCATCAGCGTATCCCTGTGAATCTATAAGATGTAAAAGTATGATGAATTCTCAACTCTAGATCAGACAAAATTCGTGGTTGTCTCTGGCACGTTGGAAGCCGAGTCTGCTGACGAGGACTGCTTCTTCACAGCACCCGCATTGGGTCGACAGGTGAGGGCGTCCTTGAAAGTTTCGCGGTATCTCGTGCTCAGACCGATGTAGATGAACGGGTTGACGACGCTGTTGACATAGGAGAGAAATTGGGACACAAATCGCAGAGTGGCGACATTGCGCGGGGAGAAAGCTTGTCTATCACGGAAACTGATTACTTGCAACAGACAGAAAAGCTCAAAAGGGAAGAGACATATAAAGAAGACTATTCCGTTAACGATTAGCATACGGGCCACTTGGTCACGCTGAGCGACGTTGTTATCCGCGCAACCCAGGATACGCGTTTCTCGCACCGCGCGCGTCAATCCTTTGATGATGCGAAACGACAGCCAGACGTTCAAAGGAAGTGATGAAAAATACGGGAGCGTCTTCAAAATGTTGACGTAAACTGGGTACGTCTCCAAGTGTGAGGGTGCCGTGCAAGTTCCCATGGTGGACGGGAGATCCTTGTAGGGTTCGATGTTTGGCCAGACGACGCAGCCGACGTACATGTAGCTGGAAGCGGGCACAAAAACTGCTGCCAGTGCGAAGCTAGCTACCCACGCCGACACGACCAAAGCGATGAACACATGTTTGCGCGTATTGACGCGCGCGCTGTGAATACGACAAACCGCGTAGTAACGTTCCACGGCTACAAGCGTTATCATGCAGATTCCGGCAAAGTAAGAGGCGTCTATAAACGCGAATATAATGGGACATCCAAACTCCCCTAGTGACAGACGATCGTTGACGAAAGGAGACTTGTGGTAAATCCATATCTTTTCGCCGATGGCAAAAGACAGAAACATCAAATCGGCCAGGGCTAAATTCGCCAGGCACCAGTTCGTAGCCGTGCGCATAGATTGCATGGTGCATACCACGAAGAGAAAGACCACGTTGCAGACGACACCAACGCTCAACAAGAGGGGTAAAATCACACCCATGTATACCCTATCCCCGGAAGTGTAAATCGGCGCCACATTCTCCAGCATTTGCCTCGCTTCACTGATGTTCTGCTCTGGACAGTTGTCTATCACATAGGAAATGGAATCATCACTCCAAAACGAATCAACTGACATGGTGTCCTTGATCGAACTGACAGTCGGCAAACCGTTATCGTACGCATTTTCGACCGCCGCCATCTCGAATCTATTGAACAACAAAAGTACTCCTGGCGCGGAAATATTAATGTGGCTACAGCAGACACGTTAGGCCTTTGTTTTTTAGTACTGTACGATAGCACCTGATACAGGTCAGTTGCAGATTACGGAGTCGACACTTTCCTTGTTTTATCAATCCAAAAGTCGGTGTTTTCAGGCCGGGAAGGGGGGGGGGGTGTAATGAAATCCGTTTCTCAGCATTCAACGTTGTACATTTCGGTCAGATTTGAGAAAAGTAGATCCAGCCGGGTCCAATTTGCTTCCACGTTTTGTCGCTGGTCCTTCTACTGTATCTCATTTGCAAGTAATGATGGGGACGAAGACTGGAAACAAACAACGGGCCAAGTAGGGGTCAATTTGAAACATTAATACTCGTTGAAAAGACGAGGGTATTTCCCTAATCACAATAATATGCTTCCACTGGCAGCATCAATGACACGCGTCGTGAAGTTGAGGGTACCACGACTTGCAGGTCAAAATTATGTCATATCTGATCAGCAGATGCAGAGCTCAGAGTATTATGCAAGTTTGCGCTTCTCGCTATTCATTATGGACAAGATTTAACATTACCTTTGGTCCTCTGGAAACAAAATATTACGTACTCTATCACAGCAAATGTACATGGAGACATTTTCCGTCAGTCGCGATATAATCAATTGCAAAGACTGGGTTACTGTCCGCCGCTCTCAGCATAGCCACGACTCATCGACGGGGAGAAACCAGTAGACTAACACGACCATCCCTATAAATCAGCCAATCGGCAGTCAGTCAGTGCAAAGATAGGTTTACTGTAGATCGCTAATTACAGAAATAAAATAACACAAGCATACAAACACGAAAGTGACTCCTCACCACTTACGTTGCGAGGTTTTATCGAGGAGAAATAAATGCACTGTTCAATAAATCCAGACAGAGGGCGTTCTGTTGACGTTGGTGTCGCGTGTGACTGGAGTGATGAATGAGAAGGTCTCAACCCTTGATACCTTCTTTTCTTTCCAGTGAATGCCCTGGAGATTCCATCCGTTCAAGGAACAAGCGATTAGATCGTGCGCCACGGGTGGCGCATGGCGAGATATTAAAGGAAAAATCTCTCTTTGATTGTCAATGCATATGATCAAATTGTTTACCCAGGCCCTACCCCCTTCAGTGTTAAAGACCTATTTGCAGATGAAACAAAACCCCAGCATTAGTGCTTTAGAATACTCAGTAGTTCTAAAATGTGAGTTATGAATAGAAACACCCACTGTAAAGATTTTAATCGGTAAAATTGATGTTAAGTATTGTTAAATATACAAAATGTGAACATAAGTTATAATAAAAATGTTTCCCGACTAATCCATCTACAGTTACGGTGTATTGATAAAAATACAGATATCCCCTTATATTTTCGGCTTTTTCACGAAAATGTTATATGATAGGATGTTTTGTGGTACAACAGACCAACACACTGCATAATGCCATATCTTGAAAATTCTTAAAATCACTGTTCCCAAAGGTAAACAAGACCTTTAACACCGCTCTCCCCAAGTGCCGTTCAATGGTCTCCCCATTGCAACATTGCCAGATATCTCATTTATACATCTGGGTCAATTAAGAGAAACATTGTGGGGAAAACATAAATGCATGTCGATCATGATGCCTTGTGCTGGATTCGAAACGATTGTTTACAAATCCAGGGCCTTTTTATATGTACTGTACAACAGTACCATAAATAGAATGAAATCGAGCAAATAGAAGGGCAAAAATATTCATCAAAGTAGAACAATTCTCGGTGTACAATCGACGTAAGTACCGATACATCAAAGCAACATTTAATTAAAAAACAGGACGTAAAGCAGTAAGTCAAGACACAGTGATTTACACGAATATCACCATGTTTCCCAATTTCTTGTACAAGTTTCTTATGTTTTCTTTTCTTTTCTTTTTAAATAAGGATATCAGTGAATCAGGCACACTCACACATGTAATTCAGATGACATGCCAACTTCAAAGCTTAATGATTTCCAGCCAGCTTTCACACGATCTCCACTGTATTTCCCCTTTGGCACTAAGTGAAGGAATCAGGAAAAGATGAAAACTTGTCTCCTTAAAGCAACGGAGACCTCTTTGTTGCTAAATTCACGCAAACATTTTTTTTTTGGGTATTATCTCATGTCTAAATCTATCATGAAGGCACCCCCTTTCTTTTTGTCTGTGATAAGAAAGTTTTTGTCAGCATGAAGCGGAGTTTCCCTTTAACATTCCACTTCCTTGACTTCGACATTTCTGCCACGTGATGTTTAGCCAAGCCATTAGAGCGCCATCAAAGTTCGCAACATATAAATCTATCAAAGGAGAATGATATATTCCACCTTGTACAACGTATAATAAAGGTGACCTTGTCCTATGTATCATGTCGAAACGGAGGAGTCTGTGAAATCCTAGATCAACACAAAGATTAAAGGCACTACGCAATAAAATTAACTCAGTTACTAGTATGATGTTGATAACAGACGGATCAACGGTGACATAAAAACATGTCCCTTATTGAGACATAAAACAGGAATCGAATACATCCACGTTTACAAGATCAGACATCATCCCCATCAACGAAAAAGGAAGCCACGCAGATAACAATGAGCGAGTGCTGCTCATCATCCGGCGATATTTCTGTAAAAGAAACATTTATATATATTTCGTGAAATGATCCTTTAACGTAACAGCATTACTTACTCATACTTACTCAAATCTTTTCATATTATATTCATTCTACATAAATATGTATTTGCCGTACTTGCCAAAATGTTGGTGATATATTGCAGTTTTTATACGTCATTAATATTTGGTGTATATAGGTATACTGAATCGATGACGCACGAAATATTGGCGAGCCGAGACAGTATACCAACGCCTTGTCCATTATCACTCCATCAGGCCTATGTATTTGTAGACAGGAGTATCATCAAAACGCGTCTTCATCTATCTTTGATTGGGTTGAGTCCTTGATTGGCATACGATAGACTCATCACCTGTTCCGCTCTCTTCATCCGGCCTGACATGAAGATAAAATAATTGCTTCATGGACGAAAGGCGGAGGCGCGGACGGAGGCAGACGGCCGTAGGTCGCCATAGCAACTAAATTCTTCGGAGATCAGCTGCCAGTCCAACTTCAATGTACTAGTATTTAGTGCGGTTTATTGCAACCTGTGGTCTACTATCAGATGGTCTACTTCCCAGTTCGTCCATCAACACTTCGGCTTAACTCATTTGGTCTACTATGAATTTCGTCTAATTAAATGCCCGTTTGGTCTACTTCTCACATGGTCTAATGCCCAGTTTGGCTATCGTTTTGCCTAGTTATTATTATTATCATTATTTTATTCGGCATTTCAGACATTGCACATGTACATGGGTAAACACAAAACACATTTGATTCAGCATAACAAAAATAAGATAAATTACATTGTATAATACAGATGGTCTAATTGCAGTTTTGTCTCCTTAGACTTTTTCCCATTGTCTAATGAACTGTGGGTATTCTATTAGACAAAGTGGGCATTACTAGCCCATCTGGAAGTAGACCAACTGGTAATGAGGTTGAGTTGCAATTGGACTAAATGGTCATTAGACGAACTGGTTGTATGTGAAACAGGATTAAACCATGTGGGTTAAGACTAAATGGCTATTAGACAAAGTGGGAGTAGACCAAGTGGTAAATGTCCCTTATTGCCCCTAATTCAGTGTTGTGAGAATATGGAATGTCATGAAACACTTTTCGGTAAGAGAATGAAGGAACCTTAACATTTTATCTGAACGTACACGTATACAGGCGCCATTGTGAGCAGTTATCAAACTGTATGTGCACGCTGAAAGTTGAATAAGACATGAATACAGTGTGAATGAATGAGTGAGTGAGTGAGTGAGTGAATGAATGAATGAATGAATGAATGAATGAGTGAGTGAGTGAGTGAATGAATGAATGAATGAATGAATGAATGAATGAATGAATGAATGAATGAATGAATGAATGAATAATTGAATGAATGAATGAATGAATAATTGATTGAATGAATGAATGAATGAATGAATGAATGAATGAATAATTGAATGAATGAATGAATAATTGAATGAATGAATGAAACAATCAATCAATCAATCAATATATGACTGAATAAATGAATAGATCAACCTAATGCTGAACGTACACGTATACAGGCGCCATTGTGAGCAGTTATCAAACTGTATGTGCACGCTGAAAGTTGAATAAGACATGAATACAGTGTGAATGAATGAGTGAGTGAGTGAGTGAGTGAATGAATGAATGAATGAATGAATGAATGAGTGAGTGAGTGAGTGAATGAATGAATGAATGAATGAATGAATGAATGAATGAATGAATGAATGAATGAATGAATGAATAATTGAATGAATGAATGAATGAATAATTGATTGAATGAATGAATGAATGAACGAATGAATGAATGAATAATTGAATGAATGAATGAATAATTGAATGAATGAATGAAACAATCAATCAATCAATCAATATATGACTGAATAAATGAATAGATCAACCTAATGCAGAAGTCTGCCAAGACTATACGGATAAATATGGAAATGTTCACTTGATAAGAGTACTAGATCTTTGCTCTCCTCCATTTTCAACTATAAAACTGCACTTTTACAATGACTGAATCATGAGGAAATGATATGATCATAAAAATGATTATGATGATGATAATGATAACAATAACAATAATATTGATAATAATAATAATAATAACAATGAAAATAATAATAACAATAATAATAATAATAACAATGAAGAATTATGATAATAACAAAAACAAGATTATTATTACTATTATCATCATTGTCATTTCAACTTTCATGATCACTGTAAGTTGTAGTAGTAGCAGCAGCAGCATTATCATTTTCGTTTATCAATATCACCATTATTGATATCATCACTATTATTACTACTTCTATTTCGACTACAGATGTTATAATCATCAAATATCAATTCGCTGTATCTCTCATTCTCCCACTCCTTGACTCTTTGTTGATCTTTCACACTCTGAAACAAAAACTATAGAAATTAACAAACACTTGAAAACATGACATCACGGCACACAAAATATTTTATTTGGCGCACAGCACCGTTCTTATAT
The DNA here is from genome assembly GCF_040938485.1 of Diadema antillarum. Taxonomy (NCBI): domain Eukaryota; kingdom Metazoa; phylum Echinodermata; class Echinoidea; order Diadematoida; family Diadematidae; genus Diadema; species Diadema antillarum. Next base: position 2,247,277 of record NW_027271035.1, read on the forward strand.
ACAAAAACACAATACATCTTACAAACATGCAAGAATACTGAATGTATATACAGATATTTCAATTATCTACACACATGTTCCTATCATTGTTGTTCTTAACTTGTTGCCATGGATTCATCATTGAAATGCATTGGTCATTTCTCATAATTCAGGTATCCAAAAGTCATTTTTAATATCATAATTCTACAGGCCTATGTTGTTTGCTTTCACGTCCCACAGTAATTTGCATAATTTCAGATGGTACCAAGGGAAGCGGGGGTTGCATGTGACCAATGAGTATAACACTCAATACAATAATACTAATTCTTTCCTCATAAAATCTTCTGAAAGTTTAATTGTTCCAGGGAAGTTATTCAGTTTGCTGTTACACATTTCTTTAGGAATTCAACTATCTCCTATTAGTTATGATTTTATTTATATTACCATCGGTTCATTTCAATCTGTATCCTCAAAATGCTGTACAGTAAGATTTCCAGTATATATTCAATTTATATTATTCATCTAATAATCACCTGGTTTCTCCCTTGCTTGAATTATGGCTTTTATGCAAAGTTGAGTATATTCCTATGGAAACTGCACAATACAAATATGCTATTATTATCATTATTATCAACACATAAAGACCGATTATGCTGAATGCCTAGATGGGTTTTAAAGAAAGCAATTTTTTGTTGTTGTTCTACTCAAACATCATAATTCAGTTACAATTCACTCTCTTGATATAAGGTGCCCAGTGCCGATGACACATGGTGGAACATGGGATTAAAGAAATGCAAATGAGTGCCACCAACATTGAGATGACGTTCTTTTTGTTCAAAATCCCGCAACACATGATGTCATATTACGACAGAGGAATTTATGATAATTGTAGCAATACCTTAGGCTCTGGACAAAATGCTATGTTTTTTTGCAATTGTCAGCTAATCAAATACAGAAAATAACAAACAAACTAAAACATACAAAAAAGCATGTTGATGACCGAAACTCAATGACGAATACCAACTCAGGCAACATTAATACGATGACACAATCCCCTCCTGTATTCTGCTGTTAATTTCCCCGTCTCATCTATTTTGAGCGTCAAAAACGACATGATGCACACAGATATGCAAATATCAGCTCAAGAGACAGTCAAAAAGACGGGGGAGGAAGGCACTGTTCACAAAGAGTGTACAACGCATGTTAAGCGGTGACACAATATTTGCTCCTGCGACAGTTGCTCCGGTCTTATTTTCTCCAAGGATTTAGGGTTAGGGTTGTGATAGGGTTGTAGCTTTGAGTTTGATATGAAGATTAGGGTTAGGGTTGTGATAGGGATGTAAGGATTAGGATTAGGAATATTATCATGTTTGTGGGTAGAATTTATACTTGGCTTAATTAGCGTGCAGATATTTCATGGGAGCCATTGTCGCAGGAGCAAATGTAATGGAACCCACCAAAACACAATCGAGTCGACGAGTCACTAAGACTCATGTCCTGTCATGTCCATTCCTGTCCTGTCTCCGAATCATGAGAACTTCAATATGAGACACATATGTATGTATGTGCAAAAATCTTGCTGTATTTGCTATCATCCAGTTCTGTCAATTTCAAGCACCAATATAACATACCAAGTGTCTGCATATTTCAGCTTAAAATGTTCCAAACAATAAAACAAAGTGGGATTATCTCACTCAGACTTTTCATTAAACATAAGATATAGAACTCCAAGTTTTCAAAGAAAAGAACGTCTGGTTGTTTCCCATTCTCTTTCATACCTTAAACTTCAAATTTCAAGGCTTCAAATTTGATACACAAACAAAAGCTGTAAAAACATAACCCACAAAAAATTGGAAAGGAATGTTATGACACCAGTTTTTAAGTACATTCATGATCAACTAACATTTAAAGATCACTTGTTCTACAACAATATTATGGCACTTGAACAACATGTCTGCAACAAAAACATCTGAAGGTCCATACACATAACAGATTCTACTACAACTCCTCACAACTGCAGAAACAGGTCACTTCACCTTTTTTTTTAGAACTTGAGGTTACCATGGCAACACTTAGTCCACCAAGCACTAAACCATGCCTCAGCATTTACCTGAAGGCCACAATGTGTCTCTCCCCCCCCCCAAAAAAAGTCTCTCTGCATCTGCCTTCTGTAACACCACCATAGCCTCTTGATTTCAAGCGTGAGAAATTCCTTCACACACCAAGATCTGTACAAAAAGTGCATAGAAACATCCCCTCAGCGAGAAAGAAGATTTGGCTAGGAAAGACTTGTGCTTCTGTGGTACACTAAGGCACATATTAAAGGAGAAGGCAATGATGTTTTTTCAACTTGGCACATTTATCATCCGTTAAAAAGTCTCCAGGTTCTCAACAGAAGACACATTGCATATATATCTGTGAGTAATATCCCTTTACTTCATTTGTGCAAACTATCACCAAAAATTTGCTATCTTGCTTAGTTTTGATTTTTTTCCACTGATTTCTTCTACACATTTTGACCTCATTCTTGACTTCATCAATTTTTAATTAAAGTGCATCTTTGCAACCATATTTTCATCTCACTGTCATAATTTCATGCATACTATCTTTAGAAAGGGAAGTGCTAAGTCATGTGGCCTTAAGTCCAAGAAGTTTTTTTAAAACATAACATCGAACAAAGTTCACACAAACTCACTTCGAATGTAGTACAAACACTTCTGAACAAATTATGGAATACTACATGTATAAATGCATTGCAAATATTACACAGTAAAAAAGACAAAGGAAAGAATAAATATTTCTGTACGGATAACAAAAGATAAGAGGAAAGGACTAAAGTGTAGAACATTTCAATCTGTCATTCCGAATCATGTTCATAAAAGATCGACCCATACTATTTTTTTTCTCTTTGTAATTTTTTTTTGGTTTTTTATTTGCATTTTTTTTTGGTTTTTTATTTGCATTTTTTTCCTTTTTTGTTCTTCTTTTTATTTTGCATTTCTTGGAGCTTTTTTGATTTTAAAATACGCTTTGGAGCTAACAGGTGTTTTTACAACATATACCTTCACTTTGGTAGCTAAATCACATCTGAACATCTACAATGCCCTCATTCCATCCTCTGGGGAGCATTATAGACATCATGTCACCATTTTACATCACACATGATATCATGTTATAAATCCAACCATTCTGACTTTCAGCCTCCTCCTAAGAAACCATTAATACACCTTCGAGGAGAGGAACATTGCAGATAACTGCAAAAGTTCCAATATTCGTGCATTTCACGCAACATGAAACTAGCGTGAAAACAAAAACATGCTAAATTTTTCCTTGTTATACATATAATACACTGTACTAATCTATATTTTGATTTTGAAGAATTTCTGCTTTTACAGTAACATGTCTTGCTTACAGACACAAGTGCCACAGCAAAGCCTGAATCCTAGACCTTCATGTGGAAACCCTAAATGCACCAACTACTAGACCATGATGTCTCTACATCTATACTTATCCAGAAACAAGCATGTATCACCTTATCATAGTCTCTCATATAGTCTGCCTATACCAGTTCCTAAAAAGCTATAGAACTACACATCTTTCTTTTTTTTTTAAAGAAAAAGCATGGGCTGCCAGTACTGTTTGTAAGCAAAAGTACATCCTACATCTGCAATAAATCCAAATTACTTTGGGCTTTGCTATTATGTTTTGCTGTGCTTGAAAAAAAAAAAAGGTACTGTTGGGCAATCTTAACACAAACAACAAAAAAGGCAAGAAATAAAAACATTACATCATTGATAATCTAGGATGTCATTTGCAATTGTGTATGTGTGATTTCAGCTTTGCGCAATTGCAGCATTTTACTGTTCCTGTTGATTGCAAGGTATCGAAATGAAACACTCATAACAAAGATAACTATATCAGCATTAAGCCAGCACAATCAAAGAAACAAAGAAACAAACAAAGAAACACACAAACAAAAGCACAGAGCTGGGGACGATGCCTTCCTCGACATGGAAAGCTAAGTTGGCAATGACTGATTAGAATGGAAGCCACTTGCACATGGCCAAGGAGGTTTAGGTTGGCACCTGATTGGAAAGTACTGGTTTAGTGTGAGATGTTGTCCTTACATTGGAAGCAACCCCACACAATAATGACGTGCGATGCAGTCCACACATTCACACTACTGCTCAAAGATCTAGTGGAACACACATCATCCGTCAGTCCACGGGACTTACTAGTACTTCTATAGAAAGTACATACATTTAGCCGACTGAATACTGCTATATTTTTTGCCTCTGCTTTATAAAAGGCTCCTGTGAAGCATTATTAAGATTTTGCATGCTGTCTGAAATATCACTATGATGGTCACCCATTTCCCTTTGCATAACATACTCATGACAATCGAAGTGGCTATTATAGACCCCGTATTTGACCCTATACTGATGGTCATTCACAACTCTTGCTTTGGCACACAGTAACATATCCTCCCCCCTATAGGGATATAATTTGAACATGCTTGTATATTGCCTTGTTACTGTAGTCAGCCTAATATGCATTACTTTCCGTACAATTTGTCAGGGACCACTTATATTTCAATCCTAAATAATCATTGCCTGGCCTAGCAGACTTTGAATCCTTTAACTGGAACTGGTATCTTTTACTGCCTTACATGTTTCCGATTGTATTTGTTCACGTCACCTAATGACCTGCATGCTACATTCCTTATGAAAGTCTCTTGAACAGACCAACTTAAAAACAACTATAATTATACCTTGCTCAGTACTACATAGATATGATACTCTGTCTACACTTAGTATATTAAATACTCAATTGATGTAAATTATGTTGATTATATTTAAGCCTCTGAGGCCAACATATCAGAAAAACTCAGAGTAGTTGTGTTCCTGGTAGTCACGGAGTGTAGATCCCCTTGCTTTTATCTTTCTGCATTTCAGGTGGAACTGTGTACTATCTTAGGTCACCCTACACCACTTTTCTTCTCACTTTACTGGTGGTCATTTTCATAAGCAGGTCTGAACATATAAAACGCTAACAATGCTACAATACATTAACACGTTGACATCTAGCTATATGGTCCCACAAAAATGTATTCCTGATGTTACCCAAAGTTGAAAGACCATTGCATAATTTGGTTTGAAGCTGAATGCTAGGGCCCGTTACTACACAATCAAGTAGAAAAATACAAATGACCCTGGAATACATAATACCCAAGTGTTAATTAGAATACGTTAGAAATATAAATACTGTTTTAGCAAGAGGGAGAATCCTTTGAAAAATGAGTTTAAATACATTTCCCTCAACATAATTGCTATAAGAATTGGTAATAATCATAGGAATGTTGTTGTTGTTGTCATTAATGATGATGACAATAACAATAATCAAAAGAATCACAATCTCTATCATCATCAAAATTACTATTAAATAATCATGCTTATGATTTCTCCCCTAATTGTTACAGAATTTATCATTATTCCGGAGTACAGCTATTCTTAAAATCAACATCATTCCTAGCCAATCTTGCCATAATTCATGATCTCCCCTCTGATTTCTAAATGAGTCCATAGACCTGGATCTGGTGTACTGTCATACCCTGGGTCATGACTTCCTTAAAATGTATATTCAGACAAAGCCACATGGCAGCGAACCTTTAGCAATCAGTGATAACAATATTAATGCCCAGTCATCCCTGTCATGATGCAATAAATAACAATAAAATATTAGTAATTCTTTCAAAAAATCAACAAACTCGGCCCAGCATTACTTTTATTTCAGTACGAGGACTCCTTACGCATAATGTGGTAGTTCATGCGTTTCTGTTGCTGAGCTGCACATGCATGCATTACCTATACCATCACTCTAGCAGCATGACATTTGTGTCATACTGTTTAATATTGTAATCAAAAAGAAAATTAAGAAATAAATCTATGTTGTTGTTTTTTTGCATGAAGAGTTAAAAACTTTTTTTGCCCAGATTTGGTTATTCAGCAAACAGAGCAAAAGACAGATAAGTAATTCAACAAAATGACAAAATATTAGATGCTACCCCATGGTACCAATAAAAGCATCATATCAACAACAACAACAACAACAAAAAACCCTTGGCATTCTATGAATAAAAAAGAAAATTATTTGGAAACCCCACCACTATTGCTAGCAGAGCTGAAAGCCCTCCATATAAATTAATCACTCTGAAAAACTTCTGAGGGAGCGGATCTCGTCCACTCCTGACTGATGGTCAGAAGGATGACAATCACATTCTTCCTGATCCTCCTGGATGGCCATCGATGGGGTTCGTCCGACATACCCACCCTCTGGACCAGACATCAGTGTCCTGGGGGCAGAACACAATAACGTCGAAGACTCCAGGGTGTTTCCATTGGCTGCTGTCGGGGTCCCAGATCCATCAGTCGGTGTGGCCGTGCTGCTGTGTGTGCTGGGTTGGACGTTACTACAGCTGCTGCCACGGCTGCAAGGTGGGGTTCCATGCTCAGGTACATGAGGCTCAGTGACGCCTGGTGGTGGGTTGATGATACTCCCTGGTGGATCGGCGGGGATGGGGGGCGGTGGTTCAGGTGATGGACTAGTTTCGTTCGCGTCAATTGGAACAGCAATATACGGAACACTGCCATTACAATTGAAGACCACTTTACCACTGTAAGTAGAAGTAGTAAGAAGAAGTTTTATGTCATCCTATTTAATACTAAACCTTATCATTCCCTCCTGACTCTGAATTCATACGTTTGCTCTGTTTTCATCACCTCCAATAATGATGTGTCAATCACATTTACCTTCATTTATCAGAAAACTATACCTCCAAGATACCACAAACCTAAGTATGCACAGTGTGACTCATTCCTGTATTCATACAAAATGTTTGAGAGCTTTGTTTTGCTTCCAGATGCACACTGGTGTTGCTCAGAGCATTACAGCACATGATTCTACAAGAGATGATGCTCCTATTGTACCACTGGTGTACTAATATTTTCTTACTCCAGTATTCAAATTCATGAAATTCTTCCGTTGAGATGTTTTCATTGCAACTGATCGACAAATTGCCCTACATCGACGTTAATAAGCACTGAATTGGTCAGCGTCGTTGATAGACACTGATCAATTCAGTGCTTATTTACAACAATGTAGGGCAATTTGTCGACCTGTTACAATCAGAATTTTCTTGTCAGGAACCTAATGCTCAAAAGTGACTCTCACCTGGATGTCTCAGAAGGACTTGTTGGAACTGTAGTCACGACATCACCTGGTAGAAAAGGGGACACACAAAGTCATAGTAGTATGAAAAAGTTTAAAAATGTACCTCAAAAATAAAAATGCAGTGTCTGCATGCAAAGAGTATTCCTCCTCTCAGTAAATTTACAAAAGTATAGGTAAAGGCATAATTTACTATTTGCAGATGAAATAAAAACTCAGCATTTGTGGTTCAAAATATTTCTAAAATGTGAGTTAGGAATAGAAACAACCAATGTAAGAATTTGAATCAGTATAATCAATGTTAAGTATGGTTATACATACAAAATGTGAACAATGGTTATAATAAAAATGTTTCCAGACTAAATTGTCTACAGTTATGATTTACAGAGAAAAATAGTGATATCTCCATACATTTTAGGCTTTCTTGCCAAATTTTTACATGTTAAGATGTTTTCTGATACAACTTACCTACACCTATGAGCATCAAATGAGATATCTCAAAAATGTTTTAAACCACTGCTCCTAATGGTAAACAGGACCTTTAAGTTCCAAACGGTATTCAAATCTGTGTATTATGGATAATGATGCCAATTTCATTTTGCATATCTGGAAATTTCCCCGCATATCTTATCTGATTTAAATAGGAGGCTTTTGAAGAGATTCCTTTTGAAAATTAATGAATATTGTTTGCCATGTTGCAATTTGACCAAATAATAGTTTTAGCAGTACTTCGTGTGCGATTTCATCGGTAAATTACTGTAAAAGTGAGAAATTTTCGTGTGCATTTTAATTTCGCGAATTTCGCGAGCGTCAAGATTCGCAAAATTAAAATGCACGCGAAAGTTCTCGTCTACACTATATGCATTGAATGCCAGTGGCAGTTCGCGAAAATTTTATGCCGCAAAAAAGGCCATCGGCTCCAATTCGCGAAAAATTCATGCCGCGAATATATAATGTTTTACAGCAACTTGTGTAGTTTGTCTTGCCAAAGTTGTGCGCCTGTGATGTAGGCCTATTTGTGTGGATCGTTCTGTGGCTTGCTTGTTTTCATCTTTTTTTTTTCAAAAAAACATTACAGGCTTATCCAGGGTTTTAAAATATCCTCTCTTTCCAGTAGTAGGCATTAAAAAAAGGAGATAAGAATCATAAGACAATTAGAAAATGTCAGTACAGTCTTCTTTTAATGAAGTAACAGTGACAGTGTAAAAACATACCAACTCTCAATCAAACTACTTACTAGTGCGAATCCTGCAATAACAGAAGATGCAGAGTGATACCATTGCTACAACAGTTACGATGGCCAACACTGTAAGAATTATCCCAACGTTGCTCAACACTAAAAAAAAAAAGAGAAGAAGAAAGAAATGTACAAATTAGTAAAGCACTCTGGGGGGGGGGGGTAGGAGAGAAAATGAGGAGATAAAAACAACAACAAACACACAAAATAAAACAAAGCAAATACAATGTATGTTTCACAACCCCAGTATAAAAGACATACTAATATCATACTGCCACTTTCTCCCACACTGAAATGGATCAACAAGTATGAACAATCTGGCTCATGCCCAAGAATGCCAAAGAATGAAAATTCCATATTTCTATCAATTATTTCTTATTTCATAACATGATGAGCATATGATTATGATGATGCATGCAAAGGACATCTAACAATAATCACAAAATTCTAACAAATTAATAACAAATGGTAAGGAAGCACGCAAATGCAAGCTGGTAAACAAGATAGAATCTTATAAAAGCAAACTTACGTAGGATGTAAATCCAAAGTTGACAACATAATTGTAATGTATGGCAAAAGAAAATACTGTTTAACGCAGAGTGAAAGTATTAACAGGGATAGGTAGGAAAGAAAGTGGAAAAAAATACTCAAAATGTCTGAGAGTAAACATCCTACTCACGAAAATGTAAAGATAATTCATATTTTCACAAATTTTGATAATATTGAAATTGGTAATGATAAAATGTGATATGACAGTCAGTACAATACCTTTAACCCTATCTTAACTGGGCTATTTGAGACTAAATTTTTACGGGGGGGGGGGGGGGGGGGTCAATTTGATCCCCCCTTTAGATCTCAGCCGCCGATTGCCTCTGCAAAAAATTTGCCTGAACATAATCATATAATAGAAAAAAATTGACATTCTATTTTTAGTAAATTAATTATGCAAATTTATGCATGAAATCATAGTTTTTACCTGTAACTTCATGAAACATGTTGAAGGATTGCTCAAGTTTTGTGTCAGAATTCCTCAAGACACATCAAACAAATTTCTTGTAAAAAAATAGCACAACCAAAAATCAATTTCTTTTGCTTAATATCGTTTTGTTAATTTCTTATGTATGTTATTTTTTTTTTACCTTTTGTTTTCAATTATTTCACTATCTCATTATCTCACTTAGGAATGTAAAAAACATGAATCCCCACCTCAACCAGTACTGTACAGACCCTTTAACCCTAACTAGGCCGGGGGGGGGGGGGGGCCTCGGAGGCCCCCTCCCACTCGACGTTCCGCGCGATGTATCGCAATCGCAAAAAGCTATCGCCGCGACGTTTCATGACTTTTTTCTTTCGAGTCTCCCGCATCTTTTGACACCAAATTTGCGACACCCAGGCGCGCGGTTCCGAAGTTATGCATAGATATGTACATGCATGTCAGGCCCTAATTTGTGTACAATTTCAATGCAAACTGTGCTTACAGGCAAATTTCATAAAAGCATGATTATTTTGGTGTTTTATTGATTAAAATCAATGAATAACATATTTTCTTGCTCGGAGCGATATCGTGGACAAATTTCATCGAAAAAACAATGGAAAACATAAAGTCGAAAAAACAAAGAAATACATAAGAAATTCCAAAAAACAATAAAATACTTAAGAATTTTTTCTGATATCACAATTTTTTTCATTACATTTGCTAAGGACACTAAAAAGAATATTTACACAAAAAATGTGCCTGTTTTGAGCTTTATTTTGTGATTTATACCAAATAGTCTGATTTTATGCATCATCATGCATAAATTAGCATAATTTAGCATAAATGATGATTTTTTTTGAAAAAATAACTTCATGGTATTTTAGATTACATCATAGGCAATGTGTGTGCCAATTTTCGTCACGATCGCACGGTCGACGGCCGAGATCTGGAGGGGGGGCCTGGGAGGCCCCCCCCCCCCCCCCCCCCCCCCCGGCTCTATCAACTGCCTAAATAGCCCAGCCTAGTTAGGGTTAAGCCACAGACCTTACACATCTTAATTAACTCATCATTCAGGATGTAGGTACGTGACACTTGTCATATATTGATAAACTACAATTGATTCATTTGCAATCGAAGAGTTTTGTACAAAGGACAGGTCTGTATGCAATGAAAACAAAAACCTACCAAGTTTACTCCTGCCAGTTGCAGGCACTTCTGAGGGTGTTTCTTGATTTGGAGGGGGAGATAAATGCTGCAGGCCCTGAGATGGAGACTGGGTTGTTGTCCTGACAACAGGAGGTAGGGTTGTTTTCACGACGACAGTTTCTCCCGCTGTAAGTGTCACCTGACGGCAGTTCTGGTGGTCAGTCCTATGCGTGCACTTGATGCAGCCGATGTCGTGTGGAAACCACCTGTAAAGTTCAATGCATCATCGCATGGGTTTAACCATGATCAGCATACTTGTTGGCAGTAACATTACTGAAAAAAAACCCTCTTATTTGAGCAGAACAAAGTACAAGTGCATAATAGAGCAATATTATGCTAAAATGGCCCTATATCCCATTGATAAAGAATCCTGACAAAAAAAAAAAAGAAAAAGAAAAACCGTAATCTGGATCACCACCAAAATTTAATTATCTATTCCCTGGGCCATTTTCAATATTTTTCATCAAAATTTCATCCGAATCCATTCAATACTTTTTTTTTTTTTAAACAGACAAACAAATAGACAAACGGACAGACAAAAAAAAAAAACACCAACAAAAAATATAACCTCATTGGAGGAGGAAATCAACTGCCGACTTGTTGTCATCCCTCCACCCCTCTGAATTGAGATGGAAATTGACGATTAAAGGACAAGTTCACCTTCATAGACATGAGGGTTGAGTGAATGCAGCAATATTAGTAGAACACATCAGTGAGAGTTTGAGCAAAATCGGACAATCCGTTAAAAAGTTACGAATTTTTGAAGTTTCTGCTCAGTCACGGCTGGATGAAAAGACTACCATAGCTTGTGATGTCACATGAGTACAACGATATAAAGAAGGAATAAAGAAAATTCAACATATTTCCATTTTTTCTCGCATAACAAAAGAACACTCGACTTCTCTCTTTCAGAAGGCAGGGAAAATAATATTACCCTTAACATACGTCAGTAGCAAGTCGAAGAAATGTGCACTTTATTCAAAAAGTAAAGTTTTGTGAAATTCTCTTTTTATTTTCCTTATATAGTTGTACGCATGTGACATCATACACTGTAGTAGTCTTCTCTTCCAGCAGTGACTGCGCAGATACTTAAAATATTCGTAACTTTTGAATGGATTGTCCAATTTTCCTCAAACTTTCACTGATGTGTTCTACTAATATTGCTGCATTCTCTCAATCCTAATGTGTATGAAGGTGGACTTGTCCTTTAATCACTTATGGTCCAAGGGCTGTTCACACTTCATGAACAAGTTTATATATCAAGATATCCTGACTACGAGTCTGGAGTCTTTTCCATTTACAGAAAAAAAAAATTGTTTTGACATTCCCACACATGAAAGTTGATAGGCATTTAATACTTAACTGCATAACATGCATAATGATGTACACACATCATCCTTTAATTATACTAGTAGGTCCCTACATACATTTGATAGCAGAATACACTGAAACCATCCACTATATAGAATGTTAAAAGCATACACACACCCATACCAGTAGTAAGCATTTGAAAACTAATGATTCAACCTGTTTAGAATGTGTATAGAAAATAATGAAGACATTTTTGCCTGTTTTAGAATAATACTTAAGCAACTATAGTACAAAATCTGAAAAAAAAACCAAAACAAAAGAAATATAAGACAAAGTTTTACTACATTTTCAAATATAATCTGTTTATGTATGATTTTCGGCTAGTTGTAAACTGTCAAAAAGTGCCTGTGTGTGAGTAGGTAGGTATGTCTGTGTAAAAACTTTTAAAATATTTGTATAATATAAAGTTTGATTTGTGTCAGATTTTGTTACTGGGGCCCCATCGATACAAGCCCTGCTTCACAGGAATCCATGACCTTTCAATGTCTTCTACATATGTACACTTTCCGATATAATTACATGCATATATTTTTGCTTGCATGTGAATACGTATGTTTTTACTGAATGGCTACATAAAACTGAATTGAATTGAATTAAAGTAGAGATCATACCCTGGCGGGCAGCTTTGGCCACATATGGTGTTCCTCTGCTTCGTGCAACCTTGCACAACTTCAGCACCGGGGGCGCATGAAGAACACGGCTTGCACCGAAGGATGTGGTAGTCGGCCCGGTCCTGGTAGAAGCCATCGGGGCACGGATCACAGTGGAGACTGGTGCCATGACCAAAGCCACAGGCCTGTATGGAAACATAGCACCAGGGGACACTTCCCATGTACATTCACAGCCTTCCATTTTGTTGGGACACTCTATAATCAAAATGCAGCATTTTAAAACAGAACGCCTTTGCAATAATTAATCTCGAATGAAATGCGCTCATTCTACATATGTTATGCTTCTCGATGATGAGCAGCGGTCGACTCATCATTGATGAAAAGAGACACCTGCACAACAACAATTATAGTGTTTTTGTTTTTGTTTACCTCTCTTTCGGGATCCGAGACCCGATGTTGAAATCCTTTCATGCAGCGGGTGCAGTAATGGCATGTGTGTCTGTTCCAGTCAACGAATTCATCTGCAAGGCAGCGGGGAGTGGGCCCTGCTCTTGGCTCCCTCAGAGCATCACGCTTCACAACATGGTTGTCATCAACCTCAAGCACATTCTCTGATTCCAGAAGAGGCTCTTGCAGAACCAACGCTACTGGAACATCGTTGGTCTGTTGGCATTAAAAAGATTGTAGAGACCGGTGAAAAATTAGACCTAATGTCTATACATGCATGGGTCAGTTGAACTGGTGAAAAAGGAGACCTAATATCGACTACATGCATGGGGCAGTTGAAAATAGAAATGTTGAGCTCTCTTGAAGTTCTGTGTTCCTCTTTCCACTAGCTAGCACTTGCAGAGTATAGAATTATATAAATGATGGCAGACATTGCTAAAAAAAATTGTTAGACACTACTGTGAGTCAATTTAGAAAATTTCAATGTCCAACTTTGCTTAAATAGAATGAGTTGCATGATATACTGTATAAGCTGATTTTGGCGAGGGTTTAATTTTCGCCAATTTCATGAATCACAGTTGGATCACGAATTTAACAACACGCGAAAATGCCTCCTTGTGTTTTCTTACTAGAGCATTAATGTAAGCGTTGGTGTCGATTCGCGAAAACAACATCTCACAAAAATGTCTATGACCATTGACCTCGTCATTCGCAGAAATATCTGTATGCAAAAAGAAGTGTACGCAGGGCTCTGTTTCATAAAGCTGTTCGTAAAGTTACGAACAACTTACGAGCGACTGGTGATCAGTTCTGATGTGCTATACTTATCAGAATGTCCATAATTCAGCACAAGAACTGATCACCAGTTGCTTGTAAGTTGTTCGTAACTTAACGAACAGCTTTATGAAACACTCCCCACGAATGATGCTCAAATACACTGATACATTCATTGAAGTTATTTGTAGGGATGCGAAGTGTGTGTGTGTGTGTAGGGGGGAGGGGGGTAGGGGGAGATAGAGACACACCCTCCCCACCTGCTCTCTTTGAGCACTATCCCTTAGAGGCACTGCAAAAACCTAACTCCTATCTTATATCTCTTCTCTAGCCTTGGCATCTCTGTGAGATAATCAATTAATTTGCAAGCACAAATCATTCTTAGTCGTAAGGGGAGCAGTCTGTGCCAAAGCATGAGCTGCCATATGTATCTAGAGTTATGAAAATTATTAGTGTATGCAGCTTACAAACAATATGAACAGTCAGTGCAATTTTGAAGATATTCTCAAAATGATCGATTAACAATTCAAAAAAACATGCACTAGGCAAAATCAATAATAATATTCTACCACTGGTTTGATAAATTGGAATGGATTTCATTGCACAAAAGTGGAAGTTAACTCACATTTACTAAGTGATTTGCTGGCTGATTTTCACTTCCAAAAACTGACATCACTATGCAAACCATGAGGCCGAAGAGGCGAGTCATCTTGGTCATGAAATGGCTGTCATCAGACTGCTGAATGTTTTGAAAAAAAAAAGAGAGAAATATTAAATATGTTTGTCGATATATGAATCAGGATAAGTTGGTGATACGACATGAAAAACTATGATTGATCGATGCACTAGCTGTCATGTTAATTGTGGAGGAACCGAATGCCCAAAGCCATACCAATGGATATGATGTGCACATTACCGCAGATATACCCGTTGAGGATGGTTTGACCAAGGAGGTTCGAGAGATGGAGTTACAACTGACTATGATTATTCAATCAGCTGTCAGTTTTCTATGGATGGACAAAAGAATACCACAGGTGCATTTGTGCCTTTGATGTTCGATGCTTGAAGCCGCTATCTTTCTGAGCAATCTGAAGATTCATTTTTAACGCTAACATGATATCGGGTATATACTCGTTTATATATCAAATGCACTGAAATTTCACCTAATGACAAAGCATAAAAAACAAAAGTCAATTCCGTTCGAAAATATGTGCAAAAGTGTAAATCTGAGCTGTATTTTGTGACAGTGTTTGAAATTTTACCCTCATGGAAAGCCGGTTTAACACTATCCTCCTTATTTCCGATAAATGCAGGAGTTTGCATTTTCTCCCTGTTTTCAACATTTCGGATCTAATTAAGAAGAGAAATAGAACTGGATTGTTCCCACATTTCTCCATCTGAGTAAAGTATAGCCCCCCCCCCCCAAAAAAAAAGAGGAAAATGTATGGCAAAACTATTACATTCATCCATCACTCAATATCATTATCACAAAGCCACTACACTGTATACATAAATTCAGACAGCTATACTTTCAGTGAAAGATAAGCCATACCTACTCACTCTCAGCCAGTTGGGAAACTAATTGGCATCTCTGATTACATGCACTCATACAATGCACATATGAGGAGTGATCTATCAATTGGTACTAATTTTGAGCTTTCTGTATACGTGACCCTGCATCACAAAACGAACAGAAAGTCGCCACACATCAAATTTTAGTTTAGAGCATATTCTGAAAGAGCAGATTTTAAGCTTTAAAATGGTGTATAACTCAAATCAAATGGACTCTTCTAACCTATCTAAATATAGGAAAGAAAGCACACACTCGCAGAGCTACCAAGTCTCACGCATTCTGCGTGAGACTCAAGCATTTAGGGGCAATCTCACGATCTCACGCATGACACCCATTTTTCTCACGCATCGGGCCAAGTCTGCAACTTGGGCCTATAATAATGAGTATAGCTCAAAAGATTGAAGTGATAGTTGCAGATGAAGGTATATTTCCCCTTTGTCTTTCAAAATAAGTAAAAAATAGTCACTTAAGTATGCACCTGATCGCACCATTTAGTGCTAAAAATAATTGAAAAAGCTCCCTACCGTGGGAGGCCACAGGGGGAAAAACCCCTCCCACACCCTCGCTCGTGCACACATTCGCATGCCGAGATGCCGAGTCATGAAAATCTCACTCATAAAATTTTTTTGAACTTGGCATCCCTGCACTCAGGAAAAGTGTGAACTGAGAAAAGAGGCTCTGAAGTACAGTGTCTATTCAAGCGCTAAATCTTTACCAAGCCGTGCTGGCTGTGTGATGAATGGGACAAAAACAGGATGTAAATCACCGGAGTAACAGCAATGAAGGGATTATCAGACTAAACAGAAATTAAGCATGCCTTTATCAACACATTCTGCCCATAATTGATGCCAACTTCCAAAGCAGTAGCATCATCCTTTCAAAGGTTATTAGAGTTGAGAGTGAGGAGTGTGTACAAGGCTATTAAGAAATGAAAAGGGGACTCTAATAAAGACACACCTTATCACACTATTCTTTTTATTCTACCCCAGATTCATAGTAGCAATAATTCATAAATATCATATTCCATCATATTGCATGAAGATTCACCATCAATTAACCACAAACATTTTGTTGTTGTTGTTGTTGACTTGATGGATTTGTAAACGATCAGATCGAAGATAGCTAACAATTTACTTTGGTGAGATGTATTCATTCAATAACCTTGCCTTGTTTAATAGTCTCTTGACCGAAAGATCAGTCAGTAGACATCTTGACCGAAAGATCAGTCAGTATCTTGACCGAAAGATCAGTCAGTATCTTGACATTGGGGATATGTTCTGCGGAGACTTCATAAGAATCCCCTGACCCTGACCATCAGATTTTTCTGTCTAGTTAATGTCAGAATGTGTAGCTAGCAAGTTCTAGCTAATTCTATTTCTACTAAACTTTACAATACTTGTCTGGTTTCTAGACCTAAATCTAGATCATAAACTATCTATGGAGACAAGTTGAAGTAAACGTAACCTTTCTTGAAGCAAAATTTCTTTGTCATTGATTCATTGACATTGTTGTGTACGTCTATATATTAAGCCAGAACATAATCTTCACACGCCATTATTTAAAGGTAAAAAAAAAGTGTTTAAAATAGGCCTACGGTATATTTACTATGACTGCAAGTGCAAGTAAAGCTGCCGGCTGCCCGTGTGTATACGCTGTATAATAACATTGTCATTGCGCAATGACACACGCTGTGGTGCAACATTAGTTGTGACACGTACGTGCTAGCGCTAGTTCATCCAGCAAAATCACTCCTTTTCTATGGCAAGAAACTGACAAGAAACATGAGATGTAATGAAAATGTACACGTAATCTACGTGTTATTGTAAACGAAATCCAGAGTAGTATTAGGTAAGAGGAACCTCACCGAATGAAACCAAAAGCTAGACGGGTCACAGGCGCGACGCTTTCGATTGCTGCCACGGTGATTTAATATTGAACACGTCACTCGACTCCTTGATTTGTCACGAGACCACTACGGCAATGACGTCATCATCGACATTAGTGTCTAGGGTATTCCCCCACCTCTAATATGTTATCTGTACAATTTACAAACACTAGTGTACTAGAAACTCGATGAAATAGTCTTGTGTTGGAACATTGCTTGAGTTTTTGGCATATTTTTTTGACGCGTCAGCTCGCAGCGTAGACATAATATGGCTTTCCGAGTGTCACAAAGATACTCCGAAAGTTTTCCTTTTGTTAAAAGTTTTAATTTGTTTTGTTTTGTTTGGTCTTAGCTTGTCAGTTCGATTTGGGGAGAGACCTGACAGCCATAATTGTTAAACGAATTTTTTGAAACGTGAAGGCCTCTTTTTTTTTTCTCTCTCTCTCTCTCTCTTCTTCGATCTTCTTCTTTTTCTTATTTTACTTGTTTGATATGATGAGTTCTGAGAAATAGGAATACATTGATAAAAGAAAAAAACTTCCTACCCAAAAAAAAAAAGAATTAAAAAAAGATCAAATTCATTACTACTGCAAAACAAAAACAGTCTGCCTGCAGGTATGCTAAGTGTTCATACTCTTTCTAGCTGTTGTGTGAGGGTTTCCATTTTGTTTTGGAGAGTTGCTTTACCTGTCAAATTGTCTTAGTTCAAGAGGTAGGAATCAAAACAAGAAAAAAAAATCAGAAATTTTACATGGTACAAAATGAAGTCGAATTTCTACCTAACAAATGACATGATCATGTGCATATACTGTACATGCGTAGCGAAATAGGAAATTACAAGTATAAGCCTACACACGTGTCTATATTGTACAGTCAACCTTGCCTGAGTGGAATCTATTTGGACTGAAGAAATAGGTTCGACTTAAAGAGAAAATTTGACTTATGAGGGATTAAAATCAAGAGACTAGAATATAGAGAGGACTTGATAAAAAAGACATTTGATTATGGCGATTATTTGACTTATGCAAGATCGACTTTGGCAAGGTTTACTGTATATCTACCAAAACAAATCAACGAAACTCATCTGTCAGAAGGAGCAAAATTTTGTCATAAAAAATAAAACAAAACAAAAAACAAACTTCCCTAACACTTGCTGTTACCAACGTTAATGTACAGTGCAGTACATCAGAGAGAGAGAGAGAGAGAGAGAGAGAGAGAGAGAGAGAGGGAGGGAGGGAGAGAGAAAAGAATTCATGTAGTGGACTGAATGTAGAACTGTAAGATTTTGAATGTCGTATGCATGTACAGCTATAATAAATACACTGTACATGTACATTGAACACACATCAGACTATCGGGCCAGTGCCGCATACTTTGCATACGATTCAGCCAGGGGGACAGTTCCCCAACCCCAACATTTTGAAATGAATCAGCACACACACTACCTGAAACAATCTACAAGACTGTAAATGATTTTTTTATAAAAATTATCATTTATACTAATTTGTGCTTTATGTAAATATAAAATAAGAATTTTGCTGCATGTATAAATCAATGAAGCTCCAAAAAGGCATATTTTTGTTTTTTCTTTACTAATTTTTCCATCAAAATAAGACAAGTGAAAAAATATCATAAAAACAATTTTTTTGTCACTTCTTGTAATTTTTCCTGTACACTTGTACATGTATTTGTATTTACGACCGTTTCCAATTGTTTTTTTTTTTAAAATAAAGTTTGTTGTCAACACTGTTCCGAGCATGAAAACATATTTTCTATATTGCATTAATACAGTGTATAAGGTAAAACAATCATGCCCTAATAGTGCTACGTGTATATGAAATTTGAAAGCACAAAATGCATTGATTGCATATGAATTCACGTTTTGGAGCACATTGTGGTCCGACATGCACATACTGTACATACTTGTGCATACTAAGTAACTTGAAACAACGCCCCCAGGGTGTCACAAACTTGGTCTCAAAAGATTCAGAGGACCCAAAAGAAATTGTGTCGGTGTCGATAGCTTTTTGTGAAGGCTACATATCACAAAGAATGTGGGGTGGGGCTAGTTTGGGTTAAAGGAAAAATAACTTGTACAAGAACTACACGTGTAGGTACAGTGTGTAGAAGAAAGAAGCTAAGGAAAATAACACATACAACACTGAAAGACCATGGGAGGAAAACGATTCAAGCAAAGCTTTTTTAAAACCTTACACACAAATGAATGCAACGGTACTCCATATCGTATGATAGAAGAATGTTTGCTTTATTTTGTAAAAAGGCTGCTTAGTCACTTTATTCTGGCATAAAAACATTCAAAGTATTTGAACCTGTTTGACATCAATTTGTCTGCAAACTGTTTGGCGAGAGTTTACAAAATACAATCAACATTTGTTTGTTCTTTTTTTTCCAAACTCATGATTACCTGTGTTTAACCAAGACTCTCATTGAGTGCACTCATTCTTGCCCCATGTGAAAAAAATTGTGACTGTCCAGTAAATGAATGATTGCTAATGCAAACAAGCAATTTTCATGTGCTGCATTACGCAGCTGTGCAAGTAGAGAACACACAATAAAAAGTTGCCGGTTATGGAACGGAAATCACTTCTCCACATATCACATGGATTCCTTTCACCAGGTCTCAATGGTGGAATGCTTTTAATGTGTACAGTTAACACAAAACATTTTACCCTACAAGACAGAATATGATGGTTTTGCAGAGGCGTAATCCATTTGTAATGCTAAAAATCGTAACAAATTCTGCAGAAACTTGGCCAGACTAAACACAGAAATAGAATGACTGCTTTGCCAAGCTTGACATAATTCAAAGACTGAACAAGTTCATAGAGATATGTAAGCTAAAGTTTTGGAATTGCAACACTGCTCATTATGAAGACTTGGCATACTTTGCCATGTATTGTATACCATTCAAATTAATCCAGTTTCTAAAATTTTGTTTAAAATGTTTATATTGCATAATTAGGTTTTTCCTCCAAAAGAGCTTTACTGGCAATACCAGTGTTGCACTATTATGACAAGACCATCAATTTTGTTTTCACTCCAGATTCTAATTTTTCAAATCACTATGTTACATCACAAGCATGGTTGTTTTTGAAATGCGCACAAGGTTCAAATTCAGATCTTCCTCAAATTTTAATTTTCCTCTAAAAAAGTGACAAACTCTGCCTTTTCATCTATGAAATTCGCCTCTCATAAAATATTTACAAAGAGAACTTTAAAATTGGCTATCTCAAAACAGCTATTTACAAAGAGTTATTTACAAGACCATTCAAAGTACTACACGATATCAAAATTTCAACTTCACATGGACATTTTCATTGGTGCCTGGATGAAAGTCAGTTTTTCTTAAAATGCATTCTTTTTTTGAGAGAGTGTCGTGACCTGGTTCGTAAAAAAAAATCAAATACAAAACCTGCAGATGTCTGGTGAGAAATACAAGTTGCTGATGTTTGACAATTCACACAAAACTTGTGATGGTTTTGAGGATTTGTGATCAAAGATTATTCTCTTAAATAAAGAGTACTAGTAAATAGAAAGCATAATGCTCAATCAAAAGATAAATAAATAAATAAATAGGGAGCATTAATAAAGACAGAAAAAAAAAATCGGTTTAAAGTGAATCAAGTTTAGGTAAAGTATATAAATAGAACATAAATTGTTATTTACAGTGATGTACAACAGAGATTATGCACCCAGCAGTGTGATAAAATAGTAACTTAAAAAGAAGCTGAAAATACCAGACATCGAAAGTGATAAACTTCATGCTGATGGTGGTGATTATGCTTTGATGGCGAGAATATAAACAGTACAACAATCCGTTTATGAAGATGTAATTTCAAAGTGATGCAATAACACAATGTATTCATTTATTTTGCGACACCTGCTGAATATGAAGTTAAAAATCACTGTTTTTTATACTTTGTCCATTTTTGTCTACATAAAAGAGTTTTTTTTTCTTTCCCTGATTTGCTGTAGCTCTCAAAACTTAGCAATCACAGAATAGATTCACAAAACCATTGATAAAAACGTTGCAAAGTCGTACAAATGGAAACATCCAGTTATCACAAATTGTTACTCTCTTGATTTAAAACAGCAAATTTTTTAAATGACTGTTAATAAAAATGCAATAGGACGAGAACTTGTACCACAGAAAGAAACAAGGTAAGCATCTTTAAATAATGTCCAAATCATTTTTTTTTTCACATATGAAGCACTTGCCATATCAAGATTTGATAAAATTTTGTTTTTGTTTACATAAGGCAAGGACAGCAACAGCGGGTCATTGTGTGATATGAGCAATGTGCCATAAACCATGATCATTTGCACTTGGACAAGTTAACCAAACAGACATGTTCAAACCTAGGCGAGTCCCATTTGAAGAAAGTACAAGGTTGGTAGGAACATCCTAAAACTTTATTTTTAAACAAATTAGGAAAGTTGACTGTATTGGACCCTAAGAGTGAATTGAATTTTGTGCGGGGTAGAGCCCAAAACAGTTTCAAATACATTGTACCATATGCAGGGCTCAACATTAGCACTTGCCCACTTACCTGGAACAAGTAAAACTGTATGTCGCACAAGTGAAAATAAAAAAATGCTGAAAATTTACTTGACTATAATCAGGCAAGTAAAGTTTTGACTTTAATAAAATAATCTGAAGCTCCTCGAATCAATGATTTTTTTTTTTAAACACACTTTTCTTTCTTTCTTTTGGGCATGGCAAAAATGTGAAATCTGATGATTTAATTAATATGCCTGATGGACAAGTGATTGAAAAAGAATGTTGGGCCCTGACATATTGTTTAATATATCTCCATACGCCACTCGGTGAATGGCAATTTCTAAATACACATCACTTTGCAACCTTGTACAGACTTGCATCCACATAAAAGGCACACACTCAGCATCGGAGCATTTCATGTTTATACACTCCCGCCTATGTTAGTGTGAAGTCACAGCAAAGAGGTATTACTGTTTATACTTCACCAACAAATCCGTTTGGCACTAACAAAGCTTACACATGTTACAGTGCTCGTAGGAACAAAATGTTGACCTTTTGCCAAGTTCAACTCACGAGGCATTGATCAGTCTACCTGGCGGGCATGCCTCGAGTTGAACAATCTGAGACATGATGCAAGTCTGAGAAAGATTTTGAAGAAATTGGTGGTACTTAATACATGAATCACAAAAGGGATGCAATTAAATGTTCTGCACTTCAATGCAAGGTTCTTCTAGTGCCTCTAGATGATCTTCTTCAGTCAGACATTCACCAACGCTTGGATTCAGTGGCAGCTAGAACACACAAGTACGCGAAATCAATGCGTGGGAGCTATCCAGCACCTACGAGTGAATACATGTCGTGTGATAGAATTGCACCAAACATCCACTTCTACGTTAGCCCCAACTCCATGCATGGGATAGTCATGATTCAAGAGTTGTTAACACAGCGATCCCACATCCCCGCCTGGGCTAGCAAACATTGATCACATTTCCCCTTGGTGATGCCCTCATAGCGACGGCAGAGTAGTCGGAACAGGAGTCGAAGAAACACCACTGTACCTAATGACAACAAAACAGGCAAAAGAAAACAAGGATTTACATGGAAATGTTTGAAATTGTAAAACATTGGGACAAAAGGTTCCTCACAAGATCAAAAGCATTTCTTCATAGAATCAATTAAGCTGCTCAGGACATTAAACTTTTCATATAATGTATTTAATGGTGTGTCAACCAGATTTTTTTTTTTTTTTTTTTCAGGAAGGAAACCCCCATGATAGTTGGTGCATTGGCACATGGTAACAACAGATTTGTGACCACAAATACAGTCTTCGTGGTCAAGAGATAAACCTTGTTTGAGTCCTTGTACCCTTGGTACCAAAAGTGCAAAAGTAGTAAAAATGTACCGGTACTGGTATATTCTTCTAGCATGTCATGTGGCATAGCAAATGATATCTCTTTGCCTAGAATGTCAACATCTGCAGTTCCTGCTGGGTTTCCGATCGAGGACTGCATGCAATACTTGTTCACATGGCAGCTGTAATAACACAAACAGGCTGTCACTAATTTTGAATGCAGGAATACAAGACCTTCAGATTGTGTCCATGACAGCTACTTTTCAATAATAATGCCTCCGGCCACTTCGTTGGTGGAGGCATAAAAATATCAGTTGATAATTCACCTTGGTGTGAGATAAAACCTCAACAATGAACTCAGAAAGTGATGTTTGGATAGTATGACATGGATTTTGGCTACATTTCCACAATTACTGTAATGAACAGAATGTAATATAAACAAATGTTTCAAATCAAATGCCCTGCGGTGAAGAATCCCAGACTTTTTTGACTGACGAGTCCAACAAAAGCATCAAAATAAGAATGAACCTGACAGAAAGTATTCCAAAGAGATTGTTATTATGAAAACCAACAAATCAGAGCTCCAAGCAAGACCAGTAAGCAAAAAAACAAAAAACAAAAACCAAAACAAAACTCACTTCTGTGACTTGTATTTTTCCCTGACTGCCTGTTGGTCCATTGTGGGAGCTTTGGCAAACAGCTGATGAAGGTCCTGCACACATTGCCAAATGTCGGACAGCTGGTAGCCGGTGTAATGGGCCATTGTTGCATTCTGGATTTAAAAGGATGGAAAAACATTTGCACATTGGGTAGTTGATATCATCCACACTGCGCCCCCATGGGTTTGGTTGACATGCATTTCTTTTTTAACTTCATTTCATATTATTCATTTCAGCATTGCTTTGAACAAATATCATGAACAGATAAGCAACCACGGAAAATAATGTACAGCCACTGTTTGAAGTGACTGATCTCTATGAAAGATTTTTTTCTCATTCTCAATTGCGTCAAAGCTTCTCAAGGGCTGATAAAACATGTTGATTAGTAAAATTGAGCTAAATTTTGCATTAATTAGCATGATTAATATTCAAATTGCTCTCCACATCAGTCTACATTTGCACAAGGCCCACATCCCAAGCTCTCTTTTGTGAAGATACATGTACTTGAGTGACAGGTAGAATCCTTTCAGTGAACAGCATGGGAGGGGGTTGTCTCCAGTACAAAGCTAGGCTGCCCTTTGATTAATAAAGCACTTAATTTTCATCTTGCTGGGCCAGTGGGGCAATACATTCTGCTACCTCTCCAGAAAACTATGAATATCTTGGTTACTGAGTTTGGATTTTTGTTTTAGTCAAGTGATTCAGGCTAAAATAATGTGTGGATTAATCACATCACATCAGTTCAATTTTGCCTCGGTCAAACTGATTCTCAAGTCCTATCAGATTTGAACTATGCAGATTAGGCAACTACATTTCCTTTGTGGCCACCAGTATAACATTTCCCGCTCAATGTGTAAAGATGGGGCTGCACACATTAACCCATCAAAATCAGTGCAGTTCTAAAGAGCAATTTAGGCGATACTGACATGCTGCACGTACAGAATGCGCCTCTATGGGCATAAATAAAGCCCTATTCAGAGAGACTTTTATATTCTCTGATCTGACACGAAGAGATAATTGACATTTTCAGGAGGCCTCCTTCAGAATAAAGCGGACTTGGGGCACCTGTGGTAGACAATCAACATTAATGAGCAGTATCAGGGCTGCACACTAACCCATTTCTACTACTGGTCCAACCTGTCTGTCAGAGACCAGTAGGTACCCAGTTTTCCCCTGTTTTAGTGGTAAATTCTTGAAAAAGTTACTGGTCCAACAGTGATTTTTACTGGTTAGGGACTGTAGGACCAGTCCCAGTCTGCAGTGTTGGCAATATATTGCACTTTTGAATGTAAATTTACTGTTCTGTAACAGACAACTACGAAAATGCATTCTATTGCAGTTTTTGTATACAGAGCGTATAACCATAGAGGCTTCATAGACTTACCCAGCCTTCATTGTTGAGCGTATGGTTGGCGAGACAGACGGCCGAGGCTGCAATGACGGATGGGATGTACTTGATGAAGTCGTACTCCTGCAGCGTCAACTCGGCCAAGTACTATCAGAAACAAGGGTAGGAAGAATTGTTCATACCCTGGACATTGTTTGGAAAGTTCCAATGTCATCCTTTTGGGGAAGGATTTAGAGAAATGTCTCTACCTTGTTGGTTTTAATAATACCGTAAGGTAATATAGGCAGAAATATCAAATATTAATAGAAGTCTGACAAAAAAAGTAAGCAACTTCAGGGAAAGCAAATTTACATTTTTGCTGGGGTTAACTTTTGCGAGTTTAAAAATCATGTAAATAAAAAAAAAAATGTGCTATACAAGAATGTCTACTATTATTCTTCCATTCATAGAAGATGGAATGATAACTCTTTGCTGCTATGACAAATTTCCGATTGCCTGTTGCTACAACGGTCGAGGGAATGAAACCTATATTGACTGGGAAGTGTAGATCATGCCTTTCTGTTTAGCCCATTAGCCAGGGATTACTCTTCTGGGGTAGTTGGGCTAAAGTGTAAGCTATTAAAACTGGTCCACCACAGATCCATGTGGGAATGGTCCTCACCTGGGCCAGATGTTCCGTCTTGGTGTTGGCCTGAGCCGCCTTGACGAACCTGGGCAGGAAGGAGTTGATGGTGGGCACGGCGAGGTCAAAGGACAGAACCTTGAGGATCAGGTGTTCCATGCGCAGTACCTGCTTGACGGAGTACGTGTCGTCGGTGATGTAGACAAACTCCTTCACATCGGGTGGGTAGATCTCCTCGTACTTCCTGCATATTTAGGATCAGCAAGAAATTTGCTTCAACGATACTATGAAATATTTTGGAAGATAAACAGGAAAATATTTTTAAGGCCCGTTTACAGCCAAACCTTTCAATATATTACAAGAGGCCAGATATAACAAAATGACGATTTTGCAGGCCATATTTTTTTGTGTGCCCTCATTCAATGAGAAACCCGATACCAATAACAAGGTAATTGTCACGATTTTCATGTCCTTGTTAAACCGAGGTTCTCTGTATTATATGAATTGATATTTGTATGCATTTATTAATTCAAATCTCCTAAGTACCTATAAATGAGCTTTTCAATTGCTCCGATTGCAAAATGTTTTGAAGCCACTTTGCATATTATTCATGGTTGCTATATGTCAAACACACCTCCTGCAAGCTTTCTGGTTCCAGGGAATAAGGTTTGTTGTTGATGTATGCACAAAGTTTGGACACCAGCAAATTGGGCAATTGAGCACACTTTCAGGATGACCATGCCCCCTCCCTTTTTACTGATTTTTTTAACCTCCCTCATAAGGCAATCAAGCAATGCTTTGTGCATGCTAACAAGGATTAGTACATTCTCAAATCCTTTATAAAACTTCTGGATTCTCAAATAAGCCATGCAACTCGGACACAAGTTTGGACCATCTGAGGGGAGGGGGAATATTATACCTTGTGTGCTTAACTGCTGCTTGTGGATGAAGCCAGCAAAAAGGATCAGACAATAGTGCATTGTGGTGGCTTTCATTCATCTATCATACAAGTCATGTTCACTGGAGCATGCAACCTTTTAGCGAACAATGGCTTCCCAAGCTTTTATCTCAGGGGTTTGATTTTAAAACACATGCAGGTCTCCTCTTTACAGATACAGACAATGGATACTGCTTGGAGCATCTACACAATAATGAGTATCACATGCCTCCTCCTATCCAACTCCAGCCTTTGCAAGGCTCTGGATTTTTTTCCCTTTCTGCCTTAAGTAGTAGAAGTAACAAAGTAAATGGGGAAAAGTGTCCTTGACCATGTTGCAAAACACAGGATAATGTTACATTGTCAACCGAAGATGTCTTGTAGTGGACAAACTTAACCTTCCAGGGGTTTAGAAGCACTTGAAAACTTGCAGAGATTGAACAACTTTAGAAAAACAGCTCAGCTTTAGAAATGTGTTAAAAACAGGATTAGGACTAGCGAGTCTTAAAGTGGTAGCCCATATTGAAAGGAAGTTTTCTATGAAGAGTGCTGGAATCTTGGGTGTGAACCATGTGCAGTTTACCCTTCTATTAGGCTGTGTTCACATAGAAGTATTCGGTATTCGCTATTCGGGCACCGAGTACACCACCACCCGCACCGTCAACTCACCATCCCATGCAGTGAGGATTTCTTCCTCCTACATCCCAGCAAATCTTATTAACTATTTCTAAACTGCATTAAAATGTCAGTCTACATGCTTATTTTTGCTAAAGGGCAAATCCAGACCAAAATTGTTATTATTTCATAAACGAGAGACGGTATGTGCTGCAAGAAAATCGAACAAGCTCGATTCCCACTTTGCTATACTTTTCGCAGCTATTCGTACCTTCGAATAGTGCCCTCTTATGTGAACCGGTGTGAGGAAAGCCTATCGTTCGATTCAAGCTATTCGCGTGCCCTCGAAAAACGAGCCCGAATACCCGAATAGTATACTAGTACTTCTATGTGAACGCAGCCTTATGCGGCACTGAAAACTGGGTCTTTCACATGTACACTGGACTTACGAAGCAACAAACATGCTGGCTGTTCCCACCAGTTGGAGTTTGGCTCGCAGGACACTCATTTGCGAGAGGAAGCGGTCGATGAAAGCCGCGGCCAGGTAGAGCGTCTCGTTGTGGAGGCGGTACTCCTCTGCAACCTCGACCAGCCAGTCCACCAGAATGCAGCGCATGCTGTTTGTGATGTCCGGCTGCTTCCTCATGTAGCCGTGGCGGGGTCTGTTCTTTTGCTGGAGGGTCAGGAGGTCAATAAAACTCATTACTTTTGAACAAATCATATGAAATCTGTCATTTTGTGCCAACCCTAGAGTGCACAAGAGAACTTTTCAGGTCAATTTCAGTGGAATGCATATAATAATAGAGCAAGAAGCACCTTTGCTGGTAAAAAAAAAAAATGCATTTATTGCTGCAAAGAGAGACTTGCATTTTTATTTACCTCTGCTTCCTTGAGATAGTTGAAGATCTCTTCAGCGTATTCCGGTTCTCCCAACGACAAATCTCTTCCTTCAACTTGCACCGTCTCAGGAGATATGCATTTTGCATCAAGTGAAGTATCTAGAAGCATAGGCGAGTCCTCTGTAAAATAAAAATGAATAAATAAATGCAAGCATGAACAAAAGGCAAGCAGAAATGTGCAAGCAGCAACTGGGTCATTCTGTAAATTTACTTAATTTTCAGCTACACTCAAGCCAAATGCAGCATTTGCTCTTATCTATACTTTCAAATCTATTATTCCCATGGAATAGGGTCGTCCTTTTTTATCCTGTAGAAACTGGCTTGAAAAATAAAAATAAATACACGATGGACATAGTTTTATACTCCTAAATCTCATCTCCACATTCCGGCAGATCATACTTTAGTCGGGTTTCCCCCAGCAAGTGTTGGATAAAATCTGAAAGTGCTGGTTTTTCACTTTCATAATGGGAAAGACTTTAAAGCGGTAGTGGGGTACGTTCTTTCTTTTTTTTTTTTTTTGCTTGTCAGATGATTTAGGGAGAGGAGTGGTAGCAAAAAATGTAAAGTCCTTCTTCTTTGGTTATCTTGTCATTTGATGATCTATCATAAACATTTTAGAGTGGTAGGGGGTAAATTTTAGCTTTTTTTTAAAACTTGTCTACCCATTTGGAAGAGAAAGGGCATCAACAAACGTGAAGACCTTTTTTTTTTTTTTTTTTGCTTGTCAGCCGATTCGGTGAGAGAATCACAATTGGGCCAACCTGACCCCCATGTAAAAAGGTAGATCCACTCCGTTCCCCCAACCCCACTACTTGGGCACTAGCAGTAGAATTCCACTCTGACTAGACCTAGGCTATGCTATGCTATCTAGAATTTTTTTATTCAATCACCATTCATGGCTCAAAATATAAATATCAATCTCTAAACTCTACTAAAGCAAGCTGCAAATAATTCGAACATAACACTGTCCAAAATTTGACGGCCAGCTATAGCATGTAAAAACACCTTTTGCGTGTGGTCGAATTTCGGTACGGGACCAAATCTCCGTGCAGGTTTAGAAAGACCATTAAAAAGACCACTATGAAAATCTGCCTGGAAAAAGAAAAAAAAAATCAATTCATAACAATCTATTTCACATGTTTCATCATGCAAGTCTTGTCTAGAAGCCCTATGTCAAATTACAGTTTAGTAAAGTGACAGATTTAAGTAAGTGAATGCAACCCCATCCAAAAAAAAAAGTTTAATTTATTTAGTAAAATTTTTACCTGGTGCTGAAGTTATACTCTCTTCATGTAAACTGACATTATTGTCTAGAATATCTGTGACTGATGACAAAGGTACTCTTTGGAGCTGTTGGGGAACCGGTAACGTTAGGGCAGTGTCCAGCAAAACACGGTCATTCTCTTTGTCCGAAGTGACAATCTCAGTTCTTTGTGTGGTTTGTGGGTGCACGTATGAAGATGTTGCGTCGACGTGAACGGCGAAACTTGGTCCGCCCGTAGCGGTTGGGACAGCGAACGCTTTTCCCGCCTGGAGCCTTGACTGCGCGTTCTCATCTTGAAAGATGGGAAATGACCCTTCTCCACCCGAAACCTGCAAAAGCAAAAAGTGAATAGGCACCCTTGGGCTCAGTAATTTTAACGTACGAGAAAACCTACAGAAACAAAATACAGTGAAAGTGAAATAGGGTGAAATATTTCGGCTTTGTAAGCGATATGCGAAGTAGGTTCCTACCGTTGGTAAATTCCCTACGTAGCGTAGGCACGTAGCTTACCCTGAATTGTTTAGCTGCACGGGCTGGCTGTACACGAGTGTTCGTTATCGTGCTCAAGGCCGCCCTTTTTGCAGCCTGTGGTCCATTTCGACCGAAGTTATCGTCTCGTTTTGTCTTCCTAAACTGATTTCCTCCCTGGGGTAAGCTCGTCAGGATATTGCTGCCGATGTTGGAATTTGAGCTGCCGAGCGGGAACGACATCTTGACTCTTTCTGCGCCTTTTTGCTCTCTTTGAATGTGTGCTTGTCCCGCTTGAAATGAACAAGCAACGGTTTCGCCAACTGCTCACAACCCCGCGTATGAGACTTTAGAAGATGGCGATAAGTTTCTGTGCTCACTTTGTGAGCTCAGGGCCAGGAAATGAGGCAAGGTGTGGTTCTCCCAATTCCTCTCGAGGCAAATGGCGAAGGAAATGAATATAAATTCTATGTAAATTCCTTGAAAAGAATGCACTCCAGCGACGATGGTGTCAAAATATGGCACAACATTCCACTCGCAAATTGACCAGCTGGTTTGCACGTATAGTAGCTAGCTGTGTGTCGATGTCACACACAACGCAAAGGTAAGGATAGGGGGCCTGCTGGTGGGCTGGGGCGCAGTACGCAGTAGCCGCCCACAATAACGCGCTATTCATGCATTCATTCAATCATTGCACGCATAGGATACCATCGCATTTTGAGTTACCCGCTGCCAGCTGCATTAGCCAATTGCACGCGAGTGGGACATACCATTCTACCACAAGGGGAAAAGATTAAGTGCAATGATTCAAAGAACCTGTGATGAAAAATAAAACATTCTTAAAGCAAATCAAAGATTACTAAGACTTATGGAAATGTTCATTGTAATTTAAGAAAATATATGTAATGTTAGATATTTTCTGTAGATTGCGAGAGTATACCTACATGGGATTTCAAATTACCTTGATAAATAGTGGAATGACCTTGCGTATCTCACGCTCTTATCACTGGGCCTTGTTTTCTTTCTTCGCGGGTAATGGTGCGCCTCAAATGAAAATTCTGCTTACGCGAACACAGGCTGGCGCGGCACGCTAGCTATCATTCCATTCGCTCCAACTTCGAAAGAATGAATACTAGTATCACGTTACATAACATAACAATAAAAGAAATAAATACGAAGTTTTGTCAAATGAATGTGTCCAGAAATCCCTCAATAAAGTTAATGGACGGAAACCATTACTGCAAATACATGTAGGCCTACTCAGATATATTACGTACTTTGTAATGCCATAAGACGCTAAATTCATTTCTTCCAAAACAAATTCTTTTTAAACGCTCACGAGTATCTAGTTTTCTGAATGCATATAAAAATGAGTGTCCAGACTCCAGAGACTGAAAACTATAATTCATTTATTTGTTTATTTATTTATTCATTCATTCATTCATTCATTCATTCATTTTTTTTTCACCTCCAACAGAACTTGTTAATACATTTTTTTTCATTTGTTTGTCATTTTGCCTCTGACGAAGATTCTGCTAGGATCGAAAGCTCAGACCCCTTTTGACTCCATTTTACTCCATTGGCTCGCCTTTATTGGATAAGCAGTTTTCAGCAGTTTTTTTTGCCACATTTTTTTTCACATAAAACATAAGTACATGATATATGTGTCAACATTAACAAAATATGATAAATGATATTTATGGATAAACAAATGATAAGGTGAAAAAAAAAAGCATAACGTAATTTGAAAAAAAAAAATTCTTAAATTTAGAAAATGCAGGAGATGGGGAGGACTGATACAAGCTGCCTCGGCTTTAGGAATTTGTCATGTCGCGATCGAACGCCGGCATGTGTATCAACAATCTTGCCGCACAGGCGTATGTATATAGGAGGGGTGATAGAGTGGATTATATTTGACTGGAATGTACACGCGATACTCGATTATGATCCGTGTTATTCCCATTTAGCTCACAGGAAGCATATCTGGTAGAGCCAATAAGTAGTATGAAACTGGACAATAAATGTAATCTCGACTTGACGCCAGGAAATACCTTTTCAGTTAGTCAGAGTTGTCGATTTGTGGAATAGTCTCCCTGAATTATGTCACTTCAGCATAGAGAATAGCTAGAAAATAGAGAATAGACTAAACAAAACACTTGTCTAAAACCATGATATTGTTTATGAACCAGTAGATATGCTATTAGGCTGTAGTTCAAGTTCTAATACACATCTGAGTCTTTCCAACACATTCAACTTGACAAGTCCCAAGAAAAATGTATAAACATTGAAAACAAGCTTTGATCAATGAACAGGTATCGTCCCGCATCATCGTTGGATATTTTAAAGGTAAGCTAGTAACAGTTAAAAGTGTTATAACAGAAGAAAAAAAAAGGGGGGAAAATAGGTTTAAAAGTTCGCTGCTATATACTGTACTATATCTTTCTTTCACGTGCCTCTTTTATTGTTGTTGTTGTTGTGAAAACATTTATTCCGGCAAACATTCTGACTTCATTGACACGTTCATATTAATTTCAATTACATTCGGTTTTGATCTTAATTCAATGCATGTATGTAGGCAATAAGAGAAGAAAAAAAAAGACTATTAATATATTCACTCAAGTACAATTAAATGCTGATTAGTATGAAGTTGATTTCAAAATCGATGTTGTCCTGGGGTGGTATTCTGAGGTCGTAATTAAGTCTGTAATTAACTTCGTGATTAAGTCGTGAAGTTAATAGGCCCTTAATCATGGGCAAAATCGGTATTCTGAGGACGTAATTAAGGTATGATTAAGTCCCCTGTAATTATCTTAGGTCCCTCCCATCTAATTGTTATTCCATCCAATCAGACGCGTTGTTAGAAGCCAAAATGATGATTACACGCGCAAATATGCCCTCCATGCGCGCTCCTGCACGCCCCCTGTAATTACAACCCAAGAGCTCCGTGCGCACACTCCGGTATTTGATTACAACCCCTCACCTACTCACGCGAAGATCTCAACCTCTTTGCTCACATAAAATGACAAAATTCCTCGAAGATCGGCTATATTTCTTTTTTTCTCTGAATTCTACGGATACCATGATAACAAGATTCAACCGCTCCTCGGTTACCGAAGACGGTAAGCATCGTTGTGGCAGAGAAAACACGATGCAATGCGTGATATCGGAGTAGTTAATGACACTCTTTGGCATCATTAAGTTTTCCATTAACTTTCATACTTAATTACACCCTCAGAATACCGATTCGTAATTAACTCTGTGATTAAGTCCTCTCAGAGGTGCACGCGCATTGATACGCGCAAACGCGTACGTCCTTCCCGCCAAAACGCTTGTTGCTATGGTAGTTAATATACCCCCGACTTAATCATGCTCTCAGAATACCAATTCGGTAATTAAGTGCTAATCAGACACTTAATTAGCTCTCAGAATACGGCCCCAGAATGTAAAAGCTGTGAGAGAGAGAGAGAGAGAGAGGGGGGGGGGGGTAGAGTGAGAAATGTATCACATTTCATTGCGCCAACTTGACAAAAATCGCGCGGTAAAATTCCTTTTTGACAAAGGACGCGCCTAATTTCCGCTTTTCAGTACCATGCGCGCGTTAGTAAAGATCGACAGAATGAGAGGGAGAGAGAGAGAGGGAAGGAGAGAGTGGAGAGAGAGGAAGGGAAAGGATTCGAGAGAGTGGTGGAGGGCAGCCAAAAAGTAAAAAATAAAAATAAAATAAGTTGCAGAAAGATGTAAGCCCTGACCAAAGAGATTTTTCTCCCTCGTTATAATTTGGCCCTGACACACCCATACAGTATATACATGTATACGAAAATACACACCAGCGCGGTGGTGGTGTGCAAAAACATGGCGCCGGTGCACCGGCGCCACGTTTTTAGAAGTGTGTGTTTGTGCGTGTGTGAGGAGGGGGCAGTTTATTATCATGGCTGGCGGAACCGTGGGGGCTATGGGGGCTCGGGCCCCCACACTTTTTGTGCATCATATACAAAGGAATACATAAGGTGTCATCACTTTGGGCCCCCACACTTTTTTTTTTTTTTTTTTTAACCCGGAAGTACGTAAGTGGCACTAAATAGAAATAGATGGAAATCTTGAAGTTATGTTTTTTCCACTGAGGACCTTTTTTTTTTTTTTTTTTTTTTTGTCAGCTGAAAAAAAAGAACGGAAATGGAAGGGGAGAGATGAGCTAAGAACCTTTTTATTTTTTTGCTTGTCAGCTGAAGAAACCCGGAAATTGAAGGGGAGAGATGAGCTGGGGACCTTTTTTTTTTTTTTTTTTTTTTAATTTCTGGTGGTACTTCCGGGTTTTATCAGCTAACAAGCAACAACAACAACAAAGGGCTTTCAGCGCAGCACAGCTTGCAGGTGCCACTTCCGGGTTTCTTCAGCTGAAAAAAAACCCCACAAACAAACAAACAAACAAACAAAAACCCTCTGGTACAACTTTTTTTTTTCTTGTTCCACTTGCGCCGTTTCGTCGGCCCTGATACATAATTCTGTAGACAAACACACTTACGCATAGAAACTAAAAATGAATAATAAAGGGCAAATACTTTGATTATGGAGAGCTAAGGTCCTACTAAACCTAGTATGTTTGCTTTGTGTTTTTCTTTTCTGTGTGCGTCTGTGTGTCTAAAAAAGCGAAAAAAATACAAGTTCTGTTTTTTGTTTGTGTTTTTTACTTCGGGGTACATATGTACTACTTTGTTCATTAAATTTGCATGCAGGCCTCTTTACATCTTTGAATTGTGCATTATACAGGGTCACAAAACATTTTTAGTGCGGGGGGGGGGGGGGGGCTGCAGGCAAATGGGGCAGGGGTCAAGGAACAGTAGGATCCCCCTTGTCATTAGTCATGGGTTTTCTTGTGATTGTATTTTTTTGTGAAGATTTTTATGTGCGTGTGCGTGTGCTTGTGTGTGTGTGTGTGTGCAAAGTAGAATGGATTATTGCTAAAATAAACCCCTCTTGCATTTTGGAAATGTTTCCTCTTTGGAAGCTTGCATAGTACCTGATAAAAACATGAATAATAAACCCACAACATCAAGAAACTCCAAAAACTCAGGCAAGTGTTTTTACTGCTTAGAACAGAACTAACACACGCTCACACTTACAGGCTGTACCATGCATGCATGCACGCATAAAGGACAACCATTAAAAACATGCACAAACATACGCAATCATCCGACAGATCAAAAACTGAATACGATGTGTACAAAATAAACAGTGCAGTTGGAGTTTAAATTTTCAGTGGATATAACATTAAGTATTTATCATTGCACTTTTTATTTTGAATATACAACACAGTCCTTCGATGGCCTTTTCACTTCTGTGAAAGAGAAGTGTAATAGATGATAGTCACAGACAGAATATCACAAGGGACATAAATACGGTTACAGCTCGTTATTCCGAAGGGTCGTTATTCCGAAGGCTCTTTATTCCTAAGATTCGTTATTCCGAAGGTTCATTGTTCTGAATTTCATTTTTGGATTAACCAATTTTCGGAATAACGAACTTTCGGAATAACGCCACAAATTTTCGGATTAATGAACCTGTAGGTAAAGGGAATTTGCGTGTTTCGGATTAACGACCCTTCGGAATAATGAACCTTCGGAATAGCGAACCTTCGGAATAACGAACAGCACCCCATAAATATAACATGGCAGGTATAATTTGTAACAGATCAAGCTATATCTAATTTTGCAGTAATCATCACGCATAACCAGACATTTTTCAATTTAGGTGAATTGCAATATGCATCCATCGACCGCTTCGATTGAAAAGTGCTTAGAGAATTATTATTTCCTATTTTTCTTCAAGTTGATTGGGAGAGATATGTCATCTCATGAAAACTCTTCATGTGTGAGAGCCTCAGATTTAAATTTGAATTTTCACAAAAAAATCTGATGAAATCCATGTTAATGTATTTTACACCACAGTCATCAAAAACAATTTCTTAAGAAATTCTCCGACACTAAATGCTATAAGAGGAAGTATTTACATCCATTCATGCAGTTACACGTGCAATCCTACACTGTTTGTACATGCTGACAAATTTACCACATAAATTTCTTGGAACGAATTCCAAGCATGTACGGCATTTAAAATAATAATGAAATGGATAACAAAGCGGAAGATATTCTCAGATTTATGATTGTTGTATTAGATTAAAGGTCATGTTTAACTTTGGGAGTAGTGATTCAAAAAATGTTCAAGATATCACATTTGATGCATATGTGTAGGTCAGTTGTATCACAAAACATCCTACCATATAACATTATCGCAATAAAGCCTACAATATAAGGAAATATCACTATTTTTCTCAAATAAACCATGACTCTAGATGGTTTAGTCTGGAAATATTTTTATTATAACTATTGTTCACATTTTGTATATTTAACAATACTTAACAGCAATTATACTGATTCAAATCTTTACATTGGCTGATTCCATTCCTAACTCACATTTTCAGCCTTAATGCTGGGTTTTTGTTTCATCTGCAAATGGTAAATTATGCCTTTAAGAAGACAATCCAAGAGAACACACCAATTATTACTCTATCAAGAAATAAATACCAGGAATGTGTCTCTGGAATCTCGAATTCTGTGGATTAAAATCAATGAAAATGGCTGCACTCTAAAACTCAAGCTTCAAAGCATCACACTACATTCTGCATGTGGAATGTAAAAGATGAGCAAAATCTGCCCTTTTCTGATGATACTCTAGTAACTATAAGCTCATCCTAAGAGTACATGAATACAGATATGAGAGATATTCTTCAATAGTGAACAAGGAATATATTCTGCACTACTCTTTCGAAATGTCTTTTTTCCTAAATCTCAAAATATCTTTCTCTGTTTTGACTTCGTTTATCAGTGTGTTTAATTTCACTCTTTTCTCTGTCTTTTTTAAGCTTTAGTTAGGCGGAAACTAATTAATAAAGTGAAAATTTGATAATTGACACCTATTACATGAAAACCAACGTGGATTAAAAGAAATAAGGAAAGTGACCAGAAACAAACAATATGAATGAAAATTAGTAAATAAGATGCGATTTCAGCACGATTTGAACCCGAGACCTCTGGATTGCTGGACCGGTGCTCTTACCGACTGAGCTATGGAAAGTCCTATTATGGCGTTCATCCCAGAATCCCCTCAATTTTTATTGCTTGTGTGGTCTGAAGCTAACATACACATGACATAAACCCAAAGGATAGAAATCAATTTGGGGATAAAAGCAAAGATTCATCGACAATATGCAGCTTTCTGTACATATGCAGTGGACTCCCGTTATAACGATGTCCTCGAGAATAGCAGTCCTCTTTCGTTATATCCAAATTTCTTTATAAACGAACAAAAAAAAAAAAATAGCATAGAGTGGATAAATCTTTTCTTCACTGTATGCAGAATTTTGTTTCAACTGCGTACATTAAAGCGAGAGTACACTGCATAATAAATTTTAAGAAATTGGGAAACCAACCAGAAATATATACTGTAATATGAAGGAAGACGAGTAAAGAAAATGGGCTTCCAAAATGGGCGTGATGTTGATTTCCATTCAAGAAACTCAAATGGGATAGATGATTAAAGATATAATCCTCTTTTTCTCTCTAAGCCATATATATATATATAATGGTCAAGTCAAATACCACCTTTGATATGGTTTTAAAGTTTGTTTCCATGTTATCATGTGGGTGAAAGCCAGTGTCCAATGCAATGTAGACAGTCTCACCATCAACTGGCACACTCATAACAAATCTTCACAAGAATGTCACTTAATGAATAGACTGTCATGATCCTTTAACCTCTGACCTAAATTAGTTTTGAATGGATGCACGGTTGATTTTCATTCAAGAAATACAGAGTATAATCTCCTACTTTTGCCCTGAAAACATGGCTCAAGCTGCCCATGATATACTTTCTTTTGGAAATACAAAGAAATGATAGTGACCAACAGCTGGCAATAATGAAAAATTGTAGTATGAATGATACATTACTTGATCAAAGCTACCAGTCAACCAAAATGTATTCAACTAAGATCTGTGCTAATATTCTCTCCATCACAGGAAGTTAACTGTTCATCAACCACTCTCTGATGAAATATAAATCTGCAGACTTCTTGCAGACGAGGGCAAAAAATGCACCTGACTTATTACATAACCCATTGAATCATATTTTCTTCTTATTTTGGAAACCCCCAGCCATTGCCAACGTAAGTGACAGTGTATAAAAACCAAATAGGTATATAGGCTAAATCATGCAGCACCAGCTAGCATACACTCAGACCCTTTTCTCCACTTATTCTTATTTTTGGGGTGTGCACAAAAGCACCAAATAATAAATATCAGACAATAAGCACTATGTTAGCATGACTTGCAAAGAAATGTCATCGCACTTATATATGAAAATTTGCTGATTGCTCAGAGATTCTATATTATTATCTTTTTTTTTTTTTAAGTTCAAGTGACGTAGAGAGGATAATATCAAACATGATGGGGGAGAAAATGAAATTGTTTGGCATCATATGCATATAATCACAGATATTTTAAAAATATTACATAGCATTTTTAATACAAACATTCTCACAAACTCTGCTCAAAACTTTTCATCTCTCGTCATATTCCAGACACACAATGAGCGAGGTCCATGCACGGCTCCCATGAAAACCATACAGCATGCCTACCAGATTGTGATGAGCCAATCTAGTTTGTAAAGCTTTCCAGGATGGCATCCACCAACAACTGAAAAAAACAAACAACCCACTAAGTCAAGCAGATATTAAAACCAGCCAAGCTCTTGCAACACAAGTCCAGTGAAACATAGGCAATGTCGTCATGTAGAAGCCACTTTCTCAAGCAGCCACAGAGAACTTCCGAAGACAGGAAAACGATCCTTTTGGAGGGGTCACAGTGTGACAGATCCACCTGAACACTTGCCCAGGGCAATGTGGACTCAAGGTTTGGCAAGCAAAATGAATGTAATGGGGCAGGTGTGGGAAAAATATGCCTTTTCAGTGCCCCGGAGTATCAGTTGTTGGATACATCTCCTGGTCCCACTAGTGGGACTGGGCGATGTCGGTGAAGAACTGGAGGACGTCCTCGATGGTGAACTCCAAGGAAATCTTGGAGCCGGGGTAGCACCTGGCAATCATCATCTCGATGTGTTTGTGCTGCCTGATGAACTCCTCCTGTAGCATCCTCCACACAACCTGCCAGGACAAAGAAGACATCAAATGTAAAAGAAACTTCTTAATTCTGATAGTAAAAGACAGCAAATATGCACGGGATTTCAGGGGTCGTTTTGAGTCACAAAATATGAACAATAATGTTTGGTGGAGAATTGAAGTTTTTTAATCCTACATCTTTCGTTCCAACTTTCAAAGTGTTATTCTGTTCAACACATACAAATCTAGTATTTTCTGAAGCATGTTATCTTTTTCACTCCTTAATTAATATTTAACGCACAAATTAAATAATGCAAGGAAATCATATCATATCATTAACTACCATAATTTGCATGTGTGTTTGTGACTGAAGTCAATGTATTGTAAAAGCAATTAGAGTTCTGATATGCCATAACTTTCTAATAACTCCTCAAATTCTAGAGTGATTGCCAATGTTCAATGTGTTTGCCTGTATATTAGAGCTACCTTTAACATGGAGTGCTACTGCACTTTAACTCGTTCCGTGCCAATCTTGAGCGTACCCAAGAATGTATATTAGA
This sequence comes from Diadema antillarum, assembly GCF_040938485.1. Classification (NCBI taxonomy): domain Eukaryota; kingdom Metazoa; phylum Echinodermata; class Echinoidea; order Diadematoida; family Diadematidae; genus Diadema; species Diadema antillarum. Next base: position 2,286,977 of record NW_027271035.1, read on the forward strand.
TTAAAACAGAAAAATATACCTTCCACATGTTTCTGATTAAACTTACCTGAAGCAGGTTTTCTTCTTCACAGAGTGTTTTCTCAACTTTCTTGATCAAGTTTTCGAGGTTCTTTTTGACCTGGAGAGAATCCATGTAAAAAGAACAGAAGACTTGTTAGAAAAAAAAAATGCAATAGAATAAAGCCTCTATTTTTTATGAAATATCATGGAAAATGCACTGGTCCAATGACTATATGCAAATCAAATTTTAAACGTGATCTGATATGGTACGCCAAATGCCCAGAACCTGCAATACCTTACTTCTCTGGAAATCATTAAGTGTCTCTTGGGAAAAGCAACAGCCTGGATTTCTTGAATATTACAGTTTATGCACTAGAAGTGAAATTAATTCAGTGCATGAACCTGCTATAGTCAACCATCCAGGTAAGCCTGTGTTAAAAAGTAAAACAAATTCAATTTGCAAGGTACTTTTTTGCTATAATGGGTATTTCTGTACCATGCCACACTATTGTACTACCTATATTCTTTCAAACTGCTTCTGGTATACACTTTCATGTATCATTCCACTCTACTACATTCATGCATAATACTTTATTACTCCACTGTTCATTTTAATAACAGTGGTGTTATTCATACAAATTTCACAAGTTGACTGATATGCATGAATTACACCACTCACCATAATGTCTAACAGGTCCTAATTCACAAAATTTTATGTCTCATAAATCCTTGTGGACAGTGGTGCACCGGGCACACGTCCCCCCCTTTTTTTTAAACAAAAGAAATAAAAAGAAAAGAAATGGGGGGGGGGCGTGTGCGCATCCCCCCCCCCCCCCCCCCCCCCCTTTTACGGAATTCCTGGATCTGCCCCTGTTGGACAATATGGCATGAAATCAACATGTCACTGTAATGGGAAGGAATGAGGAAGTTGAACCCCACCTCTTTCTGGGGGTACTCCTTGATGACCCGCCGCAGCTCCTGTTTGCTGAACTGGATCTGGTAGCCCACCTCCTCCTCCTTCACCCCCTGGGATACCAGCACCTGCACCCCCTCAAAGAAATGCTACAGAGAAAGGGGCAAGAAAAGAAAGAGAGAAAGATAGATAGATAAATGGATGGTTTTATCTACTCAGAATCTCGACACACAAAACAGCTCAAAACTTTCACACTGCACACTGTAAACATACAAGGTGCCTGAATTGAGTTCCCTGGCTACAAGCCTCTAGGCAAGACACCTTTCCCTAATAATTGCCCAGTTCTTCGGAGGTGGCTAAAGAAGTTAGTCCCACACTTTAAAAGCTTTCAATGATTTCCAAGCAGTCATATAAAACAAATCACATTTCTAACAATACATAAAAATCACCGAAGAAATATTTGATGGAACACAAAATTATGTTAAAGCCATTAAACAAACATGACTAAAAGATGATGAATAATTTGTTATGATCACCTAATGGCAAAAAATTCTGACATACTCTCCAAAGGTATATAACATTTTCAAGTAAATAAATGGTGACTGACACTGAACAATACCTACCTACAGAAAAACATATAGAACAGCCCTGATTCAACACTTCTCTGTCTTACTTTTAGAGATAGCAATGATGATGTCATTCCTTCTCTTCTAGTTCTACATTCAAGATTTTGAATTTTCCCTCTTTTTCTTTGAATCTTTCTCTTTTGCTTGTTAAGGGTGGGAAAAGGGGGCAAGGGGAAGGGTGAAGAGGGACGATATACTGAAGAATCCACCTTGAGTTTCTCCATGGGCCTGCCAAGGCAGTCTAGTGGGGAATGGTTTAACCCTTTCTGTGCTACGGACTTTGACAGTGTATATCAATCTATGAGGTTTTCTGTGACAATTTGGCACTAAAAGGACTGTAGTGGAAAGAGGGAAATATGGATGGAAAGCTCACATCCACTTTCTCTATGGACCTGCCAAGGAAGTCCAGTGGGGAATGGTTTAAAACTTTCAGAGCCAGGGACTTTGGACAATGTGCGCAATGCCATGGGGTTTTCTGTGCCAATGGTATTCAAAGCACAACAAAGGGTTTACATGAAGAGAGGGGAAGAAATGGATGGAAAGCTCTCGATGAGTTTCTCCATGGGCCTGCCAAGGGGGTCCAGTGGGGAAGGGTTTAACTCTTTCACAGCCAGGGACTTTGGACAGTGTGCACAATGCTATGGGGTTTTCAGTACCAACTGGTATTCAAAGCACAACAAAGGTTTTACATAAAGAGAGGGGAAGAAATGGATGGAAAGCTCACATTGAGTTTCTCCATGGGCCTGCCAAGGGGGTCCTGTGGGGAAGGGTTTAAGTCTTTCTCTGTCAGGGACTTTGGACAGTGTATATAAATCTATGAGGTTTTCTGTGGCAATTTGGCACTAAAAGGACTGTAGTGGAAAGAGGGAAATATGGATGGAAGAACTCACATTGAGTTTCTCCATGGGCCTACCAATGAAGTCTAGTGGGGAATGGTTTAGCCTTTTCTGTGCTAGGGACTTGATTCTAGTGGGAAGAGGGAGAAATAGATGGAAGAACTTACATTGAGTTTCTCCATGGGCCTGCCAAGGGAGTCTCTGACGTAGGATTGGAGATGCTCCTGATACTGCTGCTTCGCCTCCTTGCGCTCACTTTCAAGACAAGTGATCTTCAGCCTCGACAGGACATCTACAGCAAAGCATCAATGAATATCAATGATCTTCATTATCATTATCATCATCATCAATGTCATCATCATGATCATCATCATCGTTATCAATATCATCATCATCATCATCATCATCAATATCACCATCATCTTTATCACCATCACCATCACCTTTATCATCATCATCATCATCATCACCATCATCATCATCAGCATCCTCATCACTTTCAGATAACACACTACAGAAAAAAAAATAAGAATGGAAGTTTACGACAGAAAAATTAATATCAATCTTCTGGAATGCATTGCCAATTGGAAGATCAGTTACATATTCAGTGATTTAGAGGTGTTTGATAAGTGTCTAAATTAAAATGAATAATTAACACATAGCTCAAACAAAAGAAAACGCTTACTTTGTGAATCACAAGTAAAGTTTCTTACACATTACGGATGCAGTGGGCAAAAATTCATTTCAAATATAGAATCATTCAAATTAGATTGCTCAGCATCTCTTACCAGAATAAATATATTAGTTAAAAACTTACCATGAAGATGATGGAAATTTTCTGTGGGGGAAAAATAATTGTAGAGACTTATCAATAGGAATGCTGGGATGAATTACGGAATATCAAATTCACAGAAACTCGGCCAATCAATGTTTCATTACTCTAGGATAAAAATACCAACCCCTAAAAATCAAGTGCAAGAAAAAGGACACTGCCTTACTATATTAACACTTGTTGATATATTAGCATTATTTCATTTCATATTCTCCAATATTCAAGACTCCATTCAAGCCTTTGAAAAAAAGTATATTGGGATACTACAGGCATGAGCATTGCAGAAGACCACAGATTTAAAGGAAGACTTATGTTCTATGCTCCAGGTGAAACAGAGACTCCAACCCCAAGCACCTTCGGATCTGGAGATTCTCCCGCCCGAAACCCCTAGCAAACGGGAGACTCCAAGTTGATAAGTGCGAAGCATGAAATTCCAAGGGTTCTAGATGGTCTCTGGTGCTATCTAAGGCTTTTTTTTTCAACATACGATAGCAATAAGTAAGAAATCCTTTCCACCGGGAGACACAGAGCCAGGGCGGGAGAAATCAAACCTCAAACGGGAGATCGAGAGATTTTGCAAAAATGGGCTTTCGGCGGGAGATCTCCCGTCGAAAACGGGAGAGTTGGAGTCTCTGGTGAAATGATGAAAAAGGTAACAGATCCCATACATTGCCTGAGTTCTAATTTTTGCTCATGCCTTGTAACCAATTCTTGAAAATATTTCGAGTAAAACTTGGGAGACATGATATCCTTCATTAATAGTACAGCAAGTGAAAAGGAGTTATTTATTGTGAATCAATTACATGTGAAGGTACAATGTAATTGGTGACTGTGGGCATTGGAATCTTGTATCTTAAAACTATTTCTGTAGCAAGCAAATGACATGTACATTGTAAGGTGAAAATATATGCACAATAAGATCATTTGTCATATTTGTTACATAGGATAAATTTGACCATACAAAGGTACCCTCCCCTCCCCCCAAAAAAGCTATATAACTAGAGGAGCACTCCAGGGGCAGACCTCTACCATGCAGCCATGATTACAATGATAATATTGCTATTTCATAGGCAGTATCTTCAACTCAAACAGAGGTATGGGAACATCGACACAATACATTTGGTGAAAAATCTGATCATCTATTGTTGAGTTATTGGGAGATTAACCTTATCTTATGTACTTTATGACCCCTATGACCTTTAACCTCTGACCTCTTCACCCAAAATTTAATTCTTGTTGACCCTATTCATGGGTTTAGTGAAATCTTTAATAGATATCAAAATTAGTTTTTGGTCTGCAGATCTCTGGCCTACAATCAGAGAAGATAAGAATAGAATGCAAATGCAATCGGACATCAGCGAAGTAGGTTCTCCAAGAGGGGATGCTACAGATTTGATTGGTCCAACGACCTTACCAAAGATGATGACATCATTTGGTGTCTTCTGATGCTCCTTCGCCACCCGGTGGATATTCCTAAACTGGGCGTCGGCCAGCTTGGCATAGGCCTTGTCTAGGTTCCCTCTCAGGTCCGAGCCCTTGAAGACAGACTCTGCCTGACCAGCAAACGTCTGCCACGAGGGGAGATTAAAGGAAACCAAAACCCCAATATAAATGTGGATTGCGTAAAAGCAGCAATATTAGCAGAATACATCAGTGAAAGTTTGAGGATAATTGGACAATCGTTTCAAAAGTTATGAATTTTGAAAGTTTCACTGCCTTCACCGCTGTATAAGAAAACTAGTACTTTGTACCTTGTACCTTCTGTTCATCACTTCCGAAAGGTTTAGCTAGGAACTACAACTGGAAGTATAATTCGGGACACAAGGAGAGTGGATTTTACATGATAAAACAGTTTAAGTTAATTTTGAAATGTAGATTTAGAGGTCATGCTGCATTTGTTGTCCACTGTATGCTAAAGGAGATCATTCCAGAGTTTCATGACTTCGGAGTAAAAGGATTCTGCAAATGGTGTTGATGAGCACTGGAACACAGCTATCTGCTTATCGTGTGTTTGTCTACTTTTTAGACTTTTCCTCTGAAGATAGGTCTAGCTCTGCATTCAGTATCTTAAGGAGTGTAGTGAGCCTTTTATGGTTCATGACATCATTATGGACAACAAAAGTCACAACAAAAATATGGAGAATTAAACAAAATTTCATTTTTCATGAAAAGCACATATCCTATTGACTTGTTACTGAGTTATGTTAGGGGTAAGATCATTCCCTTTGCTTTGTGAGAGAAGAAAGTCAGGTGCTCTTTTCCTATGACAGAAAAGTGAAAATATGCTAAATTTTCTTTTACACATACCTCAAATTCCTTGACGAAGGGAAGGATGCCACATTTGCTCTTCTTGGAGACTCTTGTCTCCTCCACCGACCGAATTAGGCTCTCCTGCACGAATTGGAAAAATTAGGCAAAATACAGGTGTCAGGTGTAGGCCACATGACACTCGGACAGACACTGGTAATCATTATTACAGGTTTGTCGAGTGATATTTAATACATGGACCAATTACACTTTGCGGTACTTCGTGGTACATTGTTCAATATTCTCAATTTTTGTGCTAATGTCAGCACAACAATGTACTACATTAATATCTGGAGAAGCTTGAAAAACTTTACATTTCATAACATTTCATTTTCCCCCAATCTGTGATGCACAATTCCTGTGCAACACAAAAGGATAATACTAGAAGGACAACTGGCATCACTTCATGGTGGGCTTGTAATAACATCACTGTGACATTGGTCACAAAATTCAGCACTGTTATTTCAAGAACTGTGAAGAATGGAGGGCGCCCTCACCATGTACTTGTCAAAGAGCCGCTTGACCTCCACCAGACAGTTGGCCATGATGATGCTGAAGTAGGACGCAGACTTGGTCTGGTTCTCGCTGGACATGACGTGGGGACTGATCCTCACCAGCATGTACACCGAGTTGCTGGACAGTGGGTTAAAAAAATAATCATAGAGAAAGAAACAATCAAGACATGGGTCACATATTAACCTCCCTTTGTCTTGCTATACCTCAAGTTCAATACGAAGATGTATTCACATTCATGTAAGACAAAAGTAAAATCGTTTATTCTGACCAGTAATATACTCCAAGCATCAAACCATCATCATTACCATCATCTTATCATGAAGTTACCATAGTAATCCTTGCAGACATTAGGGAGCTTTAGATTTTCGGGACAGGGACATGCAGAGGAAAAAAAAATGCCAATCAAGTCGATCTATTCATAGCTCGCATCGTCTGAGTTTTTTCACTACGCATTCTGGGCTATTTTTACGTCCACTCAATCTTATGACGCAGAGAGCTACTTGCTGCACCAATCATATGGGGGCGCCATTTTATTTTTTATAGATTGCGTCTCAGCATAATAAAAAACTACTTTTCAACACAATGCAGGGAAAAGGAGAATGTCCAGCGCAAACATCATCTCAAACATCCGTGCATCAAATTCTCAAGCTCCCTGTTGTCATTTCAAGTTGGCTGGCTGAAAACACTGACATCATTATCATTATTCTTGTTTTCTTCTACAGTGCCTTTCAATGTTACCTCACTTGCTCACCTAGGTTACCTCACTTGCTCACCTAGACACTTCATAGACATATCTGATATAACATTCTGGATATGGTGATGTGTTTGCCTTTTGAGATTACTCTTTTCATGTTTGTTCTGTTTGTTGTAATTTTTGCTCTGGATGCATGAAACTAACTCTCCTGAGGTTCTGTGGAAATATACTTACAAGCTATCCATCCTCTCTGAAAAGGTGATGAAGGATTTGATCTCTGGTTCCAGACACTGGAAGAGTTCCCCCATCACTTTCCTGTTGTCAGGGAGCAGTAAGAGGAGGAAGGGGGTGGGGTGGGAGAGGGTGCAATTGAGTGAAGAAAGAGGGGTACATAATATTAACACAATGAAAAGATGCATTCTTATTAAGTGGAGTCATGGGTATCTTCTGTATACTTGTCTTTTAATTACCAGTCAATCTTTTCGACTTTAAACCGTCCCCAATTTGTGATTTCATATGTATGAATGAAAACATCTTTCCATCAACAAATCAGACATGTATCTTCTAGGTCATATTCATAAAAAGTCTATGTACAACATCTCGTTCTAAGAATTTCTTGTATGTGAAGTGTGTGCGCATGTGTCACACACAAACACACTGCTATAGCTTCTGACCATCTGAGCATTGAGAATTTAGGGTTTCTGGGACGAACACTGAACTAGGGCTTTCTATAGCTCAGTCAGTAGAGCACCGGGCTAGCAATCCGGAGGGCTGGGGTTCAAATCCGGATGGAATCCCATTTTCTTTGCTCTTTTTACCACCAATTCCTAAATGATATTACTTTGTCAAGCTGACAAAACAGATCCTAATTACAACTCTTGAATGGGAGTGTTGAAGCCCTGCAATACCAAGCACAGCAATGAAACTATATATCAAACACTCACAAAACAACCCAAAGCAAGCCCCAAACCAAGCGACCATCACCAATATACTGTTTGTACCATGTTCACTTGCTTTAAAGGCTAATGAAAGCTGAGTAGGGTGGGATTGATACTTTATTCATTTTTTCCTATTAGAGTTGTACAATGCCAAGAGTCTATGGTCACTGTATATCTATTTCTGCTCTTCCACCAGCTTAACTTGTAACTTTGCTAACTTTATCACCAATATCATCACACCAAACTCCTTGATAAGATGCTCCAATTTTTGTTCTATGTCAAACCTAATCCGTGGTTGCAAATCAGTCTTCACTGAAATCAAACATATACAGTACCCAGGGGATACAAGATAATCTCAAAAGTAGCACCAGAGGAAAACATAAAACATGATGATATTCCTGGTTGAATAACTTAAATCAGTTAGAGATATCAGGATTTGAGCCTCCGGCATAATTGCATTTGAATGAAAAACTGGAAATTTCAAAATTTGATGTACAAACTACAATGTGTATATGACAAGTTGTGAGGGGTTGATATGCTTACTTGGTCATTTGCATATTCGTATTGACCGTTCAAGAACTGTTACCTCAAAACTTCATGAAACTTCTAAATGTCATTACTTCCTTATTTTTGACACAATTTCAATCAAAATTTCACCGTTGAACTCGTAATATTTCACTCTTTCTTATCAGACTAACTTATATTTGGACTTGATTTCCCCTTTAAACTTAAAGGACAAGTTCACCTTCATAAACATAAGGATTGAGAGAATGTAGCAATATTAGTAGAACACATCATTGAAAGTTTGAGGAAAATCAGACAATCCGTTCAAAAGTTATGAATTTTTGAAGTTTTTGTGCAGTAACCGCTGGATGAGAAGACTACTGCAGTGTATGAATAACTTAGATGTCACATGCGTACAACAATATAAGGAAAATATAAAGAGAATTTCACAAAATGCCATCTTTTGAAAAAAGTACACATTCCCCAGACTCTATACCGACAAATGTTATGGGTAATATTATTCCCCCTGCCTTTAGAAAGAGGCAAGTCAAGAGCTCTTTTATTATGCGAAAAAAAGTGAAAATATGTTGAATTTTCTTTTACATTTTCTTTATACTGTTGTACGCATATGACTCACAAGCTGTAGTAGTCTCCTCATCCAGCGGTTCCAACACAAATATTTTAAAAATTCATAACTTTTGCATCGATTGTCCAATTTTCCTCAAACTTTCACTGATGTGTTTTACTAATATTGTTGCATTCTCTCAATCCTTATGTTTATGAAGGTGAACTTGTCCTTTAATAGTTAAAATCAAATATCTACAGACAATATTTACGACATGATATGAACATAACATGTCTAGAAAACTGAAATTATTTTGGACAGATGCATAAAGAAGTCTGCTAAGCAGTGGTCATCTTGGTCTGGGAAGAATCATCAGCAAGAATGAGACAAAAGCGAGAGGAGATATCAAAATTTTCCCGAGATACAGATAAGTGTGGCATCTGTCATTCTCACTTCAGACACACTGCAAACCAAGATAAGATACACACGAGGAAAGCAAAGGCAAGTGATAGAATACATGAAGAATGATGTCATAGGAAATGTAAACTCACAGCTACTGCACTTGAATTCAAAGAATACAACAATGAATGACAACCACTAGACTGATTCAGTCTGGGCGCAGCCATAAGCTCATTTTGCGGTGTCCCAGCCGACCCCCCTCCTCTCCCCCATCCCATGGGCAACATGTTTATCGCGCACTTGTAACAAAGGTTCGCGCACTGAGCAAGCATTCGCGCACTCAGTACGAGACGCCCATTGGCTAAAACAACCATGCATCAGTTTTTCATTCCGTGCGCGTGAGAGGGGTGGGGAGAGAGGAGGGGGGTCGGCCGAGACACCGCAATAATGGCGCTGCCCATGCCAAAAATACACATAGCGCGTCACAGAATCGGTCTATAGAGGATTTCTTTTTTATTTGACTGTTACTATGATCAAGCACACAATCTTATTCATAGAGAGTACCCGGTATAAGATCATGTACGTGCTTGATCAGCATTATTACAAACATTTGGTGTTTGAACAGGGCTGCACATTAGTCCATTTTTTCTACTGGCCTAACCTGTCCGTCTAATAAGTAGGTAGCCAGTTTTTCCATTTTTTACTGGTCCATTCCTGGAAAAGTAACTGGTCCAACAGTGATTTTTACTGGTGAGGGACCAGTGCCAGTGTGCAGCACTGGTTTATGACAACACAGATCAAACACATGATCTCATGTACGTAGAGTAACAGTAAAACAAAAAGAAAACCTTTTGTTACTCTCTCTCTGAAAGGAAAAACAAAATCTGAATAATAAGTATTTACTGCATACTACACAACTTACAACATAAAAGTCACCTCTTTTTATGTCAACTACATGCCTCATCTCTGGAAATACATTTCCACTTTATCTTCATTCTAAGTCTGCCTTCCAGCTTTTTATCATATTTTCCTCTTTACATTTCTAGAAAGTTGTCAAATCAATAATGGGAAGTTTCTAGATGTACTATTTCTGCCTTGGTTACATCACATGCCTACAGCCACTGTATCAGAGCAAGCAGAACATGTTTTGACTGACATACTGTACTTGACATATTCAATTACTGATATGGAAGGGAAATTCAGTCAACACAGGTTGGAAGAATTGCTGATTTACATCAAAGGATTTCTTTATGACTCTAATACACACCTCAAACAACTTCAGTTACATGGTAGTTGTGTTGGTCTGGAATTCTGACAGTGTCTAGACACATACTGCATCTAAAATGTTTAAAGCCTACTAACACACAGGGACCTGAATACAACAACAGTATTCCACTATGGTGACAGACACAAAACATTAACTTGTACTTATATAATGCTTCGCTGTTCAGAAATTGTGATGAAATGATTGATGTCACTGAGGTTCTTCATTACTGGTATTCAAGGATTTGCTATACACTAGGAGAGGCAACATATTTTCTGCACACTGCTCTCAGAATCAGAACTTTCATAAAAGAATACATTGTACTTCAGGTACAAGCTAGCTTTCACAATGTTAGGTTCCTTACAACCTGATGTAGGATAAAATGCTGTCTATTCTTTGTTGTGTTGGTTTTTTTTTTCTTAACAGAGTCATAATAACACTTTCAAGAAGCACAGCTTCTTATTAAATGAAACAGCCAGATAAAAATTGTGCAATGGCAGACATAATTCTACTTTTGCATGATTGAATTTAGCACAAAACACTTCCTTCTTCAAGCACATAATTTCAATCAGAGAACCATCATGGCTTGAATTGCAAGATCAAATCAAAACGGTGAATGGTGCTATCTACTTTAATATGAACAAAACTTCCAATGAGTCAGAAGTAAAGGGGAAACAGGTTTACATACATGTATCTTGACAGTATGTGAAATAGGGCAATTTCTTACAAAGCTATCACAAGGTACCGTTCTAAACTGCTAGCACATGCAAGCTATGATATCTGGGCTACTTCCTACTGGTGGTATCTACATTGAATCCCTCCCTACACATTAGAAATCATACTGATTACATTTGCTGACCATTGTTTATGAAGCTTGGCCTTTGATGCGCTCCAGCTAAAACCTCACCGCCCAAATGCGGATAATAGAAAGGTGCACAAAAAGAGAAGGAAAGCCCAACCCACACATCAAAGCTTGGAGAGAGAGAGAGAGAGAGAGAGAGAGAGAGAGAGAGAGAGACAAAGGTGCTATCACCATGACAATAAGCACACTCCACTAGAAAACATTACATATAAGCTCTTCACTGATCAACTTCAAACTACAGCAACAACAAATAATGAACTAGGCAACAATAATGAGCAGTGGAAAATATAATGCACATTTATGACAAGCCCTCACTGTCTAACCAGACCATACCAGTTTACTGAACATATTCAAATTTTATGCAAACTTTTATATCAAGGGGTTGTTCATAATAACTAGAAAGCTGTCCATGGTTTGCCCAACATAGCAAACTACTACTTCACGTAAAGTGGATTCCAAGTGTTCAAATGCACTGACTCTTTATAGGTCAGTGGAATAGTTTCTAGTCAGGTCCTAAAACTGAAACTACCCATACATTTCTAAATATTAGTTAACCAGAATGTTGTGTAAATCTCCTCATGAAAAGGCAGACGTTTGTATTTTTAATAGCGGTTTGACATCTTACCATGGTAACTATCTTTACAACATGTCCCATATGGAGTTGAGAAGGAAAGTAAATCTCTCTTAATAATTATTTCATGACATGACTTTACAGTCACTGTCAGTGTCAGCTAAGGATTCAACTTTGACAGTTTGTCCAAGTTCCTTTCTTAATATTCCAGATAAAAATAATGACTTTCATGTCACAAAATGATGTAGTGTCATAATTTGATGCCATTGGCACTTAAGTTCACAAAGTAGTACTGACTTCACAGTGTAGCCAGACTACCCACAATGCTTTGCCAATAAAGGTTATACTTCCTGTAAGGATGTATCTGAAAGCAGATGATAATGTGACTCATTAGTCACTTCCTGCTATTCATTTACACCCAACCTCAATGGACAACAAAGGACTGTTGCATTGTGGGATTGTTACGCAATGTTCCTATCCAGCTCTCTGGCTTCCACTATACTGCATCATTGTCCCATCTAGTCTCAAAAACTAAGTCTCTATGGTTGGGTGCTGAATATTTTTTTTTCTTAATCTTAAATGCTTACCTTGTCAATGTTTCATAAAGTAGAGTTTGAAAATTTGTCATTTGAGCCCACTGCTATTCATTCATTCATATTTGCTTGTTCTAGGTGGTTAAAGTAAAAGCCTCCACAATGCTGAATTTACAACTCATTCTTAAATTGGCAATATTCTGAAAAGATGAGTTTCTTCAATTTTTTCATTTAAGATTACAGTTCCTGTCTTTTCCCACTGGGCAATTTCTCATGCATTGCCTTCAGATTTTGTAAAGATCTAATGAATTTAGCCAATGTCATCAAATCATCCTCCAATATAAGATACACAGTCAACTTTAATGTTGCCAATTTAGTGATGGCAAGGGATTTTCTGCAGCAAATGTCCCTAAAAATGCTATTGAAGGGTTCACTCATGCAGTCTTTGGTTATACCACGAACCTCTTATGAGGATGGACAAAATATGTTTAATACAGGAATGGCTTTTCATAAATTTGCACATGATAGCACATCAAAATATAAAGCATAGCCCTGCTACATAAAACTTTGATTCAAACAAAATGTCCACATTATAATCTTTAGCCATTTTAATTGTCTGATAGCTAAAAAGCAATGAATGGGACATTCATTTGTGAATCAAAGTCTTATGTAAGAGGCTCAGTGGTGGTGTGTTAGTGCAAGCAAGCGAGATATCCAAATGGAGAAGTATACAAGAAAATGGAAAGGAATGGCACAAGAAAAAAATAAACAGAAACCAGCAGCATCTAACACTCAAAATTTTTACCTTCGTCCTCGCGTAGTAACCTTTCCGTCAATCTCACTTTTGAATTTATCACACAGAAATGCAAACACGATAACTCTGATTAATTGCTTGCATTCTGACAACAGCAAAGCAAGCAAGTTCCTTCAGTACATAACACCATGCACTTGCCAGACTGGCATTTCTAGAACTGCTATAAAATGTCTGGAAGACACTGGCATTGAACAAATATGTCAACGTCCTACACTGTACAATTTCCTCCTGATAAAGTGTCAAGGGTATGAATATATATCTGTATCAATTTTACACAAAAATATGTTTCTGATGGTAAATAAAGAAAGTTTCAGTCCGTGAAACTAAGTTCACTTGTATCAAAAGAACGTCGATCTTTGTCTGCAAATCAGCACCGTATCTCTCACCTATTTTATGGTAGCTTATAACAAAGGAACATGATTGGTCTCTATGGCTGTAGTACATTCTAGCAGAGCTTATGAGTGCAATATCTTCATATTGTTTCTGATTTAGATGAGGTAAACCAGACAAAAATGTACTCTCAGACAATTTACACAAAGTAGTTATTCTTTATCTCCAAAATAAGCAAAGGCTCTTTACTATGAATTTTTGTGTTCTTGCTCAAAGATTACTATTTAGTGCAGTTGACTTTGGAGGAGCATTCATATGTAAAATCATGCCAGTTCAAACTGTCAAACAAGATACATATAAACAATGTGGAAAACTTTGAGAAAAACCATTCAAACATTTCAAGAAGACACAAAAATGACAGAGACAAGTTGTTAAAAACTTTTTGTTTCAAGAAATTGATTTATGCCTCAATAACTATTCTCTCAAATACAAAGACATATCCTCAGTTTACTTGAACAAAAGTAGAAGACACCAAACCAAAAGTGGAATGAAGGATTGACATATTCATGAGGACATCTTTTCCTATTTCTGAGAGAAACCTAGTCACACAATTTGCAAATAAACCCCATTTTTGCATGAAACGATCAGGCTGTAAGACTAAAGTAGTTGCATCACTGTATCTAGAGTACTTTTGCTCTCCTTTGGGAGTTACTTACTTACTAAATGTTCACTATTTTTTTCTCTAAATGTATTTTCAACTTCAAATTGTTTACTCTGCCAATTTTTTTCCCCTAGAATTTTGCATTTTGAAAAAAAAAAAAACATTTGACAAGAAGAAGCATGACAAAAATATGAAAAACAAAACAAAAGGAAAAGTGTTTTGCTAGTGCAAGTGTGAAAGTGGCATTAACAACTTACATGGTGATTTTGTAAATAGGTGTCGAGAAAAAATTACCCACATAATGAGCAATTTTGAAACAGTTCATGGGCTTGACTTTCAAAAATGCTGGTGTTGTGATTGTTGTTACAGCAACAGCAATTAGCTTGCAAAACTTTAAAGCATTCAGTCTTACAGATGACCTAAACACTAACTTTAATCACTTTCTCATGGGAGAGAATGCTTTAAAAAATCACATCAACCCTCAATATCTGCTCATTTTGGGTTTTTTGTTGATATCATGCTTGGCTGTGTCTTTGGCACAACATCTCACAGTTCAAACAACAGCTCACAATGCATGCCCACTTGACTGCGTGCAAGTCGGTTTCTTTCAAGTCATTATTTGGGCAACATCAATCACACCACACTTCATTTGTCTGAGGTACAATCATTCAAACATGAACAAACATTGAAAAAACAACACCAACAACAAAAGAAACATGGGCATGTGCTGTGATGTTGATATAACTGGAACATAGCAAGTGTGGAAGCAATATGAGCTTCAAAGAACTGAGTTCATGTATCCAATTTGTATGTTAAAAACGTGTTACGTAAATCATATTGATGACGTGACATGAAATATGATGGTGCTGTCGATTTATGTGAAATCTGAACAGTAGTGTTTTGCTGCGGGGAATAAATAATTCAGAGAAAGTGACAGATGTGGTAAAACTGCAAATAACTGCATAATATCTTACCTGAGCTCAGGGTTTAATGCACATCCCTTCTTTTCCCTAGGGACAGGAATAAGTCGAAGGTGATCACAAAATTGATCCAAATCATTCATGCAATCAGTGTAGCGAGTGATGGGAAGAAAAGCAAATGAAATCACAAAGGACTTGAGGCAAATGAACAAAACTTTTGGAGGGTAAATAATGAGTTGAGGAAGAAAAAAAGTTGTTAATTCTTTCAAAGGGGAAAACATATAATATGAGAAGTTTGTAGGGAAAAAAAAGGAACGCTGACTAGCAAAACACGAAATATTTAATACTGTCCAATGACAGAATCATTTGAAGTTCAATCATCAAATGAAATCACAGTTCCTTAACTTTGTCTCATATCAAAAAATCAAGCTGCATGAAATATATGACATGTGTAGTACACTACCCTCTACTCTCAGAGTATAACATATGTACACATCTTATGAATTCATTCATTACATTGAAGGATACGTTTTACAATGTTTCTATCGACTATTCTCCCTGTCCCACCAAAAAAAAAAAAACCAATCCTAAACTAAAATTACAAAATCAACATTAAAGGACAAGTTCACCTTCATAAACATAAGGATTGAGAAAATGCAACAATATTAGTAGAACACATCAGTGAAAGTTTGAGGAAAATTGGACAATCGATGCAAAAGTTATGAATTTTTTAAATTTTTGTGTTGGAACCGCTGGATGAGGAGACTACTACAGCTTGTGAGTCATATGCGTACAACAGTATAAAGAAAATATAAAAGAAAATTCAACATATTTTCACTTTTTTCGCATAATAAAAGAGCAATTGACTTGCCTCTTTCTAAGGACAGGGGTAATAATATTACCCATAACATGTATCGGTAACGAGTCAGGGGAATGTGTACTTTTTTCAAAAGATGGAATTTTGTGAAATTCTCTTTATATTTTCCCTATATTGTTGTACGCATGTGACATCTAAGTTATTCATACACTGCAGTAGTCTTCTCATCCAGCGGGTACTGCACAAAAACTTCAAAAAATCATAACTTTTGAACGGATTGTCTGATTTTCCTCAAACTTTCAATGATGTGTTCTACTAATATTGCTACATTCTCTCAATCCTTATGTTTATGAAGGTGAACTTGTCCTTTAATTACACAGAATACAAAAAAAACTATGGACAAAAATACTTCATTTTCTGAAATATTTCAGACTTCAACTTTGTCTTTGATGACATCAGTTTAAGAGATAGTGAATGTAGCACGAAGGCAATGAAATTACAAAAACAAATTAATGATATTTGGGCAATATCTGATGAGATTTGATCATTTGAATATGGTTTATAAGCCATCTTATATGATGATTCATTGCTATGATGAAGAAATAGACTTGGTCAAGTGACAGTGATTTTCAGTGAATTAAATTTCATCCACTGTCAAAAGACATAAGATATATGCTCCATATGTATTGTGGATATATTTCACATTTGATGTTCTCCACGACCTGAGAAGTTGATTACTTTATGCAAATTCAAGACAAATTGTGTTTTGGCAATGTTTGACCACAACTACCACAAAAATTCCTGTGGTAAGCAGTCACAATGTTACAACTTTTTTGTACTTGTAATATCCCTCAGACTGAATTAAATTGAATCGAATTGATATTGAAATCATCACTCAAATTTGATCTAACTGAATTGAAAAATATTCTCACTAAACTGGCACTTAGAAATCTTCAATTTTAAAAATTTCAGATATCTATAAACATCTTTTCTCATGTATGATATTCTCCATAAAATGTTGGAACAGTGGAAAAGGAAATACAAAATTGTATTTCCATACAATACACAGTTTTGATACACTAGGTGGCAGATGTCAAGATAATACAATGTAAGCAAGAGGTACATCAGAACTTGCAAAAAAAAGTTCAGTTAGTCACTCAAGGGAAAGGAAATATGGAAAGGAGTGTGTCTCACACCATTGCAATTAGTGATTTATCTTTGGTTCGAGATTTCCTGAGATTAATTGGGGTCAGGAAGAGATGGTATCAACATTTATAATACTTCCAGGAAGGAGAGAGGGGAATCAGTTGTAAAGCTAGCAGTTTGGGGTTAGTTCACATCAAGGGACATTGTTAGTTTGACATGGTACCTTGACATGGTACGCTGAGGTGATACCTTGAGGTTAGCGTGGAGAGAGGGAAGGGGAGGGAGAAGCTTGACATGTGCAGGGATCATCCTTGTGAGAAAAGACGAAATATCTTCTCCATATGATGGAGAGAAAATTGAATATAATCTGATTCTTTCTGGCAGAGCAAACAGCACACCACTGTGAGTGGGCAGTGTGCTAAGTGAGGGAAGTGATTGACTCATACAGGCTGGGCACCCAACAACAGCTTGTGGCTGCCTTGGATAATTACTACAAATCACAGATTCCTCTTGAACAGTAAACTGTGATGTGACCGGATCTTTTATGTAGATATTTATGTATGTGTGTATTGCGTGAAAGTGAAATGGACCTGCTTCATTTCTGCACAGTGTGTATTCTGATACTTTTCCTCTTATGTGCTGAAGCATGCAGAAAGGAAAAGAAAAAAAAAAAAGATAAAATACCATCCCTTCTCCTTTTTTTCCATTAGTCTTGATTCAAGCCTTAATCTCAAGTTTCTACACAGAACCATGTGACTCTGCAGCATAGGTATTTCACATGCGGTTGTGAAACAGGACACAAAGTAGTAGCAGATTGCAGATTGTTTGCAAAGAATGGGTCAATAATGTGATCTGGACAAGGATGACACTTTAAATTAAAGTACAGTGACATCTGACATTTGACAATCACAGATTTGCCTACACTCGAGTAAGCCCATCTACATCTCATGTAGCAATCCTGGGCAAAGTATCATGAAAATCCACCCAAGGTTCTTTTTACATCATATTAATTAGATCTGGGGAGGAATGAACGAACTGATGAACAACCTGAAACATGATTCTTTCAGCCACATCTGGGACAGGGCATGGGAGAAAAAAATGACCAAAAAAGAAGAGCCTTTGTGCTAAACTAAACTAAACAGTCCTGTGCAGAGGATGGGGGTAGTGCCCTGTGCTAGGATACAGCAGGAACCTCAAACCAACATCCTTGCCACCCTGTTGGCACAAGACGCTGGCAGGAGTGCTTGCTAGACAGACTGGGTCATAGACCAGACTAAGGTTGGGTGTGTTCAGGTTAACTAATTGCACCCTTGACCATTGACTGAAGTGCTATGTAATTATATTGACGCCTTACTCTGGTCCGACTTGCTTCCTCTGTCTGCTGAACATGCCCCCATCAACTTGGTCAGCCATTGGGAAGTATTCTGCATCCTTTATAGTGGAAAGGGAGACAGAGAGGGAGAAGAGAAATCATATTTAAGGGCTGTACACTAACCTATTTTTACTATCGGTCCAAACCTTAAATTTACTGGTCCTGGGGTGTTTTTTTTTGTGTGTGGTTTTTTTTTTTTCAACTGGCCCCTACAATGTAATTTCTATTTTACCTGTCATGTCAGACCAGTAAATTTAGCAATCCCTTAAAAGTTGCTGGTCCGACAGTGATTTTTACTTGTCTGGGACCGTCAGACCAGTGCCAGTGTGCAGCATTGCACATTTAATCATCCTGATTTGACTTAAATCTTACAAATATTGAAAGAAGAAAGGAGAAAATACCAATGGAAAAAATAGAATTAACTAAAACCATAGGCAAACACAAATAGAGATCTTAGACCTGTAAAAAAAAAAAGAAAGAATCTCACACTGAAATGAAATACAAATAGGAATAAGATAGACAATGCAAATCTTCCAATGATCATCACACATTTGGAGTCTAAAGTTAATTCACATTCATTTCAGCTTGTACAGCATTTCCCTTAACATACTTGTTGTTGTTTTTTTTCTCTAAGTTGTGGTGAGATGTAGACTCAGGTTAACTATCAAATCCGTACTATTCATGAAAAAAAAAAATATCTGTTAACAAACCTGACAATAGCAAAGAAGGACGTATGATAAAGGAAGACAAGAAGTATATTTCAGTCAATTTCAAATTCCTACAGATAGAGCAATATCTCTGAAATGTAAGTTCCCCACAGTGTAAAGCCCAGGATATAAAAGGTATTATATACCTCATTTCTAGAATCCTCTCATCTGATTGGTTAAAAGGGGAGTCATGAAAATAACTGTGCCCTATTTTTGAGTTACTGTGACCGGGGCCCGGGCACAGTTAGTAAATAGGTTTGGAGACGGTCGCGACCCCATACACATAGATCGCTCATATTTACGCACCAATGATACGACCGCCGCGCATTCAATCAGCATGCTGTAAAAGAGACTAGCGGACTGGTTTGGAGACAGTCGCAACCCCGTTACTTTGTTACGGTAGTACATGTACACTGTACATATAGATGATCACTGTGTACGCACCAATGATACGACCGCCGCACTGTCGATCAGCATTGATTACGAGTGCTGTAAAAGAGACTAGAATCTATATTTTCGGTATCTATATTTCGGAATCTATATTTTCGGTTTATAAAACAAATAATGACTGCTTGATATTATGTAGGCCCTCGGTGATGTGAAAACCATAACCATGCCCTCAGCTTCGTTTCGGGCATAGTTACGGTTTTCACATCACCTTGGGCCCATAATTTTAACTGTGCCCCTCATAGCAGTCATTATTTGTATACTGTAAAGAGGGGGTTAATTGTTAGGCAATCACAACACCACTATGTAGTTTGACACAAATCAGAAACTAGAGAAACCTGAGTAGGCAATCTTTAGACAATCAACAACATACAGTCATTATATCTTTAATCTTTTAAATAAATTTGCACGAGCATATAATCTCTGATTGCGTGTGATGTTGAATAGGAACATGGCATACAGTACATGGAAGATGTAAACAAAACAAACAAAATATGCATACAATTATGTAAAATAATGGCACAAATGCCAATGGAGTTTTTGCTCCTTGCAAGGTAAATGTTAGAGCAAAGCTTGCATACTGATATGTAAAATTACAAGTCTTTCTATTTCACATCCCGGCTGAAGAATGCCCCCCTTCCCCCTGACAAGTCTCCCTGTTCCAATTTACTCACTGTTCCTTCCAGGTCCAGCCCATAACCAAAGAACTTGGTGCAGAAATCCTGCTCAGCGTTGCACATGGGTTGAATCTCATTCAGTAGCTGTGTGAATACCTTGTGGAGGAAAATGATAAACAAGAAGACATACATAATGATTCATTTATTACATGACCAACTCCTCCTTGCTTTTTTCCAAAGCCTGCATACACAATCTAGCTTTATCTTGTCCATTCTATTTATTTGAAAAAAACATCTAATTATGGCGTAACATCAAAATTTTAGAAATTACATAAAGTCTATATAACACCAGGGTAGCCTCTTCAGTGTGACAGAATTGAGCTTAGTGAAGGCCCTGTAGACTATATCAATTTTATCCTGTCATTGCAAGATACCCATTTTTACATCTTGAAAGTGGTTGAGACATTTCTGTCTTTAAATACGGTTGAACTGGATAGGATTTAAATTCAACTTAAAATGAATTAAAGTTTGAAAAGATTGAAAGGAAGCAGTGAGACCATGAAGTTATGTGAACACATGGCCCATAACACTGAACAGAGACCTCAAAATTGCACATCAACTGCATAGCAGTGCGGTTTCGATGATTCTTACGGCACATCCAAAATTGTAACATTCAATTTGCAGTTTTCAATGTTGACCCGCATGCGGAACATCTGAGAGCATTTAAGTGGTTAAATATAATATTACTTACATAAACATACCTCTCAACAATTGTAATGTCTCTTTGAATCTGCAGTTCCAGTGTCTTATCCAACCCATCACAATGCTCCAATTAAAGAAAAGATTAAAAGGGTGTAGTTGGACTGTGACAATGATGGGAACACTTACCATGTCAAATCTTTGTTTGTCGCTGAGATCAGACTCTGTAGCCCGCAGCCCCGCGGAGAATTCCTGCAGGGAGGGGGCGCTCTTGATCCCCTTGGCCCCCATTCTCGGGGGGTCGGGCGTGGCACTCCCCTTGTCCCCCTTGGAGCCAAACTTCTTTGTCTCGGCTGCCTTGGCCTTTGAAAGGATCACATGTCGGGCTCTCTCGTAGAAGTCTTTGAGCTCCCGCTCGTAGACTTTCTTCAAGTTGTCTGTATAGATCTGAAATAATTCATAAGAGACATCAATATCAAAACTCTCACAAACACAATGTATAAGCATGTATATAACTCTAAAGGTATGTTAAAAAATAGCAACCATGAATAAAGTGTAAAATTGGAGGTAAAAAAACTTTGGTTTGAACAAACTTGTTGAAATCAAAGTGACATATCTGAGACTTCTTAGAAAAACTAGACACAGTGTTCAGGAAGGCAAAAGTTAAAGGTGCATAGTCCCGGTAGTGTACAGGCTGCTGTTGATGATACTGCCTATCACCATTAGTATTGATACAAAGATTACCGAAGTTGAGCTGTCATCAAGAGTAAAGTGCGTAGGTGTTGCTAAGTAACATTGTCTTTGTTGTCTTCTCCGCGCATCGCGCAGTCTGTAGTAATGCCAGGGTGCGTGCATATGTGCTTCTTATTATGACATCACAAAAGAAGTTTGCAGAAGCTGTCATCCCCCTCAGCCGAATCATGAGCCAAACTGTGATCGGACCACTGACTACAGTGAATCGGACTTCTTCGGACTTGGGGAAGTGGGCCACAGTGTAAGCGCTAAAGAGGAGTCGATAGCGTAGGTCTCTATAGGAAACTTGCGCCGACTAAAACACTGGGACCATGCACCTTTAAGATAACTCTTCCCGTGACACTATTATTACGATGCAATGGGTGCCCACCCACTGTCAAAAACATTCACAATGATGTTACCACCATATTCGTAACATAACGTGGGGATGTTGCTACAAAAGCCACACTTAAAAATTTTGACAGGTTTCAAGAAATTTCTTGCATTTGAGGTAGCAGTAGATCTTATTGTTTATGTTTTTGTGAAGGTCAAGCTCAGTCCACAGACTTTGACATAGATATGCAGTGTGATGGATCACACTGCAAAATGAGGAATGTTCATGTGCATTTCAATTCTACAAATTTTATGAGAGCCAAGATTCAAAAAAATTAAAACACATACAAAAGTTCTTATCTACACTATATGCATTGAATGCCAGAGACACTTTGCATAAACCCTCCTGCCGCGAAAAAGGCCGTCTGCTCCAATTCGCGAAAATTTCATGCCACAAAAATATCATGTTTTACAGTACCTTTCCCAGCTGGAGGAAGCTGGTTCTGTCAGCCTTCCGTAGCCACTGCATGAGCTCGGCGTAGGGGATTAGGTCTCGGTGGAAGGTGTGGTGCTTCGGCAGGGTGAGACGGGAGCTCAAGGTGTTCATCATCTCGCTCATGTCTGCACCCTAGAGGAAACAACAAAAACAACAACAATGACACGGACACTAATGACGACTGACTGATGCAAAAAGGCATTCATACATTTGCCTTTTTCAACCACTGTGTTTGTGACCTTCTAGCTTGCAACCAATCACCACTTCGGGATCAGATTATGTTCAGTTTAATCTAAGTAGAAGGCTATTCTAGAGAGAATCAGTGATGTCACTGAATATACACTTTCAATTCACACTTTCAAAATACACGTTGTTAAGAACCACATGGTGATATGGTGCTATCTATTAAGGAAACAAATGCTATTTTCATCATTATCATAATTACTATCATCACTAATAATGATTTCATTTCGACCTATACACTATTTGGCTCTACATTTCATGATGCACAGATTACTCTGTCCTTGGTTTCAGTGTATTACAATAATTTTCTGTGGCTATACACTCCTGTAAGAGGTTGACATCGAGTGCCCACCACCCCCAATCCCAACTGATCCTGTTGCCATAGCGATACCTGCTGGATGAAGATGTTGTTGAGGTGGATGGCAAGTCTCTGGGCAAACTTCTCCTGGAGGTTGGTGAGCAGCTCTCTCTGCTCCACCACGGCTCGCATCTTCCCCATGCCTGATGACATGGAGAGGGATACAAAAGATAGACACACGTCTTAAAGGACCGGTCAACCTTCTTTCACATGAAGATTGAGTGAATGAAGCAATATTTGCAGAACACATCAGTGAAAGTTTGGGGAAAGTCGGACAATTCGTTCACAAGTTATGAATTTTTAAAGTTTCTGCGCAGTCACTGCTGGATGCGCAGTCACTGCTGGATGGGAAGCCTACTACAGTGTATGATGTCACATGTGCAGAACAATATAAAGAAAATACGAAGAGAATTCCACAAAATTTCATTCTTTTGAAAAAAAGTGCACATTCCCTCGACTCGCTGCTGATATATGTTAAGGGTAATGTTATTCCCCCCCCCCCCCCCCCCCCCGCCTTCTGAAAGAGGCAAGTCTAGTGCTCTCTTATTGTGCAAGTAAAGTGAAAGCCATGAAACAATCAAACTATAGTAATAAACAATATCTGCAGTTTCCATTGTGGAACCAGACATCAACCACTCAATATCTGAGAGGATTTCAGTAGTTTACTGTGGTGACTTTAACCCGTTGAGGATGGTTTGATTTTGCTGCAACACGCATTTCCCATAGACACCTGCCCGAGTATACTCGGGACTTGTCCTCAACGGGTTAAAAGACCTGGTAGTGTGGAGATTCACGGGTGGTCTGATTCATTTGCTGCCCACCGAGGTGCATCTGAAAACCATGAATAGCACCTGTCAGTGCATTGAAGCATATGATTATCTGTAACAGTGGACTTCAGTCTAGATTCTTCCGCTGTGCGTGCATTTACATAAAGATAAGTATAAAGTTGAACACAACATATTACAGGAATTCTCAAATACATCCGACCTGCGCGAGCATTCTCACTCCATGGTATCACACACTACTGGGTCTTTAATTAGTGTATCCTCTCGACAATTGCAATGTTTTTAACATGATAAATGGTTAGGGGATCCTGGGGTAAATTACCTGGAAGTAGCTCAGCATCCATCTTCTCCTGGAGTGTCTGGGCTGCGGCCGTGCACTCCATGATACCGGCGGGCGAGCCCAGACTCCGGTCCAGGAGGGCCAGCTGCTGCTTGTGGGGCATGTCCAGCTTCCTCATGAGGGTCTCCAGCGCCTCCTGCAGCTGACTGTGGCTGTGACTCTGGATCTGGATCATCGAGTCCTTCTGCTCCATGATCTCCATGTGCACCCGCACTCCCTGGGGGTCAAAGGTCATGAGCAAGAGGAAGATTAGTTTTTACAAAAATATGGGAGAGAAGGATAGGGAGAAACAGGGAGGCAAAGACCTGGGAGGGGGAACAAGATGAAAAAGAGAAGTGGGAGGAGTTGAAGGGAAGGATGAAAAGAAGAAGAGGAGGAGGATGGGGAGGAGGAGGAGGAGGTGGAGGAGGAGAAGGAGGAGGAGGAGGAGGAGGAAGAGGAGGAGGAGGAGGGGATGGGGTGGAGGAGGAGGAGGAGGAGGAAGAGGAGGAGGAGGAAGAGGAGGAGGAGGAGGAGGGGATGGGGAGGAGGAGGAGGTGGAGGAGGAGGAGGGGATGGGGAGGAGGAGGAGGAGGAGGAGGAGGAGGTGGAGGATGGGGAGGAGCCAGGCATGAGTTGAAAAGGAGTAGCAGGGGTGTAAAGGAAAAGGATTACGATAGGAAGAGAAGGAAGATGTGAGATGAATAAGATGGTCATGAAATAGCAGCATTGGGATGAGAAGGGTGTGGATGAGAAAAATGCGGAATAGTTAGAGTAGCATTGTGTACACACACACACAACAGAATCAAAGGGGTAGATCAAAGTGCCACAATGAGGGGACAAGATGTTTCACGAAATTATGAGTAAATGGAAGATGGGAGATTATCAGACAGATTGTGACTGAATAGGAAAGAAATATCAGTTTGTAGGGACTGGATGTCTCTTTAAAGAATATGACTAGCCATAATGTATTCAATCAACATGTTCTGTCTGACGTAACGGTACACCTTTGTCAAATTAACCTTATACAATCACAATGACTCACAAAGTCGATTGGCAAATAAAGTTGTATGGTAGACTGCACATCAGAATGTTGCTACAGTTGGGCAGATACTAATATGCCTTGTAATTAAATCAACTTGTGACTGTTTGCACATAAGAAACTATAAGATGGTCTTACCTCAAGCATCTTGTCATATTCGTCGAGACTGGATTCAACCTTATTGACCTCTCGTAGACTGTCGTCGAGGAGGAACATCAGCCTAGCAACCTCCTGCTGGGACTCGATGATGGAGTGGATGTTGGCCTGGAAGAAGAAATCATCAGTTTGGTACAGATATAATACAGTTCCTTTTAAGTCACATCCATCCATCTTCCTATTTCGGTATCTCCTTCCTGCTGTGGTTTCTAGAGAACACACTTTGCATGGTGGTCAAGGCATAAATATCGAGACAGTTTAGGTAACACAAAGAGGAGAGTCAAATACCTTATTTCTTTAACTCATTAGCAGATTCCAGGCATAGATTTTAGAGGGGTAGGAGGAATACATCAAAAATAAAGTGTAGCAAAACAGCTGAAAACCAAAAAAAAAGTACCTCTAAGAATCATTATCCCAGCAAGAGAAGTACTATCATTAAAGAGAGTGATCATTACTATGGGGGAGTAGTAAACACATCCGATAGTTTCTGTACAATTTTTAGAATTGGTCAAAATATGAATAGCACCCTGTCATTCCACTTTACAAAATGCAGCAAGATTGTGCTATTGATACATTCTGTCACACCATTCATCTCAGAGTACAAAGAGCATTAGACAAGACTACATACCCCATCAAGAACTGACAGATCATTGGCTAGTCGCTCGATGAATGCCTCGGCGTTGCCGATGGCAAACTCGCACTCGTCCATCATGCGCTCCAAGTCCGCTTCCTCCCTGGTCGAGAGAGCTTGGTAGTCATCGCTGGCGAGATCGTCCTCGGACTGGGCCACCCTGGCTAGGTCGACAGATACATATTCTGGAGACAGAGAGACCATTAAACAGATTGTTTCATTTCCTTAGTAAGTATTGACTACCTGTCACTCACTAATCACTATAACTCATGACACTGACAAGATTGAAACACCTCCTTCAAACACAAATTTTTAGCATAAATCCCTGATATTCATGCTCCATACCTTTCTCTTCTTTTCTCTCTCAATACATGCAAGCATTTCAAGTGCAAAGTGACTGTTCTAAAGCAACATGGAACACATGAGAATAAGGTCAAAGTAGACACAGATTATTTCCACAGGCAATTACAGTAGAAGAGATAAAAGAAATCATCAATAGACTGTTTATCATACACATTCATCTCACATCTGTTAAGTCTGCACCTTGACTGTTACAGAGGGCCTCAAATATAAGGGACACATAAAGGGTTGACTGGATTTCGACAGTAAAATGGAAAGATGACACCAACTAGCCACACAAACTACTGATCAATGTCCATCTATTTGGTGATTCAGGAGAGCATGGCTACAGTCTATTCATGTCTATCAACATTTTATTAATGTTGAAGACTAGTCCGAAGTATTCTCAGGCTGGGGCAATTGGGAAATGTGTGTTACGAAACACTCAGTCCGTCTTCGATGGGTCGAGACACATTGACAAGCTTGAAAATTGACTATTGGATATTACAAAATCTATACAGATATATTTGTGGATATTTTGTAATGTGTCTCACATGCAGTAAAATGATACCTCCAATTGATAACATTTAGGAACACAAAGCTTACCCTCGAGTAGAGCTGACTTTACGTTGTTGAAATCTGGTTTCTTGAGTTGTTTCAGGTAGCGCTGGCTAAGCTGTAAGAGAAAACAGCATGTGATTACATGCAGGTCCTCCTAATCACAGATTTCATCCTTACATACAAGCCATTGTAGTGGGACTTGGAAAGAAAAAATTTATGTGTATCTTCACCTGGAAATCTGCCTCATAAACACACACATTACAACACTT
This sequence comes from Diadema antillarum, assembly GCF_040938485.1. Lineage (NCBI taxonomy): Eukaryota > Metazoa > Echinodermata > Echinoidea > Diadematoida > Diadematidae > Diadema > Diadema antillarum. The sequence continues at coordinate 2,314,131 of NW_027271035.1, forward strand.
AATTGGCACTAAACAAACTAATTCAACAGTCAGTAGAATGTGGTGATGTATCTAGGATATGCAAAATTTTCAGACATGTTTTATTGCAAGCCTCATGCTCTCTCTATAAATGTCATAATGACACTATTGTCAAAACATCTTAGATGCAATCATATGCTTGATAAATACATGTATGCTTTGCTCCAGGTAAATAAGGAGATACACATATGTTCTACAAAACTGTTCTTCTGTTATATGGCCCTATACATTGCAAAAAGGAAAAGAAGATGAACTTTACCTTCCATAGTGATGATATAAATGCATTTTTCTCGGCAACATTGCTTGCAATCCACTTGTAGACTTTCTCGAAGTGGAGATCAAATTCTGGAACATCCTGCAACGCCATAAGAAAACAGGGTTTCGAACTTTGACGAAGTGCTGTGTCCCAATGGTACACTAAATATACTCTTTTGGGTCACATGTCATTCCTATTCACAATATGTGCACGTACATCAAAGATTTTATAACCCTTTGTCAAATTTAAATTTCTATGAAGAACAGATTTATGCTGATTTTAAAAAGTATTAGAACATAATGTCCTTGACATATTTTGATAAGTAACAAAGATGTTTGCTTGTTTTTATGTGTGTTTTTTTAACAGAAAATGTGAGATGCCTAGAAAAAAAAAAAGATTTTCACTGATATATTTTAGATACACACTTTTGTCACCCCAGTGATATGTATTACCAGCACTTAATTATTTGTGAGGTTTGCTGAAGGCTTCATTGAATAACTGCTTGCATTAAGCAGGTTTCCTGTGAAGAACCTCCATTGATCATGTAGCTTCCCTTCTAAAAATCTGTCTTGGAAACTGCCAAAATGACGCGAGTTGACACTATGGCACAGTTTCCCTCTTGTTAAGTAAAACATTTAGGTCAAAACATGTGATAGCAGCTGTATGAAAATCAAAACATCTCGTGCCTTTTGGTCAAAAGCTAGGTACAAAATTGTGTATGAAACACTGCTGGGATTTTATTCTTGACAAAATCCATGAAACCACTCTTGACATGTCAACATAAGAAAGATGAAAACACAAAGATTTCACTCACAATAACTGGATCTTTCCCATCACATATTTTCAGCTCTGCCAGGGGCCATGACTGCCTCTTCTTGAACGCATCTTTGTCTGTCTTCTTTACCTTGTGAAGGAACACCTGGGCGGGCTGATCGGTTGTTACTGAAAGGGAAAAATGATAGTTGGAAATTAGTAAAGATTACATCCTAACAGAATGACCTGGGCCTCATTTTATGAAAGATGTTGGGGTGGCAACTCCTGCTGAAATGGCAACTTCCCATCGCAACAGCCAATCAGGAAGCAAGATTCTTGTTGTTACCGTGACAACTGCCAGTCCAACAAGAGTTGCTATCATATCAACTTTTCATGAAATGGGACTCTGGTTCACAAACATGACCTTAAACTGTCTACAAAAATAATGACCTCACCACAGCACTGGTTCTTATAGACATTTGCTTTGTTAAAAAGAAAGTAATGAGATGTCATCCACATGAACCTTGAGAAAAGACTACAAGAACTATCACAGGTATGACTTCTCACTCAGAAACACACTACATGCCAATAGAATATCTACAATCAAATCTACTCTGTAAATTCACTCGGTACTTGCAATAAAATTTACTCACTGATTCACGTATGCTTCTGGCTTAAATCAGTGGAGAACTTCAGTATCAATCATGGTTTCCTACCTCTCTCCATTCTACTGCTACATTTGACATTAACTCAGCATATGTGATAAATTGAACCCCTGAAGCACCACAAGTTTCTTACCTGTAGCACACAGGAAGCTGACTTTCTTTTTCTTCCCAGCCTTAGAGACGTGGACAACCCCAATTAACCGCTCATCATTGGGCAGGAAGACATCTCTTTGCAGTGTGTGCCGAATGGCAGTCATCTTGATTTCACTTTATGTGATTTTTCTTCAAAGGGATGACTGTCCAGACCTTTAATGCTTCAATCAAAACACAATAAGGAATAATATGCAGGAAGCTGTGATCATGGCCAACAATTCTGATGCAAAGTGGTTTGCTCCAATAACACATGCTTCACATCACATCAATTTTTGGTAGAAAGCAAAACATTCGGTAGATGGATGGGAACTGTGGGGATACTACTAGCATTAGAAAAGTGTTATTTGTGCAAATTAAGGGACAGTTTATCATAAAGAAAGGTTACGGAAATGCAGGACACAACAAATCACTTGACATTTGTTCCTTTCATTTTGCACATAGACTATTTGGCTATTTTACCTGGGCCTGGCTAAGTATTAATTAGGATATATCACTCTTAGTGACCATGCCCCATCATACCTAATGATACTGATCACTACTTTCACGTTTACTGTAGCTGTATGAAGACCACATGCTGTTCCTACACATTATCTTCAAACTTTAATCTAAAAAAAAACAACAATATTACAACACAATGCAGTTTAGTAATAGATTGATCTTTGAGTGTCTAGAATCAGACCACAGACTAACCCTGGGGTGCTCCTTGTACACAGTTATACTGTGGGAGCGCCCTGAGTGAACAGAACGCTATCTCAGTACGATGAAAGACAAACACAAATTTTCGCCCCTCTTTAAGTTACGTATTTCACCAGCAAAGGCCTACTTTTATACTATACATACGTTTCCTATCTAATTCTTACCTGCCGTTTACTTGCTAATTTACAGACTGATCCCATGGTCTTGAAAAAAACGTTTTTCTACGAGTCCATCTCCATTCTCCCCATTCCTCCCTTCATTTTTTTAAACAACCTTTGCAAGGCACATTGCGCATTGGCGATATGAATATGCATGAAAGGCGCAACGTTTTTCGCCTTTGGACAAGGCCCTTTCACTCTAACGCTGTCGCGCGCAGCTGGGATTGTGAAAAGGCTACATTGCACTCTGGTTAGCATATGCGCACAGGTTTCAAATCCGTCGAACAGAGCAGTTGTCATTCTCACAGATTCCTCCTGACTGGATCATTTAAAGTCATCGATTTTGACAGAAAGGGACTATTGGAGGAATTAAACGTTCCCAGGTAAGTGTTAATCAACAATTGGACTACATCTGTATGTATTCATATTGAAGCAATTTTTAGTACTTAATATAGGTTGGAATTTAGGGGCAATACTACCCCGTACGTCACTCAATACAATATATCCTACAATGCACAGCCCGAATGCTTCGCGTTTGGGCTGATCGCAGTTAACCAGAGACCAGCGTTTTTACCTGGGGCTGGGGCCCGTTGCTAGAATTTGTGTTAAAACACAGACGTTTAAGTCACAAGTTAACAACTCAAGAATTCAAACTCAAAGACAAGTTGCGGGGCGGGGGGCTGGCAGATACTTGCAATAAATTTACAAGTTGCATATTACCTTAAGTTCAGTAAATTTATCTACCGTTAGCACGTTACAGCTCGAGCTGGGCCCTGATTAGCCCTACCAACCACCATGCGAAGCGACTCCTGTAACGTTGTTAAAGAGCTGTACAGTGACAGGATTGTATAATTTTTATATTAAAAACCACATATAACTACACGCAGCCGCTGTCGCTTCGCGACAGCGGCTGCACGTCTATTCCTTCGCAGATGTTGTTATTTTTCAGTGGTGGGTGTACGTTTCCTTCATGAATATCTTTATTAATTGTGGAAAACTAAAGTATAAGGAATCCCCGTAATCTATGATGCTGTAAAAGTGGAAATTTTCGCGCATTTCGCGCAACCAGAAACTAGCGCGAAAATAAAAGCCCGCGAATATTTTTGGTTGCCATATGTTCCTGTGCGTGACGTCTTGATTCCGCAGAATTAAAACACGCGAAACTCTTCTGACCCGGCCAAGCGCGAAAAATTAGTCGCGCAAAAATATCCACTTTTACAGTAATCATTCAATAATCGGTATGAGAATTTTTTTTTAATTACATCAAAAACCCACCGAAATCCGTCCTTAAAATCAGATCTGTAAGCGTCCGTATTGCTTCACTCCTCATCTTCTGCGTGTTATTGAATAGCAATCACTCTCCTATACTACAACGTAGCTAGTCGGAGCGGAAGTGACGTCAAATCATCATGAGAGCAGCACGCGCGGAAATACATGTACGTAGAAGACGACAAGCTTTACGTAATACACAAAACGCACGGGCGTACGTAAAATGCTACCACGGTACCTCGGTTTGAGCGTTCGTGGTAGTTCGTTGATTTTGTGAATCATCGCACAATCTACTCCGAAAAATTCAACAATAGATAAGGTTTTGGATACCAACAAAACACCAAATTCAACTCAACCATCAGCAAAATACGATATTAGGTGGGTGGTATTTATGTAGGAGGAAGACTGCAAGCTAGATCGCTGATGACACCCTGATCTACATGACTGTTAAAACTGCTACGGATTCCAGAAAACTCCAGGCTGACCTTGACGCTCTAGCTGATTGGAGCAAGAAATGGCTGATGGAGTTCAATCCGGATAAGTGCCAAGTCCTACGGGTCACCCGTAAGAGACATCCAAAGATCTTCCAGTACACCCTCTATGGCAAACCTCTCAAGGCTCTCCCAGAAGTGAAATACCTAGGAGTCACAATCTCCTCAGACCTCCGTTGGAACAGGCATGTTGACAACACCTGCAACAAAGTAAACAATACCCTTGCATTCCTCCGCAGAAACCTGAGGATCTCCTCCACTCCACTCAAGACCATGGCCTATCAATCTCTGGTGAGACCACTCCTGGAATATGGAGCTCCTCTGTGGGACCCACATACAGAAAGGAACATCCGGAAAATCGAGATGATCCAAAGGAGAGCTGCGAGATTTGTCCTCAACAGGTATCATAACACCTCTTCTGTAACAGACATGATTCGCGAACTCCAATGGCACTCCTTACAGCAAAGGAGAGAAGTCCTGCGTCTTGTCCTCTTCTTCAAAATGCACCACAACCTAGTCGAATTCAGCACTGCACCCTACATCACTCCAGTCCACAAAGCAACAAGACATGTTCATAGTCAAGGCTACCATCTACCAATCTCCAAAAATGAGCTTCATAAGCAGTCCTTCTTCACACGCACTGTGCGGTCTTGGAACTCACTGCCCCCTGACATCTTATCAGCCCCATCAGTGGAAGCCTTCCGGCTTAAGCTGATGGCAAGCTATGCAGTGTAGACTGACACTGCTAATTGATTTTTACTTGCACCATGAGATAATTTATACAACTGCACTCCCGCACAAGCACAGCACGCACAGCATGAATCACGCCTGTAATAATCTTCAAGTATGAAGGACGCAGGGCTACCAGAAGAAGAAGAAGAAGAAGATTAGAGTTAGGGTAATTTACAAGGCTTGTTGTTAAAATCAAACAAAATAAAAGACATTTTTTGTGGTCTTGCTGTCAAAAGCGACGGTCGTTTACAATGTTTAAACACTAGTACATGTCAGATGCTAGAATAGATGCAGACTACTGTGCGCGCATGCTTTGCACAGCGGTCTGGTCAGGCTAAGCCATATTTAGACAGAAAGATCCGTCTGTCCGGAGGACTCTTTTGTATTTTGCCATTAACGCTGTCCTCCGTAGACAGACGGAAGGTTGTAGTACCCATTGCTGTGTGGATGTTCTTAACCACTGTCTCTATGGAAAATTGGGTGAGGTACCTCACGCTTCTCGATTGCGTCTAATTCACGGCCCTAGGTCGGCAAATTTAAGCTTGAATAGTTAAATCAACTATTCAAGAATAGACTACACTCACCAGATTAGTGAATAATCCAATATTTCGGTAGAATTTTCAACGCAAAACACACATCAACCAGCCTGTCGCGTCGTCACGTTCAAACTGCAGAGACATACAGTATGAATCTATTAGCCAATCACATGCGAGGTAGTTTCTACGTGTTTTTTTTTACTAAATAAAGTACCTCGCATGTGATTGGTTTACAGATTCAAAATGGCGACCTACGGCTAGCGAACGGCGATGTTGCGATATGGATAAAATTTCTGCATTATAACCGCGTTACTGTGAGTATTTCGATTGCAAAATGTGAGAAATTAACCCCAAATATTGCTGCATAATGTGTCATGTCATGTCAAACTTGTTTGAATGTAAAAAAGCTGTCTGAAATTTGGTTTATCGTAACGTTTGATCTGTGCGCGTTGCTCCACACAGGAGCTGGGATCATTGACTTCGGTCTGTATACGGAGGGGATCCGTGAAGCCAGACGCAGTCTCCGCGGAACATTCCCCGACGGACAGATACAGACCGATCTTTCGGTCAAAGCCATATGCATGTCTAATTGAGACTGTACATACCTTGAGCACTACATGTTTGCATATATATGGGACCACACACACCATACCTTCTTCAAAGTGGTCGCTATCCCCCCAAAAAGTAAACAACATCGTTTATCACATATTTGACACAAAGTGTTCAGCATTTGTTGGAAGCCGGGAGTGACAATGAAAAAGTTGCGCTTAGTAGATCGAAATAAATTTCATGATAAAAAGTAACCATACCTGCTTCCGCATCGTTCATTCGTTTGGAGGCGGAGGTCTTGTATTTGTGGGTGCTGTGTGTGTGTTGTGTGTGCGTACGACTACGTGTGTGTGTGTGTGTGTGTGTAGTGTGTTGCATTCGTACCTAGCGAGGGGAGGCCTCGTCAGGGTGGGTTTGTGGGAGGGTGATTCTATCACAATCTCCGTACACATTCATTCAAAGTGCAAGATATCGTGGTTATTTTAGTCATCAATACCCTACTTTGGTTATACCGCACTTTTGTTTTTCAATCGCCTAGACTATGCACTCTTCAAGTGACGCATGTTTTGGGCAAAAACAAATAAACAGAAAAACAACATTGTAAACAAAATTGCAAAAATAAAGCAAGAACAAATATATGGGGCGACACTCTAATCTCGGCAAACATCATAAATTAGGGATGAATTAGAAACGTGAAGATGAAACATAGCTGGTCGGGTGACAACATGAAAACATGTATGTTTAACAAATGCATTACAAAAACACAACAAATTAGGGAGTTGACAGTACCCGTTACAGTACCGTTAAACCAAATGTTTTCAAATGTTTCAAAGAAATCAATCCGTTCATAATTATTCATCAAGGCGATCGAATGATTTCCATTTGCCATTTCTGAAAACTTTGTTGGCTCAGAACACATTCATCTACGGTGGGCCAAAGTATTGGAATTCACTTCATAAGAACAATATATTACAACAGCTCAGTCTTTGAACTCCTTCGAGAATAAATCAAAATTGTTTTTATTGAAATCTTAGTCAACATCCAACCGAGTTAGGTTCGTTTACCATCTCAGTCAAGTCATCATTTCTTTGAACATTATACAATTATGAATTTATTTGTTTTTTTAACACAAGTCCTCCTTACATGTCCTGTTAGTGTTCCGTATATACCGATGTGTCTACTCTCCCCTTCTCCTGCACTCTTACCGGTATAATTACGTATAAAATTTGTTGCATTATATTCAATCCAGGGTGTATTTTATCACGACTTTTACATCATGGAATCCAGTTTGCTTGCGTCCACGATGGCATGTGCTGTAGTTCTTTTTTTTTTTCTTTCTTTTTCCCTTCCCAATTATTTTGATTTCATGTCAGTTGACATCGGTTCGTTTTATTTGTTTTATATTGCTGTCTTGCGTATTTTCTGAGGGTCCCATATATATCGTACAAGCTTTGCTTCTTAGTGGAACCCTCCATTTCCAGCCCCATCCTTAGTTAACTTGTATTATACGCTTTATGTATATACTGTATCAACAAAGATAATAATTGCGGGTTTTTTTTTTTTCATCTGCTACTCATTTTCATATGTACTTTGTTAAATCACATTCTGCAATCATTACAAATATCCTGTACATATGCATTGTATATAATATCTTTGTTTATTCGATGGAAGTGAAGATAAATTTGAATCTTGAATCTTGAAAATGCACGGAAAGAGTGTTAAAGGGATAAGTATAGGCCTATACAGTGCTGTTGAGGTGAGGATTCAGCTTTTAACTTTTTATGTGAGATACGTAGAACCACTTCATGAAAATAAAGCGTATACAATTTTGAGAGGAATTTGTAGTTTACTTGATGAAAATCGGTTTCAAAATGGCTGAGATATCTATTAAAAAAATAAAACAATTTAAAGCGATCCTTATAATAAAAGGTGGGTTCCACCTTTTATTATGATCGCCTAAATTCACCTTGTTTTGGATATCTCAGCCATTTCAAAACCATATTTAATTTTCATTAAAAAAAAACCCTTTGAATTCCTCTTAGAATTATATGCTCTTTCAAAATTATTCAAAAAAGATTTCTCATTATCTTTAAAAATAAAATCATCAAAAGAAGTTGGAAACCTGAAGCCCCATTTCAACCGAAACTATATCTTCCCTATAAGTCACTGTAATGAGAAAAAAACAACAAGGCAACAACAACAAAACCTAACAAACAAACAAACAACAACAGCAACAACGACAACAACCTATGGCAAAACCTAAAATGAGGGGGCTAGTAATTATTCTGTCATATGGTTGGGATCGTCATACGTACTAAATGATCGACGTATTCCCCCCCCCCCCCATCACTTCCCTGAAAAGGGACACACTTCCATTCGTGTGTGTATGTGTGCGTGTGTGTGTGGTGTCATTTCACTTTGCTATAGGGGCCTTTCATTCCATTTGTTACAGTTGAAAATGAAATATGTTTTTTTAATCGTGAACGTGAAAATAATATACACACTATTCTTTTTTTTTAAATCTTTTGAAGGATCCGGGTAAACAGTCATATAGGATCATGTATTGTGCTTGGCTCTAGCTCTCTGAGTATTCTTTCTATCAAATTGTACGACTTTAAATGAGTATTAATATGGCTTTTATCTGCACTGGTGGGTTTATAGGCGCGATTTTTTTTAATGGCTTTACCTTCTTTTGAGGAAATTTGAATCTGGATACATAATGCAACTCTTGCATCCTTGAGGGGTTTGAGATATTCAAGCTGGCCTCCAAATATGGCTGCCAAATCTGAAATCTTTTTATATTTCGTTGTAACTAATGGTGAAAAATTGAACATAAAGTTTACCTTATTTCTAGAGTCCTGAGTCCGAATCTAGATGCAACTTTTATATCCTTGAGGATTTTAAGATATTCAAGATGCCGGTCGCCCAAGTGAAATTCCCATAGGGGCCTATATTAATATTTCCTTTTAGATGATATAAAAAGCTGACCAAAAAAAAAAAAGGGGGTAAATAAAGGTATTTCGAAGGTGGTGAATCCGAATCAAGTAGCTGAGGCAAGTATAATATCTTGAATTCTAAATATCTTAAAACCCTCAAGGATGCAAGAGTTGCATCAGCCAGATTAGAATTCATTAATCTCGAAAAAGGGTTCTAAATCTATCATTGTATGATAAAAAAAATCGCCATTCATAAAACAAGAAAAATAGGGCATACATCACTGGCGTAGCCAGGGGGGGGGGGCGATGGGGGCGATCGCCCCCCCTAAGATTTGGACCGGGGATTTGGGAGGCGGAAAAAAAAATGCGTGTATACTGTGTATGCATGCACATGAAGCGGGTCTCCTTTGCAACCTTTCATCAAATAAGATATTTTTTGAATATTTCACTCAAAGTGTGCACCAGATCGTTGAATTTCAATTCAAAATATGCAAAATCTCTCGTGCTTGGGAGGGGGATACCCCCTCCCAAACCCTCCCCCTCTGTGCCTCTTTCCCTAGCCTAGTACACTTTTTAGATTTACAAAAAAATTATGAATAATTCTGAGTGCACAAGACTTATCACTTATATTCCGAAAACTCAAGGTTCCCTCATGTATAAGGGGAATTTCCCCTTTTAATCGACCCTTTCCTCCCTCAGCCCCCCCCCCCATCAGTTTGTGCGTGTGTGTGTGTGTGTGTATTTCCCAAATGTTGATTCCATCAAAAATGCGTAGATGAGATATCTCAATTTCAACCTTAAAAAGGCAAAAGCTCGATCGGAAGGGAAGGGTGGGGATAACACTCGCCCACGCCTTCTCCCTGCTCCCCCGCCCCTCCCCCCCCCCTTCCACCATGCATAGAAGTATAGACTGTGGCTATACCCAGATCGCTTTATTTCAATTCTAAAAACGCAAAAGCTCCGCGAGCGGGAGGAGGAATCCCCCTTCCTCTATATACATCACTAGACTTTATGCATACACACAGATGGTGCACATTCGGAATAAGAGCTAAATTCCGTGATTTTATCACTTCGATGAAAAAGTATTGCACCAAAAATTTGCAACAGATCGCTGAATTTCAGGTCTGAAAACGCAAAATCACCTTCGTGTGGGAGGGGATATGCCCCTATCTACACCCTCGTGTGCATGCTTTTTCTGTTTGACTGCTGAACAGACGGTGTTCATGATGTTCAGTGTAAGAATTAATAGAAGATTATTTAAATGATACCATTCTATAGGCAAATAATTGTTCAATAATAATATACACTAAATTATACTGCAACTTTAAAGATCCTATATGAAGGGAATAAATGTTCGTAAAATTCGTTTGTAGATGAAATATATGTTGGTAATTGACCAATTATGCAAAAAGTTTGGCTCAAATCCCCGCAAGCATCTAGATATCCGCTATTTGCAAGTCCCAAACATCCCCCTCCCTCCCCCTCGAAAACCAGCCACAGTACGGGACTCCAAAAGTTGTGACGTCACGCCAGGGTAGTTAGAGCCACGGGCCCCGGATGCTCTGTAGAAAAGCATTTGGCATCGGGAAAGAATTTCTGTCAATTTTTTTTCAAAGTCTGAAATCTCTGCTATTTATACTTTTGACACCAACTCTTTACTGTTTGTCTACACTTAATAGTATTATCATGAACTGCTTCTTCTCAAACAATTATTTTGTATTACTATGATCTGCAACAAGCCCAAATTTCACACAATTATCACAATTTTCTCCTCATAGTTTTGGTGCGAAAGTAGATCCGGTCGGCCGTCGGTCGGTATGACGTATCACCTCGCAGCTCGTATCGTATGCATTGTACGTACGTACGTGCGGTTCACATTTGTATCATCGTAACTTTTTCATAGCGGTTCGTTTCGAAATTTCGCGTCGATCAATTTTGAGCTTTCACTCCTTCCGAAAATGGCCGAGAACAGTGAGTTATCAGAGTGATCTTTTTATGGACTTTGAGGAGTACGTTAGTGAAGAGGAATGAAGCGACAAAAGCAGAGAAGGGGACGAGAATATAGACGAGGACGATGGAAGTTGGGAAGATGTAAGCTGGGGAGAGGACGATGGAGAAGTGGGAGAGCAAGGTGCTGTCGACGTCAATCCAGCCGGGGAAGCAGCGGCAGGGCCACGGGTGCCGCAACCCTATTGTCATGAGCCGCTGCCTTTCGATGGAGATGGAATGGCAAACGACGGGGATGCTCCTCGTCTCGATTTTAGACATATTCATTAAGACATATTTCAAATTTCATGGCGAAATGATGTTTCTATCTTGAGAAATTTAACTTTGAAATCACAGCAATATCACCCCATTTTTTTACGAGCACGCATGAAAATGTGACCCAAATCATGTTTGCAAACAACGCCGAAAAGCTGCATTCGCGTGTGGATCTCCAGCGATCAGATAATGAGCGTACAGCGGTTAGAAAATACGCGTAACAAGCGCAGAAGCCACTCCCCCTATGTGTTGTCATACCCTGTGTGCGCTGCGTGCGTACGTACGTGCTCGGTATTCAGTTTACATTCGATTCACATGTACCGTATTGAGCGCCCTACAACACGTACGAACCCCGCGTATGTATGCAGGCGCAGCTAGCTAGCAGCAGCTAGGCAGCCCCGCCGGTAAAATTCGGGGAGCCGAGCGGACGAGAGAGCATCGCGATTGCAAGCCAGGGCAGCCGGCATGGCGAGCATGGTTACGTTCGCACTTTGGCTAAGCGGACATGATTGTATTCACAACCGACTTCTCGGCTTTATAGTGCCAGTGACTCGAGCATCGCGAGTGCACTTTCGAAATATAAATGCCATATAAATGAACAACGATAAGATCATAACCAATCCACAAGTAAACTAATAATAGTAGACAGAAATTTAGTCTGGTTGTTTTGCAAGACGTACGTGATTTGTGAGCGTGACTGTATCCGATATGTACAGTACAGGGTGCGTGCTATGCTGTGATGCGTGTTGTAGGCCTATAGGAGCTATCGCAAGCGACACCAGCCCAGTTTCCTGCCTCGATATGCACATCATACACAACACATACACACACACACGTAGTGACACACACACACAGAGGTAGCTCTTTGCTGGCAGCATCTGGCGTCCGCACCGTACCGCGCGCTGGCACGTACAGAGTCGCATCACTCGCGGATTAATCTTTTACGCGGGACGTTATTTTTCCAACCAAAATAAAACTAAAAAAGTCCTCTCAAAATTCTAAATTTTCTGAATATTATGTGATGTATCAAAAAATCGTTCACTAGAACATTTTTTTCTAATAATTCTTAAACAAATTAGAACATAAAATCCATCATAAGAGAGCGATATGACGCAATTTTAAAGCTTTGACAGCACTGCATTTGCGTGGACATAAGAGGGAATACCCTTACGTGACATCATAATCTAGGGGTCTTGACTCAACGGGGAATAAGGCTTCGATATTTTGACGAAATTTGAACGCATATTCCTCAAAAACCAACCTTTTTAGGGGTTTGAAAGATGTGAGATAGGAAAGTATGGTTAATAAGCCTTTCAAAAACACAAACAGTCCAGTTTTTGGCGATCGGCTTCTTATGTGAACTTTAAACAAGTGGGACTGTTTCATCACGTTAAAACACGCAAAAACATGCATCAAATTGCACCATTTGCAACATCAAAATGCAAAAAGTTCTCACCGTGGGAGGGGGACACCCCCCTCCCACACCCTCCCCTCCCCCTTCACTCGCTCCGCTCTCTCGGGTTCAGTGGCGTTCATGATATTCAGTGAAAAGAGTTAATACAAGAAGTGTATTTAACTTATAGCATTTTATAGGCAAATTGTTCAATAATAATCTACATCAAAATAAACTGCTACCTTAAACAAGTGGGACTGTTTCACGTCGATAAAAGGCGCAAAAACATGCATCTAATTGCACCATTTGCAACATCAAAATGCAAAAAGTTCTTACCGTGGGAGGGGGACACCCCTCCCACACCCTCCCCTCCCCCTCGCTCGCTCCGCTCGCTCGGGTTCAGTCGCGTTCATGATATTCAGTGAAAAGAAGTAATACAAGAAGTGTATTTGAATTATACCATATTATAGGCAAATTGTTCAATGATAATCTACATCAAAATATACTGCAACCTTAAACAAGTGGGACTGTTTCAACTCGTTAAAACACGCAAAAACATGCATCAAATTGCACCATTTGCAACATCAAAATGCAAAAAGTTCTCACCGTGGGAGGGGGGACACCCCCCTCCCACACCCTCCCCCCCCCCCCCCCTTCACTCGCTCCGCTCTCTCGGGTTCAGTCGCGTTCATGATATTCAGTGAAAAGAATTAATACAAGAAGTGTATTTAACGTATAGCATTTTATAGGCAAATTGTTCAATAATAATCTACACTAAAAATTACTGCTACCTTAAACAAGTGGGACTGTTTCACGTCGATAAAACGCGCAAAAACATGCATCTAATTACACCATTTGCAACATCAAAATGCAAAAAGTTCTTACCGTGGGAGGGGGACACCCCCTCCCACACCCTCCCCTCCCCCTCGCTCGCTCCGCTCTCTCGGGTTCAGTGGCGTTCATGATATTCAGTGAAAAGAGTTAATACAAGAAGTGTATTTAACTTATAGCATTTTATAGGCAAATTGTTCAATAATAATCTACATCAAAATAAACTGCTACCTTAAACAAGTGGGACTGTTTCACGTCGATATAACGCGCAAAAACATGCATCAAATTGCACCATTTACAACATCAAAATGCAAAAAGTTCTCACCGTGGGAGGGGGGACAGTAGTATAGGTGTACGTATAGCGTCATAAAAATATGATTCATATTTCTATTGTTCTAGAACAAAAGAAATATGAAAAGACAAAAGAATTATGAATTATGAAATATGGATTATGATATGATTTATGATAAAAAGAAGGATTATGGCATGATTTATGATAAAAATATGAATTATGATATGATTTATGATAAAAAGATGGATTATGATATGAATTATGATAAATCGATGAATTATGATAATAGATATGAATTATGGATATTTGCATAACAATAGAAATTGGAAAGAACAAAAGAATGTATGAAATATGAAAAATGAAAGATGAATATTCATGAGATATGAATTATAAATATGAACGATGAATGATGCTTATGAAATATGAATATTTATGGATCGATATGAAATATGAAGAATGAATTATGAAAAATATGCTATTGTTTTAAGAATCCGCGTCATTGTTTCATCATATTCTTTTGTTCTCACATCGAGAGATATTTTCGAAGGCAATGGTCGAAATGGTCATAATGACGATTGCAATCGTATTCATGACATTTGTTTGTTTGATGACGTCACTCCGACAAGTTCGGACCTGTCCTCTGACCAACGCTCGCCCGATCGATAACAAAAGAACTTTAAAAATAAAGAAATACATAAAAATGGGACTCGAGCCCGTGACGAGTTCGGACGTGCCCTCTGACCGCCGCTTGCGCAATCAAAGACAAAAGAACTTATAAAATAAAGAAATACATAAAAATGGGACTCGAGCCCGTAACGAGTTCGGACATGCTCTCTGACCGATCCTTGCACAATCACAGGGTAATGTATACAAAATGGAGAAATACATAATGACAACAGAAATATTAAAAAGTATGACATCATCGCATAACTTTGGAAAGCGACGTACAGTTACTAAGAATAGTTTCGGAATGGGGATATAAAAACTCAGCTCCGAAAAGAACGGAGCATTCGAATACCCTGAAGGAATTGCTACGTGAAAAGCTGTCAACATGTTCTCATACTACGGCAATGCCTACGATACTCGTTCAACGGCAGCACTGCCAGGCATGGATAACGAAGCCAGCAGAGGTGAGCTTCAAATAGACACTATGGCCAACTCCGAACCAGTCGGGATAATGGAACAAGAACAACGTCGCGATCGTGATTTTAGGGGAGATGGCAATACAATCAACGCGTCTGGAAATGGACAAATTGACAAAGACAAGACAGCGTCTGGAACCGACGAGGCAGGTGTCTGGAACACGAGCAAAATGGGTACAAATTGTGATGGCTACGACGTATGCAAATTCCCCATTAACACAACGCCGAAGAAAATCAGATACGTAACGGTCAAAGTCTTCAAGGAAAATGTCTACGTTGATATCCGAGAATTTTTCACATTGGGAGGCAAGCATTTTCCAACCAAAAAAGGCATAACGCTACCGGTCGACGATTTCAAAAAGCTGCAAATGATATCAAAGATCCTGAACGCTGCTATCTACCGTGCACGCTACCAACAACGCTGAAATTGTCCCGATAGCCGTCAACTAGACCGTCTGATTCAACGTCAACTAAGAGAGATCCATAATGGGAATGCGTCGAAGAAGGTGCAAATGCTTTCAAAGAGTTTGGACACCGCCTTCTACTGTCCGGCAGTGAGCGTTACATACAACACAACGTGTCTGGACTTGACCTTTGATGCGTCGAGACTGTTTCTTTCAAACATCATCAACTTCGTCTAGCCTTATTATGTGAAGGGACTATCCATTATGAAACGTAATCCTTCATTCCTTTGAAGTTTTGCCTATAAATAGGGAAATCACCATCAACTACCCAGGTAACATGCCCATATGGGTTGCATATGGGCCCAATATGGGTTTGAATATGGGTCCCACATGGGTATGCCCATATGGGACCCCTAGGATTTTGCACCCAAGATTTACATGGGACCCATATGGGCGATCCCAGATGGCCCATATGAGTTCCCGCTGGGGCCCATGTGGGTAATGTATGTGGTAAATATGTGGGCACTATGAGGGTTTTCCCATATGGGCTTTAGCTGGGAAATCATCATGGGTCCCACATGGGTATGCCCATATGGGGCCCCTAGGATTTTGCACCCAAGATTTACATGGGACCCATATGGGCAATCCCAAATGACACATATGGGTTCCTTGTGGGACCCATCTGGGCAACGTATGTGGTAAATATGTGGGCACTGTGTGGGTTATCCCATATGGGCTTTGTGTGGGGTTTCATCATGGGTCCCACATGGGTTCGCCCATATGGGGCCCCTAGGATTTTGCACCCAAGATTTACATGGGACCCATATGGGCGATCCCAAATGACACATATGGGTTCCTTGTGGGACCCATCTGGGCAACGTATGTGGTAAATATGTGGGCACCATGTGGGTTATCCTATATGGGCTTTTGGTGGGGTTTCATCATGGGTCCCACATGGGTATGCCCATATGGGGCCCCTAGTATTTTGCACCCTAGATTTACATGGGACCCATATGGGCAATCCAAAATGACCCATATGGGTTCCCAATGGGACGCATCTTGGTAATGTATGTGGTAAATATGTGGGCACCATGTGGGTTCCCCATATGGGCTTTTGATGGGGTTTCACCATGGGTCCCACATGGGTATGCATATATGGGGCCCCTAGGAATTTGCACCCAAGATTTACATGGGACCCATATGGGGGATCCAAGATGTTACATATAGGTACACCGTGGGTCCCATCTGGGTAATTTGGCTAACATTTTTGCAAACGGTGAGTTTACCATATCGTGTCTTTAACCTATGGAACAGGCCTACCTCATTATGATTAACCACAGCTTGCCCAGCGGCAATGGCAGGAGACACTGGCACGTTGAGTTGATGGAAAACTGACACCAAACCTCTGTTATGAGCAGTCCACTTATTGTGTAGATTTTGTGTTTATTTCTTCGATGAACAGCCCTAGTAAGGTGGCACATCTTCGAAATCTACCTAAATACCATGTAAACATACTGTATATACACTGTACATCCACCACCACCAATGACCTACACATAGAGAAGTATTATTCCCCTCAATTCACTCTTGAATGTATGTAGTCAATAGATCAAGTATCTTATTCTCAAAGTGAATATACAAGTACAGTGTATTTGTGCATTGTTCTAATTGAAAACTGTTGACCTGTGTCCCTCAGCTGGATATAGGCATTCATATAATATTACTTGATAAACAAGCGTAAAAGCTATAAATGGTGAGATCTTTTTAACAGCTTCTGTAAGGGGAAAATACCCAAACTAAACATGTTGATTGAGTGAATGCAGCAATATGAAAAGAACAGTTCAGTAAGGTTTGAAGAAAATTGCACAATTCTGTCAAAAATTATGCACTTTTGAAATTTTGGTGTTGCTATCTAATTCTCCCTGAACCTGTGCTGCAAACCGCCTCTGTTTTTGTCCATCCTGCTATTTTATTCCACTGTTCTGATTTCTTATAAAATATTGTGTAGACCTTAAAATGTGTGCTGCGTGAAGTCTTGCTGTGTTTTTCCATCTTTTCTCTTCGCCAGATCTGCAAGGACAGAGGAAGAAATATATTCACGAAATTACAATCTTCATATAGAATGTGTTACACATGTTATTCATCAGAAATATTGCTAGATTCAATTATTGAGAGATACAAAATCAGTCCAAGGATAAATATAGTTGTTATACATGCAGAGCAAAGGAAATTACAACAATTACGAATTAGGATAAACGACTTAGAACATTGCATAATAAGTTACTGCTTGAGGGTGAGTAGAAAGATATCAACTTACACCTCATCTCATTACGTAGGATTTTTTTTTGAATGAATCTTTTAATTCATTTGATTGTAAAACAAACCCAGGAAGATCAAAGGACAAGTTTTGATTATCCATGAAATGGTAAATGACAATTAAGATTTAGGAGAAGCTATAATTTGAGTAAACTTTGAGTATAATTTGATTAAGTGAACAGAAAGACAGACACAGACAAAGGAATATGTGTATACATAAAAAAAGATTGCGAGTGGTCAATAAATATTTTGGACAAACGATATGAAGTTAAACCTACAATTAATTGCTATTTACTCGATATTGACTACCAGTAGGGCCTTTTGAAATTAAATCTATTTAAGCTTATAATCTGGTATGATTTATAAACCTATATATGACTTATTTCTTAGAAAGGATTTGAGATAACAATACACTATAGATAGCCTTTAAACCCCCCAAACTATCTTACAATTGTACTTCTATCATAAGAGGGAATGCATTATGGTTATCAATTACCTCTTTAGAGAAGGAGTAATACAACTTAAACAACATAAATAATTTATAGTAGATAGAAAAAAAATATGCCAACTATATAGAGCTATGATGACACAAATATCAGTAGGCCTATACTTGTTTTCATATATTTCCAAATGCCACTGCTATACTGATTACTATACTGTGAAACGTATATACTGTGTTTAAAGTGTTACGTACACGTTATACACATCTCTGATAATACAGGAGCATGGAAATCGCAGTTAGGCTTCACTCAGATCTCCTCCTAAATACATTTTATGCATGTCACAGTAAAACTAATTGCAGTATTTCTGAAGCTAAGCCTCTTTCTCACACGCTTAGTATTTGGTAACTGCAAAATACTTGTGCTTTCCAGTTAAAATTGTCAGGACATACAGTCAATCTAGTAATAGAGCCAAGCTAAATATGCATATGTCTTCCACTCATTTGAGAATTGGTGTTTTCTTATGGAATCAGGGAGGTGAGTCTCCCTGCAGTGGAATGTGACCTTTGTGACTTTATTATAACCCAAACAACTGACCACAGCCTTCTGCAGAGATGCTGTGGAGTTGGGGAGTTGAATGACCTTGCCAGCTCCTCATACTAAGTACCGTACGGTGTGGGTGTGTTTAGATGGTTCAGGATTGAATACTACACAGCTGTACTACCACTACTGTGTGGGACGTGTTCAAACCAATGCATTACACAGTACTGCGCATAAACTTATTCTCCACTTGGGCTTTCGTGGTGAACCCGAAAATAGCGAGTCTAGTTTTTTAATGTTTCCATTATAATACATGTATGTAAAAACGTAATTTCTGATTTGATATCACCATAATGTATACTTTACTTGAAACTATGAGTGAACTGCAATTGCAATCACTGAGTGCTTTCAGCAGCTCCCTTTGTTTCAATACAGCTCACAGCTAGTGTTTTCCCTCATTGCAATTATTTGTAAAATTTTGTATGCGTAAATGCTTTCTCAAATACTGTTACTGCATTTTTTTTTTAAATGAAGCTCAATGGTATGAAGTATTGAAATGAAAATGCAATAATGCTAGACAGGTTGAGCGGTATACAGCATTGATTTCTATACACAGAGTACGAGATTAAACCCCAAATCAAATCTATAAAGCAATATTGACATAAGAATTAAACAAAATCATATAACACAGCAGGCATATAACCTTAGAATACACCTCTCTATCAACATGACTTGTGTATAATTCTATGGATGATCCATTGAGGCAACATGCTCACATACCATCCCAACTTACATATTTGTTATATTGCCTATATAGCTTGCCGACTTGGGATTAGCTTTTTCAATAACTCGCAATCAACATCTTTACCTGAAATACAACATGCTGACAAAAATAAGTTTATTTACTTACCTAAAATGAGGCGAAGACAGATGATCATCAAGCTCTGACTGTACTGAAGGAGATCAATCAGTCCTAATGCCAATGCATATACTGCACTGCATAACGGGCATGAACCAGACCCTCTTTTCAAATTCTGGGTCAGTTCCATTTTTAGGTAGGGGTGTGTTATGATGAGCAGGTGGGTTAACCCAGTTCATTCCCATGTAAATCCCATATGGGCATTTGCATATCTTACCCAGATGGTTCTACCCAGGTTGACCCCATATGAAACCCATATAAGCATTTACATCTATTCCCCAGGTGGGTTTGCCCAGGTCATTCCCATATGATACCCAAATAGATATGCTCATCTCTTACCCAGATGGGTTTGCCCAGTTCATTCCAGTATGGTACCCACATCATCTCCTACCCAAATGGGTTTGCCCAGTTCATTCCAATATTTTACCCACATAAATATGTTCATCTCATGCCCTTATGGGTTTGCCCAGTTCATTCCCATAACGTACCCAAATAGATATGTCCATCTCTAACCCAGATGGGTTTACCAAGTTCATTCCCGTATGGCACCCACATAGATATGTTCATCTCTTACCCAGATTGGTTGCCCAGTTCATTCCAATAATATGGTATACCCTCATAGATATGTTAATCTATTACCCAGATGGCTTTGCCCAGTTCTTTCCCAAATGGTATAGCCAAAAAGATTATGTTCAGCTCTTACTCAAATGGGTTTGCCCAGTTCATTCCAACATGGTATACCACATAAATATGTTTATCTCCTACCCGGATTTGTGCTCAGTTCATTCCCATATGGTACCCACTTAATTATGTTCATCTCTTTCCAAGATGGGTTGCCCAGTTCATTCTAATATGGTACCTACATAGATATGTTCATCTATTACCCAGATGGGTTTGCCTAGTTTTTTTCCCATAAAGTTCCCAAAAAGATATGATCAGCTCTTACCCAGATGGGTTTGCTAACTTCATTCCCATATACCCACATAGATATGTTCATCCGTCACCCAGATGGGTTTGCCCAGTTCTTTCCCATATGGTACCCACATAGATATGATCAGCTCTTACCCAGATGGGTTTACCCAGTTCATTCTAATATGCTGCCCACAGAGATAATTATGTTCACCTCTAACCCACCTGGGTTTACCCACTTCATATCCATATGAAACCCATATGTATATTGACAGATCTCACACAGATCGGTTTGCCCAGTTGTATCCCATATGGTATGCATATGGGCATTTGTATATCTCATCCATATGGGTTTGCTCATTCCATGCCCATATGGAGCCCATACGGGCATAGGCCTATAGGCTACATGTATTACACGGGTGGGTTAACCCATTTACTTCCCATTTGGAGTCCATATGGGCATTTACATGTACTGCCCAGATGGTTTCCCCATTCATTTCCCATGTGAAACCCGTATGGGCATTTACTTATTTTACCCAGATGGGTTTGCCCAGCTCATTCCCATATGAAACCCATATAGATATTTACATATCTCACCCAGATGGGTTTACCCATTTATTTCACATGTGTAACCCATATAGACATTTACTTATTTTACCCAGATGGGTTTCCCCAGCTTATTCCCACATGAAACCCATATAGATATTTACATATCTCACCCAGATGGATTTGCCCATTTATTTCTCACACGAAACCCACATGGACATTCACTTATTTTACCCAGATGGGTATGCCCAGCTCATTCCCATATGAAGCCCATATGGATATTTACATTTATTACCCAGATGGATTCACCCAGTAGATTCCCATATGGTATGCATATGGGCTTTGCATATTCTACCCAGATACCTTTGCCCAATTTATACCTATATGAAACCCATATGGGCATTTACATATCTCACCCAGATGGGTTTACCCATTTTGTTCACATGTGTAACCCATATGGACATTTACTTATTTCACCCAGATGGGTTTGCCCAGCTCATTCCCATGTGAAACCCATATGGATATTTACATTTATTACCCAGATGGATTCACCCAGTAGATTCCCATATGGTATGCATATGGGCATTGCATATCTTACCCAGATAGCTTTGCCCATTTTATACCCACATGAAACCCATATGGGTATTTACATATCTCGCCCAGATGGGTTTACCCATTTTTTTCGCATGTGTAACCCATATGGGCATTTAACAATCTTACCCAGATGGGTTTGCCCAGTTCATTTCCATTATGATACCCACATGGGCAGTCCCATTTAAAAACCCATATGGGTTATCCCATATGGGTCTGATGCTAAATACATATGGGATTCACCCTAACCCAGATGGCCCACGTGGCCCGGAGTATGCCCATATGGGTCCCATATGGGCATGTTACCTGGGTAAGCAGTTTCGAGAGCCAACTCGAGGGATTGTGGTCATGCCGTTGCTCTTATAGCTGAGAACCATGTCTTCTCAAGAGTCACAGTCTCATTCTCAGAGAACCTCTAATTTCATTTCACAGTTAAAGAGTTTGTTGAGTTCAGCGTATAATTCGTTAACTAGCTCGCAAGTACAGACAACCGTCGACAAGGCCGTTGCCGAACTACAAGGCCATCTCCATTCTCCAGCCACTCCAAAGGGTCGAGAAAAGTCATCCTCGGTAAGTGAACGCAATACTAATCATTCGAGAGATGTGGGTTTAGATAATAGTAGGAGCGGGAGTTCCCCGAATGTCCCTGCCAACCAAGATATTCCGGGCCCGTCTCATCACCAAGGCCCTGGCACGAATTACAAAAGAAATCCTCGCGATGCACCGCCACCGCCGGTGAATTACTTTTCTTCGAGCGATGAGGAAATGTTTTCTTCTCCCGAAACGAAAAAGAATTCAAATAGGAAACGTTCAGGAAGCATTGGGAATCAGAGAGGGGGGAACGTGCAAAAGAGGGGTAAAAAACGGGTCAAGAGATCTTCCGAGAAAAATGAAGAGGGAAACCCAAAAAAGAAAAAATCGAAAGAAAATCACATTCCAGTGGAAGAGAATGAAGAAGACATGTTTTCGGACATTTCAGCTTCACTTCCCTCATCCCCCACTTGGGAATTCATAGATCAAAGAATGTCTAAGAGATTTGGGGTGAGGGAAGTGTGGTATGACTTCAAAGCAAACACAAAAGGTATTTCTAACATACGGGATATGATTGACTACATTCGCTCATCGCTCGATGAACTGAAATCCTTACTCGTGTCTAACACTTCAGAGCGCGATTACATGCGTCTCGTATTAGTTTCGGAACAACTCAACGTTCCGATCGCTTTCCCTTGGGCCCTGGTAAGAGATTTTGACGTAGAACTGATTCTAGAACGAATCGAGCAAGTGTTGAATAGCAACCAAGACTTTTTCATCAGTCCGGGATTCACTATAAGATTCCATCATGTGGTGAATCCCGCCGGTGGACGGGCGTCGAAATTCGACGGCCTTCCATCGCGTCTCGCGGCCCTCAAGAAGAAGTCGATAATCACAGTGCCGAGGGACGAAGATAACCTATGCTTTGCAAAGGCAATTGTCATTGCAAAACTGCGAAAAGAAAACGATAGGAGATACAGACTGTGGTCAAGAAATGACCGTAATACCACGACAAGACTCCGAAATGAGGCGCGGGAATTACACAGGTTGGCAGGGGTACCTGAGGGAGAAGTAGATCATTCACAGTATGACTCCTTTCAAAAAGTGCTCCTTCCAAAGTACAAACTGGTCATTTATAGAGGACGATATGAAGAAGCGTTAATCTACAGCGGTCCTCAGGCTTCTGATACCATTTATCTCTATCTGTCAGACCGTCATTACGACGTGGTTGCCAATCCATCGGCGTTCCTGTGCTCCAAATTTGTTTGCGACGAATGTCACGAAACATATCGCGATCCCAGATATCACGAGTGTTGCCACATGTGTCGCGATTGTCAATCGACCGATTGTGATCGCGATAGCTTTGGTGAAACCGATCGCACGCTAGTATGCGAGAAATGTAACATGACGTTTCTAACCGTGAAATGCTTTCGAGCACATACTGTGAAATTATTCAACGGTAAAACAGCTTGTCAGAGGAATTTCAAATGTAACAAATGCAACAAGGTCTTTGACACGGATCTTGTTGATGGCGATTCCAAGAAACACAATTGCAACGAAATGAAATGCAATGTTTGTAAGCTTGTGGTCGACGGAAGGTATCACGATTGCTACATGCAAGTGACGAAAGAGAGTCCCTTCCACTCAAAAAACGTCAAGAAAAGTGAATCAAACCCTCCTCAACAAGATCAAAAGTGTGAAAGTTCTGAAAGTGACTCGCAGTCCCAAGACAGAAAAGCTAAGAAATCTCCTACCAAGTATATATTCTTTGATTTTGAGTGTACTCAAGAGACAGGATTACACATACCAAATTACGTGCACGCATGGGGGGCATTTCACGAAGGAACTTGTCGGATGGGAGGTTTGAGGCGCAGAAATTGAGGGTATATCGCCGAAAATCGATAATTTAATGCCCCCAAACAATAGAGAGAGATAAGAGAACAATGGGGTATTTGCGTAAGCAGTTCGAGAACAATAGGAGTTAGAAGTTTTGAGGGTATATCGAGGCAGAAAATAATCCCTTATAACAATAGATTACGTAATGAGAACAATAGGAGGTACGGAAGTGAGGGTATACGGAGGAGCAATATTTGAGGGTATAATATGCTCTTAGGCCAAATGAGGTGAGGAAAATGATGGTATGTCGCCGAGAAGAAAAAAGTGAATCCAGTAAAAGATTAAATTGTGAGGATATAAAGAGGAGATAATGATGGTATAGAATAGTACGCAGGACCAATCCCATCATCAACACCAACTGAGGTAGAGGGATGGGGGATGGTTGGCAGTAATCACTCGAATAGCGATAATTAGATAATAGTTAGATGCAAACAATATGAGCTCAAGATTGAGGGTATGATATTATGTCAAGCTATAATGGCATGTCCGTACTTGAAGGGTGCCCATGAAGCTTCGCAGATAACTAAACCCATAGACCAATTATCCAATCACTAGTATCCACTACTTTCTAGCATTAGTTTGTCTGTATTCATCATGACCTCGTCAAATTATTTCAATGATTATTAGTAACGCAGTATTTACCGATTCCATTCTGACCGCTCGATTTTTATTCTTGAAGACCTCTTCGTACGCGAACGACAGCGTTTATCGATTAGCTTCGGAGTTCTATTGTCCCGATAAGATTCTACTCCAAACTTGTCTGGGCTCGATCGTTGTCCCCTCCCCTCCCTCCCATCGCTTGGGTGGTTTTCGATGACGTATGTCATCAATGAAGCGCGATAGGGATGAGTCAACAACACAGGGGATGTCTATGTATATGTTAGATATAATGCATCCTATGTACTCTTGTATAGGTCACTTTTCCGTTCATATTTTAGTTGTAGATCGCTGCTGCTTGTTTCTAAGGTAAAATCAAACTCTCTAAGAGAACGAGTACACACAGACGTGCATGATCACTTCTCTTAAATTATATCATTTTCTGTCTATGTTTCTTCGTTTAATAATCATATAATGCAGTCTAAACAACGTTGTATATTGCGAAGACCGTGTTTTTCTTTTTAGTGTAGAATACAGTCATTCCTTTGATCGTTAATCCCGCTCGAATGAATATAGGAAATGGCGCATTTAATAGAGTAAAATATGTTTACAAAATGAACGCAAACGTATAGATTCTAACTCGTTTGATATTTGGACGTGTAAGTCATTCATTCCACTGATCATTCAATCGTTTCATCATTCCATCGTTTCATCATTCCATCGTTTCATCATTTCATCGTTTCATCATTCCATCGTTTCATCATTTCATCGTTTCATCATTTCATCGTTTCATCACTCCATCGTGTAATCATTTCGTCGTTTCATCATTTCATTTCGTCATCATGTCCATCGTTTCATCTCATTTGCATTATCTACAAGTGGGAAGTAACAGATTGTAGCGTTTTGTACGATAATTGCGGAGTCTTATGCTTTGCACAATAGTATACGAAAAGGTGATATTGCATTCAGGCATAATTATGTGTAAATGTGTAAACAAGTTGATCGTAAGGTAATGACCGAGTACCCAATGAGCAATAGAGAGTTCCAAGGTGTTGCATGATGCATGAATGAGTGCTCATTACAGATATGACTAAGATGTGTGAGTTCTCTGTCGTGGTTGAGTGATTGATGTAATCGACGTTTTGATATTCCCAATGTTCATGATACATCTTTTACTCTACTACAAGTCGCACCTAGCTTCAATAGTTTACAAAAATGTATCTTGTAATATCGTGTTATGTATATATAGTTGAACTTAAAAAAAAAAAAATCGGCAAACCACACGGTCATTAACATACGTTTCGAGACGTAAGCATATCAGACGTTACACAATGATATTGAAGTTGTAAAGTATCGTGACTATCATGTCGTCGTTTATTTGTTAATTTTGTTTAAGAATGTGTTGTACAACATTTTTTTTTTTCGTAATACATGTACCCGTTCGCACCTCGTGGAGCAGTGGAGCTGTGGAGCGGTGGAGCTCCACAGCTAATGAATATTAATGAGCTCATGAATAGTAATGATCATGAATATGTATGAATATGTATTTATGTAAATGTACATGCATTATGTATGAGTGTGAGATATAATAGTCTGTGAATGGGTGTGGCAATAGCAATAGTGAATTGTGGAGAAGAAATGAACATTATCAATAATGAATTGTGGAGTTGTGGAGCTTCAAATTGGCCTAACATATGAATATGAAAGAGCTTAAACCATGAATATGTATGATTATGTATTTATGTAAATATGATTTGTTTATGCGTGTGCGGAGGTGTGGATGGTGACTCTTTGCAACCGATGACATGGCTTGTGTGGAGTGTTTGTTGTGGAGTCGTGTGATTTTACACGATGAATATTTTATTAATTCTAGGTAAACAGACATTAAAAAAAAAAGAAATTTGCATGCGTTACATGCACAGATTTAAAACAGCGAAATGACGAAATGACGAAATGACGAAATGACGAAATGACGAAATGACGAAATGACGAAATGACTGTGTCCATAAAGACCGTCATATTGTACATATATCCACCACTTCGACGTTTCGTCGATTCGTCATATAGGTACCATTTTCGGGAGGTTTGAGGCGCAGAAATTGAGGGTATATCGCCGAAAATCGATAATTTAATGCCCCCAAACAATAGAGAGAGATAAGAGAACAATGGGGTATTTGCGTAAGCAGTTCGAGAACAATAGGAGTTAGAAGTTTTGAGGGTATATCGAGGCAGAAAATAATCCCTTATAACAATAGATTACGTAATGAGAACAATAGGAGGTACGGAAGTGAGGGTATACGGAGGAGCAATATTTGAGGGTATAATATGCTCTTAGGCCAAATGAGGTGAGGAAAATGATGGTATGTCGCCGAGAAGAAAAAAGTGAATCCAGTAAAAGATTAAATTGTGAGGATATAAAGAGGAGATAATGATGGTATAGAATAGTACGCAGGACCAATCCCATCATCAACACCAACTGAGGTAGAGGGATGGGGGATGGTTGGCAGTAATCACTCGAATAGCGATAATTAGATAATAGTTAGATGCAAACAATATGAGCTCAAGATTGAGGGTATGATATTATGTCAAGCTATAATGGCATGTCCGTACTTGAAGGGTGCCCATGAAGCTTCGCAGATAACTAAACCCATAGACCAATTATCCAATCACTAGTATCCACTACTTTCTAGCATTAGTTTGTCTGTATTCATCATGACCTCGTCAAATTATTTCAATGATTATTAGTAACGCAGTATTTACCGATTCCATTCTGACCGCTCGATTTTTATTCTTGAAGACCTCTTCGTACGCGAACGACAGCGTTTATCGATTAGCTTCGGAGTTCTATTGTCCCGATAAGATTCTACTCCAAACTTGTCTGGGCTCGATCGTTGTCCCCTCCCCTCCCTCCCATCGCTTGGGTGGTTTTCGATGACGTATGTCATCAATGAAGCGCGATAGGGATGAGTCAACAACACAGGGGATGTCTATGTATATGTTAGATATAATGCATCCTATGTACTCTTGTATAGGTCACTTTTCCGTTCATATTTTAGTTGTAGATCGCTGCTGCTTGTTTCTAAGGTAAAATCAAACTCTCTAAGAGAACGAGTACACACAGACGTGCATGATCACTTCTCTTAAATTATATCATTTTCTGTCTATGTTTCTTCGTTTAATAATCATATAATGCAGTCTAAACAACGTTGTATATTGCGAAGACCGTGTTTTTCTTTTTAGTGTAGAATACAGTCATTCCTTTGATCGTTAATCCCGCTCGAATGAATATAGGAAATGGCGCATTTAATAGAGTAAAATATGTTTACAAAATGAACGCAAACGTATAGATTCTAACTCGTTTGATATTTGGACGTGTAAGTCATTCATTCCACTGATCATTCAATCGTTTCATCATTCCATCGTTTCATCATTCCATCGTTTCATCATTTCATCGTTTCATCATTCCATCGTTTCATCATTTCATCGTTTCATCATTTCATCGTTTCATCACTCCATCGTGTAATCATTTCGTCGTTTCATCATTTCATTTCGTCATCATGTCCATCGTTTCATCTCATTTGCATTATCTACAAGTGGGAAGTAACAGATTGTAGCGTTTTGTACGATAATTGCGGAGTCTTATGCTTTGCACAATAGTATACGAAAAGGTGATATTGCATTCAGGCATAATTATGTGTAAATGTGTAAACAAGTTGATCGTAAGGTAATGACCGAGTACCCAATGAGCAATAGAGAGTTCCAAGGTGTTGCATGATGCATGAATGAGTGCTCATTACAGATATGACTAAGATGTGTGAGTTCTCTGTCGTGGTTGAGTGATTGATGTAATCGACGTTTTGATATTCCCAATGTTCATGATACATCTTTTACTCTACTACAAGTCGCACCTAGCTTCAATAGTTTACAAAAATGTATCTTGTAATATCGTGTTATGTATATATAGTTGAACTTAAAAAAAAAAAAATCGGCAAACCACACGGTCATTAACATACGTTTCGAGACGTAAGCATATCAGACGTTACACAATGATATTGAAGTTGTAAAGTATCGTGACTATCATGTCGTCGTTTATTTGTTAATTTTGTTTAAGAATGTGTTGTACAACATTTTTTTTTTTCGTAATACATGTACCCGTTCGCACCTCGTGGAGCAGTGGAGCTGTGGAGCGGTGGAGCTCCACAGCTAATGAATATTAATGAGCTCATGAATAGTAATGATCATGAATATGTATGAATATGTATTTATGTAAATGTACATGCATTATGTATGAGTGTGAGATATAATAGTCTGTGAATGGGTGTGGCAATAGCAATAGTGAATTGTGGAGAAGAAATGAACATTATCAATAATGAATTGTGGAGTTGTGGAGCTTCAAATTGGCCTAACATATGAATATGAAAGAGCTTAAACCATGAATATGTATGATTATGTATTTATGTAAATATGATTTGTTTATGCGTGTGCGGAGGTGTGGATGGTGACTCTTTGCAACCGATGACATGGCTTGTGTGGAGTGTTTGTTGTGGAGTCGTGTGATTTTACACGATGAATATTTTATTAATTCTAGGTAAACAGACATTAAAAAAAAAAAGAAATTTGCATGCGTTACATGCACAGATTTAAAACAGCGAAATGACGAAATGACGAAATGACGAAATGACGAAATGACGAAATGACGAAATGACTGTGTCCATAAAGACCGTCATATTGTACATATATCCACCACTTCGACGTTTCGTCGATTCGTCATTTTGTCATTTCGTCATTTCGTC
The DNA here is from genome assembly GCF_040938485.1 of Diadema antillarum. Lineage (NCBI taxonomy): Eukaryota > Metazoa > Echinodermata > Echinoidea > Diadematoida > Diadematidae > Diadema > Diadema antillarum. The sequence goes on from NW_027271035.1 coordinate 2,343,745, forward strand.
ATTTCGTCATTTCGTCATTTCGTCATTTCGCTGTTTTAAATCTGTGCATGTAACGCATGCAAATTTCTTTTTTTTTTTAATGTCTGTTTACCTAGAATTAATAAAATATTCATCGTGTAAAATCACACGACTCCACAACAAACACTCCACACAAGCCATGTCATCGGTTGCAAAGAGTCACCATCCACACCTCCGCACACGCATAAACAAATCATATTTACATAAATACATAATCATACATATTCATGGTTTAAGCTCTTTCATATTCATATGTTAGGCCAATTTGAAGCTCCACAACTCCACAATTCATTATTGATAATGTTCATTTCTTCTCCACAATTCACTATTGCTATTGCCACACCCATTCACAGACTATTATATCTCACACTCATACATAATGCATGTACATTTACATAAATACATATTCATACATATTCATGATCATTACTATTCATGAGCTCATTAATATTCATTAGCTGTGGAGCTCCACCGCTCCACAGCTCCACTGCTCCACGAGGTGCGAACGGGTACATGTATTACGAAAAAAAAAAATGTTGTACAACACATTCTTAAACAAAATTAACAAATAAACGACGACATGATAGTCACGATACTTTACAACTTCAATATCATTGTGTAACGTCTGATATGCTTACGTCTCGAAACGTATGTTAATGACCGTGTGGTTTGCCGATTTTTTTTTTTTTTTAAGTTCAACTATATATACATAACACGATATTACAAGATACATTTTTGTAAACTATTGAAGCTAGGTGCGACTTGTAGTAGAGTAAAAGATGTATCATGAACATTGGGAATATCAAAACGTCGATTACATCAATCACTCAACCACGACAGAGAACTCACACATCTTAGTCATATCTGTAATGAGCACTCATTCATGCATCATGCAACACCTTGGAACTCTCTATTGCTCATTGGGTACTCGGTCATTACCTTACGATCAACTTGTTTACACATTTACACATAATTATGCCTGAATGCAATATCACCTTTTCGTATACTATTGTGCAAAGCATAAGACTCCGCAATTATCGTACAAAACGCTACAATCTGTTACTTCCCACTTGTAGATAATGCAAATGAGATGAAACGATGGACATGATGACGAAATGAAATGATGAAACGACGAAATGATTACACGATGGAGTGATGAAACGATGAAATGATGAAACGATGAAATGATGAAACGATGGAATGATGAAACGATGAAATGATGAAACGATGGAATGATGAAACGATGGAATGATGAAACGATTGAATGATCAGTGGAATGAATGACTTACACGTCCAAATATCAAACGAGTTAGAATCTATACGTTTGCGTTCATTTTGTAAACATATTTTACTCTATTAAATGCGCCATTTCCTATATTCATTCGAGCGGGATTAACGATCAAAGGAATGACTGTATTCTACACTAAAAAGAAAAACACGGTCTTCGCAATATACAACGTTGTTTAGACTGCATTATATGATTATTAAACGAAGAAACATAGACAGAAAATGATATAATTTAAGAGAAGTGATCATGCACGTCTGTGTGTACTCGTTCTCTTAGAGAGTTTGATTTTACCTTAGAAACAAGCAGCAGCGATCTACAACTAAAATATGAACGGAAAAGTGACCTATACAAGAGTACATAGGATGCATTATATCTAACATATACATAGACATCCCCTGTGTTGTTGACTCATCCCTATCGCGCTTCATTGATGACATACGTCATCGAAAACCACCCAAGCGATGGGAGGGAGGGGAGGGGACAACGATCGAGCCCAGACAAGTTTGGAGTAGAATCTTATCGGGACAATAGAACTCCGAAGCTAATCGATAAACGCTGTCGTTCGCGTACGAAGAGGTCTTCAAGAATAAAAATCGAGCGGTCAGAATGGAATCGGTAAATACTGCGTTACTAATAATCATTGAATAATTTGACGAGGTCATGATGAATACAGACAAACTAATGCTAGAAAGTAGTGGATACTAGTGATTGGATAATTGGTCTATGGGTTTAGTTATCTGCGAAGCTTCATGGGCACCTTCAAGTACGGACATGCCATTATAGCTTGACATAATATCATACACCTCAATCTTGAGCTCATATTGTTTGCATCTAACTATTATCTAATTATCGCTATTCGAGTGATTACTGCCAACCATCCCCCATCCCTCTACCTCAGTTGGTGTTGATGATGGGATTGGTCCTGCGTACTATTCTATACCATCATTATCTCCTCTTTATATCCTCACAATTTAATCTTTTACTGGATTCACTTTTTTCTTCTCGGCGACATACCATCATTTTCCTCACCTCATTTGGCCTAAGAGCATATTATACCCTCAAATATTGCTCCTCCGTATACCCTCACTTCCGTACCTCCTATTGTTCTCATTACGTAATCTATTGTTATAAGGATTATTTTCTGCCTCGATATACCCTCAAAAACTTCTAACTCCTATTGTTCTCGAACTGCTTACGCCAAATACCCCATTGTTCTCTTATCTCTCTCTCACTGTATTGCAGTGAACATATCTTTGCCTTGTACAAGATTATGTAATGTGCAAAGCAAATACAACATATCTTGTGTTCAGCTAATCACATACATTTCAAAAGACCGGATAGTATGGGAACACCATGGAGTTAGGAGGCTGTCCCTTAAGATTTTTTTTCTTTTTTTTTTTTAGAGAGAGAATCACTGTAATGAATTGTATTGACCGATTCGGGTTCGTTGAGGGCAGCAGACATTTCATGGCACTGGGCGCAGCCATAGTGGGTGTCTTAGCCGACCCCCCCTGCTCTCCCCCACCCCGGGCAACATGTTTATCACGCACTTGTAACAAAGGTTCGCGCACTAAGCAAGCATTCATGCACTCAGTACGAGACGCCCATTGGCTAAAGCAGTTTTTCATTCTGCGCGCGTGCTAATGTAGGGAGAGGGGTGGGGAGTGGGAAGGGGGGGTCGGCTAAGACACCGAGTAATGGCGCTGCCCATGCCAAAAATACACATAGCGCGTCACAGAATCGGTCAATACAGCTTTATTACTGATCTATGTGTATCAAAGTGCATACACAGCCTAAGAATCTCTACTGGAGTTGACCATTAACCGACGAGCAAATGCCTCGATGCAACTATTCACTGACTGGTGCTTTTTGTGGTTTCAAATTTACCCAAGTTGGCAGCGAATGAATCGAGCTACCCATGAATCCTCACGCTAGCAGGTCCTCAACTCCTATAAGCTTATGCATCATGCCCCCCCCCCTCCACCCCTGCAGTGATTTGCAATGAGGCATATTTCTTCCAAATCAAATATGGTAGCTTCCTAATGATTGTTGCCATTTGATTTTTCTTTCCCACCAGGGGTATGTCAACAACAGTACAAAAAGCTGTGTGCAACCATAGAGAAGGCAAAGCAGCATGGTGAGTGTACGAGTGGACATTGCTAAAATCAGTCCTAAATGGTCATGTTTTTGGTTGCCTTAGCATTCAGATATATGCCCAACCTGTATAAAATACATTCCATATGTTTTTGCTTGACTGAGTCAACATTTCATAAAATGTTGCAGTGGTGGATCCAGAGGGGGGCGCATTGGCGTGCCCCTTTTTTTTTTGTTCAACAAAAGAAATAAAAAGAAAAAAAATGGGGGGGGGGGGGGAGGCGCCTGCGCCCTCTTTTAATATTGTAAAGGCGCCTCCCCTTTACGTAATTCCTGGATCCGCCCCTGATGTAGTGAAGATGTTGGATGGTAATACTTGACTTCATCTAAACTAGTCAATGTACTCGTGGAGTGCTGAATCAGCCGAAGTGGGGCATGGGGGGGAGGGGGGGCTATGATGAAGTTATCGCAGTAGTTTGGTATGTACTTACAATTTAAGTGAGAACTCCCCCAGAAATGGTCAAGGTCACTGGGTCAACGAAGGTCAAATGACTGTTTTGCGCTACTCCTTGGTCCGATCTTGGCCAAACTTGCTGGAAGCATAAGTAGGCCTACACCTGGGAAATCCCCATTGAGGATATTTCTGGGGGAGTCCCCATATAAGTAGGCCTACACCTTGGAAATCCCCATTGAGGATATTTCTGGGGGAATCCCAAGGAGTAGCGAAAAGCAGTTATTTGACCTTTGACCCCAGTGACCTTGACCTTTCCAAAAATGAACCCCTCAAGAGCAATTTTGCGGTGAACCTGCATCCACCCACTAAGTTTGATGGAGATCGGACCAAGGACCTGGGAGGAGTAGAGGAACAAACAGACAGACAGACAGACAGACAAATGTTAATCACATTATAGTATGATGATATTGCACATCATGTGTGCCAGAACTTTAATTTTTTGTCTTTTATTAGCTCACCTGAGCCGAAGGCTCAAGTGAGCTATTGCGATCGCTCTTCGTCCGGCGTCCGGCGTCCGGCGTCCGGCGTGCGTCGTGCGTAAACTTTTTACATTTTCATCCTCTTCTTGAGAACCCCTTGACCGATTTTCACCAAACTTGGCAGGTAGCATCCCTAGGGGGATAGGATCTCAATTTGTTCAAGTGGGCACCATACCCCACCTGGGGGCCCCTAGAGGGGCCCAAACCCCCCAAAATGAAGGAATCTTAAAAAATCTTCTTCTCTAGAACCAGAAGTGATAGAGCCAAGTTAATACTATGAATTAGTACATTGATGACTGCAGTTTCAAGTTTGTTCATGGCGGAATCAGGGGTGCCCCCCTTGGGACCCAGGGGAGGGGGGTGGGGAGGGGTCCTAATGGGGCCCAAATTGTACATTTTCATCTTTTTCTTGAAAATGCCAGTATGGATTTTCACCAAAGTTGGCAGGTAGCATCCCTAGGGGGAAAGAATCTCATTCTCATCAAATGGGCACCATGCTCCACCTGGGGGCCCCAGGGGGCCTAAATTTGGACCGAAATTGTAAATTTTCATATTTTTCTTGAAAACCCTATCACAAATTTTCACCAAACTTGTCAGGTAACATCCCTAGGGGGATAGAATCTCAATTCCATCAAATGGGCACCATGCCCCACCTGGGGGGCCCCAGGGGGCCTAAATTTGGCCCAAAATTGTAAATTTTCATCTTTTTCTTAAAAACCCTATCACAAATTTTCACCAAAATTGGCAGGTAGCATCCCTAGTGGGATAGAATCTCAATTCCATCAAATGGGCACCATGTTCCACGTGGGGGCCCCAAGGGTTCCCCCCCCCCCCCTCCTGTAAGGAATCTTTGCAGATTTTCTCCGGAACCAGAAGTGATTGAGCTAAGTTGATACAATGAGTCAGTATATTGATGACTGTTGTTTCAAGTTTGTTCATGGGAAAATCAGGGGTGCCCTTTCTACCCCCCCCCCCTTTCCACCCCCCTTGGGACTCAAGGAAGCTTGATGGGATTTGGGGGGGGGGGGGGTCCAAATGCGTGCCTAAATTTTCATCTTGCTGAAAACAACATAATGAGTTTTCACCAAACTTGGCAAGTAGCATTCCCATTGGGATAAGATTTCACTAAGTGGGCTCCATGCTTTCCCTTGGGGCCCCAGGGGGTCCAAACCTCCTAAATTAATGAATATTCAATAATGTTTTTCTCTAGTTCTAATCAAAAGTGATAGGGCTTTAAGTCTCCCCCCCCCCCAAGATGCATAATCCAACATTCTATAAAGTACAGTGTACTTGGTAGGTATTTTTTACCAGTGTGATGGAATATGTAAATGGACACCATGCCCCCACTCTTCAAGCTACCCCCACCATAAGTTTCCAATGTTCTCAGGTAAGAGTCTGCAAGAATGCATGGAAGGTGAACTTGTGATACTCAGGTGAGCGTGTGACCCCCGGGTCTCTTGTTTTATTCTATGCCTCCGTGCACGAAGTAGTGACGGAGGCATTATATTTTTGGTTTGTCCATCTGTCCGTCCATCCTTCCGTCCGTAATCAATTTGTGGAGAGCGTAACTAAAGAACCGTTTGAGGTATCCTAATGGAACTTGGCATGTATATGTACGAGTGGGCAAAGTTGTGCCCAGCAACTTTTTTTTTTTTTTTTTTGGGGGGGGGGGGCCACATGCTCAAGGTCAAAGGTCAAAAGGCCAAGGTCAAATGCTCAAAATGTCACTATTTCCCCCATATCCATGCAATGCCCAAAGATATTTTCTTGAAACCTGGTGTATACATGTACTACCACATAAGTTTCGGGTCATGAGGTCAAAGGTCACGTAAAAATGTGGGAAATTTCACGTTTTTCTCCATTATATCTCAAAAAAATGGTTCAAGGTATCTTCATGGAAATTAGTGTATATGCATGTACTGACTGGCAGTGATTATCTAGGGACAATTTGGGGGTCGTGGGTCACAGGTCAGGGGTCAAAGGTCAAGTTCAATTCCTCAGAATGTCACTACCTCCCTCATATTTATGCAATGCCTGCAGGATTTTTCTTTTAACTTGATGTATACATGTATTAATCAATAGAGATTCTCTGGGAAGTTTCTTGCCAAAAGGTCAAAGGTCAAGTGAAAATGCTAAATTTCCCTTCTTCCTCCATATCTCGAATGTGACGTAGGGTATCATCATGACACTTAGTACATATTTATGCATGTTCTACCTGACAGTGATTCTCTCGGGAACTTTAGGGTCATAAGGTTAAAGGTCAAGGGTCAGAGGCCAGGTTTAAATGCTATTATTTTACCATTTAATACTGAAATGACACTTTTTCTCCATACCTTGAAAATCACTCAATGCATAAACTTATAAAAGGGTTAAAAGTCAAGTAAAAATCCTTAAATTCCCAAATATCTGCACTCTTAGACAATTTAGCTGTTCATCCAATTAAACCTACAGTAGTTCAGGAAAGTGAATATTCAACACATTTGTGACAAATCTGTCATTTCAATATTTTGCCAATTATGTGAAACTGTCATCACACATTGTCAAAACATTGTACTATAAAATAGGAGAACCATGCATTATGGCGGAGGCATACCAGTCGCTATTTCTAGTTGTACATTGTACTTGGTCTCAGCCGAGTTCCTTTACATAAGCAAACTGTTTGTTCCCTGATTGCCAACGTCTTATACAATTATGAACTTTACAAAAAGTGAGGTGCAGTAAACCATTGCGGTTGTGTTTTATTGTTGCAAATGCTATGTAATTCATAAAAATGATGAAAAAGTACATCGTGTACATAACATTTGATTTTTGTAAAGTGTTATTGCACTATGAGAAAGTGACTTTCATTCTCTGGAAAATCCTTGCTGTCTTTCATGTTGTCTTACATTTCTTTATTTTCAGGCCTGATCCCGTATACTGTGCCATTCACCGAGTACAAGTATGAAAACTACTACCAGAACAGTGACGGGAATGCCCCGGACGAGAGGATTGAAGGGTCCGCTAAAGCATGATGCTCCCTGATTGGGATTTCCCAAGAAAAACTACTGACAGCCTGTATAAACTGGCATCTCTCGGATTTGCAGCACTTTGTTTCACATGCAAATCAGCGGTGACTGAGGTCAGGGCATGGGGAGAAGCAGTGTCAAAGTTGTGAAGGGTGGGTGAAGAGTTAAGTTTCATCATAATGTGGACCTGCATGGACTGTATACAAGACTGCGCATTGAGGCAGGGATCAAAAGCTTCTCTTCTGTTGACCGGACCTTGGGCATTTGATGGTGGTTGGCAGCAGATGACACAGAGCTAGTGAGGAATATGTTAAGACAAGTTCCCCAGAGTATGAGGCATCACAGGCAGAGCATTGACAATGACGAGACGAATGAGAACATGATGAATTTCTCGCAAAGACCCTATGGTCCGTTGTCGCAAGTGCTGTTGTGTTTGTTTAATTTTTCCTGCGTCTGTAGGGATTCCAGTTGTTGCTCAGTCCAGATATATGGGCTGTAGACATCTTATGTATTCCTGAGATGTCAGTCCAATACACACACGACATGTTTCTGGTTTCCAGGAAATGAAACTTGAATCCTGATGAATAAAAAATAGAAACAAAATGTGCAAAGTGCTCTCAAAGTGTATTATCAAGACACATACTTTTGCGTACAATTCAGTGGGGCGTAACACTTGTGTGTTTTGCTAAGGAGAAGCAAATACCCAAATGCACATACACACACACACAGAGCTTCCATTCATGTCTACACAAAAACAGTTTATGATAATCAAGTTTATCAATGAGTGACTTCATCATTAAATCTTCTTGTACAGATAAATATACATGTACATGTAGTTTGAAAAACTTTCCTGCAAAATGAAAAAAGGGTATACATATATGAAACATTTCGCCAGTGTCTATCCAGTCCCCCCCCCCCCCCCCCCACACACACACACACACACACCTTGGAGAACTGGCTATTTGATGCTTGTGTATCATTGAAGACCCACCGTCATTGTTTAGTACATACAACTTTTATCGCACTGTGGCCTCCTCTGGTGGCCCTGCCAGTGTTCCCCAAAGTTTCTCAAGGATTGCAATTAGCATCTACAATCAGTCTTTCCCTTGCTAATACTGTATACGCCGTTATTTTCGCGAGGGTTTTATTTTCGCGAATTTCGCGAGATTTGGGCTGATCGCAAAATTAAAGACACGCGAAAATATCACCCCGTCATACCTTGTGTACAAATTGATGACAAGCGCTGGTCGGACCACCAGCGCGCGCGGCTGTTGATACTGGCACATACTATTATTAGTATGCTAGCTACGGTGTGACCGATTCTGGAAGTGCAGTACGATGATAAACATGCATTAAAATGTGCAATCTCCGTGCTACGTTACCCTACGCAGGATACACAAATGAACACCGGCTCGATGTGGTTTGGTGCGTGAGGCCAAACAGCTCAGTTAGGGATGCATGTAAAACTTTCGCTAGCGCTAGCGTAGCTCTGAAACTTTGTAGTCTAGGCCTACATCTATTTGTTGCAACATTTGGTAGGTGCTTGTGAATGAAGTGTGTGATTGTCTCACTGCAAGTTCCTGTAATTATTGTTTTATTTTATAAATCTTTTACTGTCTTTTTTATCGTTATGTTTGGGAAGTCGCAATGCAGGTGGAAAAACGTTATAAGTTCGTTGGCAAGTGTTTGAATGTGTTTCTCGGGCTTGGCAGTACTAGTATCAATCGCAAATTTAAGAACACACGAAAATGCCACTGATACCGTGATTCGCGAAAATATCTGTACGTGAAAATATTGGCGTATACAGTACATGTACAATGTATTTGCAGATGAAAACAAAAACAAAACATCAGGTTTAGTGCTTCAAAATATGCTGTAGTTCTAAATTGTGAGTTAGGGATCAAAAATAATCAACGTGAAAATGTAAATCACTGTATTCAGTTTTAAGTATTGTTAAATATTCAAAATGTTAACAATAGTTTAATCAAAAAAAATGTTTCTAGATACTAGTAAACCATCACCGATATTGAGAAAATTAGTGATGTCTCCTTATACAGTACATTGTATTTGTGGCTTTACTGCAAAATCTTTGTACAGTAGGGTGTTTTGTAATGCACTGTACAACTGAATTATACATAATACATTGTATGCATCAATTGTGATACAGGTGATTACACTGCTCCCAGTGTTAAATAGATGGATTTAAGTTGTTGTTTTTTTTTTTTTAAACTTAGATAGGAAATTTTGATACTATACAATGTGCTGTATTTGTCACATTCTTTGGTGTGTGTGCCTGTACGTCAGATTGATCACAGAGGTCATTCGTGGATAAAAACTTGTATGGACATGTCATGCACCTCTTGCAGAAATAAACCATCACTTATGCCCACAGAATTGCATTTACATACACTTATACAGATGGGTGAATTGAGTTGTCTTATGTAGTTTATTTACAGGTTTGCAAGTGTGACCATCATGCAGAGGTGTGCAGAGAAAGAGAGAGGGAGAAGTCTTCATTATTCATATGATCGTGTGCAGTCATTATCTGGGTATGATAGCAGCACATGATTGGATATGGCCAACACTGTATAGGCTGTTTGTGTGATAATTTTCTTTCCTCAAATGAGTGCATGTACACATATAATATGTACTTAGTGTAGTGCACGTAGGAGAGCAGATCGTATCACCGGATGCTTTTTTATGCTGGTGCCTTTGAATGCCGTACTCGGAGGATGAAATTTCGACCAGAAATAGCACTAGCTATTCACAAAGTCCTGAAAATTACGAATTTTGCAAAATTATGTATTTATTCACTCCATTTTTTTGAAAACTAACTTCCAGTTAACCCCTCTGCAAAAAGTTATCCTTTAGCATAGTGCATAAAATCACACAATTCCGGACACAATTTTCACAATAAGCCAGTTTACAGTTGCACTTTGCGCATGATCATAAAAAGGTCATTTGTACTATCATGCATTTCGTTTTTAAATTCACAGAGATAAGCATCCCTGATGTATATACAATGTATATACATATATACATATAGATATATGTATATATGTATATGTATACAGTCAAACCTGCCTTAGCGGCCACCTGTCTATAGCGACCACCTGTCTATAGCGGCCACTGAAAAATCCCCGCGAGAGAAAAGCCCTGTTAAAGACCCTGTGTATAGCGACCACCTGTCTAACGTTGCCAGCGGCCACAAATTTTGTTTCCCGCGGTAGATTTCAACCTGTCTATAGCGGCCAAAAACCCAATGGAGCCGTAACCGAGCCGATAATTCAGCGTGTTTTTCGGCTTTTAGCTGTGCGGGCAACGTTCAGTGATCGCCACCGCTGCACTCATCCCTCATTCAATTATAATAATGCACTAGTGTTGAGCTTTCTTCACGACAATACACATACTACTGTGCAACAATTTTTCATATACACCGGCATTGTTAAATGCATGAAACACACGGTGTGTGCACGTACACACATACATGTACATGTAAGGATACAACGATGATACATGTACATGTAAGCAATGCACACAAAATTGGATAACCTGTCAATAGCGGCCGCTTTTTACGTCTCCCTTGGGTGGCCGCTATAGACAGGTTTGACTGTATATATATATATATATATATATTTGCCTGAAGCCCACAATAGGGAGACAAATGGGGGTTATAATGTGGATATTAAGGAGACAATTTCTCAAAGGAGACAATTTGCTGTCTCCTTAACGATTTTACACCTTGTACCATCTTGCTGAAAGGATGTTGGCGTCTTTTGCACTCTTTTTCGTTTAGAGGGAACCAACCTAAGTCTGCAATACCACTCGGTCTTGTGTTATGATTTAAAGGTGGAAGACGGGATAGGTTAGTTGTTCTCATCGTGTATATCTGTAGGGGTTATAAAGCGACATAAAGGAGACTTTTAGTTTTTGGCCTATTGTGGGAAGAGGAAACTTTATATCTTCATTACAAAGGTGGCAGCAACAAATATATCTTTTCTATACATTCTGGTACTGGTATCATCAAATATACTTCCGAGTTGTTCATTAAACATGCACTTAATTGAAAAACGGCCCCCGGAATTGCACGTTTTGACCCTTACGCACTGTTCGCTTTCGATCGGCTTTTCGTCCGCTTGCGCGCTACGTACGCCTCCCCCGCGCGCGCCGTTGCATGATAATGTCGCGGCAGTACCAAAACACTTGCACCCAGAACGTGTGAAGAAGAAAAGAAAGAAAGAAAGAAAACACCTAAAATATAGACAGTTACTAACGTTATTCTGTACATTGTACCAACGGTGTAAATCTGTACTGACGAGTGAGGGAGGGGGGGGGGGGGGGAGAGGGGAGAGAGAAAGAGAGAGAGAGAGAGAGAGAGAGAGAAGCTTGGTGCCCCCCCTCCCATACACACACACTTTACAGGGATTGAATGTCCCACTCTTTTGTATGAAATAAAAAGTGGGAGGAAAGTGGCAGCAAAAATATGAATACTTTTGTTGTTGTTGTTGTTGTTGTTGGGTTTTTTTTTTTTTTTTTTTGCTTGTCAGATGACTTTCGGCGGAAAATCAGACCTTAAAAGTATGAAGACCTTTTCTGTGTTTGTAATATCTGTGCGAGGAAGAGGAGCGACCAAGCGGGAGGAGGGTGTGGGAGGGGGGTATCCCACAAGAGGAAGATTTTGCATTTTCAGACCCGAATTCCAGCGATATGGTGCACACTTTTGGTGAAATTGTGCATTTTTCTGTCAAAAAATACAAATAAGAAAAGAAAATGAATATAATTGAATGACTAAATCGGGGTATTTCAGCTCTTGCTCCGCCTGTGCGACATAACTGTGAAGGCCTATCACCGGCGTAGCCGGGGGATGCGAGGGAGGGTGTAGGGAGGCCTTCCGCTTCCCACGGTGAGAACTTTTTGCATTTTCAATCTGTAAATGGTGCAATTTGATGCAATTTTTGCGTGTTTTATCGATTTGAAACAGTCCCACATCATAAAGGTAGCACTTAATTGTGATATAGATTATCATTGAAAATTTTTGCCTATAAAATATTATAATTTATAAACATCTTGTACTAATTATTACACTGAATATCATGAACACGACCGAGCCCGAGCGAGCGAAGGGAGCGGGGGGGGGGGGGGGGGGGAGGGGTCCCCTCCCACGATGAGAACTTTTTGCATTATGATGTTGTGCATGGTGCAATTTGAGGCATTTTTGTTTAAGGTAGCAGTACATTTTGATGTAGATTATCATTGAACAACTTTAACTATAAAATTGTATCATTTGAATAAACTTCTTGTACATTTGTATTAATCATCACCGTGGGAGGGGCTATCTCCCCTTCCATGGTGAGAACTTTTTGCATTTTGATTTCGAACATGGTGCAATTTGATGCATGTTTTTGCGTGTTTTATCGACTTCAAATAGTCCCAATTGTTTAAGGTGGCAATGAATTTTGATGTAGTATTATTGAACAATTTACCTTTAATAGCATCATTTAAATAAACTTCTTGTATTAATTCTTCAACTGAATATCATGAACGCAACCGAGCCCGAGCGAGCGGAAGCGAGCGAAGGTGGGTGGGGATGGGGGGTGGGGAGGGCGTTACACTGAATATCATGAACACGAGCGAGCGGAGGGAGCGAGGGGGCGGGGGCGGTGGTGGGTGGGAGGGAGAGGGGTGTCCTCCTCCCACGGTGAAAACTTTTTGCATTTTAATGTTGTAAGTTGTGCAATTTTATGCATATTTGCGTGTTTTATCGACTTGAAATTGCTATAAAGTACAGCATGTTACGTGCACGAAGAACGCACGAAGGAAATGCGAACAACCCAAATTTTTCAATAATCATAGGAGAATTTAATGTACCCAAGGGTTGGTGGGAGCTGTCTTGAGTTTTTTTTTTTTTTTTTTCCTGAAATTTTCCTTTCTTTTTCTCTCATTTCTCTATTGTGTGCTGGCCTAGAGTTTTTTCATGGGACCTATCTCCACTAGTAAACCATTTGATTTTTTTTTTGGCAGTTTCTTCAACACATAATCTCTAGTTTCAGATGTAGTTTTGGCATACTTTAGATTCTGCGATTTTTTGTACATCAAACATTTCTTTCTCTTTGGTGGTCTTTAATTTCTTTTTTACTATATAGTTGTTAATAGTTGTTCAGATATATGCTACAATTCTGATTTGTAGAAAAAGTAGGTCATCCAAACAAGCGCTAAACGTGCGTGAGAATGCCTCAGAAAGTACGCGAACAGTTTGCGGTTTGAAGTAAAAACGACATTCGCGAACGATTAACGACGCTTCCGAACCTTCACGCTCGTTTGGCGATCTACGGAAGCTTATAAGCGCCAACCAGATGACGAGATAAGAAGACGAGAAGACAAGTTAAATACCGAGAAGCCGAGTCATTGGAACTCGGCAAGTCGACTTGTTTGGATCAAGAAGACAAGAAGCCGAGTTGTTGAGTCGATTTGTTTGGGACGAATAGACAAGATGATGAGCTGTCGAAACTCGGCAAGTCGACTTGCTTTGGACAAAAATACAAGATGACGGGTTGTTGGAACTCGGCAAGTCGACTTGTTTCGGTCAAGAAGACAAGCAGCCGAGTTGTTGGAACTCGGCAAGTTGACTTGTTTGGGACAAGATTTCAAGATAACAAGTTGTTTGGGATAAGAGGCCGAGTTGAAAAAGATAACGAGTTGTTGAAACTCGGAATTTGACTTTTGGGGGATAAGAAGACAAGATGATGAACTGTTGGAACTCTCCAAGTCGACATGTTTAGGACAAGAAAACAAGATGACAAGTTGTTTGGACAAGGGGACAAGGAGCCGTGTTGTTGTAACTCTTCAAGTCAATATACATATTTCTTTGCGACATTTGCAACCTCATTGCGTCGTGGATTTGCATACTGAGTTTCTCTTCCACACGACAGCAATATCTGGGAAAATTGACATTCTTCCTGATTTTTAAGCTATTTGCCATATTCCACGAATTGTTATCATGGAAAGAATAGTACTGGAATACGTATTTGACAGACGGAAGGCAGCAACTTGCTCTTTAAAACATCTGAAACTATCTGAAATTATATTAAACTATAGGAATTAATTGCGACAGTAAATAAGCCTCTTCATTTGACATTTTGAAATTTTGTGGAAAAACTGAAAATAAATTATGCAACTAATTGGGATTAAAACCAAATCAAAGACATGGACTATTGAGCCATTCACTCTGGAAATTTAAAATAGAATCATTAAATAAGCGTTGACAATTGACACAAGTATTATCATAAGCATTTCTCAACAAAATGTGATATCAACACATAGCATTGATTTACCAAGGGCGGAATGGGGAGAGGGCATAGATTTTATCTACGGCCACTAGCACTAACTTTTTTGACAAGCTGCAAGAACTAGAAAAAAAAAAGATACAAGAGTCAAGCTTATAGATCGATTTACGGAGGTGGGGGGGGGGGGGAAGAAGGCAGCTCAGTTCATAAACCTGTCATTTATGTATATTATGGTCGTTCCTTTACTTCTACAGCAATATCATATTTCGCAAACATATTGTTCCCATCTCCCAGAGCACCCCTCCCCACCAAGCAGGGGCGTAGATAGCAGGGGGGGGGGGTGGTATGCACAATCATTCCCCGCAGGTTTCAGAGATAGTAAAATATATGTGTTCCTAATAAATCGCCTGATTTTTCCTCGTGAAGGGTGGGGGCAGTTGGCAATGAAAATATTGGGGGGGGGGGGGAATATTGTCCCCGGCCCCCATAATCAGGTCGCTTAATGTCAAAATTTGGGCTTACCGTTACAGGGCGGATACAATCACCAAATTTGGAGAGGTGATCCCCTAGGACCTACTCATTGATATTAGAGCAGGAGCCCTCTGGATTTTTTTTTTTGATTTTTAGGGTGAAAATGCTGAATTTCAATATTTCTCAATTTATGATAGATACATACCGTATTTGCGTAATATATAGGGGAATATGGTGACATATAGGTTCAGATCTGTTGTGAATTGATTTATGTTTTCATGGATTGAAAATATTTAACGTAAACTTGAAACCATGATCAACATCAAACCATATGAAACATGGAGTTGGTGGAATTAATTACCGATCAAATATGATATACATATATTACATACCAATCAAATATATGTATACAGTTTAAAAAGAAAATAGTTTCTGACATAAGCGGTTTTCCTATACTCAATAGTGGATCCAGGTGGGGGCGCACCGGCCCCTCTTCTTTGTTGAAATAAAATAAATGAATAGAAAAAAAAAAACATAGAGGGGGAGCACGTACCCCCCCTTTTTGTGTAAAGGCGCCCCTCCCCCTCGTGGAATTCCTGCATCTGTCCCTGCTTCTCCATAATCTGACACTTATTTTACACTGAAATTATTGTGCAGTAAGATTTTGAACTGTTTTCAGGTACAGTGCACCCTTGTAATAACGAACGTGGTAATAATTTTCGTCATTATAAACGTTTTCGTTTAAAGTTAAAAACCAGGTCCCAAAGCCATCATATATCCTTCTATTAATACTTTACTGTTCGGTTGTAACGAAATTTCGATATTACGGGAAGAAAACTGCTGGTCCCGACGACGTTTGTTATAATGGGGGTGCATTGTACTGCAGTCTTTTGGAAAACATTATTTTGACTCCCATCATTATTTTGACTCCCATCGTAAATCTAGCAAGGTCTAAATTGCATGAAATTGAATGGTCATCGATTAACTAATTACTTAAACCACGAACAACTTCCTGTTGTGCTACGGAAGGTCATGCTGAGATAAGTTATTCATCTAGAAACAGCCAAAGATAGACATCGTAGAAACCACTGGTGAGGATGTTTGACTACATTCAGCTACTGCATTATTCTTCTTGTGCCACCGAAACGTGTCTCAGCAACCGAAAACTTCCCTTCTGAGATTATGGGTGAATTTTTATCTTTTACCAGGAATTTCACTGAATCAGATAATCATACCAAATGAGGACAGAAAAATATACACGATGTCTTGTCATAGTTGTGTTGGCCATAATCTTTATTTGTGTTTACAGATGTTTGAAGTTTTGTGGGATGAGGGAGGTTTGTTTTGCAGAATGTTTCATCAGACGAAAGAAACTAGCTGACTGGCATAGTCGCTTTGTCCTTTTTCCCCCCAGAGGATTACCTTTATCATGTACATGAGATCAATTTTCACCAGAAAATGTCTTTGCTGCCAAATACATGACAATATTACTCCAATCCACCTTAAGTGAAATGATTGAATGGAATTCAAAGGTTTATACGATAATTGGATTAAATTCCAATACTTTTGCTTTTCAGAATGTAATCCATCATGGTAATAAAGTGGGATCGTTGCGTGATTTGCCAGCAAGACACCGATGAACCCTTGAAGTGTCCCTTGAAGAGTTCAAGGGCAAGTGGTGACAAGACAGATCCCTACAAGTCTTTCCTGTCGAATGTCGAACAGTTCCGAGTCATTAATGCTGTTCCAGTTTAACTCTGTTTTGGAACGAAGAAAGTGTTGAAAGCTTTGTTACAACTAAACTCTGCTCAATGGCACAGAGCTTACCATTTGCAATTCAATAAATCTAAAGTGGAGAAGCCAAAGAAAAGAGAGTTCACACCCAAAATAAAGACCAAAAAAGGCTCACCAAGCGCAGAGATGTTCAAAAATGTTTCTTCTGTGAGAAAGGAGCAGAGGGTGGAGGATGTCCTCCATGAAGTGTCAACATCCGACGCTGATAAAAATATCATTGACATGATCACAGAGCTCAATGACACCTTACTAATGGCCAGAATAGTCGTAGGAGATGTCATTACAATGGAAGCAAAATATTATTTGACCTGTCTCCTCAAGCTTAGAAATCAATATCGCCGTCACACTCGCAAGACAGGCCAGTCGCCAGAAACATATACAGTGAAACCCCGTTATAACGAGGTCCGTGGGACCGCCGAATTGTAACTGGTTCCTCGTTATCAACGTACGCACTAAAAACAAAGAAAAACATAAGCGTGGAGTCGCATACCAAGGAATCAAACTTATGAGCAGTCTTTGTATTGTTATTACACAAGTAAATGTATCATTATTATTGAGAAAGAATAAAAAGGAATCATTTGTGAGTTGATACCGTAGCCAAAAGAATAAAAAAGAAGGGGTTGAAAACGTGTTCTTTGTTTTTCTTCCGAAAATCTCTTCGCGTGTGTTGTGCATGCGTTCTTGAAAAGTGCACGGCAGGGTTGAATTCGTAATCCTTTCTACACCTATCTCTTCCTCGTGTTTTGAACCATTCTGAAAGAATGAAAATATAATTTGTGAAACACAGTATAAAATTTTAATAAGCAAAGTCATATTGTATTAAAAACGTTTGTTACTTTTTTTCTGAACATGGGTGCAAGCAGAGTAACATGCATTATTCAAAATCATTTTACGCTGTGTGCGCACAGCGGGATCGCGATGATTACATTAATTATTTATGCTGTACTTAGTATTCCATGTATGCACTTTGCGTTATTACATTACACAAGTAAATGTATCATTATTATTGAGAAAGAATAAGAAGGAATCATTTGTGAGTTGATACCAAAAGAATAAAAAAGAAGGGGTTGAAAACGCGTTCTTTGTTTTTCTTCCGAAAAATCTCTTCGCGTGTGTTGTGTATGCGTTCTTGAAAAGTGCACGGCAGGGTTGAACTCGTAATCCTTTCTACACTGACACCTATCTCTTCCTCTTGTTTTGAACCATTCTGAAAGAATAGAAATATCGTTTGTAAAACATAGTATAAAATTTTAACAAACAAAATCATTATTGTATTAAAAACGTTTGTTACTTTTTTTCTGAACATGGGTGCAAGCAGAGTAACATGCATTATTTACAATCATTTTACGCTGTGTGCGCCCAGCGGGATCGCGATGATTACATTAAATATTTATGCTGTATTCCATGTCTGCATCAGCAGGGGTTGAAAATGCGTTTTGTATTTTTCTCCCCAAAATCTATTCGCATTTTATACATGCGTTCTGGAAAGGTAGACGACATGGTTGAATTCGTGATCCTTTTTACGCCTATCTCTTCCTCATTATAACGGACCATTCTGAAAGAATGAAATTATTCATTTGTAAAGATACAGTGTGAAATAATAATGGACATCACGATGATTTCATAAATTATTTCGGCTGTAATCTTTTACGTATAGTGTACACATCAATGTTTCCTAACCAGCAAAACAACTGGAAGTCGGAACTAATATGGAAAGGATTATGATAAGCTGCACATGCATTCCAAAAATATATTTCTCAATGTTCTGTCACCAGTTTGTTTTACTGGATGAAACATTTTTGAATGAGTTTTTTTTTTTTTGTCACATATAAGGCTCAAGAAAGGGACACAGAGCGGGAGGGTTTAGGAGAGGTACGATCCCCTCGTAAGCACAAGAGATTTTACATTGCATGCATTCTGGTGCATACTTTGGAAAAGATATTTAGACAAACGCAAGAAAATTTTCCTCATTTCGGGAATTATTTGGCGACAAAATGACATGTTTACCCCCCCCCCCCCCCGTCGTCGTCCAGAATCTACGTCCCTGCATACGAACCGGGCTTTTGCGTTCTTAGAATACAGATACAAATGAAAAAAATTTTGATGGCAAATTTGGAAAGCTGTCAACCCCCAGAATGTACTATAAGGTTTTTAATGGGAAACAAAGTGGGGAAAAGAGGATTCAAAGAAGATATCCCCTCCCACCGCGATGGATCTGTCGTGTTCTCTCTTGTAACTGAAGTGAGAGACCTGGTGCACTCTTAAGATAAAACTTTTGGGAATCTTGTAATCTAAAAAGAAAAAAAGAAAAGGACCGAAAGGGGAGGGGGTATCCCCTCCCACGCGAGATATTTTTTTTTCGCATTTTCAGAATTGAAATTCTGCAATGTGTTGCACACTTTGGATAAGATGTTTGGACAGTTTTCTATCCAAAAACGCAAGAAAAGTTTCCTCATTTCGGGAATCATTGGGGATCAAAATTATATGTTTGGTACCCCCTTGCATTTTTAGAATTCAGATGAAAATATGTCGCAAACACATTTATAAGGTAATCTGGGAAAATTTCAATCCCAGAAGTGTATATTTTTTTTTTTGAGGGGGGGGGGGACCCTTCAAAAATTGAAAGCATCTAGATATCTCCTCCCACCCACTGAACTTTTGCATTTTCTTTTAATTGAAGTAACAGACCTGGTGCACACTTTAGATGAAACATTTTAAAATCTGTCAATCTGAAGTGTACGGGGAGGGTATGGGAGGGGGTAGGCCTAGGCCTATCCCCCTCTTACTCGAAGGAGATTTTGTATTTTAAGAATTGAAATTCCGCCATCTTTTGGTGAAATATTAAAACAGTTTTCTATTTTGAAAAAAAAAAAAAGGTAAGAACATTTCCACATCTCGGGAGTTACGAGGAGGAGCAAAATGATATGTTTGTCCACGATACTTTTATTGGGGAACCCCCCCCCCCCCCCCCCACCGACGCCTCTGCATATGAGGGAGCTTTGTAAGTGAAAGATCTGCTGCACACTCTGTGATAAATTATTTGGAAATATACGTGTCAATCTCAAAAGTGTACAAAGTATATTGTAAGGGATCCAGTATATAGCGGAGCTTTTGCAGGTTTATGAGTGCAATTCAACGATCTGGGTCATAGCTCTGTCGGCATTTGGTCAATTTTCCATGAAGAAAGTTCGAGATTTGTCCTCATCTTGAAAATTCGTGGGGGACAGATGATTTGTCTGCCCAAACACTCCCATAGGGGCGGGGCAATGCCCCTTTGCCTCCCCCCAGATAGATTCGACGCCCCTGCATCCCTTAGTAGTATATACCCATAGATGTATCCTGACTGAGTCAGCAGAGTCATCATCGTTTCTCAGGAATGATTCAGGAATTAATGGAGAGGGTTCAATTATGGCGGTATAGTTTTTGTTATTGTTTGTTTGTTTGTTTTTCGTACATATTTTGCAGATGGTCCCGAGTTGCTCGCGTCATAGCACGTTTACATGTAGGTCTATATCTATTGACGTTGTTAACGTCTGGGCCATTCCTTACAGTGTATGTCGATTATTACTTTCTTCAGCGCTTGAGAAAAATATGTATTTACACAACATCCTACAAGATAGAATACTGTTCAGTTCTGTTACCTGTATTTCGGGGGGGGGGGGGGGAGGGATTCATACCCCCATCCCCTAGTATTTACGCCCACGCCTTGTACTCGTGGTAGGGTCATTGTCATGCTACTTAAATTCTGCAACATTGAATCGTGATATTTTGCAAATTGTATAAGCTTGCGTACTGATCATGGAAGAATAGTAAAAAAAATACTACAAATACAAATGTGCGAGCTTTTTTTTTCTTACGATTGACACCCATGACACTATGTGACCGTGCACCACAAAACGAACAAAAAGTCGTACAAACTGATTTTGTGTGAGGACTGAAAATAAGTGAAATGGGCCAACTTAACCGATCTTGAGTTTTTCATATTTTCTGACAGAGCAAGTCTTCTTCTACATTATGCTAAAATTTGGGATCATAAAACGGGTATAAAAGTGTGTTTTTTAGCAGTTTATCTTGAACATGTTTTGGTAGAATAGTGTTATCAGGTGTGTTTTTAGAGTCCCTTTTTCATTTCTTAAGAACCTTGTGCGTACTCTTCACTTTCAACTCTGATAACTTTTTAAAGGATGATGCTACTGCTTTGAAAGTTAGCATCAATTATGAACAAAATATGTTGATAAGGCACGCTCAATTTCAGTTTAATCTGATAATCTCTTCATTATTGTTACTTTTGTGGTTCACATCCTGTTTTTTGTCCCATTCATTGCACAGCCAGCGCGGCTTGGTAAAGATTTAGTTAGCGCTTGAATAGACACTGCACTTCAGAGCCTCTTTTCTCAGTTCACACTTTTCCTGAGTGTGTGTTTTCATTTCAATATTCAGATAAAAATATGTTAGGAGAGTCCATTTGATTTGAGTTATACATCATTTTAAAACTTAAAGTCTGCTATTTTAGACTATGCTCTTAACTAAAATTTCATGTCTGGCGACTTTCTGTGCGTTTTGTGATGCAGGGTCACCTATAGTCTGTGGCAACATCTGACAGATTTTAGGATTTGTTAGGATTTAGCCTCCCCCCCCCCCCAAAAAAAAAAAAAAAAAAAAAAAGCCCAAGCTATTTTGACCCTTCCCAAGCACGGGGGGGGGGGGGGGGGCTAACTTTTTTTTAAATCATTTAATGTATCACCGTCATATTTGGCACATGGATAGAGCAACTCACATGCTGCATGACCGTACATTTGAATTTTCTCATGGTCACCCATGGAGGGCGCTATTTACGAGAAACGATAAAGAAATACATAGGAAATATGCTAAAAACATGATTTTCCTGTGTAATATCTTCATCCCGGTATACATGTCTTATTATAGACCAATCATTCTCATATTTGCCACAAATGATAAGTAAGTAGAATCTCATTATTGGCTATGGTGGAAATTTCTCAAGATCATCACATGGAGCGCTATTCATATGACATAAAAAATACATTTTGAGACCTGTGACCTGGGATAGGTAGGCGTACATGCATAGTTATCACATTTCACATTTGCATGATATTGGAATTTTGAGTTTGTAGATAGATAATAATTGATTATGATAATGTAATGATCCAGGCATAACTAGAGTGAAGGAATCAAAATGATTCATTATAGAAGGGCAATCGTTGTAAAAAGCGGGTTTTTTTATTTTCGCTATCAACGTTTGATGCTTTTGTCACATACAAACAATGGACATGATAAGAAAAACATTTTTAGGACCATAATCACTTCACATGTTGCTTCTCCAGCAAATTTCAGCCCAGAAACGCCCATTCCATTCATTGTAATTTTGTTAATTGAAAGTGGAACAGAAAAAAAAATGAATCTGACTGACATGGTTATCAGTTTATGGTTGCCATGGTAGCCAGCAATATCAAATATAGCTAAATGTATATCGAAATGTTTGCAATAAGATGTTAGGATAAGTCACTAAATCTGGTTGAAATTGGATAGAGGGCAAAGGAAAGGCAAATGAAAATCTGGAACGGGCTCAGTGCCCCCCTCCCCTTAATGGGCTTTAAAGGGTTAAGCTTATGGGGAAGGGTATGAAACTTTAAGTTACGAGTACTTAATTATTAAAACAACATAAGAATTGAATATTTCCTTGTGAACAATAGCAATAGCGTAGCAACAGAAATGCTATTAAAATAATAAGAAAAAGAAGGAAGAAAAAAAATAATGTACGTATTGCTGTCAATATGTATATGAATACGTGTGTACTTCAACTCTGTCTCCCTAATATGTGATACATAAATATGAAATGTGATATTGGCACATTATGGAAACAGGTCTCCCAGAGATACTTGTTTTTCAAAGTGTCTCCCTAAGGTGGACTCTTGGGTTAGAAAACCTAAAGGAGACAAAATTATCACTTTTAGAATAAATATCTGAAATGAATTTTCTTGGCTCCAATTTATATTTCGGATTAAAAAGAGATCTTCATTTCCAATGTTTTAACGTAATTTGCAAAAATAGAAACTACGACAAAATCACTCTTTTCAGGGTTTACCATATTGTCGCTGTAAGGTATGTATTTCACGAACGTCTCCCTAAGGTTTCTTCCAGGAGTATATATATATATATATATATATATATATATATACATGTAAATGTATATATGCCTACTTCTGCTCTGTTAATTTTTAAAGAACTGCACCGTGTTGGTACCGGTTTGCATGACTGGGGTTCATGAGTGAGTTCGAGGGGATTGATACTGTGCGAAGCTGATGTGAAACAATACCCTATTGAGACAAGTACCCCATTGTCCTTATTCAAAGGGATTTTAATCACTGATCAGTCCGCATTTTGGTAAAATTCTATAAGATGTTATTAAGAGCTGTCTTTGCCTTTGTAGCATATCTATTCAGGGCGGCATCACTGGAGCCTAGATCTAGTCAAGTTGGTGGTAAGACGGCTTTTCACGGCGAGGGAAATCATAAAAATATAATCATCTGTGTGCAACTTGGACAGAGCTACGACTGGGTAGAATTCACGCAATGAACGTAAAAGCCAACGTGTTCATGGCTGATTTAACGGTCAGCTAAGTTTTTTGTAGCCGCGCTAATACCCAGGTAGATATTTACCACGGGGTACAAAATGAGAAGCTTGCCGCCACCTGTCTATAGTGGCCACCTGCTTATAACAGCCACCTGTCTCTAGCGGCCACCCCATGAAATTGCTGTATTATAGACCCTTTACATAGCGGTCGCCTCCTTAACAACCCAATCCTGATCGGTGAACAGGCCTCGTCCTTACACCATCAACTAGACCGGCTCTTCCTCATTTCAATCAATTTGATAAACATTCTGTTTATGTGAAAGACTCTGCATGTGTCTATAGATGAAAATGAATGCGTATTACAGAATGACTGTGTGTTTGTGTTTGAAATACCGAGGAGGTAATAAAGAAAACTTATAGACGCCAGATTTACCTGCACCTCTTTAAATCAACATTTGTGCCTAAAGTAATCTCTTGAAGGAAATACTCCGTGAAAAGTCTAAACGGAGACTTTAAAGTGGTAACATGTTTGACTAGAGCTGATTTAATGAGTTGATTGATTATGAATAACGGATGCTGATGCTTAATCAATATGTTTGTTTGGTGTGTTTTTTTAATTCTTTAATGTACGTGTATTTTGTTAAGTGGTCTGTCCCGCACCACAAACAAACAAACTTCAGATGTTCAAACTTCTAATTAATGTAGATGTGAATGCCGATGAGACCTATCGTGCGATTGTTTGTTAAGGTTCAGAGCCGCTGAAAAGTTGGAAATTATTATAATGTGTCCCTGAACAATTCTGTCATTTTAGTACTACTGTATTCGTGCCATAACCATCGCCATAAAAAAGGAGGAAGTTGGAAACACCCTGTGGGCGCCTAAGGGTACGGCATAAATATGTTATTGACTGTACGTTTGGAAACATTTTGAGTTGAAACTAGTCTGCCAAATTCTTCAAATCCAAAGCAAATGGTCAGCACCACACATGACTACAGAAAGGAGTCAACACGGGCGAACAGATGACTGCCGACGTTCTCCTAACATTCATTGTCGCACTTTCGGCGATGTCTCATCTTATTTTTTTTTTTCGGCACGAAAAAACAAACAAAATGCTGCAGACTGCATGCAGCCTACACGATTGAAAGTTCTCAGACATTGTGTTCATAATCACCATTCTCGAGTATTACACATGGCTGACGTCACGTTTTCAAAAATGGCGGGGGCCACTTCAGACTTCTGGTGCCACTTCCGGGTTTCATCAGCTAACAAGCAAAAAAGAAAAAAAAGATCTTCAGCGCAACTTCTGGGTGCCACTTCCGGGTTTCTTCAGTTGACAAGCAAAAAAAAAAAAAGGTCTCTGGACAGCGCAAAAACAAAGGCCTTACCGCGCTCACTTCAAGGTTTCTATTTATTTATTTCTAGTACCACTTACGCACTTCCGGGGTAAAAAAAAAAAAAGTGGGGGGGGGGGGGGGGGGGGCAAAGAAATACCTTATGTATTCCTTCGTATGGTGAAAAAAAAAGTTCCGCCGGCCCTGTTACATCTACAATGAGATATGAGAACATACCCAATGGTGGAAATGAATAAACAACAGGTGTTTGAGTGCGTCATCGTAAAATATTATAGGTGTGTATGTGTGTGTGTGTGTGTGTGTGTGTGTGTGTGTGTGTGTGTTACATTATGCGCGTTTGTGTATCATATGGGTGCAACGTACTTAGGTTGTGGAGGTGGATTTTGTTTCGTTTGGTTAACATGGACGCAAAAACAAAACAAAAAACAAAACTTAGAAAGAAAGACAATGAAGTGTGTCTATATAGGCCTATCAGTTTTGAAAAATCACCTCTGCCATCTTCTTACTGAGCAAAGCCAAAATAGCACCAAGGAATGACGTGATATGTAGTAATTGTGATGATGGTCGGGTAGGCCTACTTTCTACCCCGGTTGCGTGTTATGATATCCACATCGAAAAGTCTGTGGGAGTGACCCAATGTAGGTTGAACGAGCTGCAGCTATATAGGTACACCAGACTGGCAAGTAAATACCGAATGCATGGTTGTCTTATGAAAAACGAGTGCTTTTCAGACATCTCGATGGCATGAAGAAAATAATAGAAAATATGTGATTGTCTCCTCCTTGGAGAGCGAGTCTTTGTACCTCCCACCCACCTCCACCTTAGACATCCATTGTGATACAGAGCAAGATCTTCCCTCCCCATTGTCACCCTTAACGTTTCCCATGGAAGCGGGACTTGTCTTTTTTTCCCAACTAATGAAAAGTTTAGTGGGAAACATTGAAACATTCCAACGCACAGTCAACATCTCCCCTCACGAAGCTTTTGACGTAGAATTTTCATGTACCCCTTTTACCGGCGAATGAATTACCAACAACATTTCAACACAATACGTGTTTAAAAGAAACCATATCTTGGCTCATAGGCCTATGTACTCACTCGGCGGAGTGGTTTTATCACCTCTCACGTATTTGAACAGTTTTCGCTAAAAACACAATTATGTTTACTTTTTCAAACAGTTATGATTTGCCCTTGAAGCAACTTCATGCAAATTGTAACACATTGTTGTCCTTCATCTTGAATGAGGACATGTTAATTTATTTCTGGTCTTATGCATGATTGTTACAATTAAGTAAAACTGAGTGATGTCCGGAATTCATCCAGCAGTCTCATCAATTGATGATCATTGAAAATGAAATGGGAACTCTAAGTAGCCCGAGTCATTTTACTTATCAAATTTCACATTTCCCTCAGGGAAGTAGGCAACGAATTGTAGATGATATAATGTGCATGTTTGTAGTCTCGATTCTAGACACTGCAATACTTAAGGCTTGTCACACACATCTGGGCCCTGTTGCATAAAACCCTTATCGCTGGACTTACCGCTCCTTTCTGGCGGTAAGTCTTCAAATTAGCGGTAGATTTTATAATCCTTGATGCTGATTGGCTGTGACGCCTAATTTTGACGGTAGTTACCATTGAAATTCAACGGTAAGTTTTATGCAACGGGCCCCTGGTATGTCTTTTTGAGATTTGCTAAATGGCATTTTAAACCTGGATGCTGTGTGATGCCTGTAGCATATACCACGAAAGTCCCTTGTCTCCTGAACCAGTCGCCGATAATCAACACTACCATTGGATTAAGATAAAGGAGGCGGGGAAACAATACATTTGCACCGAATAGAATATCCGGTAAACCTACGAGCTTTAGATTTGCGACGCGGACGTTTAGACGACGATTGCGCTGGCCGTCCTCTCTCCCTGCGTCGTGTTGCAAAGTACTGGCATTAGATTGTGCGAAGACGTAACCTATACAAAGTAAAAATGGCGCCACCATATTGATCAGTGCATCAAGTACAAGTAGCTCTCTGCGTCGTGAATTCGAGCGGACGCAAAAATGGCCCAGCACCGACCGTGAAATCTCAGACAACGAGAGATCGATTTTGATAAGCAAATTTGCGCATGCGCAGAACAGGTTTTTTCCTCTGAACGTCCGCGTCGATCGCGAAAATCTATCTATTATAGGCCTATAAGATACTTCCCGAGAACATAACTTCATGCATTTATGGGACGCAGCTAGCGGCGTGTACAAAGCAAACCAGTGTCGTGCCTAAAAGTCCGTGTCTGGAAATGAAATGACATTGTGGCAGCTAGTCTGTTACCAGTGAGGAAGTCCTGCGTAGAGTTAGCTGACAATTAAATTTCGGTCTTCCTCCTTATCTTATAAATGTACACGATAGCCGCGTAGACTCGAAGAACACACTAGACTCCAACATGGCGGACGAAAAGACTTTTCGTGTGATCATCTGGGGCGTACCACGCTCAATCTCTACGTGCATCCTCAAGTGCTTAAGTTTCCAACCGAACACTCAGGTAAGAAGCATTGGTCTGGAGATATTCCACCGACAATAGTATTAAGTACATAGTCTGTCGCATCGAATACCCTGCGAACTATCATTGGTGACAGGCCATGCGGTTAACAATTTTAATGTAGGCCCTATTACAATTAAACTTCATGCAAGATTTTCGTGTATAACAAAAATCGATACTGGCAACCAAAGTGCTTGTACTCCACATGATTGTGGTAACCAAGGTATTCAAACAAAATAATAATGATCAAGTATTGGAATATGTTTGACACGTTATTTACGATAACAATAATTGTACAGATAGCAGGTTCGACCTATCATCGCTGGAAATAACATTAAATATTTGGTCATGAGTATGCATAGACAGGGAAATCTCTATTGGATATACACCATGAATACAATAATCAAGACTCGTTCGTTTAAACATAAAATTGATGAATTCCGTGCACGTAACCTTAGACCTATTAACGAATGTACTTTCAAATAACCTAACACTTCGAAGTGCGAGATACGCCGCCACCTGACTATGCGCATTTCAATGAGTATACATACAGGTGTCTCGAAAATAATGATTGCATAACCATGCATCGTCACTGACAATAGAATTGTTTCCCTAATTCCGGTCTTATTTGGCTGATGCGCCTTTTCGGACTGAAACGTCTATACTCTTAGGCTGCGTTCACATAGAAGTATACTATTCGGGTATTCGGGCTCGTTTTTCGAGGGCACGCGAATAGCTTGAATCGAACAATAGGATTTCCTCACACCGGTTCACATAGGAAGGCACTATTCGAAAGTACCGAATAGCTGCGAAAAGTATAGCAAAGTGGGAATCGAGCTTGTTCGATTTTTTTGCAGCGTATACCGTCTCTCGTTTATGAAATAATGACAAATTTGGTCTGGATTTGCCCTTTAGCAAAAATAAGCATGTAGACTGACATTCTGATGCAGTTTAGAAATTGTTAATAAGATTTGCTGGGATGTAGGAGGAAGAAATCCTCACTGCATGGGATGGTGAGTTGACGGTGCGGGTGATGGTGTATTCGGTGCCCGAATAGCGAATAGCGAATACCGAATACCGAATACTTCTATGTGAACGCAGCCTAAGGAGGTTCTGTACAGTATAGGAGGAGGAGGAGGAGGAGGAGGAAGAAGAAGAAGAAGAAGAAGAAGAAACAAACGCTAATGATGAGAAGCAGCAAACCTCAGCACATGACTGATCTCCTTTCATTGGATTGGAAATTACCAATTCGCTCTTTAGCGCTCACACATTATGACCTTGCCTAATAGTAAGACAGACATATTATATCCTCTTCCCTTAATATCTGCTTTTACTCTGGAAAAATGTGCGGAAAAGGTGGAAAATGAGATGACAAATCATGATCAATTAGCTAAAAACTTGGCTTTCTCTTCAAAAGTACCTGCATTTCGCTAATGAAAATTTCTGAGCGGTGACATACCAATACATACCACAACTGCACATACATTTTCCTTGATTTAAGGAAGTTGTTATCTTCTGCGCATTTCCAGTTTATAGATTTTTCAAAGCTGCGTTGTGTTTTGCCCCGGTTTGCCGGCGGCGGAGATCATGAGATCAAAGCAGGGAAGAATGTTTAAAATGCTTTTGTGACACTTTTGACGTAGACAAAGACATGCATGCATTTTGAGGAAATGATGAATGCCCATGCGTAGTAGGTCCATAAGGCTGCGTTCACATAGAAGTATTCGGTATTCGCTATTCGCTATTCGCTATTCGCTATTCGCTAATCGGTATTCGGGCACCGAATACACCATCACCCGCACCGTCAACTCACCATCCCATGCAGTGAGGATTTCTTCCTCCTACATCCCAGCAAATCTTATTAACAATTTCTAAACTGCATCAGAATGTCAGTCTACATGCTTATTTTTGCTAAAGGGCAAATCCAGACCAAAAGTGTCATTATTTCATAAACGTGAGACGGTATACGCTGCAAGAAAATCGAACAAGCTCGATTCCCACTTTGCTATACTATTCGCAGCTATTCGGTACTTTCGAATAGTGCCCTCTTATGTGAACCGGTGTGAGGAAATCTTATCGTTCGATTCAAGTTATTCGCGTGCCCTCGAAAAACGAGCCCGAATACCCGAATAGTATACTTCTATGTGAACGCAGCCTAACGTAACGAACGATACAGGTCCTATGGTATACCAGCATTTTATGCAATACCGAAGGTTGCTCCTGTCAGCCAGAAACTTTGCTCAAAGTGCTTCCAAGTCTTTCCCGACGTAGCACCAAGTTAGCCGTGCAAATTATAGGTGATTTCCAGGTATTGACATGCATGTGTATTAAAAGGCGTATCTCGGTGATCACTGGAGACTTCGCCGGGACTGCAGCCGCCACTCGTGCGACTCGACAGACCAAAAATGGCTTGCGCTCTCTCCAAGAAGGCGACTATAACTCCACGTCGATTTCAGAGACGTCTTCAAGTAAGATGATAATCTATTCGTCCGGGAGTCGCGGAGACGTCGCCGCGACATCTGCGGGACGTCTTCTGAGTCGCGGACACTTCTCCGCGACGTCTCTCGTAGGTCCCAGTTAATGGGTCTCCGCATAAGTCGCGGAGACGTCTCGGAGACCTACATACGTGTATACGAATAAATAGTCTCCACAACTTGGCCGCTACTAGAAGGAGACGTCGTCGCTAACAACTGGAGACTGGAAAGCTTCCCCGAATCGATTCCCCGATTCCCCGGGTAGCGTCCAGGTAATCTTTTTTTCCCTAGCCCTGCCTGTTCAACCGGTCCTCGCAAAATGTTGCTTGGACGTTGTCGCGGTGATTCTTGCCTAATTCTACCCTAGCCCTATAGCTAGAGTATTTACCCCGACATTACCCCGACAACCCTTCTATTAGAACGCAACCGCGGTAACATTCCTTTGATATACTTGACACGCATGTAGACAGCTGCCAGTGTTCTATGGATGGACAAAAAGTGTGTTGATCCCCATTATCAGTGTTTATTCAAAGGCAGTTGAGTCTGAAAAGGGACCTCAGCCAAATAAGACCGAAATGAGGGAAACAGTTCTTTTGTCAGTGACGATACACGATTACACAATCGTCATTGTCCAAATATCTCAACGTACTCCTTAAGAAGCACATAATTAGATGGCGGCGGTGATGATAGTTCACTTATCTAGTAGGTTCATGTTTTAACCAAGGAGTGACATTGGTTGTGTGTATACCCACAAGTGAAGAGGCTGCCTATTCATATGTAATTTCACATACACAAGTATAACTACCATGACTACCGTTATTTTCTCAGCTTGGTTAGAACAAGGGATTGATTTTCTGATCGATGATGCTTCTTTCCGGATTTGATTTGTTTATATGTTCGAATCTAGGGTAATCATTTCTTCAAAACATTGCTTTCACGGCTCTGATGGTGTGTATTCTATTGAAAATGAAAGTCAAATTTCGCAAGACATGGGGTATGTAGTTTCCTCGCAAAGATGACTATGGTCAGTTGGCCGATTCTGTAATGATTAGAATTTCATGCATGTATTGTTCACAAAAGTTGCCCGTAAAAACCATGAAGCTTGTCGGAAGCTTGCCCTACCTAGCAATATTTCCTCTGTGTTTGTTTCAGTGAGACAATATTTCTTAATGAGCATTGAATATTGCTTTAAAAGGTATCTTTTTGCAATTGACAAATTTGAAGAGCCTCCCCATTCTGAGTTTTTGCTTATTCTCTTGATTTCTAATTTTCATTTCTTCCTCCCGTTCTTATGTTTTGATTATTTCTGCCAGGCATGGTGCGAGCCGTACTGTCACGCCTTCTTCGTCGACTTCCTGTACACCAGGATGGGCTTTAAGATGCCGAGGCTGATGAAAGACTTTGACCTCACAGCCTTCGAGGCCGACATGGCGGCCAAAGTTAAGGGAACGCCCTTGGAAAATAAATTTCATCCAAGAGAAATGGACGCATCGCTCATACTGTGAGTGAAAAGGGAAAAGACCAGAAAAGCAAAAACAGGAAGCATAATTGTTTTTTATTTCATAACTTTCTGGAAAATTCATAAAATTGTCCCCGAAAGACCACTGAGAACTTACTATGAGGCCTGCACCACAACCCATGTTTAGTCGTTTAGTTTACGTCTTGAAGCATTGCTTTAATTTCAATTTCAACGTAAATGAATTATTAAAATATGCCCTGAAATAATTAAGATAGTATACCTCATTCACTCCTGACTCACTTATGATCTGTCAAAATGTTGATCAAACAGGCTCCAAAATGATGTCTGTGGCCATCTTCACTCATTGACCGTAAAATGTTAGTAACTAGTGTACATGGCATGCATGTACCAAATCGCACTACTTCAGCCCCCTAAACGTAAGTTCCCGACCAACCTCCCCTCCTCACATCCCCAAGTCCCCCCAGCCCCCGCCCGTGATCGGTCGCTCCGCTCGCTCACAGGAGTATTTTCAAGTAGCTTTTCCCTGTTTATTCATTAATTCGTCAACACGCGTGTGCGTCGCGGTTGCTTGGGCGTTTTGGGTGCATTTGGTGATCCGCTTCATCCATTTCATTTACCAGATATCATTGTCGTGATGAGGAGCTCTTATACACCATATTATTATCCTTAATGAGTTACTGATCTGATACGCTACCCGTTATCCGACCTCTACATTTTGGTAAAGTTTTGCTGATCTGAAAAGATTTGCATGTGATCGGGACTGATAACACACACATGGACATCAAGTACTTTACATTTCTTTGTATTTCAAGGCCATGCCATTTCAAAGGAATGCGAATCTAACCGAATGGCAAACCACAAATGCCCAATATTGTTGTGAGTTACTATTCAGAGTTTCGGCTTCATTAAATTCTGTCAGTGTCATATCTGGGATAGCCGGGTTACCTTAGACATTCAGGTACATGCGGTAGTATTTTGTCCCGATAAAATTACGCTAATTTAGACTGTCAAGGTCATTGTTTCGTCTGAATTATTGTCAACAACGAAAATGACTCTATAACAATTTATTGATTAAAAAAAATGCTATTGTTTTTATTTGTTTAATGACCATGGTCATTCTTGTGCATTATTTTCTGGCCAATCAGACGCGACAGTGCAAGAATGCAGCTAGACTCGTTACCAGCAGACAAGTCATACGTCATCAAGGACATGGCGTATGCAGTCACAGACTTCTACGACATGCTGCCCAGCAAGGAGGCTAACTTCAAGCACGTTTTCCTCATCCGACGCCCAGATCGCATGTTTCCCTCATGGCGTCGGCTGCTCTTCAAGCAAATGACGGAGGGAATGTCGGCAGGCAAACCGCTGGAGGAGGAAACCTTTGATATGACCAAGGACGTTCCGTTCATGATGCCTGGATATACGTACAAGTGTCAGTACGATTTGTGGAAGCACGTCCGAGAGAGCATCGATCCGAACCCAACTGTGATCGATTCTGACGATTTGGCCACGAATCCGGCGCTGTATCTGCCGAAGTTGTGCGAGGCTGCCGGTATGCCGTACACCGATGCTCTTCTGGAGTGGGATGGGAGCGCGGATATTGTCAAGACGTGGCGGTGCTTGATTCCTTTACAGGAGAAAATGCACGAGATGACCTTAAAGAGCACCGGGTTCCAGACCCCGAAGCCGGCGCCACTCCGGAGCGAGATGAAACCGGATACCATTAAATGCATCGACGCCACTCACCAATATTATGACGAGATGGCAGCCTTTAAGCTTTAAGCTCGTGTGGTTCTTCTATTCCCTATATACCTACCGTTGCTTTAATTGCTAGTTTGTATTCCTCGGTAACTACTCTTTAAAGACAGTGTCAGGACGGGTATGACAATCTTTGGCGATGTTACGGTTAATAATGAGTCACAAGTTAGTGTTTGAAAACTACCAAGGAGAGGAAATACAAGCTTTAGAACCCTATGATAGGACTAAGTTGTGTACTTATCTCATTCATTTGCCGGTTTAAAAAAAAAAATCTCTATAGGAAAAGCCAATGATGAACAAGTATATCGGTGGTTGTATTAGCCAGTATCGGCATATATCGGTACGTAATTCTTGTGAACCACTATTAGAGCAAGTTATTGACATTGTTATTTTTACTAAAATTTGACATTTTATAACCAGGTGGGAGAGGGGAAAATACTCAGTGGGGGAGGGGGGGGGGGTATAGGGTTAGGGTTAGAGCGGACAATTCCGAGTTACAGGCAGAGACATGGCGGCTTTAATCTCGTACCTTGGAAACATCCGTTTGAAGGTGTATCAACATTTATTTTTTATCATAGAACAATATTAAATTGTGTTTGCTTAACTTGTCTCAGAGAATCTTAGTGCCTTGTTAATGGCGTCCGAATGAATTCAGGATCTGTCTCTGCATATAAGCGTAGGGTTTACTGTATGTCAAACTGCACAAATCATACTGTTTTGGGAGCCTACTTTACGTTCTACCATTCATCACACTATCTGAAACACAAGTTAGCACTTGTATTCGGAGGACGCACTGTCAGAGAATAAGGAGACCGATAGCTATTATATTCAATAACATGCAAAATAGGAATGTCTGATATATTGTGTGGTAAATAATCATGCTTTATTCGTTTTTCAAGAAAAGCATCAAACAGATCGCAGTTTTGACGACACCAGCTAATCGTCCTAGTCCGCTGATTGCACTCGCAAGGACAGGCTACAAGAATACAGCTACGTGAAGTTTGCATCCTTTTCAAGCCTCAGAAACCATACCTCTGTGATTTGATGTTGTTCATTTTTTTTAATATTTGATTTTGGTACAAAACTTCAGTGAAACACAATATTATTTCCAATAACATGCGCTTACCAAGAGAAATAAACGCAATCACAGATGATAGCATGTCAGCGTAATAACTGCATGTGACCAATATTATTGCACGATGTTATTACCACTTATTCTGTTATTACCATATTGTAATCGCTATCTGCCTTGTTAAAATGAATGTGTTTTACAGAATGGTAACTGCAGCCTCTATGTCACGTGTGCGTGTTGTTGTACAGGGAAGTGGTGTGATTTTGTCGAATGTAATCTGTTGGACACCCCATCACGAAATTTGGAAGTGATACGATGAAGTCTACAGCATAATGTCAATTCAAGACTGAGAATTCAGTGGGCCCTGTTACTATAAGAATTGATAGGTTTCAAAGATAATTGAAAAGTGAAATAGAATGTAGGCTTTTTGACCATTTTATAGCTTGCATCATGTACCTCACGACTGCTTTTGATTGAAAAAAATCTAGCAAATGGTACCATAAGCAGCTTAGTTTACCGGTAAACTTATTTACGTTGAGCCACGCGATACTCTCAAACACACACACAAAAAAAATACATAACATTTAGTGCTAAGTACTTTGTAGCATATCGCGGCTCCACTTTCATATTTCGCCCTTGTGACTCTGCGCTGTCATCTTCTTGTCACATTTTTTAAAGCAATGGTATCAATTGGAAATGCTATACATGACTGGTATAAGTTTTGTATAAATGTACATGAATGTGCAAATCATGCGTACAGTTTCACATATTGTGATGATTTGATTCACTTCAAGTTCTCGATGTAGGCCTACAAGTATTGTTCACTTCGATTGCGTTTAAGCTGTACCAGACATTCATTATTGTAATACTCCTTGCTTGATGCAAATCACGTATATAGCCTTATGAGTTTTACTTTCTGTAACACGTAGGCCTATTGTTCTTTATCCTCTACATGGAGTATGAATGATTAAAGTGTATCTTTGGTCAAAAGATATATTTTGATATGTGAAAGAGATGTATTGTAGTAATCTGTTGCACCAACAATCCGAAAAAATTGTTACATATGAATGAAGAAAAAGTATATTTTGATATAGAAAATAAGAACTAAATCAGTGAGTCTGAAAGGAAAGACTATCAACTTTCTTTTGTTCTCAGGAACCGGCAAGGGACCAGCAAGAGATTAGGCAGCCATAATCCACAACAGTCCCGTATGTAATTAAGATTGTTTTCCTAATCGGGGAGTGGGGTTCAAAGAAGTAGATCCTTATAATAGACAAATATGCCCCTTTAATACATGTCGTTTGTTTTGACGTAATATCAGCTATGAAGAAAAGCCTCTGACCATCTTCGTGTCTACTGAATTGATATAACCTATTATCTATACCACGTTCAGCATTATCCTTGGATTTGTGCTACTGAAGATGTCATTTACCCCCTTTCAAGTTGATCACTTCCTGGTAATGAATGTTATGGAGTGCGAGAGACGCTACTCGAGTTCATGGCCGTATATATACGCAGTAATGTGTTCATGTGGTGCAAGAACAATATGTTCAATATTCGAGGAAACGCACAAGGGAGGATGTCTGGGATGGGGTATACTTCGGTTATAATATACATGTATTCATGTTGCAAGAAAAGGCGTCAAACAAAATAGAGTTATTGTTTTATGATCTTTTTTTTTTTGATATACCGATCAATGTATTTGAAAATGTAATATGCAAGCGCAGCGACCGAGCGGTGCAAGGGTGTGGGAGGGGGATACCCTCATGTAGCGACCATGACGAGGGAGCTTTTGCGTTTTTTAAAGTTGAAATTCAGCTCTCTTTGAGTTAAGGAACTTCCGGAATAGAGAACCTCTTTTCATTTTCGGTTTAGCGAACCTCCGTATAGTAAAGAACCCTACTTCATTTCCGTTTTTAACGGACCTTCGGGATATCATTCGAACCTTATGTCATTTCCTAAATTATGAATCTTTGGAATCGTGAACCTTCGGAATCGTGAACCTTCGGAATCGTGAACCTTCGGAATAATTTTAACCCGTATGGGGTACCGATCTCACCTGAAGACTTTCTACTTCTGCCAAGTCTTGTGGCTTTTAACAATAATCTGATTCCCTATGGCTTCTAACACTCTGTGCTCCGTTTGATGGCATACCCGAAAGCACTCATAAATCTGAGCCCCGAGACCCCCTCCTCCCTCAAGACGACAATTAGTCGGCTTGTAAGATAACTTGGCTGTCTTAACCATGGTGTGTGCGTGAGGAACTCAACAGCCTTAAGCGAGAGAGCGAACAATGTGAACGTTCCTTTCAATCCGGAATGTCTGTTATATAAGAATATCATATAAACTATCATGACTATTCACATACAATGTATCTGATGTATACGGTACATGTATTAGTGTTTGATGCAGTGTCTGTTTCCATCGTCCTGCTATTGTGTAGAGGCATCTTTGTTCTGTCACGTCGAAATCACTGTACGTGACGTCACAAGAAATGGCGCCAACATTCATCGGCGACCGATGGAGAGCGTGATCGACAATTTGACATTGACATGATTGCTACGTGCCGTGTGCAAGGATAGGAAAGGTCAGTGTGAGCACAAATACTCCAAGTTTGTGGAACGTGCCCGGAATATCCAGATGTGTGAAGGACTATCAAATAAGTCAGTGGTGTCCTAATAGACCACATCTTTTCACGCATCCTTTGCTCTAACATGAATAATTACACAAACAGACAAAAGGTTTGCTCGTCCCCTTTATATTACGAAGGAGATTTCCCACCTGAGCGTCAATCCATTGCAAAATCAATCAACTAATTGAACGCAGAGATGCACCATTAAAAGGGCCTACGAGGGAATCGTTATATCCACACAGACACCAAAATATTCGCCAAAGGATCATTTTCCTTTATATGCATTGTCAAAACGTGCATGTATGTTGCTACGAAATTGCTTATTTTGTCCTTATAAAGGCTATAATGTTTTACAAAAGAAAACATGTGCATGAATAGCCACTAGAGTTACCATTGGAAAAAAAGGAAAAACGAATCACTTCGAAAATTGTTCGTTAATGTGTCAATAGGACAAAACTATACCGGTGATGATGAGAAAGATGATATTATTTAAATCAGGACTGCACAACTATTCCGATTTAAGCTGAACAAAGGCAAGTATATTCATGGAGCAATAGAATATTACTGTATAATCTCGGGCAAAACAAACATGCGTCACAAATCCTCGGCCATGTTGGATTCTGATAATATTTGCTCTGCTTGTTATAAATCATAGTGACGAGTAATTAAAAGCTATGACGGTTTGTTCAGGGGGACTGGGGAAACGAAGAGAATTTATGGTTGCGAACAATACTAAGGCCCGTCTCAATAACACAGACACACGAAAACATGCAGACACAAAAACATTCAGACAAATAAAGAGAGAGAAATCAGGGTTAAATAAAAAGAATCACAAATATCAGCTGCATTTTCTTTACTCAACCGGCTTCGATTCAAACGCTTAGAAATTACTCAATCTGGAAAGAGTCCAGTCTGAAAGCTTGGTAAGTAGAAAAGTAATACTGTGCATAACCTGTTATGCAATCGCTGCGGCCGTGTAGGAACGGAGCCGTATCTATAGACATTGGAGCTTCATGAATTAGCAAATGGAAAATAGTCATAGCACCCTAAGCGCTAGTGGAGGAATAACTTAACAGCCTTAACTCTCGCCTTTTCTCTCAGATATGAAGTGTGCCCCATTTTTACTTCATACACCATGTATACAAACATCAAGAGAAAGGAGTGGGGTACATAGTACGTAAAGGAAGAGTGCGCCTTTATCATTTTTAACCACTGCCACCCTGATCACGTTGTCTTTGTAGATATCTGGGAGTTATTATCACAGTCTTTATCATTATTATGCTTCTTGAAATAGTCATTATCAGTAATTGCAATTGCACACTTTCTTAACAAGCAGATAGTAATTTCATGAACAAATGCGAAATTGCTTGAGAGAGAAAAATGACTATCATCAGTACATAATGTAGAATAGGTCTTCGCTCCCTCCGTCATGATACTTATTAGTAACTATGATAGAAACATGCGGAAAGAACACAGTGTCCCACATTGAGTTCACAGTGTGTTCATAATAGTCGACTATGTGAAAATGCTCGAAATCAACAGTGTGAATATGATTTCACATTGTGGTGTGGTTTTCACAGTGTTCACATACTAATGCTTTGTTTCACACTGTGAATTAACGACTCACATTGTGTTCACACTGTCAAGACCCTCGAATTTAACAAGGTGAAGAGATGTCACAGTGTACGTGTTCACAATGTGTTCATACTGTGTTAACACTGTTCACACTGTGGTTATCACACTGTGAAACACTGTGTTCTTTGCAGCAGGGCATGCACATAAAACGACCATAATATATGGATTTGAGAGAGGAAGGAGAGGGAGTTCAAAAGGTACAGCGATCTTATAGGCACAGGAAGAAATGAGAAAACAGACTATTTTGACAAGTAAATAGAATTGGACGAAGTATAATTAAACTAGAACCGGAATTTGTCAACACTGACAAATTAGGTGATCCGATCTCTTTGAAAATCAATGATTTGAGTCCTGATTCAAATATTCATGACCATACAGGTTTTATCTGTGTTGACGGGACATTGGCCGTGTGATGTTTGGATTCTCATTTAGAAAAGGGAGTGAGACCTGCCATCTTTGGTACCGAATTCCGTATACACGAACGGAAATAGAGAATGAAGTATACTTGACCTTTGACCTCACTTTGCACACCCAAGATGGCGTCAAAGCAAAAAGTGATTATTTCGTGAAATGATTCTTGTAACATGGTCTTTGCGTGTGCAAAATATGGGAAAGATAGGACATGTATTCACCAAGATACAGGATGAAACATTTATGACCTTTGACCCTAATTTACATACCCAAGATGGTGTCCGATCAAGTAGTTGTTATTTTATGAAATAATGTACGTGACATGTACTAAACATGTGCAAAATATGGGATTGATAGCCATTGTTGTTGTTCATCTATTGTACAGAAAGTAGTAGAAAGAAAGAAAAATAAAGAAAAAATTATGTTATTTTATAGAAATTTGAAGGAGAAGCATAAAAAAATCAGAAAAAGATAAAGTAAGGAAAGGGAGATTAAGATTAACTAAAGAAAAAGAAGAAAAAAAGTGTTAAAAAAATAAAAAAAAAATATTGGCAGGGCTGAGCCTCGAACCAGGGACCTTAGGATTACGAGTCGGATGCGCTACGCAATGACCTATTTCATTCTCCATAGGCCCTGTGTATTAAGCAAAATGACGCTGCATCGAAGCCTCGTGCCATTTTCAAGCAAGTTTTTCGACGTGATGCCGACATCGTATGAAAAAATAGAGGGCACATTCACGATAGCCCAAAGTCTCAGCTACAACATACTAAAATCTGGGAGAAATTCACTGAAGCATAAGTGAGCTAGTGCTCGAAAAAGAGAGTCATGTCAATTTTCACTGCCAGAAAAACTGCTCTCCCATAGAGATAACACGTAAACTGGTCAAATTTGACAATATTATTTTCAATCCATTTTTACGAGGTGATGCCGTCTTCCAATCAAAATGTTGTAATTATATTAATGAAAGATCATTTAATAAGCTACAACATACTGAAATCTGGGTGAAAATTGACCAAGGATAA
Source organism: Diadema antillarum (assembly GCF_040938485.1). Classification (NCBI taxonomy): domain Eukaryota; kingdom Metazoa; phylum Echinodermata; class Echinoidea; order Diadematoida; family Diadematidae; genus Diadema; species Diadema antillarum. Next base: position 2,383,647 of record NW_027271035.1, read on the forward strand.
GTGAGATACGCTCGAGTAAACTTGAAATTTGATGACGTCATTTTGAAATGTTACTTTTTTTACTTTATTAAGAAATTTGAAAATGGGGGGTCATCGTCCATCCTGGCGAGCAAATTCGGATTTAAAATTGGCGGTTTTTTGGCATTGTTGCACTGTATATCGCCATTGACGCGCGCGCGGAATTTCAACTTTGACGGGCCCGTATGACGTCATTTAGAGTCGGATTGACTTGAAACTTGGTAGAAATATTCCTTGACATTTCAGGCATCCGATCTGTGTAAAAAAGTGGAAATTTCTATTGCATATGAGCTGTGCGTGCGTATATGCGTGCGCGCGTACGCGTCCGTCCAATTTTTTCAATTTTTCAAAAAATGCTCCAAATGGTCTGAAACGTGTGCAAAAAAAATTTGAGCTCGATTTGAGCATACAAATATTTCAACGCCCACGTACGCGCACGTTTCAAGAGAAAATGTGAATTTTGAGAACATGAGTAGAATGCGCATCAGTTGAAATATATGTGACGTAAATTTCATTGAAAAACTCTATTTCATTAATGAGATATGATTGAGAATGTGTTTTCATATAATGACGTCATAGTGACGTCACGATCGACCAATCACAGTGATACATTAGATTTGTCGTCTTTGGGACATGATACATATATGGTATGAGTTTGAAGTTGATACTCTGAGTACTTTCTGAGTACGTAGATACACAACTTTTGTCCAGAAATAAAGAAAGAAGAAGAAGAACAAAGAATCCGTACAGATACAGAAGGTGATCCGAGAGGATACTCGGATCACCTAATGAAATCAAAATGAATGGCAGATCACAGGCTAATAGCGGGGTAAATGTAATGTATACACTGTTACTGTAATCAGCGGTTAATATTTTCATCCACGCCTTTTACATTAATTTGAAAAGGTGGTGTAATCCTATATTACCACCTCAGGATAGACCTTTTATCAAAAGTATCAGTTTCTATTTATCATGAAGAAAATATCTAACCATACGTCCTGTGGATTGATTTGCACAAGTCACTGCCATTGTGTCCAAACCCATGCTTTTCATTTCAAGCGCTAAGGTTCGTTCAACCTCTTCTAAAAGGTCATATTACTAAAATGCTGAATGAAAACCGTAGGTAAACATATCCTTTAATGTATGTAACTGATAGCTTTGCCCACATCGGGCAAGATATGTGCATAGTAAAAACACACCTCCGTTTTCCGGGTACAGTGGGAGAAAGAGAGAGAGAGAGAGAGAGAGAGAAAAGAAACTTCCATCACTCAGATCTTGCTCTGTTATACTTTGATCTTTTGAAACGTTGTAGAGATTAAACCATATTATATGTTTCATCAAAAAGACTGATCAACTTGAATAGAAGAAAACTAATACTATTTCATATACATTATGTATATTTACACATACATAGGTATATTCATAATGTTGCTATATTAGTATAGACAAAATGATCTTCGCTTAGCAGAATTTTCTCAGTATCAGCACTGCCACTAGATCGATGCATTTCAATGCATTTCAATAAACTTAGTGACATATCATCAATCAGGTTTTCTCCCCTATTTTTAGTTTCACCGTATTGATATATGTGTAATAACGAGTAGAGACAACTTACTTTTAAACAGACTATATATGCTGCTTTTATTGAGAACATCAAACTTGTGTGGCTATCGTTTTGTGAGTATGGGGGCAGAAGAAGTTTGACATGCAGTCGCCATTTAGCAATCAACAATGTACCTAAGCAGAGTTCCTCCTTGTCAGATTATATTTCTTCTCTCTAATTGACTTCATTATATAGTGTCGTTTCCGCTTGTGTCCAGTATTCGATCAATTCATTTTGCTAGAAGCACGGGTGTTAAATTTGTCGCGTGTAGTCGCGTTCCCGCCAATATAAGTTTCTTGTTTTTCCTTAAAAAAAAAAAAACACCGAGAGAATATTGTAGAGGACTTTCTGCGTGTTCGCGCGTGCGCGTGTGCGAGCAGTTGTGTAAATTGGTACAATTTACTTGCGCGAGTGTGTTCGGCGAATGTATAAATAGGCCTCTTCGAGAGAGGCCGGTACATAGACCTACATGATCAAACGGCATGTATACAGTAACAGGAAATTATTGTTAAATCTCTCCGATTTGAATGTTTCAGTAGTTTCCGTTTCTCAATTAACCGATTTCTCTGTTTGCTATTCCTCGCGCCACGAAGTGACATTGTCAAACTTGCTGAAATGCGGTGACGGGTCTTCGCTGCATCAATATCTTCCCTCACCGTGACGTCATCCTAAATCGATGTTAACCGCTGTCAGAGCGACTTCTTTAATCTCAAGTCCAGCTCAAAATACTCCACTTGGCTGCGTATTCGTGAGCAGAACGTTGCTACCCCCAACGGTCTCGCTGCGCCGGCATAGGATCGAATCACTTTTGGCGGTCAAAACTTTTGGCGGTCAAAATCAACTACACAACGAATCAGACTGAGATGTGCAGTAATTGGACATTAGAACAATGACGCCAGCATCGCGTAATTATCTGCCTTGCTTGCTGAATGTTTATGCAGATAGTGTACCACCCAGCTGAACTAGATTAAGAATGAGCTTTTGAAGAAAATGAATTGTGCGTCCATGACTGAGCTCTGTTTCATACTTTCCGTCAATCTGCATTTTTACTCTAGCTTCTTGAAAGACACGACAAGAAACCGATAGTTTTCATGCGCGTGTGTGTTACGTCAGGAGATTCCACAAATTACAGTAATATGCTGCTCGTTATATTTTTGAAGGGGTAAAGACAGTCCTGATTAAAAAGCTCTTTGACTAAGGTTTCCTGCATTGTTTTGATAGTTGACGTAAAAACGGCGTTTCTCCTCATCAGTTCCCATCATGGAGTACTCCACGGCACAAGAGCTCGATGAACTCTGTTTGGCAGACGGACACATGATGATGAATTTATCGAAAGAGGAAGCCGAAGGTCTCCTCCCGGATGAGGTGGAAGTGGTCATCAAAGCCTACGTACTCCCCTGCGTGCTGGCCATCGGCCTCTTTGGTAACATTCTCTTTCTTATCGTCGTGGCGCGTGTCCCGTCCTTACGGACAATCACAAACTTTTACCTTGTCAACCTCGCTGTGGCGGACTTGATCTACCTGACAGTCGGTGTAGGCGAGAAGCTCTGGCGTTTTCACTTATCGCCGCTGGGAGACGATCATACGCCTAACGGTTCTATTGGGTGTTCAACGATCTCCTTCGTCGTCAACTTTGCAAGCCGTTCTGGCATCGACGGATAGCAACCTGGGGTAGAACAAGGAGAATTGTTTTCGATGCCTGGCTCCTAAGCTGTGTGTTCGCGGCTTTGCTCATTCCAGGACACTTCGATATGATCTTTTACTGCCTAGTATACCCCGACGAGCCTGCCTACGAAGATTTTCCGACTTTGCATGGCCTATGTCAAGCCGTTTCGCCCACTTGGGCGGATATTGCTAATGCGCTCCAGTTGATTCCGTTTTTCTTCGCCCTGATCGTCAACTCGATCCTCTACGCACTCATCATCCGGAGCCTGACGGCTCGCATCAAGACCGAAGCGGCCCTCCACACAGATCGCTATCGCTATACCAAGGAGCGAAACGCCGTGACACGAATGCTCGTCATCAAAGGTGTTTTATTTTTCCTCCTGTACTCCCCATACCACGTGGTAACGCTCGCCTCCCCGGTTGTTGGGATGATCGGTGACGATACTTACATCGCTTTCAGCAACAAAGTCATCAATCCTTTTTTCCCCATCTTTCAGACTCTCATGTACATAAATTCTGCAAACAATTCCTACATTTACGGCGCCACCAATGCCCGTTACCGTCAGGCGCTGAAGAAAACATTCTATCGCAAACGCGCAAGACGAGAGGACACAGTCGTACGTGTAGTGTGCATGCAGCGCAGCTAGCAAGCTTTGAGCAGACGGCACGGTAGCGTTCATCCATGATGAAAGGATCTACTATAAACAGATGTAGAGTTGCAGTTTCAGTCTCTTTTAAAGGGATAGTACAGTTTTGGTTGAGATGAGAATTAGGCTTTTCAATTTTCGCAAGATACCAAGAAAACACTTATGATATAGTACAGAGCCTACCATTTTAAGAGGAATTCAAAGTTTATTTGATGAAAATCGGGTTTGGAATAACTGAAACATCCAAAAACAAAGTAAAACAAAGCGATCATTACAAAGTGTGGGTCCCACACTTTACTAGAATCATTCTTTTTTGGATATCTCAGCCATTTCAAAACCGATTTTTATCAAATAAACGTTGAATTCCTCATGAAATTACATGCTCTTTCATATTTCATATTAGATTTCTCTCTATCTCACCTAAAAATGTTAGAAACCTGAAATTAGGTCTCAACCACAACTGTACGATCCCTTTAAAACTGTCACTTCAAAACCAAAAGAAAGGTAAGTAGATCTCGATCTAAAGCTTACAAGAAAAAACAAACACGTTTAAACTATGAATGTGTAAGTCAAACTTTCAATTCAACATGTGCCATGGCATGAATGCTGTACCAGCACGACCAGTACTTTAAGGGCGGACTCACACTGTGCGATTTTTGCTGCGATACGCTGCGCTGCGACAATGTGCGATATCGCGGCCTGTTGCACTCTGTCGCAGGTGCTGCGATGCATACCCACACACTATGCGATTTGTGGCCTACGATTTACATCGTGCGCATGCGTACAACGTACGTTATGGCAAGAACGGTAACCATGAATGAAGTTACTAGTACTCTTGACAGGCTTGCTTTTTTTTTATTGTAAAGTAACTACTCCAGTATTCAGAAATTACTAGATATGAATCGAATAAAACTGTATATTCTAAGAAATAAAGTTAATAATGATAGAAAAAAGAAATATGCAATGTTTTGGTATTGATTTGGATCACTGCCTGGATCAAAGCCCCCTCCCCCCCTTTTTTTTTGGGGGGGGGAGGGGGTGGTTAAAGGATTCCTGTTCTTGATCATTGGGAAATAAAGTCATTTCCAGCATAATCATGCATATATGTAACTATAACAATCGGTAGAAATCACAGTAAGGGTGAAAATGTGTCTGTATTCTCTGAGTGCTTTTCAATGGCTATGATAGTGGAATTCTGACATTGTGGTTTCTCAAACACATAAAATATTGTGCTGACCTATTTTGCAGGTTCGCCCTTGAAAAATTCACTCTTGTTTTGTGTATTTATTTACCATCCGGATGTAAGAGAATCACACTTAGTTACAAAATTGATTCACAAATTAAGAACGTGACAAGAATAAAGAGAATGATATATTAAAGTCATTAAATTTAATATACAACGTAGATTCATTGATCACTCTTGCTGTACACCAATTCAATTCAGTTAAATTCAATTCAATAGTTTATTTATTTCCATCATCAAAAACAGTAGAAAAAAAGAAAAAGAGAAGATGATACAAAGCGGTACAAGCTGTCGATTTTTCTTTCAAATACATGTCTATGCTTAAATTAGTTCAATACGATTGTACTGCCAAAACAAAGCACAAAAAATGCAAAACTAGTACTTTAACAAAGCAATATCATAATTGTGGTGTACAATTCACATACACTAAAGTATGGATGTCATAATTCATAAAAATAGCACACAAAGTGACAAAAGTCATCATCTTCCATTTCTCTTCCACATAAAAATAAATAAAGTCAGTCCTCTTGAACATCTACAAGAAGTTCAGCTATATGAGTGACCATTACAATTTGCACGAATCAACTACCTATGCCACCACAATTTCCCAAATCATGTTGCAAAAAACAAACAAACAGCACATAGCAAATTGCTGCAATCTAACATACTCTACAAGCAATGTTTACAGTTAGTGCTTATATGTACATAGGTACATAAACTGTAAACATACAGTGAATTTTGAAATATGCCAAAATGAAATGATCATACCAGCATCCTAAGGGGTGCTTGGAGATGCACTAAATGTGCTACTGGTCTTAATCCAGATTAATCAGAAACTGCATACACTGCAAAATACTGTGGCCAAGCAGCCATTTGAATTGAAATTCCAACTCTATGTGAAAGTTGTCAATTGTATACCTCAATACAAATAATATCGTTACAGGAGGTCTCATCTTCAACATTGTCCATTTTCTGTTCATCCCAGATTATGTTGGTGCCTACCGTAGGCGTTCTTTACAAGAAGATGTGCTGATAAAATGTGTGAAAGGAAAAAAAAAAGGTTGAGGGCTAGTGTACATGTATTTTGGTCACACATTTTACTTTTCAGAAATGACTTAAGCAAAAAAAAAAAAATACAATCGTGTTATCAACAAATCAGGCAGATACCAATGAATGGACATTGAGTTGCTTTGAATGGTAAGGGTAAGTGCTAACATTGTAGCCCACAATGTAGCCAAAAAACAAAAACAAAAAAAAAACCATGACAATTTGCTGACTCAAACCCTCCAATGTTGAGTCCATTAATAAATGATATCCGTTTATACAGATATTGATACATAAAGAGATATAATAAAAAACAAGTAAACAAACATAATTTTGTGCAGAGGGGGGAGATCAGCAGTTAAATTCAGAAGACTTTTTTAATATTTCTGAATAAAATACCAAGAACCTAAACGGTAGCAGGATATGACTGCATAAGGAAAAATAGCTATCTCAGAGTGCTGATTGCTGCAATCACATTGCTCTAAATTCAGAATTGCACAGTAACAAGATTTCTTGTTTGCAGCTACAGTACAATTTATTGCAATGATACATGGGCCATTCTCCATTTTTCTAGCTCACACATTTCCGGCAATACATGTATCATTGTCAGACTCACATTTCCATACGCTAAGACGAGGGCAATGAAAAGACACTGTGCAATTCATTCACCATTGATCAATGATTAAGACCTTGTTGATGTAGACTGGCATTATTAAGGTGATTAATAAGTTAAAAAAGCTAAGTTGTTCCATGGTCAAGTTTAATTAATATTAAAAAACTTGAAATAAGCTCACACTTCCTCAGGCTATATAGGTCTAAGGTGTTTTTACTCTACACAGTCTTGTGAGTGACAAAGAAATATGATGTCATGTCTACCATTTTGCGAGAGCACAAGTCATACAACAACTTCGGGGTAAAATATCTCTTGAACTTTGTAAGGAGTTGATTTAAATCTAATTTAAATACCCTCCAGTCTGGGAGGAAGTGGATTAGCGTATGAATTTAGTTGGGTTGGAGGCATCCCACATGCAGGTGTTTGACAGCTATTGTTTCCCGGCATAGTTAAGTTTGCAGCAGCCAGCGTATGTATAGGCAGGCTCACAAGAAGTGAAGCTGCCACACCCTGTCTTGCCACCAGACAAAGTTACTCAGACAGACCAGACGCTGCAGAGCCTTGTCTAGCAGTGATGCCATAACAGGGGTGTCCAAGGCCCAACTGTAAGTTTCAGTTTGTTTTATTTATAATTCTGTAGTATGGATAATGGTTTGAGTTTGCTCAGATAGTAATTGTTATTGTATAGTTATATTTCTGGCGGTAAGCCGTATTCTGTAATTACTGTCGGTGATACCAGGACAGTTTAGAAGCCCCTCTTTGTGGATTGCATTTGTGATATGAATACAGTTTGATTTAACTCAAGAAAGTTGATACTGGGTTTTTTGTTTGTATTCGAGTTTGATATGAGGAGGACTGAAGATAATTGTAAGGTAAAAGAGTAATTTGATAGTTGAAGTCTGAAGTACAGTGTAATATGTGGGATTATGTCCCCGCGTAGTGAATTGTAATGATGATGATGTTGTGGATTTAACGGTCTGCTGTATATTTTGAGATAAGGGTACATTTGACAGGCCCTTGTGATATTTCTGTAGTTCTTATATAAATTGCTAAAATAGGCTGTTTGAATGTATATTAATGCCCTCATTATATAATGTTTGTGAGTTGATGACGGCAACAAGGTAAAGGTATTATAGAAGTGGATAATTATTGTAACACAGTTGTCCCGTAAGACGTTGTTTGTAATATTTTTCCAGACGGCTGTTAAGGGTATAGTGGAGCTTCTTCCACAAAAGCTCACACAATCACCGGGTCGAGACTCCACAGGTGTCTCCCGTTCAGCCGCTGCCTGACCCGTAGCCCGGATTTCCCTCGCCGAGTTCGAGACGCACCCCCTCCACAGCAATGCCGGTTACACGGGGCTGGATCCGTCGCCTTCGCTGAACCGCGGTCGACCGGTCGAAGGACGTCGTCGTCGCCCCGACACATTCTCCAAGCGCTTCGCGTTCGCCGTCTCCAAGGACGCAAGGCTATCGTCACATTATGGAGAACACCGATTCGCGAAGCCAAGTCAGTATCATGAAATTCCCCATTGATTAATTGATAAACCGGAACCACAGGTTTGCACTGAACTGACCTCTGAACGCTGACCGACATTATGGTCAGGGATATGATTTGTCGTGGCAAGCCACATGCCCACGCCGTCTCATAATTGTTAATATTGTGAGAAGTGTTATGGTATTTGGTTACTTAGCTAGTTTATAAGTCAAAAGATGAACATGGAGAGTTGTTAGTCCACGAGTTAGAAGGTTGTTAGTATTTGATGTATGGGATAACAGTCATTTAATCCGCGTGACATAAAAGCTCTGAGCTCAGAAGATTATTATACTGTACGACCGGATGTATATGATTTGAAGACTTGATTACAATCTAATAAATGCACACATAATTGCAACGGTACTTTATCTCTTCTTATATTTCATTTCGGGTGATCAAACTGCCTCATCTAGATCAATAAACTTGTTCACGTGTAACACACTGTGACAAACTTCTTCTCAAGTTTTCCATCGTTTCAAAAGAAGTTTGGCTTACATGTTCAGTTCAATGCAATGTACGAAACTGTATGTTGCCATGGTAACAGCACTTATTGCCCTCAAAATTACGTAAAGACTTTGGGAACAGCTTTCTTCCCCAGTTTTCAAGCCACTGAAATAATGTTTGGCACACATGTTGAGTTTAACTTATAAAGTTGCGCAAAATATACATTTCTAAACAGTAGTGGAAAGAGTGTTGCTACTGTCACAAGACATTGTAATGGCCCTTACAAATCAGGCAAAAGTTTGTGGATTTTTTCCCTCCAGTTTTGCAGTGATTCAAACAAAATTTGGTACACTTGTTGTACTTGATTTAAAGTTGCAGGATAGATTTTAAAGAGAAAGTAAATGTGCATTGCTGGAGTAACAGTGCATAATCGCCTTAAAATCATGACAAAACCTTGCACATTGAAATTCTTCAGCTGTTTGTCAGTATTTCAAATAAGATATGGCACATGGTGATTGCAGTGTAAATTTGAGCATGACAAGTTTTTCGAGAGTAGCTGTGGTTGTATTTGGTGGGAAAACAGAAATCAAACCATTAGTTAATATTAAATGCACGTAAAGTTCATGTCACTTGCACTGGTCAAACATATATGAAAGAAACAAGTCAATATGTCAGTTTCTTCAAGTTCCATCTTCAGGACTGCCTCCTGAATTTCTTTTTGCACGAGTAGCTGCCACTTTCTTGATTTGAAAAAAAAAATCACATTTTGTTTCCAGTAAGTCCCAGACAGACAGCAATGTCATCCTACACCAATCTTGCAGTTACATCGTCGGCGTTTTCACGAACCGACGCTATTTCGTTTTGGAGCGAAAATGCAGTTCTGAGAAAATCGCGTTTAAAGATCTCACAAGTTTTAGACAACGTTTTCAATGACTTTTCCTGTCTTGTGTGTGAAAATTTTGACAGGGTGATGAGAGTGGAAGTTGTTCTTCCTATCCATAGTGTAATTTTAGTGTGAATTCAAAAAATTTACGATATTTCTGTCTTCAAACTCACTGCGTCGGTTCGTAAATCCATCGTTTCTTGCGCGCACCATAGGTTATGTACTTAAGCGCGGGTCTCACGAACCGACGTAAGTTGTATTACGCCGGTTCGTGAGACCCGCGCTGTAGGGCCTGTACAATAGGTAACGTGCAATACGCGTGTATTTACGAACCGTCGCTATTTCATTTTCGTATGTGTTTACATACAAATACTATTAGGGCTATACCTGCTTATCAACAATAACCTTATTAATTGAAATTAATTGTCATGTAATGATTGTTGTGATGATTACAATACATTTAGTGATAATTAAGATGATAATACAAGCCAGTTTCTCTTAATTGTTCTAAAAAGAGTGTTGTCATTGTTTTCATCTTCATTTAGTACACGCATGTATTGTTATTATAGCTGTGGTTGATCGTTCCAAAGATTTCTTTGCCCCCCTTTTTTTTTGTGGATATATTATTATTTAACACTTTTGCATTTGGACATCTATCATTTGGTAATACATGTATTCGGTATACTGTGTTTCATATTTTTTACTTTTTACTGTTTTTTTTTTTACTTAATTAACTTACTTTTTCATTTTTTCACATTATTTTTAATTCAAATTCAGTTCACTTCTTTCATAATAATTATGAATGTTTGTTCTAAGATGAAGGATACCGCTAAATCTTGGGAAAAAGACGTGCCAGTCAATAATAATTACTTGTATTTACTCATCTTTCATACTCATGCATGCACTCTGTTATTTCTTTCTCTGAAATAATATATTAATTTCTTTATTTCTTATTATTCCACATATTTGTGACATTTACTTTGTCACAATTTTTATCAGTGTCATTATTGTCATTTGGCTCGCATGCGAATTCACTCATAATTCCTCATTTTCCATCTTTCTCTTTCCTGCTCAACAGATTCTATGATAGCTGCACCTGATCATATAAAAACATAAACTCATCCTGCATGCACTCTTCGAAACTGATAAACTCCTAAAAATACATGAATATCGACACTATCAGAATTTCAAGCTTCATTTTAAATATATAATAATGGTCATGTTTTATTATGCCTTTTGCAGCAATATATTGAAGAGGTACATTATGTAATCGAAGAAACATAGGTCCTCAATAGAATATCAAATTTGAATTATTCAGAGATGAGTAATGACAATGGGAAGGATAACAATTGTGGAAGAGCTCCATAAATCAATACATATCTAATGGCAAATGGAGATGGAATCAAGATTCAAGAATATGTGTAATTCAAGTTCATTATTATATCAGTTCTTGTGTGTTCACAAAAAGAGGAACACAGTTCGAACATGCACACCAAATCTTACATCGTACATTTACATCTATAGAGTGCGGACGGAACATATACAAGAGAAAGAATAACATTCTCAAATTAATATATCAAGCATAACTACATGTATGTATATGACCACACAAAGATGTTGCTGCATATGCATGAAGCTTGAGAGTGCTGCAACACCCATATGCTCAGATAAAAACTTGATGTATATCATACAAAAGAGAAGAGGTACTGCATGTACATGTAGTTACACTATTCACAGGACAGTAGAGAAAAAGCACAAGAGAGGGAAATGGGTGTCTAAAATAGGTCGATGTAAGGAGTGCCAAGCCAATTAAGTCTCTAATAGAAGTCATACATATATAAGGAAACAAATTAATCACAACATAAATGATCATGCTCATGTTAACCAATAATTAGCATCTAAAAATGTGTATAGAAAGCCCATAATATCAGCCTTTCGCCCCGCAGGCTTGTTACATATGAGAAAAGAGAAATTTTGGCCGACCCCCCCCCCCTCCCTGTGAATCCTTAGTCCACCAGTACTATAAACACATTCTGAGAATGTGTTTTAGTACATGTACTAGCAAATTCACAAGAGGGTTGGGGAAATTCAGCCAAAATTGTGTGTGGCTAAAATAATTAAAAAGAAAGGTCATCAGCAAAACTACGGGGTGGATGCAGACGAATTTTCATGTGATGACTAAAAAATATGCAGCTAAAGGAAAAAAAAAGACGGCGGAGAGGGGCCAAGGCTAATTTGACTCCCCTCCCTCCCCCCCACCAAAAAACAAACAAACAAACAAACACCACTGTTTTACAGCACCTTTAAAGGACTCTTAATTTTTTGTTTGTTAAAAACAAACGTCTCGAAGTAAAGAATTCCATATTGTAGGCGAAATGTAGACCGATACAGTGTATAAAGTGTACATCCCAAGCTATTAAAGGAAAAAAAAAACAGATTATGAATATCATTTAAAGTAAGAATTTCAGTGTGTTTAATCATCTTTAGTTGAGTTGCAAATGACATGTACATATTTAATAAGAGCAGTAAACTTCGAAGCGCCCCCAAGCCCTTCTATACTTAATTATTCATGTGTAAAGGTAGCGCCAGGGCACTCCGGTGGTCTAGTGGTTATGACGCTGGTCTAGTAATCCAGAGGTCGTGGTTCGAATCCTGCTTGGGCTGCCTGTGATTTTTTTTTTCACAGCAGCCTACAAACTGCACACTGCATTTGCGTGCGTTACTACGGATGGAGACAAATGAATAATCTATTATTTTAATATACGATGTTTGACATCCTAATTGCAATCACTTTCTTTAATTGTAAATTTAGAGACATAATGAATTATTATTAAAAGAAATCAAATTTCTGTATTTTGTTGTGAGTTTGCATGGGAACATACACGTATCATAATTTACAATTTTAGTGAGATAAAGAACATCTTATAACAGAACTGTCTAGTGATGGTTGAATAATTATGTCAATTTGTTATAAGTCCTGTCATTTACATGGAGTGCATGTTCCCATGTTTATAAGAATCATACGTGACACATTCAAAGTGGGTTGAAGACAACAAAATAATAAATAAAAGAATAAAGGAGAATAGAACTTAATCTGATTACAGCATCATCTAAATATTGCCAATGTGCACTTAGAAATCTATCAAGATTTATCACAAGGTTATGATTACCACACAAAACCTTCAAGATTTATTATCATGAAATACATACCAATGAACACTTAAAAAAATCTAACATTCCATATCCACATGAAGCTTTCCTTGATATAAATGTCTCTCTGTAGTGTTATTAAAGTGTAGCAAAATTGTAATTACGACATCACAGAATGGAATGCCTTGTTTTCACCTTCAATCTTAGGATCTCCTTTCATGTTTCCACTTTGCAATCACATTTCACTGTAGATATACCGTCCTTATGTTGTCGCCCTTCATCCCAATTTCTCCCTTCTATCCTATCTGTAGATTGTCTTCTTTCCTAAGCCATTGTATTCACATTCCTTGATGATCAGCACGATGCTGTGCTTTTTTCTTCTTCTCTGAAACAGTCCAGCTCTTCGCTACTGCATGGCATCAGTCATCTGAAAGAAAAGACAGAAATTAAGAACTTTCAATTAAAATCAAACATCATGATACAAGATACAACTTTCATTTTGAGAAAAAGAAATCAGCCAACTAAACTGTAGTTGAAATTATTTTGCTCTATTTATATTAAACATAAAACAAAACGGTATACAGGATCAAAGAATGTCAAAAAAATACTGCTGTTTTTGATGCATATTCAAATTGTCTCGCCTTTTACATATTTTAATGATGCAAGATCTTATGTCTAGCACTTAGTAAGTCTCATGTAGAATTTAAATTATTATTCACATAAATAAATCTGCATGTCCTTGTAAACAAGGCATTGCTTTGAAAAAGCTGAATATTACTAATTGCATTTGGGAAAGAGTCTACGACAATCAAACTTGTTTATTATCAGAGACTTTAACATCTTAATTAGACCTAGACTCTACATTACCATTGTATTCACATTCGTTGGTGATGTACACGACCCTGTACTTTTCCTTTTCTTTTCTGAGACAGTCCAGTTCTTCGCTACTACATGGCACCAGTCATCTGAAAGAAAAGAAAGAAATTAAGAACTTTTGATTAAAATCAAACATCATGGCACAAGATACAACTTTAATTTTGAGAAGAAAAAAAATCAGCCAACAAAACTGAAGTTGAAATTATTTTGCTCTATTTATATTAAACATAAAACAAAATGGTAGGCCTATGCAGGATCAAAGAATGTCAAAAAATGCTGCTGTTCGTATTTGATGCATATTCAAATTGTCTCTTCATTTACACATTTTACTGATGCAAGATATTATGTTTAGCACTTGGTATGTCTCATGTAGAAATTGAATTATCATTCACATGAATATAAATCTACATGTATTTGTAAACAAGGCATTGCATTGAAATAGCTGAATATTACTACATGTACCTGCATTTGGGAAACAGTCTATGACAATCAAACCTGTTTCTTATCAGAGACTGTAACATCTTAATTAGACCTAGACTCTACATTATCATTCAGCTTTTAAAGGTATTAACCATTCACCTATAAAACACTGGCATTGTCATGTGCATCATATTTCTTTGATACTGCACATATTTTCATGAAGTCTGCACAAGAATGCCAATGAAACACGTCTGCTGTTTGGTATTTATGAGAAAAAAAAAATCACTAACCCGGAAGTCCTTGGCCTTAGGAATAACACGTGGCGAGTTAGTAGGAATTGACGTTAAAATAGAATAAGAATAGATCTACTAAATAGGCCTTTGCCTCATGAATGTCTGGTCTAATTATAGACTAAGTGAAGTCTAGACCTTTCACTTTTAAGTTACCAGTGGTTCACAAAATTTATATTATAGATCTAGACTACATCTAGATCTAGACATTTGATACTATTAGATCTTGGCAACTTTTGTCTTTGTGACACGAAATTAACACGTCACGGATGATATTGCGGCGATATCCAACAGGATGACAGTACCACTATTATTGACTCAGTAAGTTGACATAGATAACTAACATCAACTTGTTAACGTACGTTAGAGATGGCACCATATACAATAACCGGTGACACTGACACTGACACTGACAGATCTAACGACTACGTTTAGACTAACGTTAAAGAGTTAGACTCGCCATCTCAGTAAGTCGGCCAAAGACAAAGTCAATACAGGGCTAAGTCAGTGTTACTGTTATGTTAGGCCTAACAAATGTTAACGGTTACTCGGTTAGGTTAGGTTTACCAGGACTCAAGAGTCCTGGTTAAATCAGTCGAGGGACATTTCTTAGAAGTCCTTCGATTCCAAGAATAAAAAGGGTGAAAGAACAAAGGGAAAAAAGGAAAGAAGAAAGGGCAAAAGATCATGTATGGATGCTGTGGAAATCGACAGCGCTACTGTATCACTATCAATCACGCATGAATATGTAAACGCCATTTGGTTGGGCCGCATTCACAAGTTTTAGGGAAAAAAAGCCCCACCGCTGTGCTTCAAAGGTACTCCACTCGAACTAACGTTAGACATAATGTCACATATCTACACACAGTACGGTACTAGGGCTGAATTCACAAGTATACTATAACACTGCACTGTACAGGAAAGCCACCTAACCTGTAGAGTACTGGTAGGCCTACTACTCGTAGTGTTTAGGTAGTACACAATTGTATCACTAGACCACATACTGTCATAGATGACATCTACACCAACGCTGCACACTGGCACTGGTCCGACGGTCCCTGACCAGGAAAAATCACTGTTGGACACTGACCAGTAACTTTTTCAGGAATGGACAAGTAAAAATTGGGGGAAAAAATGGGTGGACTCTACCTACTATTACCACTAGTCTAGATGTAGATCTAGAGCTAGACTATAGACTCTGTGTTATTGTTAATTTGACTTGGTCTTAGACTTCAGCTGATCTTAGTTTTAGTAACTGGCATTACAAGTAAAGTCTTAACTTAGACTTAATAGTTAAACTTGAAAGTTAAAGTCTAACATGTCTAACTTTATTCTTTACTCTTCCTTTGAGTTTTACTTTTAGACTTTTTACTTTTTTTTTCGTTTAGTAGGCCTACTTTGTCAATCTCATGATTTCATTTTCAACTCAAGTCAAGGCATAGCCATGAGTGTCTTCGAGACTTTGACATCTTGCATGTCTTGCACACAGACGTTACGACTACAGTACGCAGTAGTCTCAGAAGTAACGACATTAGTTGAAAAGAAACTATAAATAATATGATTTGGGATCTAATTTGAAATTGGATGGCGTTTACAGACTAGGCTTCATAAGCATCACGCGATTGAATACATGGGACTACACTCTACCGCAATTAATGGTTATGGTAGTCCAACTGAAACTGTTATTTTGAGCATGATTTTAATAGGATTATAGCTTACCATTCACTTCACTAGTGGACAGTGGGCTGGCTTAGGTCGTCATTCATCTTTCAGATGGTTTGGTTCTCACTCTGAGATCTGGATTAGGGCCAAAACCTAATTCTAGGCCAGTAAGTTGAACAAAGCTCAAAAATAATGCAACTGCGACGGTTCGTAAAACCCGCATTGCTCTTCACCCTAGCAATTCGGGTTTCACGAACCGGCGTATCTTTACTGCGTCGGTTCGTGAAACCCCTTTTTCTCAATTTCTCGATATTTCGAGTACCGTCGTTTTTTTCTTTCTTTGATAAAATTAAGAATAATTAATTTTGTGATCTAAAATTTTGGGATTTGGTAGAGTTTTGAAAGCACTTTCATTTGGTACCAATATCTCGATTTTGAAAATTTTGACCAAAATCGAAATAGCGTCGGTTCGTGAAAATGCCGACGACATGTGTAAGTGTTAAGGTGAACTGCATGGCAAGGCTAAACAAACAAGAAAAAGAGAGCAAAATGGAGAAAAGAGGGGAAATATTAAGAGTTACAAAAATGCCTAAGGTTCCCTGCGTAGCAAATGTTTGTAGATTAGGATGCCTCCAACTTTCCGCCTAATTTCTTACAGTGTTTACAGCACTTGAACTACATACACTAGCAACTTACAACCATAGTTGAGTTACTGATTTGAGTGTTTATGACGTTCATCGACCATGGAATTGAATGTGGAATTTTCTTGAAAAAGTAAAGGAACAGTGTGGCATGTTTCTTTTTTATACTTAGTGAACTTACGCCTGAAAAGTCCTTGTTGATGTAATAACTTAAAATCAGCAAATTTAGCCAGTGATCTTAGATTCTGAACCCCCTGACAAAAAGAAGTATCCCTGGATCATAATTCTTTGAATAAAGCCTACTCAACAACGTTCTTTGAAGTATGTAAATCAAATTTGGGATTTAATACAGACTGTACACCCCAAATACGTAAATATGTTGCATTTGTATGTAGAGAAAACAAATCAGCAAGCATGTTTTTTCTTTCTTTCTTTCTCTATTTTAGGGACACAGCAAACATTTCCCAGGAGTGCATGAGTAGGGTACCTACTGCTGATAACATGCTGGTTTCCTCTGCTTCTTGACTCCTCCCTATCTTCTTAGGTATTGCTTTGACAGTTCCTGCATCTCCTTCTCCTGCTCCTTCTCCATCATCTTATGTGCAGCATTTCAGCCTATGACGCCTTGCTGGCAGAGTCATCATCTTGTAATTCCTTAATAGGAGAAAAAGGAAAAAACAAACAAACATGAATACATATTGTAGTGAATTAGAATGAAGAGGGATGCATTTGCCACATGTCTTACAATGGATTCATTCTTTCAGAGAAATAATGTTTTCATTAATTTCTAGGAATAGCTTATGATGAACTGTATTGAAGTTTTATGAATAATCTATTCATCACTTTTAGGCCAGCATGAATGGATTTTTTTTTTATTTTCTTGCAAAATAATGTAAAAGACAATTAAATTACACTGTTTGAATTAATATTTTTCTTGCTCTCAACTTCCATTTTTTTTTATTGTGAAGCCACCATAAAAAAAAAAGAATCTGATGTTTTAAAACATGCAGTCACATAAAAATTTGGAAGTATGAGGAAGTGTTTATTTTATCTTCTAACATATAACTCAGTCTCCAAATTGGTAAGTGATCCTCTTGGCATGTTTGTCCTCAGGAATTGCAGGTAAGAGAGAATTCATTTATTTCTGCAAGACAACCAGTTGCCAGCTGCTCCTTTTCCACTCTTTCTTTTCAACATTGTGAGAAGCCTCCTGTATGAAGTCCTTGGAGATTTCATCTTTACTCAGACCTGTTTAGGGCGACAAAAAGGAAGAATTTTTGTTTCAGGTTTTTATGACAATCAGAGTAGACTCTAAATTCACCATTTGGGTAAAAAGTACATTTGGGAGTGAATAGCTTTATAGTTAACAAACACATAAAGTGATAAACAAATGTATTCAACTATTCACCATTGTTAATCATTGGACATAATTATCAGAAGCACAGTTGCATGTAACCCAGAATAATATTCTATAGGCCTAGTACAGAATGTGCTTCATAAATTAATATATCATAATTGTAATGATTTCAATCAATTACTAAAGTCTTAGGGCCCAAAAGCTAAACCAAATTACACTACGCATCACATACATTAAACACAACTATGTCAATATATATGTGCAACACATGACGCACACAGCATTTTTCTTCAGTCTGCAATTTGGGGTAATTCATGAATTCCATTGAATGATAAGCATGTTTTATATTCAGCAATCAAACTGCAAGTACAATTTGTACACCCACAGATTGGGGCAGGATCCTTTGGTTTGATTCCTATGATTTCAGACTGAGAGTTCATTTGATTAGAAATGCAATTACAGAGCAATTAATTTTAACAGCGAGTATGGCATGTATACATGTAGCCTGACCAAGTGCTGTGCACAGCACGGTGTCCTACAGTGCGCAGTACATTTGTGACTTGCCGAGGTAGCAACAACAGGGCTGTGTTTATTATTCACACTGATCAACAAATGAAACGCTACCAGATAATCAAATGGTACTAACGGTTAGTCTGCAGACCTGAGCATGAACATAGGTTTAACAGCCTCATACAGCAACTTACAGATTGGAGTGGATGGTCATCATATAAAAACTCCAACAACACAGTGAAACATACACACTGTATTGATAAAAGGTAATCACATAGAGAGGGTCACTTCACTGCAATGTTTTTTTTTTCCTTCGGGGGGGGGGGGGGGGGGGGGTTCAGACTCAATCAGTAAATTAACATCATGTAGTACATCACACAAAATCAGATGCTCTTTGCATATATTATACTAGCTACGCAAGCTGTTAGTAGGTGTTACTACAGTACGGCACAAACCCACTCCAGATTAGACTGTTATAATCTCACATTTGGTCAACTTGTCTTTTGGACTCAACCTCCACATCTGGCCATTCTGGGCATTAGGTGTTCTACAGCCTGCCCAAGATCTAGAAAAGGTTCCTGTAGCTCTGAATCTAGAATAGGTCCAACAGTTAAAGTTCCAAATTCTCTAGGCCTAGGTCTATGCCTACAGTCTAAAGAGCTCTAAACCACCAAGGTCAAAGCCCAGGGCAGGTTAGGCAAGCACAGTTGATATCTAGATCCACGATTAATCTATGTAGCGTGACAGGTCTCTATGCTGTAGCCATGTTCTGCTGTTGTAAATGCGAGTAGTGCTAGAGTAGGCCGCCTAAAGCGTGTTACGGCTAGCGAAATTATTTTTCCCACATAAGTTCCGGACCCCAAGTCTACATTATATGAATATTCATGACTTACGTCTTCGGAATAAGAGTACGCATGCGCGTGGACTTTTTATTGCGGCGAGGAAAAGAGAAAATGAATAAGAGTATACGCATGAGTACAAGCAAAGATGCATACCATCAGAGCTCATCTTGTTGCTCGCTGTCAAACTAATTTTAGTAAAGGGTAATTAAAATTGATGGTGGTGGTAGCAGTGACGATGTGCATGACATTGATATTAAAGGCATTGGTTAATATTGTGCTCATTTAAAAAAAATCTGAGCTGCATGGTCCTCAATGCTATCAGAATATTGTATAAGGTGCTAAAATTGAGCTGTAAAAATATTATGCTTTAAAGTTATCATTTAGTGCTTCAAAAAAGCGAAAACTTGAAACATAACCTCCATAGACTACTGTGCTGGAATTATTATAGTAGGCGTTAATAAATAAAATTGTCATAGATATTTTGATAGTTAATGAGTTACTTTCATTATTTTTGCATTCTTGGTTGTTTTTTAATCCATCTGAACATAATTAGATAGGTCAGGCCGCTCAGTTTTTGAATTTTTTTTAAACTGATCATCCACAATGTTAACCAGTGGCTTTAAGTTGATTTGGACAATTGTTATGGGTGGTAATAGATTCTGATTACGAAGAGGATGACTGATAATTCGTCAGACAAGATGCCAAACAATATCACCATAAAGATCATTAAAATCATGTATCATAGTCATCATCATTATAATCCACATCATTCATCACAGTCATACAGAAGCACCAGCATCATTGCCATCATAATTAGCATCATCATCAACACGACCATCGACATAAAAACCATCAAAATCAACATTAACATAGAACATAAATATCAACACAGAACATCAACATTAACATAGAACATCATCACGATCATCATAATAATCATGATTCCTCACCACTAGAACAATCAACATCAATGTCATCAGCATTATCATCACTACTACCATCACCACCGTCATCATCATGAAAAAGAAAATAAGCATAATTTGTACAATGTATGCAATTTATCATTTGCAAACAGTAATCAGCTGACAGTGAGCATCCTTGCATTTATTGTAGGCTACATTTGACACATTTGAGAAACAAAGACTTTCATTGTATACAAGTGGTTATCCTCTCATGAGGACGATTGAATCAATGAGGAACCTCCAAAAGTCAACTAGTATTTCACTCTTTAGCAAATTAAAGCAGTTTCCACAGCGGTTATTTATCCAAACCTACACACATACTCTTTGCTATACTTATCGACTCAACTGCTATACCTACTGTACACTGTATGGTAAGGGTACCACCTATCTATCGGCAGGGTACCTTGACATCGGCACCCTGCGTACTGTATCATGGCTGTTTGCGTATAGAATGAAAAGGTACGCGTGGGATTAAGCGCCACTAGCTATGAAAACAATAAAAACGAAGAAACGAAAATCAAACTCATAACCAAACTAACAAACCAAACTAAACACGTTTCAATTACACATCCGCTCAGTAACGACGCAGGACTGTGAAATTCACGTGTATTACCTATGAAGGGTAGGGGTGCCGATCGTGAGGTACCGGTACCCTTTTAAGCAGCGCGAAGAAAATGTATCGCATGCACTGAAATTGCGTTATTTCACTGCGGAGATTCAGATTCTAGAAGACGGTTACGACATTCGAAACTGCAGTATTTATGGCATATTGTAGGTAAAAATTAGGCAAATTTGTTTTACACTTTTGGAATAAACAAGCTGCAGATCCTTCGGGTGACGACAGGACCATGGTACCCTCAATCATACTAGTAAACATGCGCGCGTTCTGCAGACTCAATACGCGCTACCACCACAGATATAAGTTCTGTGGCTACCACTGCCACACGTACGTACGCATAGGCTGCTATGTGTACTGTTGTATGTGTGACTGCATAGAGTCAACGTGGTGGGCCGGCTGTCAAGCGCACCCACACAGTGGCCCGTATTCTGCCAAAAACTTAGACCCGAGTTTAAACCCACGCTTCTTCTTCTTCTGATTAAGTCTGCCTCCTTCAATAGACTGAAGATTCTTGCAGACTGGTGCTATTTACATTATAATACAATTTATTTACAGATATTTACAAGCACATAGAAAATTTGACGAAAATACTAGCCACTGTGATAAACCGTTAGACGGTTTCGAAATGATCCCACAGATGTCTATAATTGTCTTCATCCCGCTTCAACCTACCTTGGTTCGACAGAACCCTGCGTCGTATGGTCAAGAAAAAACAACGTTTGTACAATAAAGCTAGAAAATTGGAAAAACCAGCCGATTGGGAAATTTTCAGATCTTTTAGGAAATCCACCCACAAACTCATTAGGAAATCGCGGTCTTCCTACATCAGGAACACCTTAGGGTCTGCCCTGCTTGAAGAACCCAAACGTTTTTGGTCTTTTATCAAACGCCTTAATCAAGAAAGCTTTGGGGTCGCTGATCTTGATTTTGAGGGAAAGATAGTCAGCGAAGATCACCTAAAAGCCAATATACTTAGTGATCAATTTCAAAGTGTTTTCACGGTTGAACCTGACGGTAACGTCCCCTTGCTTGGCGACAGTCCACACAAACAGATTGATCATCTTACTATTACTGAAGATGGAGTACTTAAATTACTCAAAGGTCTGAACTCTAACAAATCTCCTGGCCCAGACGGCATACCTTCATGGTTCCTGAAAATTGGCGCCCAACAGTTAGCTATGCCACTACAAGACCTCTTCCAGTCATCGATCAACTCCGGCATTGTCCCACAGGGATGGAAGGAGGCCAATATCGCTGCTGTCTTTAAAAAGGGCAACAGAAGATGTCCTGCTAATTACCGTCCCATCTCACTTACATCGGTAGTGTGCAAAGTTATGGAACACATTATCCATAGTCACGTGATGAAACACCTTGAATCCCATAATATCCTCTCGGACGACCAACATGGCTTCAGGGCCAAGAGATCAACTGAAACCCAACTCATCTTAACCATACATGATATCAGCCATGAATTGAATAAAAACAACTTGGTTGATGCGGCACTGTTAGACTTCACCAAAGCCTTTGATAAGGTTCCACACCGCCGACTCATCTCTAAATTGAAATATTATGGACTTGACGGTGAGATATCCACGTGGGTCCGGAATTTTCTCACCAATCGCACCCAACGAGTTGTCCTGAACGGCCATTCCTCTTCATCTGCGAGCGTCACCTCAGGTGTACCTCAAGGCACAGTCACTGGTCCTCTATGGTTCCTGTTATATATAAACGACTTACCAAATGCTGTTTCTTCTAAAGCCAGACTATTTGCTGACGATTGTCTGCTTTACTCATCCATCTCACCTTCCCAAGATGTCGGTATTCTTCAGGATGACCTAAAATCACTTGAAAACTGGCAGGACACCTGGCTTATGAACTTCAACCCATCTAAATGTTGTACTATTACTTTTGGCAAGAGAAATCCACCCCACAACATATATCAATTTTGTAATTCCGAATTGAAGAGTGTTTCGTCCCACCCCTATCTGGGCATCACCTTATCCAACACCTTAGACTGGAACCCCCATGTTCAGCAAGTTCTTAAGAAAGCCCAAAATGTGCAGAATGTCATCCGCAGAAACCTATGGAACTGTGATACGAAAGTGAAATCTGCTACATATCTGGCCCTAGTGAGACCCATACTCGAATACGCATCCTCCGTCTGGGACCCTACCACTAAACACTCCATTAATTCTCTCGAGCGAATCCAACGGCAGGCTGCCAGATTCTGCACGAACACCTATACCAGGGAAGAGGGATCTGTTACAAGGGCATTATCCGAGTTGGGCTGGGAATCGCTCCAGACAAGGAGAAAGCATCAGAGGCTTTGCATGTTGTACAAAATGAAAAACGGTTTAGTCAACGTCCCCCTATATAATTATGTCCAACCCAATGCACGTGACACCAGAGGCAATAATCAAAAATTTATTCAACAACGACACAGAGCTACAGTTTTCCGGGATTCCTTCTTCATAACGACTGTTAAAGACTGGAACCAACTCCCCAACGCAGTGGTTCAATGCCCATCATTGTCCCTGTTCAAGCAAAATTTGATGCAATTTCAATAGTCGCGCTCTATCCACACGTAGTGCTTCTCTACAAGTTAGCGTGGATGTGTCTTCCTGGACATTTTGCTGACTAAACCATACAGATACAGATACAGATGGCGCTGAAACAATTTCTGACGTCAGGGAATTCCAGTTCCTTACAGTTCTTGGGAAGAACGAATGGCGATGCGATTCAGTTCTCGAATATGGTACCTGATAGGAGTGTGGTTGCGAGGCTCTCGTTAACTGAGTAGCCTGTTTGATGATATAGTCCTGTGCTGAAAGAGGAGTGAGATTACTGTGTATTTTGTACATCATAATTAGCCTGTCATTTTCTCTGCGCTGTTCCAGAGTGGTCCAATTAAGTTCTTGTAGCATTTTGGTGACACTCGAGGTGTTATGGTAGCGATTTAAAGTGAATCGCGCAGCTCTTCTCTGGACCATTTCCACTTGGTGGATTAGGTTCTTAGGATCACGCTTGGGTCTAAAATGGGTTTTGGGGGTTTAAACCTGAGTTTAAACCACCAGTTTAGACCCAGGTTTAAACCAAGGTTTAATTTGTATTCTAAATAAGTCCAGCTGTGGTCTAAATTGGGTTTAAATTAAACCTACCCAGGAGGAGGTTTATTTAGAGTTTAAATCGAGTCTAACGATGACTGGTAAGGGTACCAGCACACAGATCAATGCCAATGGCACAAAACGAGTGGCTGCCTGGATACGTACAGCAGCTAGCTTGCCGGCCACACGCGTGGCGTGTACACACGAGATACGCCTAACTACGTATCCTAGATCTACTTGTACACTTAGAAGAGACTCGAGAACTAAATGTTAGAAATACTACTACTACCTAGTATTACATAGATACGTTAGTCTAAACTTTACGATGAAAATAATCTGAAGACTAGACCAAGAACTCAACGTAGGACTAGAGGGTAGAGCCTGCAGATGAGGTCGATTTGGCATAGATACTTCTAGTACTTCATAGTAGACTAGATCGAAAACCTAGATTGTAGGACTAACGTTAGGACTAGGAGTGGGGTCCTACTAACGTTAGAACCTATTCGAATAGCTATTAAACGCTAGAGTACATTATTGTAACGTAAGGACTATAACGTTAGATCTATTAAAAGTTAGGTTAGTGTGGTACGGTAGGTAAAATCTAACGTTACTTCTAATATCGAGACAGGGTTGATAGGAGATCTAGATCTATTTCTAAATTTTAGAATGGTTTCCATTTTTATTAACTGACAATCTTAAGAGAAAAGCTTTTATTCAATGTCCTACCTCAAAGTCCTGGTTTGATCAATTGCCAGTCCATTCCGAATTCACGATTCAATCGACATAAAAAGCCATGTCCCATCCAGCGCACACAGCAACCGTGCCGCCGGCCGGCGCGGCGCGATGGATCTGCTGGTACTGAGCATTCAAAGCTAGCTAGCCAAGAATATAATAGCGCCACGCTATACGCTTACCATGTAGTATCCTGTGATGTGCGTCGCACACGTACACAAACTGTACAGTATATGCACAGTGCTTCACGAGTCGACGCAAGCAAAAATACAGCATGCCCTTATTCGACATAAATACCCGTAAAAACTATTCAAAATCCAAGAAAGTCACGCTCATGTGGCTGATACACTGCCAATAATAAATTTAAGTGGATTTGTGGAGAGAAAAGTACTCAGAGAGGAAGAATTTCTTCTTCCATAGAGGGCACCATGGTGGCTTGACCCAAGACTATTTCGGGTTTAATTTAAACCCGAAATAGACTTGGGTTTAACTAAACCTCGCTAGCAGAATACAAAATTAAACCTCGGGTCTAGCTAAACCATAGGTGAGTCTAAAATGGGTTTAAACCTTGGTCTACAGTAGAATACGGGCCACTGCGTTTACCGCAGCAGCGACCCCATACGGACAAATTATACGTACCGTTGCAGCGCCCCGCGACGGGGTTAACAGTGCGTAAGCTCTACTGTAAGCTAGCACCAGCAATTAGTGATTGTTTTTAATCTCACCTAAATTTCTATCGATTTCTAGGAAACGGACTATCCTCAACTCCTTAAAACGTGAGTATACATCGTAGATTCGGGTAAATTTTAACAGCTAGTCTAGACGAGCATCGTCACGATCTAGAACTACATTTTTATCGCTGTCGGGGGACACCCCCGAAAGCGTGTTTTTTTTAGACGGCACAGATTGGGGAAACTAAAAATCTATCGGGGACCCTATCCCTAAACCTAACCCTAATCCTAATCCTAACCCTAACCATCAAACCCTAACCCTAACCCTAACCCCAACCCTAACCCTAACCATAACCAAAAACCCTAACCCAACGTTTTTCCCATAGGTTTAACACGCGCCATGCCCCAATCTGTGCCGTCTTAAGGGCGCAGCCATAGTGGGTGTATCAGCCGACCCCCCCCCCCCCCTGCTCTCCCCCTCTCCGGCGTGTTTTTTTTAGACGGCACAGATTGGGGAAACTAAAAATCTATCGGGGACTGTGCCGGAGGCGTGTTTTTTTTAGACGGCACAGATTGGGGAAACTAAAAATCTATCGGGGACCCTATCCCTAAACCTAACCCTAATCCTAATCCTAACCATAACCATCAAACCCTAACCCTAACCCTAACCCTAACCCTAACCCCAACCCTAACCCTAACCCTAACCATAACCATAACCAAAAACCCTAACCCAACGTTTTTCCCATAGGTTTAACACGCGCCATGCCCCAATCTGTGCCGTCTTAAGGGCGCAGCCATAGTGGGTGTATCAGCCGACCCCCCCCCCCCCCCCTGCTCTCCCCCTCTCCGGCGTGTTTTTTTTTAGACGGCACAGATTGGGGAAACTAAAAATCTATCGGGGACCCTGGAGGCGTGTTTTTTAGTTTCCCCAATCTGTGCCGTCTAAAAAAACACGCCGGAGAGGGGGAGAGCAGGGGGGGGGGGGGGGGGGGTCGGCTGATACACCCACTATGGCTGCGCCCTTAAGACGGCACAGATTGGGGCATGGCGCGTGTTAAACCTATGGGAAAAACGTTGGGTTAGGGTTTTTGGTTATGGTTAGGGTTAGGGTTAGGGTTGGGGTTAGGGTTAGGGTTAGGGTTAGGGTTTGATGGTTAGGGTTAGGATTAGGATTAGGGTTAGGTTTAGGGATAGGGTCCCCGATAGATTTTTAGTTTCCCCAATCTGTGCCGTCTAAAAAAAACACGCCGGAGAGGGGGAGAGCAGGGGGGGGGGGGGGGTCGGCTGATACACCCACTATGGCTGCGCCCTTAAGACGGCACAGATTGGGGCATGGCGCGTGTTAAACCTATGGGAAAAACGTTGGGTTAGGGTTTTTGGTTATGGTTATGGTTAGGGTTAGGGTTGGGGTTAGGGTTAGGGTTAGGGTTTGATGGTTAGGGTTAGGATTAGGATTAGGGTTTTTTGTATTTGTATTTATTTATTTACCACTTGTGGGATGGATAGCCCTTTCAGCAAATTGCTGTTTTTCGAAGGGGTCCAACCAAAGTAAAAACAACATAACAATACACAAAACATTCAATAGGGGAGAGTAGTAAAAAACAACAACAAATGAAAAAATGACTGTACAAGAAATACACAAATTTAGCTGAAACAGTAAACAAATATAAGTATACGCGAGGTACATATAAGGAAAAAAAAACTCAAACAATAAGGAGCAAAAAAAAATCAGAGGTAGGAGGGGGAAAAAAAAGAAGAGAGAGAAAAAAAAGAGCTAAACAAAAATAATATCTCATACATTATACCAAATCAAAATGCCATAAACTCAATAATATAAAGTATTCAATGCAATTGGAATAGTCTTCAAATAACGTTTAAAACTCTCAACTGAAACAAATTTATCATATATTATATCTAGGTCATTCCATAATTTTGCGCCACGATAGATGAAAGATCGTATACCATAATTAGTTTTGGGTTGGGGGAGTTTGAGTTTATGTTTGCCAGATCTCGTTACATATGGGGTTTCACGCACATGAAACATACTGCTTAAATATGATGGACAAAAATTATGGGTTATTTGGTACATATCGCATGCTGAGTGTTTTCTCCAACGCACACTAAGTCTTTCTAGTTTAAGTACATCATACAAATTTTGCGAAGGAAATAAATAATCCACATTCAGTACAATCCGGGGCCCGTTTCATAAAACTTGTTATCAGTGACAACTGCCACATTTCTATGACAAATTTGCTCTCAGCCAATCAGATGCAAGGATTTCAGTAGCTTGTCACATCTATGACAACTTGTCACTGATGACAAGTTTTATGAAACGGGCCCCCGAAGTGCCCGATTTTGTAATACTTGTAATTCATTAAGATAGGACTTGTATGTGTTTGCCCAAACTACATCGCAGTAATCAAAATTAGGCTGAATAATTGATTTGTAAAACAATAATGCCGTGCGTCTATCAATATACAATCTTATTCTACGAAATAGATATAACAACTTTAACACTTTTTTCTTCACATAATCAGCATGTTGTTTCCAACATAAATTCTGATCTATAATAACACCTAAGTATTTACAACATTCATTTCTCTTTATTTCATTATCATCTATATAAATATGACAACTGTTAAGTACTGTTTGGCACTTTTTCAATCGCTGATGTGTACCGAGAAACATTACTTCACATTTCTTTGCATTCACAGTGAGTTTATTTTGTTTAAACCAGCTGGATAACCTAAGCAAATCAATATTCAATTTCCTGGTAATATCAGTTGGCTCTTTCGATGCAGTAAACAAGCAGGTATCATCTGCGTACAAAGATAGCTCGCAATGATTTACATTGTATGGCATATCATTAACAAAAATAGAAAATAATAAAGGGCCTAGAAGTGAGCCCTGGGGTACACCACATTTCAAATCAGATTCAGTAGGTATATAACCATTCACAGACGTATATTGTTTTCTATCTTCAAAATAATTTCTGAACCACCTCAGTGCATGTTGGCCAAATCCATACATTTCTAACTTCTGCAATAATATACAATGGTCGACTGTATCGAACGCTTTCTTGAGGTCGATTGTTACAAGACCAACAATATTACCTTTATCAATCGCATCCAACCATTTTTCTGTTACGTTTAATAATGCAGTTTGCGTTGAGTGCATTGGTCTAAAACCTGATTGACATTCTGTTAATATCTTATTTTCATTCAAAAAATTATTAACTTGATTATATACAACCTTTTCCATTACTTTGCCCAAAATCGAAATAACAGATATAGGGCGATAATTTTCAATGTCTGATTTGTCGCCGCCTTTGTGAATTGGAGTGATGCGTGCGCACTTCCACTGACTAGGTATAATACCAAGTTGCAGTGACTGGTTAAGAATGTGTGTCAGTGGCGGTGCAATAATGGAGGCTATTGGTTTCAGGAGCTTTGCGGGGAAATTGTCTGGTCCAGTAGATTTATTCAATGGGAGATTCCGTAGTACTTCCTCAGTGTCTTTGGGCAATACCTTGTCAAAAAGGAACTTATTGGTAAACAGTTGGGGTGTTTGGGGATACCTTATTTCCTTCTCCGCAGAGTCAGATGCACTGTGTAGATTAGTACCTATGGTACAAAAATAATCGTTAAATGCATCTGATAATTCTTGTCCAGTTAAATGCTTAAGTATCATTATGAACAACAAAAATGGTTTGACTTTCCTTCTTTTTTTCAGGTGCTAAGTATCGTAGGGTTTTCCATACATTTTTCACATTAGAAGCAGCCGTTTCAATCTTAGTCGAAATAAAATTGCATTTTGCTTGACGAATTTTGCTTGTAACCAAGTTTCTGTTCTTCTTGTAATTATCCCAGTCACACTTTAATGTAGATCTTCTGGCCCGGGCTTTCAATTTATCTCTTTCTTGCATCAATCTCAAAATACTGTCGGTCATCCAAGGTGAATCTCTTTGCTTAATACGCCTTTTCCGTAGTGGTGCATGTTTATCAGCCACAGTCATGATCGCAGAAGAGAAAATAGAACAGGCCTTTTCCGGATCGTTCGATTGAAATACACAATCAAAATCAATATTATTAACATCATTAAAGAAAAGTTCTTCATCAAAATGTTTAAAACTTCTTCCGGTTTTATATTTATGCTGCCCAATACTACGACATTTGGACCTTCCAACAACACAGTATATCATATAATGATCACTAATAGACGTTTCAATTACTCCACTGTCACATATTTTGTCGTCACTATTACTAAATATAAGGTCAACTGTTGTCGTAGTACTTTGAGTTACTCTTGTGGGCTCATGAATGAACTGTGTAGCATTAAAGGACTCCATGATGTCCACAAGTTTTCTCGTGTGCCAGGGTATACATATACTCTTCACGTCACAATTCAAATCTCCCAATAAATAATAGGACATTTTCAAATCATCAACTTTCATCATTACTTTTTCAAATTCCACAAACAAATCATTACTCGAATTGGGAGGTCTATACCAACACATTACATAAAACGATTTTTGCAACTCAAGTTTTACTTCTATTACAATCAATTCCAACTTATCATATATATCAAATTCATCCTTACGTACAAAAATTATATTGTCTTTTATGAATACAGCAACGCCACCGCCTTGTCTATTTCTATCACGCCGTAATAATGTGTAACCAGGTATACTAATTTCACCATCATCAACCACAGGAGATAAGTGAGTTTCACTGAGAGTTATTATATCCATATCAGATGCAAGAGCAAAATTTCTAACTTCATCGATATGTTTCATCAACGATGCACAATTCAAATGAACAATCTTTAGGCCCTTTTGAGATTGTAAATTACTAATCTTACTCTTTACTTTATCTAATTCTTCAGTTGTCACTGCAATTGGCTCAGCGACCGTGTTTGTGGATTCTACTTCAATACAAGAGCTAAGAGAGTCACCAAACGGCAACATTTTCCAGAGACATACATTGCATGCCCAATCATCATTTGACTCAAAAAAAGATCGTGATTCGCTAGAACATTCAAAGTGACCCCAACAATTGCAAAGAGTACACAACATAGCATTTTGGTTATTTTTCACTGATTTTTTACAGAAAATACAAGGATATCTAGGAGGCATAGCAAAAAAAGAAAAAAAGAAAAAAAAAACTCACATTACAAATAAATCAGGGTAAAATAAAAACAGTGCAGAACATCCCAATTTCAAGTATATGGGTATTATATGAATTGGAATATATGAAAAAGCAAACGATAGATCGGCTTTTAGCTTCACACGATAGGGTTACAGGGCATTCAAGTCACTCTGAGTTCGAATGACTCTGTTCATTGTCTTTCCGTTTGTTGCCTTCATTTTCACAATGACACGACCATCACTTGACCACACAGAGAGGACACTTTGTTTCCTTCTTGCGCTGTTGAGCAACTGCAAGTTCGCTTTAGTTAACTGTTCTTGTACCACGATGTTTGAACCTTTCAGTAGACGACGATGTGAGATGACCGCGTGACGTTGTCTGTGTGGTAAATTTCACAACAATAGGACGTGGCCTGTTCGCTGGTTTGCCATCCTTGGGTTTTGAAGGGCGCTTCGCTTGATCACCCACACGATGTGAGCGGTCAATGTCTTCCTTAGAGATCTTCACCCCAAGATGGTCTTTCGCGATGTTACAGATGAGGTCGTCCGTTGATTCATTGTCTTCTTCTTCAACACCAAAGAACACCAAACAATTCCTCCGCGAGTATTGCTCCAGATCCGCAGCTGTCAAACGAAGATTGTTCATTGTGGTGCGCTGATCCTCAACAACGGCAGAAAGGCGAGCAATTTCGTCAACCAGCGTTTTGTTTCGAATCTCCAACTCCATCATTCGGCCCTCCTGCTCATCCAAGCGATCAAGAAGTTTGGAAAACTCCTTTTGAACGGCTTCTTGGATTGTTACATGGATGGACTTGAGTAGATTTTTGTTTTCGTTCTGAAAGCGCGAAAACATTAGGTTTAGGGATAGGGTCCCCGATAGATTT
This sequence comes from Diadema antillarum, assembly GCF_040938485.1. NCBI lineage: Eukaryota > Metazoa > Echinodermata > Echinoidea > Diadematoida > Diadematidae > Diadema > Diadema antillarum. The sequence continues at coordinate 2,415,209 of NW_027271035.1, forward strand.
TTAGTTTCCCCAATCTGTGCCGTCTAAAAAAAACACGCCTCCAGGGTCCCCGATAGATTTTTAGTTTCCCCAATCTGTGCCGTCTAAAAAAAACACGCCGGAGAGGGGGAGAGCAGGGGGGGGGGGGGGTCGGCTGATACACCCACTATGGCTGCGCCCTTAAGACGGCACAGATTGGGGCATGGCGCGTGTTAAACCTATGGGAAAAACGTTGGGTTAGGGTTTTTGGTTATGGTTAGGGTTAGGGTTAGGGTTGGGGTTAGGGTTAGGGTTAGGGTTAGGGTTTGATGGTTAGGGTTAGGATTAGGATTAGGGTTAGGTTTAGGGATAGGGTCCCCGATAGATTTTTAGTTTCCCCAATCTGTGCCGTCTAAAAAAAACACGCCGGAGAGGGGGAGAGCAGGGGGGGGGGGGGGGTCGGCTGATACACCCACTATGGCTGCGCCCTTAAGACGGCACAGATTGGGGCATGGCGCGTGTTAAACCTATGGGAAAAACGTTGGGTTAGGGTTTTTGGTTATGGTTATGGTTAGGGTTAGGGTTGGGGTTAGGGTTAGGGTTAGGGTTTGATGGTTAGGGTTAGGATTAGGATTAGGGTTTTTTGTATTTGTATTTATTTATTTACCACTTGTGGGATGGATAGCCCTTTCAGCAAATTGCTGTTTTTCGAAGGGGTCCAACCAAAGTAAAAACAACATAACAATACACAAAACATTCAATAGGGGAGAGTAGTAAAAAACAACAACAAATGAAAAAATGACTGTACAAGAAATACACAAATTTAGCTGAAACAGTAAACAAATATAAGTATACGCGAGGTACATATAAGGAAAAAAAAACTCAAACAATAAGGAGCAAAAAAAAAATCAGAGGTAGGAGGGGGAAAAAAAAGAAGAGAGAGAAAAAAAAGAGCTAAACAAAAATAATATCTCATACATTATACCAAATCAAAATGCCATAAACTCAATAATATAAAGTATTCAATGCAATTGGAATAGTCTTCAAATAACGTTTAAAACTCTCAACTGAAACAAATTTATCATATATTATATCTAGGTCATTCCATAATTTTGCGCCACGATAGATGAAAGATCGTATACCATAATTAGTTTTGGGTTGGGGGAGTTTGAGTTTATGTTTGCCAGATCTCGTTACATATGGGGTTTCACGCACATGAAACATACTGCTTAAATATGATGGACAAAAATTATGGGTTATTTGGTACATATCGCATGCTGAGTGTTTTCTCCAACGCACACTAAGTCTTTCTAGTTTAAGTACATCATACAAATTTTGCGAAGGAAATAAATAATCCACATTCAGTACAATCCGGGGCCCGTTTCATAAAACTTGTTATCAGTGACAACTGCCACATTTCTATGACAAATTTGCTCTCAGCCAATCAGATGCAAGGATTTCAGTAGCTTGTCACATCTATGACAACTTGTCACTGATGACAAGTTTTATGAAACGGGCCCCCGAAGTGCCCGATTTTGTAATACTTGTAATTCATTAAGATAGGACTTGTATGTGTTTGCCCAAACTACATCGCAGTAATCAAAATTAGGCTGAATAATTGATTTGTAAAACAATAATGCCGTGCGTCTATCAATATACAATCTTATTCTACGAAATAGATATAACAACTTTAACACTTTTTTCTTCACATAATCAGCATGTTGTTTCCAACATAAATTCTGATCTATAATAACACCTAAGTATTTACAACATTCATTTCTCTTTATTTCATTATCATCTATATAAATATGACAACTGTTAAGTACTGTTTGGCACTTTTTCAATCGCTGATGTGTACCGAGAAACATTACTTCACATTTCTTTGCATTCACAGTGAGTTTATTTTGTTTAAACCAGCTGGATAACCTAAGCAAATCAATATTCAATTTCCTGGTAATATCAGTTGGCTCTTTCGATGCAGTAAACAAGCAGGTATCATCTGCGTACAAAGATAGCTCGCAATGATTTACATTGTATGGCATATCATTAACAAAAATAGAAAATAATAAAGGGCCTAGAAGTGAGCCCTGGGGTACACCACATTTCAAATCAGATTCAGTAGATATATAACCATTCACAGACGTATATTGTTTTCTATCTTCAAAATAATTTCTGAACCACCTCAGTGCATGTTGGCCAAATCCATACATTTCTAACTTCTGCAATAATATACAATGGTCGACTGTATCGAACGCTTTCTTGAGGTCGATTGTTACAAGACCAACAATATTACCTTTATCAATCGCATCCAACCATTTTTCTGTTACGTTTAATAATGCAGTTTGCGTTGAGTGCATTGGTCTAAAACCTGATTGACATTCTGTTAATATCTTATTTTCATTCAAAAAATTATTAACTTGATTATATACAACCTTTTCCATTACTTTGCCCAAAATCGAAATAACAGATATAGGGCGATAATTTTCAATGTCTGATTTGTCGCCGCCTTTGTGAATTGGAGTGATGCGTGCGCACTTCCACTGACTAGGTATAATACCAAGTTGCAGTGACTGGTTAAGAATGTGTGTCAGTGGCGGTGCAATAATGGAGGCTATTGGTTTCAGGAGCTTTGCGGGGAAATTGTCTGGTCCAGTAGATTTATTCAATGGGAGATTCCGTAGTACTTCCTCAGTGTCTTTGGGCAATACCTTGTCAAAAAGGAACTTATTGGTAAACAGTTGGGGTGTTTGGGGATACCTTATTTCCTTCTCCGCAGAGTCAGATGCACTGTGTAGATTAGTACCTATGGTACAAAAATAATCGTTAAATGCATCTGATAATTCTTGTCCAGTTAAATGCTTAAGTATCATTATGAACAACAAAAATGGTTTGACTTTCCTTCTTTTTTTCAGGTGCTAAGTATCGTAGGGTTTTCCATACATTTTTCACATTAGAAGCAGCCGTTTCAATCTTAGTCGAAATAAAATTGCATTTTGCTTGACGAATTTTGCTTGTAACCAAGTTTCTGTTCTTCTTGTAATTATCCCAGTCACACTTTAATGTAGATCTTCTGGCCCGGGCTTTCAATTTATCTCTTTCTTGCATCAATCTCAAAATACTGTCGGTCATCCAAGGTGAATCTCTTTGCTTAATACGCCTTTTCCGTAGTGGTGCATGTTTATCAGCCACAGTCATGATCGCAGAAGAGAAAATAGAACAGGCCTTTTCCGGATCGTTCGATTGAAATACACAATCAAAATCAATATTATTAACATCATTAAAGAAAAGTTCTTCATCAAAATGTTTAAAACTTCTTCCGGTTTTATATTTATGCTGCCCAATACTACGACATTTGGACCTTCCAACAACACAGTATATCATATAATGATCACTAATAGACGTTTCAATTACTCCACTGTCACATATTTTGTCGTCACTATTACTAAATATAAGGTCAACTGTTGTCGTAGTACTTTGAGTTACTCTTGTGGGCTCATGAATGAACTGTGTAGCATTAAAGGACTCCATGATGTCCACAAGTTTTCTCGTGTGCCAGGGTATACATATACTCTTCACGTCACAATTCAAATCTCCCAATAAATAATAGGACATTTTCAAATCATCAACTTTCATCATTACTTTTTCAAATTCCACAAACAAATCATTACTCGAATTGGGAGGTCTATACCAACACATTACATAAAACGATTTTTGCAACTCAAGTTTTACTTCTATTACAATCAATTCCAACTTATCATATATATCAAATTCATCCTTACGTACAAAAATTATATTGTCTTTTATGAATACAGCAACGCCACCGCCTTGTCTATTTCTATCACGCCGTAATAATGTGTAACCAGGTATACTAATTTCACCATCATCAACCACAGGAGATAAGTGAGTTTCACTGAGAGTTATTATATCCATATCAGATGCAAGAGCAAAATTTCTAACTTCATCGATATGTTTCATCAACGATGCACAATTCAAATGAACAATCTTTAGGCCCTTTTGAGATTGTAAATTACTAATCTTACTCTTTACTTTATCTAATTCTTCAGTTGTCACTGCAATTGGCTCAGCGACCGTGTTTGTGGATTCTACTTCAATACAAGAGCTAAGAGAGTCACCAAACGGCAACATTTTCCAGAGACATACATTGCATGCCCAATCATCATTTGACTCAAAAAAAGATCGTGATTCGCTAGAACATTCAAAGTGACCCCAACAATTGCAAAGAGTACACAACATAGCATTTTGGTTATTTTTCACTGATTTTTTACAGAAAATACAAGGATATCTAGGAGGCATAGCAAAAAAAGAAAAAAAGAAAAAAAAAACTCACATTACAAATAAATCAGGGTAAAATAAAAACAGTGCAGAACATCCCAATTTCAAGTATATGGGTATTATATGAATTGGAATATATGAAAAAGCAAACGATAGATCGGCTTTTAGCTTCACACGATAGGGTTACAGGGCATTCAAGTCACTCTGAGTTCGAATGACTCTGTTCATTGTCTTTCCGTTTGTTGCCTTCATTTTCACAATGACACGACCATCACTTGACCACACAGAGAGGACACTTTGTTTCCTTCTTGCGCTGTTGAGCAACTGCAAGTTCGCTTTAGTTAACTGTTCTTGTACCACGATGTTTGAACCTTTCAGTAGACGACGATGTGAGATGACCGCGTGACGTTGTCTGTGTGGTAAATTTCACAACAATAGGACGTGGCCTGTTCGCTGGTTTGCCATCCTTGGGTTTTGAAGGGCGCTTCGCTTGATCACCCACACGATGTGAGCGGTCAATGTCTTCCTTAGAGATCTTCACCCCAAGATGGTCTTTCGCGATGTTACAGATGAGGTCGTCCGTTGATTCATTGTCTTCTTCTTCAACACCAAAGAACACCAAACAATTCCTCCGCGAGTATTGCTCCAGATCCGCAGCTGTCAAACGAAGATTGTTCATTGTGGTGCGCTGATCCTCAACAACGGCAGAAAGGCGAGCAATTTCGTCAACCAGCGTTTTGTTTCGAATCTCCAACTCCATCATTCGGCCCTCCTGCTCATCCAAGCGATCAAGAAGTTTGGAAAACTCCTTTTGAACGGCTTCTTGGATTGTTACATGGATGGACTTGAGTAGATTTTTGTTTTCGTTCTGAAAGCGCGAAAACATTAGGTTTAGGGATAGGGTCCCCGATAGATTTTTAGTTTCCCCAATCTGTGCCGTCTAAAAAAAACACGCCTCCAGGGTCCCCGATAGATTTTTAGTTTCCCCAATCTGTGCCGTCTAAAAAAAACACGCCGGAGAGGGGGAGAGCAGGGGGGGGGGGGGGTCGGCTGATACACCCACTATGGCTGCGCCCTTAAGACGGCACAGATTGGGGCATGGCGCGTGTTAAACCTATGGGAAAAACGTTGGGTTAGGGTTTTTGGTTATGGTTAGGGTTAGGGTTAGGGTTGGGGTTAGGGTTAGGGTTAGGGTTTGATGGTTAGGGTTAGGATTAGGATTAGGGTTAGGTTTAGGGATAGGGTCCCCGATAGATTTTTAGTTTCCCCAATCTGTGCCGTCTAAAAAAAAACACGCTAGGGTTTGATGGTTAGGGTTAGGATTAGGATTAGGGTTAGGTTTAGGGATAGGGTCCCCGATAGATTTTTAGTTTCCCCAATCTGTGCCGTCTAAAAAAAACACGCACGCCGGAGAGGGGGAGAGCAGGGGGGGGGGGGTCGGCTGATACACCCACTATGGCTGCGCCCTTAAGACGGCACAGATTGGGGCATGGCGCGTGTTAAACCTATGGGAAAAACGTTGGGTTAGGGTTTTTGGTTATGGTTAGGGTTAGGGTTAGGGTTGGGGTTAGGGTTAGGGTTAGGGTTTGATGGTTAGGGTTAGGATTAGGATTAGGGTTAGGTTTAGGGATAGGGTCCCCGATAGATTTTTAGTTTCCCCAATCTGTGCCGTCTAAAAAAAACACGCGGGCGTGTTTTTTTTAGACGGCACAGATTGGGGAATATTAGTTTCCCCAATCTGTGCCGTCTAAAAAAACACGCACGCCGGAGAGGGGGAGAGCAGGGGGGGGGGGGGGGGTCGGCTGATACACCCACTATGGCTGCGCCCTTAAGACGGCACAGATTGGGGCATGGCGCGTGTTAAACCTATGGGAAAAACGTTGGGTTAGGGTTTTTAGTTATGGTTAGGGTTAGGGTTAGGGTTGGGGTTAGGGTTAGGGTTAGGGTTAGGGTTTGATGGTTAGGGTTAGGATTAGGATTAGGGTTAGGTTTAGGGATAGGGTCCCCGATAGATTTTTAGTTTCCCCAATCTGTGCCGTCTAAAAAAAACACGCGTGCCGTAAAATGTCTGCTGCCCTCAACGAACCCGAATCGGTCAATAGACTGTAACCTAGATCAGAATCTATTATTTAAGTTAGACTATTAAGTACGTTAGGCCTAACTTTAGACCTATCATCTAACCGTTTAGAGTGTGTTCTGTTTTAATAGGGTCCTAATTTCGGGGAAATCGTGAATGCAGCCTCCTTTGTGGAAGTATTTTACGTAACTTAGATCTATAAATTATCTGAAATTTATCTTAAAATGTGCTAAGTGCTAGCCGTTTAGCGTTAGATTTAGAATAAACCTATCGTTAACGTTATTTAAACTATAACGTAACGCTAGATTCTATATTAACGTTTAAAAACCTGGCTGTAAACCACATCATGTCGCACAGTCGATCGCAATTGCAATGTCGATACATAGGGTCCTATGTATTGATATTGTGGGAAAAATTGATTATAAGACAATGATTTTTGGGTAAGTAATAGAGTGTGTTGTAGCAGTTAGTGAAGGCAAAACAAACGGCGTGCTCAAATAATCAATCTCCCTTTTTAACTTTATGATCCACCTGGAGAAAAGTTCACACAAATAATTGAAACGAGTCAAATATTCCCTTTTCTGTTTTTATTACAAAAATATAACTCAGGCAGGTAGAGCGTCAAATCAAAATATCGCACAAATCAGAAGAGCGTAATTTGACATCGTAAAACACTCAGAATGTGGGAATTAACACGTACGAGTACGACATGTAGAATGTAGCGCTACAGAGTACAATATTATACAGTACAATCAATATAAAAATGAGGACATACCAACTAAATGAAAGTCAGCGTACATGAAGTCCAGATAAAAGCAAGTGTATGGCGGATTAGTGTCCACAGTCCACGGCCCATTTAACTAAGGCAAACGATTTAAGCGTGCCGACTGGTTAAGGTAAGCGAATCGCTGTAGCAGAAGACCAAAAATGAAGAACTGGAACGGTTACAGAAAAAGGGGCTCGACGAACGGGATCCTGCGGGGCTGAGCGGACGCGATGCGATGAAGAGCTCGATGCGGGGATCGTTCGGAGACTTGATGCGACACTCCGTCGTAAGGGGCTGAAGAGCCATCGGAGGTTGAGATGAAGTGCAGCTCTCTACCAGCGCGGTGAGTCGGGCGTCGGCAGGAGGCTGAAGAAAACAGAGTTCGACAGGACAGCGAGTCGCCTGGAACGATGTAGATGTTGATGCTCAGCCGGACAGCGGGTCGTTCATGGCGGGAGCGATATCTGGTGTGCGGTCACTCGACGACAATCTCAATGAAACGTGTCGGAGGACGAATAATGGGTAATCATGTAGAAATGCACACCTACCGTTCGCTTCGCCGTTTCTCAATCAAATTTTTGTGCAGCTCTTGAAGATGCTATATAAATTGAACCATATCAGAGAGTTTTCATAGAATTAGAAAGCCGAAAAGGGAAGAAAAATGAAAAATCGGAGTTGAAAAGTACGTCGGTCGCGATCATAGTTCCGACGTAGTAAGTAGTGCATCGATTTCACAGAGAACGATGTCAACGAAATATAATCGATTCTGGTAGTCTCTAATTAGCCGCTTACTAACAATATTAACGACTTGTGCAATACGTGTGGGCCCTAGATCTACTTTCATTTTCGTATTTTTTCTCATTGTTTTCATTGCCACTATCATGATTATCACTATTTAAATTATTGATACAGATTATTCATACAAGGATTTAGACATCCTTTCTTTAGAAATTGTGGCAAGTATTGACTTTATCATAACAAAAGTTGATGATTTAATTTGAATAGTGTTTGAAGGGAAAAGAATGAGGTTGAAGGAAAAGTGGAAGAAAAGAGTATCAAGGCTATTAGGAGGGAGAGAGAGAAAGAGAGAGAAAAGAAGATGAGGAGATAGTTGAATTTGAAGGGGATTTGTTGTTTCTGGTGATGGTAAATGGTATTAAATTTATGTTTTTAATTGAGAAGTTCAATTTATAGTATAAATTATTGTTTTTATGATAGTAACGCTATTCATTTTTCCATTTCATTTTCTTAATTATGTATACAAGAACTGCAACCCCAATATTTGCTTTTGTTTCGTAGTAAGGTCCATTTTATTATCTTTTATTGTTTTGTACACATATTATCCTCCCATCATTCAGTGAGCAAAATATGTTGACAGATACAATGTTTGTATACAGTCAAACGCAGCACGCAGGGGAAAATTAACTATAACAGCAAAAAACAGACGCATCGAGATCACTTTCTTTCTTCAACTTTTTACTGTTAAACCGACGTAATTATTGTGGTTAAACACCAAACAAGCGGCTGTATCACTAGACTACAACGATCGATCATCATCATTATATCGCTTTTCCACATAATCGATCATCAATCATGCTACGCTGATGCAGCCGTCGATCGGCGTACTTTTGAGTCAAAATTAGCTACTTTTCTTCTGTAATTGGCTATGAAACTTCATGAAACCATCAGATATGGTTCATCTTGACATTTCTGATAGCCACGAAAAGTTTTTGACAAATTAAGTAAGGAAACGGTAGGTGTGCATGGTGTGCATTTCTACATGAGAAAACTGCGAAGCTCCAACCCCGGATCTCTGGTACAGTGCGCAGAGAGGACAGCTAGCTGCCAGGTAGAAACTTAAAACAGCCAGCGGGCCCATAAAAACACAGAAGGTGGAGGGTGACTCTACCGCAGGACAGGTAATCCGCAGGTCGTTCCTCAACGGCGGTTGAAGCGGGAGTGTTTCGATGCGCCGCGAAGGATCGTGTGACATCTCGCTCGCACGTGCGATGGGTGACGCGCGAATAGAGGTCGCGATTGGTCAAAAGTAGCGTTAATGATAATAATTACGCACAGTGATTGGATTAACACTATATGATGAATAATAAATCTACGTAACGTGTGCTACCTTATTGCGACACAACATGACAGTGAACCGGTCTGAACTAGATTGGAAGGTCAACCAACTACACCTGTATACATGGAAATTTCCACTAGCTATGTAAGGCTGGTGAAATCTTACCGACATTCATAGTAAGCGAAGCAGTGACAAATTAAACTAGCCAAAACACAGGGCTGCTACACACAAAGTAATGAGCGGCTAATCGAGCCACTACAATATCAATGATAAGGCTTAGAATTGTCTATTTTAGTGACCCAAACAAAATAGATCTATTCCACGCTAGCAGTGTTACTCTCTGTTTCTGAGTCTCTCTTTTCACATCAATTGAAAAATATGAAGAGCGCTCACATCAAAAAGATAAAGCCTAATTAACCAGTGGTAATGTTAGTTAGAAGTTGTCTAGATCTATTCTCTAGTTAGACTCTAGATCTTGATCTAGATCTAATTGAGATTATAGTAAATATACTAACGTTAGGTGCATCGATCTTGCTGGTTTAAGTAAAACTAACGCTAAAAGTGGAACAATAAATTATAGAACCTATAACGTTAGGCTATACCGTACTATGTTAACGTTAGAGGTCTAACCCTAACCGTTATAAAAACAAAAAAACAAAAAACTAATGTTACAGTAGGCCTATTTAGAGGTTCTTAGTATAGGCCCTAACACTTAATACTAAACAGCCTCATCTGATCTGGGTTAGCCCTAGCGGTTACAGCCCAACTGTTACAGGAATAGGTGGCAGCTCAAGTCAACACAGTTGTCAATAAATATCTTGCATTAACACAACAAGAAAGGACTGTGGTCTGTGATCTGAGTCTCAGCTAATTTCAAAGTACAAAGGGCTAAAAAGGCTTCTCAGAATACTAACGTTAACAATAACAGTTAGAGGTAACGTTAGAACCTATTTGCATTTATAGGCATACAGGTTCATCTTGCATATAGGCCCTACCACATTTTTCATTCATTTTGTAACACTGATGTCCTGTAGAATCGTCATCACTAAACTTTGGATTTTATATAAAGCCTTTTCACCACTATTAAGTCTTACTCTTAGAAATATGAAGTACTCAGTAGAACCACATCTGAACTGTTTAGTTTAGTACCAACCATTTGTACCAAAATTTATCATGATTCGAAGACTTACAAGAGCAAACTCCATTGGCTATGGTATTGAAGTGGTGACTGTTATTAGAAGAAAATTATTTAAGATTAATATAGGGCCTAGAGGTCTACTGTAAGTTTGAATCAAACTCAATGAGACCGAGAGCTAGCTAGGCCAGACCCTAGCCTGGCCTAGGCTAGTCTAGTCCCTAGACTGTAATAAATCCCAGTGCCATGTGTACATAGTGCTACTGTAGTCTGTACTGCATGTAGTGTGCTGCTGCTGCAATTCCTGCAAAATCTACACAGTCTTCTACTCATGTCATTCAAGAATGATGTGATACAGTCATTGCCATCTTTGTTTCGAAGATTGACGACGTGAGCTGTCAATCAACAGTGTAGACTGGAGGTCAAGGATCATGATGGGGGGGGGGGGGGTTGCTTAGATTGCGTTCTGAAGGGGGTGTGCGGCCGAAGCCTCTAAACCCATACCCAAGTTTAAGTGTTATTTAGCCAGAAACCATACCCATTATTAAGGATTTTTTTGTGTGTGAAATGTGACCCATTTCTATAGTAAAAGTGGGGGCATTTTTAAAGATTCAAGTAAAAAGAGGCGCAGGTTTAAGGATTTTGAAGTCAAAACCCGAACCATGTTTAGGGATTGTCGTGAAAGATTTACCCATTTGCACCGCACATCCCTGCGCGTTCACCTTACTACATGAGAACGCCACCCCCCCCCCCCCGATCATGATCAGGGGTTTGCGGTTGCCCATGTGCAACATGTTCTTGTTTACATTTCAATCATGTTTTCTTTGAATACAGTAGGCGGGGCCAGCCATGTCACTCCATTATTATATGTTGTCTGTCGCAGTGTGTTCATTAGCTAATGGTAATTCACGAGCTAACTGTGTTTCAACGTGATAAGATTTGTTGACATTTCACTTGGGTGAAGTGGGCAGAGCCAGCCAAGATCGGCTGCTGTGCTGACGCGAGATTGATGTAACCTCGGCACATTTACAATGTACCCTGAGAACCAATTTTATTCCGGTGCTCGGAACATGGTATTTGCGTATAAAAGTGGTGATGTGTTCGCATGACATGGGTGTCACTGATACAATTTTGTAGGTAACATGCACTCTCTGCCAGTACACAACTATCAAACAACGCCCTTTTGAATGCCATAGTTTTTCTTGTTGAACCTTTAGTGCAATTTCAATTACCCCTTTTACTACTTAGGGCCTTTTTATTGGGTTTTTGATTTTGTTTACAATGCTTTTAGTTTTCCAGTGAAAATATTGAATAGTGATCGAGGATTGGGAATTCTATGCCGAGCACTTTTGAAAGTACAGAAGTTAGGTGATGCGATATGCATAGCAATATTTCTGAAAATAGATTATATACTAGATTGTTTTGAATCTGTGCCAATCATTCCACAATCTGTTATTAGTTGATGTTATTTTCTATAATTTGCATTAAAAAAACCCTTCAGTTTTGCTATAGAGTGCAAATATTATCGGTTGGTTTGGGCAAAACTCATTGCACCACAACTATTGGCGCTTTACTAAAAATACTGGAGTGGAAATAGTGAGGGTCAAGATTTAATGCAAACAATACTTAAAGATGTTGAAAGGTGACTAAATGACATGATATATGCATGGCATTATTTCTGAAAAAGAGAAAAAAAAACTTGTATAGGCAGTTTAATCATCTTAATCAGCAACATTCACTTCACAATCTGGTGTAAGTTTATTTCATGTGGTAAGTTTCCATATATTTCAAAACTAGCATGCAGTGGATGTTTTGGGCACGTTAGTCTAGTGATATTGATATATTTGGGCTTATGACTATACTTTAGTAGTATACAAGGGTAAAAGGCTATTTAAGGCACTTCAGTGAGCGACCACCTATTAAGTTAGTTCAGATCTACCCAAGATCTACACCGTGTGACAGACACTGCATCCACAAGTCAAGTCTCATCTACTACTGTATTATGAAAAACCTGTCATTAAAGGGACTCAGACACGGCATTCAAGAGGGTGTTGTTTGAAAGTTGTGTACTGGCAAATATTGCATGTTGTTACCCATTGACGCCCATGCTATCCGATCATATTAATACTTCGATGCAAATGCCATGTTTCCAGCGCCCGAATAGCGCCGATCTCGGGCAAACCGTAAATGTGCCGAGGTTACATTCAGTCTCGCTTCGGCTTGGCTGCAGATCCTGGCTGGCTCCTCCAACTATATTGCCATTGGAGCATACGCGAGCAAAATGTCAACAACCTGAATTACATTGAGAGACAGCCAACTCATGACTTAGTCATGAATAACCATTACTTGTAGCTACACTCTATAATGAACATACAATGTATCACAGTCAGAGACTCCAACCCCAAGCATGCACCTTCTGATCTGGAGATTCTCCCGCCTGAAACCCTGGCAAACGGGAGACTCCAACTTGATGTGCGCGAAGCGCGGAATTCCTTGTGGCCGGGGTCCAGTTCGAGGGTTCCAGATGTTATGTCATGCTATCTAAGGCTTATTTTTCAACATACGCTGCCACTAAGTAGGAAATCATTTCAAGCGGGAGAACAGGAGATTTTGAAAAAATGGGCTGTCAGCGGGAGATCTCCCGTCGAAAGCGGGAGAGTTGGAGTTTCTGCACAGTTAGGCTCTTAATAACTGTCATGCTGTTTTTGGTTGGCTGCGCCTAAACACAATTTAGACGGAAAAATTAAAAAAACAATTAAAATGTCAACAAGATCATATGCATACGTGAATGCACAACTCTGAAGCCATTATCATGATCCATGACCTACTCTGTTAATTGACAGCTCACATCATCACTCTATGTTGCGAAGATGGCGGTGACTTTATCACATCATTCTTGAATGCTGGGTCAACCGTCAATTGTTCTTCAAGCGGGGTTCCCACTATCACAATTGGCGCCACGATTGAAATCGTGGTCTTAATCGTGCAGCAAGCGTGAGGGTCTTATCAGATTGTATCAGATATTAAGGTCAATCGTGGCAATCGCGTTAATCGTAGGAAAATGTTGGACGGTTCAAAAATTTTCTACGATTAACACGATTAGTTTTTGATCGTGATCATCGCATCAGATCGTCTAGGATCGTATCCAAACGCAACAAATCTCGTCTAATCGTGCTTCTTAATCGTGTTGATCGGGATCGACTTTTTCACTTCTCTTCCGCTTATTATTATTATTATTATTTGCCTATTTGCCGTTATTTTACTCATAAATTATATTTATTTTGTATTCTGATAGGTGGTAGCCTGCATCTTTAGATTATTATTTCCAAACGGTAAATTGTATGACGGTGTGGGGTTTAATTGTCGTAATTTTTAAGGTACATTATCAAAATCATTTTTTTAAATGATTTCATAAAATAAAAGTTGTATTACAGATTGTTAGATGTTTTCATACATTATGTTAATGATGTTTTCAATAATGAGTTATTACCATTATACAGACACACAAAACAGGATATGGGATAACTTTTGTAACGAAAACAAAAAATGAGCAAAAATAAAATGGCCATTTCCGACCTTTTCTTTCTTATGATTCAGTCACATTTTGCCCATGTATTTTTTCAACTAGTATGTTTATTGATTCATGTAAACAAAATAATGACATGTATCCAAATTTCATCTGGAAATGTAATAGTTACATTGTACTTAATTTGTTTATATGAAATTGTCATATTATATGCTTTGGCCGGAAATGAAATAAAAATGAAATGAAATGAAATGAAATGAAATTGTATGTCTGCACGTATTGACTAACGTCAGTACAAAGATGAAAATAATTTAATGAATTGTGCTTGAATGGGTACATCATCAAAGGCAAATGGTTAATTGTTAAACGTATATTATTTTTTTTTGGGGGGTGCAGTATCCTGCTGTTTGTGTATTGTACATAGTAATTAAGAGTTGTTGTGTCATCAGCCATCGTTTGACATCTTTACATCTATTTTGACACTTTTCAATGTCTTTTTTTTGTATGTTTGGTAGAGCATAATTTTAGAGGAAAATGGTTATTTTCAACTTTCATTATTACTGCAAATGTAAAAGTGACCATTTCAGTGGATGTGAGATCACCCGTATGATTATGACAGTGAAGATCACTCTTATTATTTTTCACAGTTAGTTATTCAATAAGTGTAGCAATATACCCCTGCGAAATAATTTTGTGTAAAACCTCCTTTTTTGTTACAAAGTGACATCATTTTGATTAGGGAGTCACTTTTCTGTTATGTGTGTGTATCAGTTATATTAAAAATTGTTCAGTAAAACACTAAATCAAGCCGAATAAACCAAACGTTTAATAACCCATGAGATAACGACATTTTGAAATAAAAAGGCATATGATACATACACTTTGCGAATATGAAATCGAACACATAAGCAATACTATATCCATTCGGCCAACTTTCTTATATCGAGCGTATATAACACATAATACTATGTTACATAACATTCAAAATGATCCCAACCTCTTTCTTAGCTTCCATTTCATCATATAATCATTTTCTTCGTGTATTGGAGAGAAAGGTCATTTTGTCTTGCTGGGTTTTTTTTTTTTCTGGGGAAGAAGGGCAATCATCTGATCTTATGTATTTGGGTCGTTATTTCATTTTTTTTTGTGAGGGGGGAGGGTGAGCATGTCGATTTAATAATCTATTTATTTCTTTACGTTTAATATTAGACGAGGGAATATCTGAGGTTATGGTTGGCCTGGATGCTGCTTTCTCTCTGATAACATAATCGTCATTAGCAATACTGCAAAGGTTACGCTGTCATCATCGTCAACCTGTCAAGCCTTACCATCATCAATGGTTGTGGATAAAATTAATAGGCCTAATCACTCTGCATAATTTAAGGGAAACAATGAAATCCATCGTCAGCCGGACTATAATATTCCCATTCGGGTCCAATCGCGCCTTAAATGGGGGTCGCTTTTGATCCTGATCGTGAAAGATATCGTATCTTATCTCCGCAGCCCGTATTGGTTCGCGGTATTCGTATTGGAACGTATCAGTACGTTGCTGCACGTACCAGATCGGGGATCCTGATCGTAATGGTCATGTTAGATCGGTGCCAATCGTGAACTCAATCAGGACAATCCTGTCGGGTCGTATTTGAACGGCAGACCAGATCGTGACAGATCGTATCGCTTGAAATAGACCAATCGTGACCATATCGCATCCAAGCGTACCAACACGTATTGACTCGCATAACCTCGTATCCAAACGTGAAATTTCAGACGAGTTCAACAAATTTCCCACGATCAGTTACGAATGTCCAATCGTGGCATTCGCAATGGATCGCACGATAGTGGGAACCCCGCTTAATGTAGCTATAGTCTGAACTCCCCTAATGCAGATGGAAAACATGCTTTGTTTTAAAGGGGAAGATCAATAGTTGAATAGAGGGCACTCTAGAATAACAATTAAATAAATTTGGCAATTTCAAGCAAAGAGAACTATCAGCATGTATGCTTTTTATTGAATTCTGATTGCTTTCAGCGCTTACAGTATTTGAGAAAAATTAATTCAGAACCGAAAGAAATATGCACAATCTGAAGCTGTGAATTTTGTAAAGAAAATGTATGTGTGGCCTCCGTACAGAATCAAGATTTCAAAAATATCTGCTAAATATGTGCTCTGAAGGATGTACCCTTATGACGCCTACAATAACATGCAAACTTGTATGATTTCTCTCTTATGAAAGAAACCATACTGTAAACACTATTTTTTTACGTACATGATTTTTTGCAGAAGTGGCATTCATGCATCGCGACTTGCGAAATTTGTAATAAAAAACCCCAGCAAAATATATGGCAGTATTCAAGCACTGTTGCGGGAATTTAAGAAGTAGGGATTTTTCTTCAAACATATCAAGGTATTGATTATAAATCAATCAATTAGGGTTAATCCACATCAAATCAACCAATTTTCAGACAATTGTTAACCTGACCCCCAGAGATTTTGCTTAAATTTGCGCCAAATCTTACCAAAAGCATTTCATGAAGAATGGTGACATAATTACCCGTCATTTGGTTGCATCCTCTCCTTGTACATAATGCCATATTGATGCTTGTGGCTTGAAAAGTACCAAAAAAGGAACTCTATTTAAATGAATTAAAATGAAGAATGAATTCAAGAATGAATGTTTTCTGAACAACGGGTGTTAAAGTATTGTTAAGTTAATTGTGTACAATTGTACTTTTGAATTATCAACTGCACCTGTTTTTATGTGTATTTATGTATGTCGATAAATACATTGGCTGCCTTATTTTTATTTACTACTTCCAGTTGCAGTTCCAGGTCATACCTCCCCTAATCATGAACATAAACCGACACCCTTGACTACCCCCCCCCCTTAATTTCCAAAGCGAAAAAATATAGCTACAAACGGCAGTTTTTGGACTGTAAAATGTCAAAATTTTCAAGCTCGCTCGATCGTATCTAATCGTTATGCCATTCTCCCGATGTTGCTGCCAGTAATTGTCAGCAGTTGCGCCCGGTGCGCCCCCCCCCCTTTATTTATAAAGCGCAAAAATATAGCTACAAACGGCAGTTTGGGGACTGTAAAGTGTCAAAGTTTTCAAGCTCGCTCGCTTCACTCGCTCGCATCTAATCGCTATGCCATTCTCCTGATGTTGCTGCCAGTAATTGCCAGCAGTTGCGCCAGGTGCGCCCCCGTCTTAATTTCCAAACCAAAATAATATACAGTGTAGCTACAAATGGCAGTTTTTGGACTGCAAACTGTCAAAATTTTAAAGCTCGCTCGCTCCGCTCGCTCGCATCTAATCGTTATGCCATTCTCCTGATGTTGTTGCCAGTAATTACCAGAATTTGCGCCAGGTGCGACCCCTCTTAATTTCCAAAGCGAAAAAATATAGCTACAAACGGCAATTTTGGGACTGTAAAATGTCACAAATTTCAAGCTCGCTCGCTCCGCTCGCTCGCATCTATTCGTTATGTCATTTTCCTGATGTTGCTGCCAGTAATTGTCAGCAGTTGCGCCCGGTGCGCCCTCCCCCCTTTATTTCCAAAGCGAAGAAATATAGCTACAAATGGCAGTTTTTGGACTGCAAACTGTCCAAATTTTAAAGCTCGCTCGCATCTAATCGTTATGCCATTCTCCTGATGTTGCTGCCAGTAATTGCCAGCAGTTGCGCCAGGTGCGACCCCTCTTAATTTCCAAAGCGAAAAAAATATAGCTACAAACGGCAATTTTGGGACTGTAAAATGTCACAATTTTCAAGCTCGCTCGCTTCGCTCGCTCGCATCTGTTCGTTATGCCAGTCTCCTGGTGTTGCTGCCAGTAATTGTCAGCAGTTGCTCCCGGTGCGCCCCCTTAATTTCCAACGCGAAAAAGTATAGCTACAAACGGCAGTTTTGGGACTGTAAAATGTCAAAATTTTCAAGCTCGCTCGCATCTAATCGTTATGCCATTCTCCTGATGTTGCTGTCAGTAATTGCCAGCAGTTGCGCCCGGTGCGCCTCTTCCCCCCTTCCCTTCCTTAAATTCCAAAGCGAAAAAATATAGCTACAAACGGCAATTTTTAGGCTGTAAACTGTCAAAATTTTCAAGCTCGCTCGCTCCCATCGCTTGCATTTATTCGTTATGCCATTCTCCTAATGTTGCTGCCAATAATTGCCAGCAGTTGCACCCGGTGCGCCACCGCTTACAACATCAAAATGCAAAAAGTTCTCACCGTAGGAGGGGGAACATCCCTGTCCCACACCCTCACCCTCACCCTCCTCCCTCGCTCGGGTTAGGTCGCGTTCATGATAATCAGTGTAAGGATCAATACAAGAAGTTTATTTATGATACCATTTTATAGCTAGATTGTTTAATAATAATCGACATTTGAATATATTGCTACCTTAAACAATTGGGACAGTTTCAAGTCGACAAAACGCGCAAAAACATGCATCAAATTGCACCATTTACAACATTAAAATGCAAAAAGTTCTCACCGTGGGAGCGGGAACATCCCCCTCCCACACCCTCGCCCCCCCCCCCCCCTCCACCATTTACAACATCACAATGCAAACAGTTCTCACCGGTATAGGAGGGGGAACATCCCCGTCCAGCATCCTCACCCTCACCCTCATCCCCCCCCCTCCCTCGCTTGGGTTAAATCGCGTTCATGATATTCAGTGTAAGAATTAATGCAAGAAGTTTATTCATATGATACCATTTTATAGCCAAATTGTTTAATAATAATCGACATCAAAATATATTGCTTCCTTAAACAAGTGGGACTGTTTCAAGTCGACAAAACGCGCAAAAACATGCACCGCTCCTCGCACAGGTATTTCAAAAAAATAAGTCTTCTTACTAAAAAAAAAAGTGTGTGTGTGTGGGGGGGGGGGGGGCACCAAGCTTTACCAAGCCCCCCCCCCCCCCAAAGGCTGCGCCGGTCCGCTTATGGGCTTGTAATCGTGGTGATGTTGACTATCCGATCATCCCCCCCCCCCCCCCACTCCTCAGTACGGATTTACGCCGTTGCTATAGACCACATCTTTTCACGCATCATTTGCTCTAACATAAATGATTCCACGAACAGACACGAGGTTTGCTCGTCCCATTTATATTACGAAGGAGATTTCCAACCTGAGCGTCAGTCCATTGCAAAATCAATCAACTAATTGAACGCAGAGATGCACCATTAAAAGGGCCTATGAGGGAATCGTCATATCCACACAGACACCGAAATATTCGCCAAAGGATCATTTTCCTTTATATGCATTGTCAAAACGTGCATGTACATATGTTGCTACGAAATTGCTTATTTTGTCCTTATAAAGGCCATAATGTTAAAAAAAAAATCATGTGCATGAATAGCCACTAGAGTTACCATTGTAAAAAAAAAAAGGAAAAACGAATCACTTCGAAAATTGTTCATTACTGTGTCAATAGGACAAAACTCTACAGGTGATGATGAGAAAGATAATATTATTTAAATCAGGACTGCACAACTATTTCGATTTAAGCTGAACAAATTCATGAACAAATGAGAAATTGCTAGAGAGAGAAAAATGACTATCATCAATATAATGTAGAATAGGTCTTCGCTCCCTCCGTCATAATACTTATTAATATGACAGAAACATGCGGAAAGAACACAGTGTCCCACATTGAGTTCACAGTGTGTTCACAGTGTGTTCATAATAGTCGACTTTGTGAAAATGCTCGAATTCAACAGTGTGAAGATGATTTCACACTGTGGTGTGGTTTTCACAGAGTGTTCACATACTAATGCTTTGTTTCACACTGTGAATTAACGACTCACATTGTGTTCACACTGTCAAGACTCTCGAATTTAACAATGTGAGATGTCACAGTGTACGTGTTCACGATGTGTTCATACTGTGTTAACGCTTTGTTCACACTGTGGTTATCACACTCTGAAATGCTGTGTTCTTTGCAGCAGGGCATGTACATAAAACGACCATGATAATGGATTTGAAAGAGGAAGCAGAGGGAGTTCAAAAGGTACAGCGATCTTTAATATAGGCACAGGAAGAAATGAGAAAACAGACTATTTTGACAAGTAAATAAAATTAGACGAAGTATACTTAAATGAAATCACAATGAATGGCAGGTCACAGGCTAATAGCCCGGTAAATGTAATGATACACTGTTACTGTAATCAGCGGTTAATATTTTCATCCACGCCTTTTACACTAATTTGAAAAGGTGGTGTAATCCTATATTACCACCTCAGGATAGACCTTTTATCAAAAGCATCAGTTTCTATTTATCATGAAGAAAATATCTAACCATACGTCCTACGGATTGATTTGCACAAGTCACCGCCATTGCGTCCAAACCCTGCTTTTCATTTCAAGCGCTAAGGTTCGTTCAACCTCTTCTAAAAGGTCATATTACTAAAATGCTGAATGAAAACCGTAGGTAAACATATCCTTTAATGTATGTAACTGATAGCTTTGCCCACATCGGGCAAGATATGTGCATAGTAATAACACACCTCCGTTTTCCGTATACAGTGGGAGAAGGAGAAAGAGAGAGAGAGAGAGAGAAGAGAAGAAACTTCCATCACTCAGATCTTGCTCTACTTTGATCTTTTGAAACGTTGTAGAGATTAAACCATATCATAATATGTTTCATCAAAAAGACTGATGAACTTGAATAGAAGGAAACTAATACTATTTCATATACATTATACACACATACATAGGTACAGGTATATTCATAATATGTTGCTATTTTATTATAGACAAAATGATCTTCGCTTAGCAGAATTTTCTCAGTATCAGCACTGCCACTAAATCGATGCATTTCAATGCATTTCAATAAACTTAGTGGCATATCATCAATCAGGTTTTCTCCCCTATTTTCAGTTTCACCGTATTGATATATGTCTGGATCTGGATCTGGATGAATACGCTGAAAATCTCTGGATAGAGTATCACTCAGCACTGTGGTGTGTGATGTGCAGCTAATCACAACGGAGGTGACGCTGGAGCGCTTCTTTGAATGTGTCAAATTTATGAATCTGCTTTATGTTACTCGGCAGATTATTCCAATCCTTCGCTGTTCTATGGAAGAAGGAGTTGGCGAGAGCAGTTGAGGAACCGTGTAAAGTAGAGTAATTATCCGGATGATAACTTCGGGTTGTCATACCTCTCGGTGCTTGAGCAGGACTGATATAATCCTCGAGATTTAAATCAATATTGCCGTGCTTTATTTTATGAAATATTGATAGCCTTAAAAGCTTGCGTCGTTCTGGGAGTGGATGAAGTTTGAGATCCTTTATCATTCCGGAGACGGAAGATTGCCACTTGTAATCATTACAGATGAATCTGGCTGCTCTATTTTGTACTGCTTGAATCTTGGAGATGTTACGTTGAGTGAAGGGGTCCCATACTGCACAGCAATACTCCAAGTGGGGACGCACTAGGCTCTTGTATGCTTGTAATTTAACATTTCTCGGTGCATTATGTAGATTACGACGGAGAAAGCCAATCATGCTGCTTGCTCTGGCTGTAGTTATATCAATATGTCTATTCCATTTTAAATTGTCTGATAAGACAACTCCTAGGTATTTGTGACTGGACACTGTTTCTATCTGGTGACCGGCTAAGGTGTACGTGTGATGAATGGGACGAGACTTCCTTGTAAAGCGCATAACGTTGCATTTGTCCAGCTTGTATTTCATTTGCCATTTTTTCCCCCAAACCTCTAAGGTACGTAGATCTTGTTGAAGTATGACACAATCTTTATGTGTCTTAATGGGACGGTAAACTACACAATCGTCTGCGAATAGGCAGACGTTGGATGAAACTTGTTCAGGGAGGTTATTAATATATGATAAGAAAAGCAATGGGCCCAGAACAGTGCCTTGGGGCACTCCTGAAGAAACATGAACGGGTCTTGAGGATGACCCTTGGACTACGACTGTTTGTTCCCTTTCTGTGAGAAATTGTGAAATCCATGAAAGTAATGAGCCCTGGATTCCAAGATACTTGAGGCGATGAAGGAGCCTCTGATGTGATACAGTATCAAACGCTTTTGCAAAGTCTAACACAACAGCGTCAACTTGCTTAATGGTTTCGACAGAGGAGAAAATATGATGAATTGTTGTAATCAGTTGGGACTCACACGACCGTCTGGATCTGAATCCATGTTGTGTGTTACTGAGGATATTGTTATCCTCCAGATGGCTCATAATGTGGCGATAAATGATATGTTCTAAGACTTTGCAGCAGGTGGATGTGAGGGATACCGGCCTGTAGTTGGCTGGATTGGATCTACTACCATTCTTATACAGAGCATTTATATTAGCTTGTCTCCAATCTCGGGGTAGCGTGCCAGTCCGAAGACTTTGCGTAAATATGACTTGCAATATAGGTGCTACTTGTGCAGCTATTATGTGTAATAACGAGTAGAGACAACTTACTTTTAAACAGACTATATATGCTGCTTTTATTGAGAACATCAAACTTGTGTGGCTATCGTTTTGCGAGTATGGGGGCAGAAGAAGTTTGACATGCAGTCGCCATTTAGCAATCAACAATGTACCTAAGCAGAGTTCCTCCTTGTCAGATTATATTTCTTCTTTCTAATTGACTTCATATACCGGGTGTCCCAAAAAAAGCGGAACGGTGGATTTTCAGTACCTTGCGGTCTTAAAGTTATATATCCTCTGACATCATTTGAAAGAGCATCTTCCGCAGAAGACTATGATACCAAAATCATTAAATTTGGTTCAGTACTTTTTATTCTATGCCAATTTTTGAAAATGCAGTCTTTGTCAAATTTCGCCGGATTTTTGCGACTTATGAGATAATAATTTGAGTGCGACACGCGATCCATACAGTGAATATTGTGTAAGCTCGGTGATCCATGTCAACAAAAGATACAGCTTTCACATTGGGCACGGGACAGGAAAAAACAGTGTGTGTGTGTGTGTGTGTGTCTGTGTGTGTGTGTGTGTGTGCGCGCGCGCTCCCAATATGAAAGCGTTATCTTTTGTTGACATGGATCAACGAGCTTACACAATTCACCGTATGGAACGCGTGTCGCACCCAAATCATTATCTCATAAGTCGCAAAAAATTGAAAATGACTGCATTTACAGAAATTGGCGTATGATAAAAAGTCCTGAACAAAATTTAATGATTTTGGTATCATGGTCTTCTGCGGAAGATGTTCTTTCTAATGATGTCAAAAAATATATCACTTTTAGAACGCAAGGTACTGAAAATCCACCGTTCCGCTTTTTTTGGGACACCCGGTATAGTGTCGTTTCCGCTACTGTCCAGTATTCGATCAATTCACTTGGCTAGAAGCATGGGTGTTAAATTTGTCGCGTGTAGTCGCGTTCCCGCCAATATAAGTTTCTTGTTTTTCCTTTAAAAAAAAGAACAAACACCGAGAGAATATTGAAGAGGACCTTCTGCGTGTTCGCGCGTGCGCGTGTGCGAGCAGTTCTGTAAATTGGTACAATTTACTTGCGCGTGTGTGTTCGGCGAATGTATAAATAGGCCAGTTCGAGAGAGGCCGGTACATCGACCTACATGATCAAACAGCATAGCAGGAAATTATTGTTATATCTCTCCGAGTTGAATGTTTCAGTAGTTTCCGTTTCTCAATTAACCGATTTCTCTGTTTGCTATTCATCGCGCCACGAAGTGACATTGTCAAACTTGCTGAAATGCGGTGACGGGTCTTCGCTTCATCAATAGCTTCCCTCACCGTGACGTCATCCTAGATCGATGTCAACCGCTGTCAGAGCGACTTCTTTAATCTCAAGTCCAGCTCAAAATACCCCCACTTGGCTGCGTATTCGTGAGCAGAACGTTGCTACCCCCATTGGTCTCGCTGCTCCGGCATAGGATCGAATCACTTTTGGCGGTCAAAACTTTTGGCGGTCAAAATCAACTACACAACGAATCAGACTGAGATGTGGAGTAATTGGACATTAGAACAATGACGCCAGCATCGCGTAATTATCTGCCGTGATTGCTGAATGTTTATGTAGATAGTGTACCACCCAGCTGAGCTAGATTAAGAATGAGTTTTTGAGAAAATGAATTGTGCGTCCATGACTGAGCTCTGTTTCATACTTTCCGTCAATCTGCATTTTTACTCTAGCTTCTTGAAAGACACAAGAAACCGATAGTTTTCATGCACGTGTGTGTTACGTCAGGAGATTCCACAGATTACAGTAATATGCTGCTCTTTGTATTTTTGAAGGGGTACCACTAAGGTTTCCTGCATTGTTTTGATAGTTGACGTAAAAACGGCGTTTCTCCTCATCAGTTGCCATCATGGAGTACTCTACGGCACAAGAGCTCGATGAACTCTGTTTGGCAGACGGACACATGATGATTAATCTATCGAAAGAGGAAGCCGAAAGTCTCCTTCCGGATGAAGTGGAAGTGGTCATCAAAGCCTATGTGCTCCCTTGCGTGCTGGCCGTCGGCCTTTTCGGTAACATTCTCTTTCTTATCGTCGTGGCGCGTGTCCCGTCCATACGGACAATCACAAACTTTTACCTTGTCAACCTCGCTGTGGCGGACTTGATCTACCTGACAGTCGGTGTAGGCGAGAAGCTCTGGCGTTTTCACTCATCGCTGCTGGGAGACGATCCTACGCTTACAGGTTCTGGGTGTTCAACGATCTCCTTCGTCGTCGACTTCGCATGCAACGCCTCAGTCCTGCTTATTACTGCGGTGACGATCGAGCGGTATTATGCGATTTGCAAACCGTTCTGGCATCGACGGATCGCAACCTGGGGTAGAACAAGGAGAATTGTTTTCGCTACCTGGCTCCTAAGCTGTGTGTTCGCGGCTTTGCTCATTCCGGGAAACTTCAAAATGATCTTTATCTGCCTAGTATACCCCGACGAGCCTGCCTACGAAGATTTTCCGACTTTGATTGGCATATGTCAAGCCGTTTCGCTCACGTGGGTGGCTATTGCTAATGCGCTCCAGTTGATTCCGTTTTTCCTTGCCCTGATCGTCAACTCGATCCTCTACGCACTCATCATCCGGAGCCTGACGGCTCGCATCAAGACCGAAGCGGCCCTCCACACAGATCGCTATCGCTATACCAAGGAGCGAAACGCCGTGACACGAATGCTCGTCATCACAGGTGTTTTATTTTTCCTCCTGTACTTCCCATACCACGTGGTAATTCTCGCCCTCCTGGTTGCTGGGATGATCGGTGACGATACTTACTTCGCTTTCAGGCACAAAGTCAATCCTTTTTTCCCCATCTTTCAGACTCTCATGTACATAAATTCTGCAAACAACCCCTACATTTACGGCGCCACCAATGCCCGTTACCGTCGGGCGCTGAAGAAAACATTCTATAGCAAACGCGCAAGACGGGAGGACACAGTCGTACGTGTAGTATGCATGCAGCTAGCAAGCTTTGAGCAGACGGCACGGTAGCGTTCATCCATGATGAAAGGATCTATTATAAAATGGCTAAGTAATTTCCAGCTTGCTGATTGGTCAAAGCGTACCACATGATCATTCGCGAAAAAGTTTCTATCCCTGCACGCCCGTGGATTTTCGCGCACCCAAATTGTCTAATTCACGGTTTTGGCGCATGCGCAGTGTCTCAAAAAGTCAAGATTTCGATTTGTACCAGCTTATGCTCAATGAGGTCACGTACAATGAAAAATGAACTTTTCATAAACTAATTTCAGTCATGCACTAGTAATATAAAAAGAGACTCAATGTTGTGTTTAACCGAAAATTGACTCGTGTCCGGTCCACGACAGTCTGCCGTATACACAGGCACAACACTCAAATCGTCCTGATCCACCAGATCATGTTGAAAAAGAAATTGAATTTATGACACAAATTCATCGATCGCCAGGGACGTACCGACGATTTTTCAGCGGAAACTCAGTAAAAATAACATTTCTTCATTTAACCAGATAGTTTCAAGGCCATCACTCACATTATTTTATAGGATTTAAAACTTGTGCTATCAAAAATTAACTCCTGCTGGAATAAGATTTTTTATGGCTCTTCGTTTTTACTGACTTTGATCTAGTCTATCTCACGATCGACGATCTAGATTACTGATTGGCTTAAGTTTCGTCGCTGTAGCCAGCCTTTGTTTTGTGCGTCCACTCTGTTTTGAAATCACAACTCATTCGGAAACCTTTAGATATGGCGTCTGTGAATCAAAGAAAGGAGGACTTTTCCATCTCCTTCCAAGTTATGACAGATGAAGAGATTGACCGACTGTTGTACGACATGGACAGCAAAGGGACAAAGAAGGTATTGAAATTTGCTAAAAGTAAACTCATGGACTTTGCCAAATTCACTGGAACTGATTTGGAAGAAATCGCCAAGGATACCAAAGATTTGGACAAGTTTTTGACCAAATTCTACTCTGGAATAAGGAAGGACAATGGAGAGTCATAGAAACAAGGTCGCTACAAAACATTAGGTTCGGTGTTCAGAGATACTTTGTCAAAAACTATGGAATAGATATTGGTGATAGCAGCAAGTTTCCTCGAGCAAACCGCGTTTTCAAAGCGATGAAAGTGAAGGCAAAGAAAGAAGGTAAAGGATCCGTTGTACACAAACCCGTGATTTCGTCAGACGACATGAGCAAGATACAAGAGTCACTAGACCTGTCCACCCCCAGAGGCCTGCAGGATAAGGTTTTCTTGGACGTTCTCACCTTTTACTGTATTCGAGGACGGGAGAACATTCGTGGGATGAAAGCTGAAGACTTTACCATCAAAGCAGATGATTCCGGACGGAAATACGTACAAATGAGAGACTTTCTAACAAAAAACAACCGCGAAAATGTCATCCGAGAATTCGATGCTGGCTTGATGTTTGAAATGCCTGAACTGGGTGAAAGGTGTCCGGTAGCCACATTTGAGAAATATGTAGCGAAGTTGAACCCCGAAAACCCTTGGAGGTGGCAAAGGCCAAAAGATGTTTCTAAGAAGGAGCTGGCACAAGATACCCCATGGTTCGACAATGCCCCATTAGGCGTTTACACGATTGGCAACAAACTGAAAAATCTGTCACAAAAGGCCGGATGCAAGCAAACGTACACCAATCACTGTCTAAGGGCAACCAGCATCACAACTCTCGATGCCTGTGGATACGAGGCTCGCGATATTCAGAGTGTCAGCGGGCACAAATCGGCAGATTCGCTGAAGCACTATTCCAAAACAAGCCAAACGAAACTGAAAAAAATGTCTGAATCGTTGGCCACTTGCCTATACTCGGATGTCAACAAGGACAATAAGAACCAGGAGCTGGGCGACGAGTATGAGAGCGATATCCGGCAGGATAACATCGTTCTAACCCAAAACCAAACTATTAGTACACAGTCGAGATCGTCAATCACGGTCAGGAGGAACACCAGTCACGTTCGTTCGGAGAGCGGTGGAAACGTTTTCCACTTCCACGGATGTAACGTGACTATGAACAACTAAGATCTAGGCAGTATAAGCTGTCAGATCTGCTGTAAATAGCTGTAAATATGTTGAGTTCTTGAGAGTTGGAACATTTTCAATTTCATGTGTTGGATTTGAAACTTTGGAATAGACCTCATATCACAGATTCAGCACATGCTGGGATAATCTCGGAGAAAGCCTACTCTGTAGTCTGGACCATTTTCCAACGGTAAGTACAATTTTAAAATCTTTGATATTTGATTTATTTCATTATTTCTTTCTCATACAAGGTATATTCACCTCGCGTTTGAAATTACTTAGCCATCTTATAAAAGGAATAACGCATTTTCCCGTCATTGTTAAGCGAGTATGCAGTGCACACGAGGTTTCTTCTTCGTGGATCGCATGCACACATGCATTTGGTATGTAGAAAGTTTCAAGATAACTTGAGCCACTTCCAAGATATGGAGGAAAAAGTTAGTTCAGCACTTTCCCTTGATCTTTGACCTTTTGACCTTTGAGGCAAAAAAAAAGAAAGTTTCCTGAGATTCTCTATTAGGTTATACATGCATACAAGTGTAAAAAAAAAATAATCCTGCTGGCATTGCATAAATGAGGGAAATAGTAAAATTTTGAAGTGTTGCCCTTGACCTTTGACCCCTGACCTTTGACCCCATGAACCCTAAATTCTCTAGATAATCACTGCCAGTCAGTACATGTATATATATATATACTATGTTCCATGAAGATACCTTGAACAATTTCCAAGTTATGGAGAAAAAAGTCAAGTTTTAATATTTTTACTTGACCTTTTGACCTTTGACCTCATGACCCCAAACTTTCACCAGAGAATCTTAATTGGGTAATACATGTATACACTACAGTAAGTTTCAAGAAAATATCTTCAGGCATTGCCTAGATATGGTGGAAATAGTGAAATTTTACGTATTTGACCTTAACCTTTTGACCTTTGACCTTGAACATGTGCACCCAAAAGTTGATAGGCACAACTTCACCCCCTAATACACATACATGCCAAGTTTCATTAGAATACCTCAAAAGGTTTTTTAGTTACGCTGTCCACAAAATTCATTACGGACGGACGGAAGGACGGACGGACGGACGGACGGACGGACGGACGGACAACCCGAAAACATAACGCCTCCGGCACCACTTCGTGGCGGAGGCATAAAAACTAATGTTACAGTAGACCTGTTGAGAGGTTCTTAGTATAGGCCCTAACACTTAACACTAAACAGCCTCATCTGATCTGGGTTAGCCCTACAGCCCAACTGTTACAGGAATAGGTGGTAGCTCAAGTCAACACAGTTGTCAATAAATATCTTGCATTAACACAACAAGAAAGGGCTGTGGTCTATGATCTGAGTCTCAGCTAATTTCAAAGTATAAAGGGCTAAAAAGGCTTCCAAAATATTTCTCAGAATACTAACGTTAACAATAACAGTTAGAGGTAACGTTAGAACCTATTTACATTAGGCATACAGGTACATCTTTCATATAGGCCCTACCACATTTTTCATTCATTTTGTAACACTGATGTCCTGTAGAATCGTCAGTGCAATGAGTGTGTGGATGTCATCACTAAACTTTGGATTTTATATAAAGCCTTTTCCCCCACTATTAAGTCTTACTCTTAGAAACATGAAGTACCAGTACTCAGTAGAACCACATCTGAACTGTTTAGTTTAGTACCAACCATTTTTGTACCAAAATTTATCATGATTCGAAGACTTACAAGAGCAAACTCCATTGGCTATGGTATTGAAGTGGTGACTGTTATTAGAAGAAAATTATTTAAGATTAATATAGGGCCTAGAGGTCTACTGTAAGTTTGAATCAAACTCAATGAGACTGAGAGCTAGCTAGGCCAGACCCTAGCCTGGCCTAGGCTAGTCTAGTCCCTAGACTGTAATAAATCCCAGTGCCATGTGTACATAGTGCTACTGTAGTCTGTACTGCATGTAGTGTGCTGCTGCTGCAATTCCTGCAAAATCTACACAGTCTTCTACTCATGTCATTCAAGAATGATGTGATACAGTCACTGCCATCTTTGTTTCGAAGATTGACGACGTGAGCTGTCAATCAACAGTGTAGACTGGCGGTCAAGGATCATGATCGGGGGGTTGCTTAGATTGCGTTCTGAAGGGGGTGTGCGGCCGAAGCCTCCAAACCCATACCCATGTTTAAGTGTTATTTAGCCAGAAACCATACCCATTATTAAGGATTTTTTTTTTTCGTGTGAAATGTGACCCCTTTTTAGTAAAAGTGGGGGCATTTTTAAAGATTTAAGTAAAAAGAGGCGCAGGTTTAAGGATTTTGAAGTCCAAACCCGAACCATGTTTAGGGATTGTCGTGAAAGATTTACCCATTTGCACCGCACATCCTGCGCGTTCACCTTACTACATGAGAACGCCACCCCCCCCCCCCCCCCCGATCAAGATCAGGGGTTTGCGGTTGCCCATGTGCAACATGTTCTTGTTTACATTTCAGTCATGTTTTCTTTGAATACAGTAGGCGGGGCCAGCCATGTCACTCCATTATTATATGTTGTCTGTGTTCATTAGCTAATGGTAATTCACGAGCTAACTGTGTTTCAACGTGATAAGATTTGTTGACATTTCACTTGGGTGAAGTGGGCAGAGCCAGCCAAGATCGGCTGCTGTGCTGACGCGAGATTGATGTAACCTCGGCACATTTACAATGTACCCTGAGAACCATTTATTCCGGTGCTCGGAACATGGTATTTGCGTATAAAAGTGGTGATGTGTTCGCATGACATGGGTGTCACTGATACAATTTTGTAGGTAAAATGCACTCTCTGCCAGTACACAACTATCAAACAACGCCCTTTTGAATGCCATAGTTTTTCCATAGAACCTTTAGTGCAATTTCAATTACCCTTTTACTACTTAGGGCCTTTTATTAGGTTTGTAACTTTGTTTACAATGCTTATAGTTTTCCAGTGAAAATATTGAATAGTGATCGAGGATTGGGAATTCTATGCGAGCACTTTTGAAAGTACAGAAGTTAGGTGATGCGATATGCATAGTAATATTTCTGAAAATAGATTATATACTAGATTGTTTTGAATCTGTGCCAATCATTCCACAATCTGTTATTAGTTGATGTTATTTTCTATAATTTGCATTAAAAAAAAAAACTTCAGTTTTGCTAGAGTGCAAATATTAGGGGTTGGTTTGGGCAAAGCCCATTGCACCACAACTATTGGCGCTTTACTAAAAATACTGGAGTGGAAATAGTGAGGGTCAAGATTTAATGCAAACAATACTTAAAGATGTTGAAAGGTGACTGAAATGACATGATTATGCATGGCATTATTTCTGAAAAAGAGAAAAAAAACTTGTATAGGCAGTTTAATCATCTTAATCAGCAACATTCACTTCACAATCTGGTGTAAGTTTATTTCATGTGGTAAGTTTCCATATATTTCAAACTAGCATGCAGTGGATGTTTTGGGCACGTTAGTCTAGTGATATTGATATATTTGGGCTTATGACTATACTTAGTAGTATACAAGGGTAAAAGGCTATTTAAGGCACTTCAGTGAGCGACCACCTATTAAGTTAGTTCAGATCTACCCAAGATCTACACCGTGTGACAGACACTGCATCCACAAGTCAAGTCTCATGTAGAATCTACTACTGTATCATGAAAAACCTGTCATTAAAGGACTCAGACACGGCATTCAAGAGGGTGTTGTTTGAAAGTTGTGTACTGGCAAATATTGCATGCTGTTAACCATTGACGCCCATGCTATCCGATCATATCAATACTTAGATGCAAATGCCATGTTTCCAGCGCCCGAATAGCGCCGATCTCGGGCAAACCGTAAATGTGCCGAGGTTACATTCAGTCTCGCTTCGGCTTGGCTGCAGATCCTGGCTGGCTCCTCCAACTATATTGCCATTGGAGCATACGCGAGCAAAATGTCAACAACCTGAATTACATTGAGAGACAGCCAACTCATGACTAAGTCATGAATAACCATTACTTGTAGCTACACTCTAATGAACATATAATGTATCACAGTCAGAGACTCCAACCCAAGCATGCACCTTCTGATCTGGAGATTCTCCCGCCTGAAACCCTGGCAAACGGGAGACTCCAACTTGATGTGCGCGAAGTGCGGAATTCCTTGTGGCCGGGGTCCAGTTCGAGGGTTCCAGATGTTATGTCATGCTATCTAAGGCTTATTTTTCAACATACGCTGCCACTAAGTAGGAAATCATTTCAAGCGGGAGAACAGGAGATTTTGAAAAAATGGGCTGTCAGCGGGAGAGTTGGAGTTTCTGCACAGTTAGGCTCTTAACTGTCATGCTGTTTTTGGTTGGCTGCGCCTAAACACAATTTAGGCGGAAAAATTAAAAAAACATAATTAAAATGTCAACAAGATCATATGCATACGTGAATGCACAACTCTGAAGCCATTATCATGATCCATGACCTACTCTGTTAATTGACAGCTCACATCATCACTCTATGTTGCGAAGATGGCGGTGACTTTATCACATCATTCTTGAATGCTGGGTCAACCGTCAATTGTTCTTAATGTAGCTATAGTCTGAACTCCCCTAATGCAGATGGAAAACATTCTTTGTTTTAAAGGGGAAGATCAATAGTTGAATAGAGGGCACTCTAGAATAACAATTAAATAAATTTGGCAATTTCAAGCAAAGAGAACTATCAGCATGTATGCTTTTTATTGAATTCTGATTGCTTTCAGCGCTTACAGTATTTGAGAAAAATTAATTCAGAACCGAAAGAAATATGCACAATCTGAAGCTGTGAATTTTGTAAAGAAAATGTATGTGTGGCCTCCGTACAGAATCAAGATTTCAAAAATATCTGCTAAATATGTGCTCTGAAGGATGTACCCTTATGACGCCTACAATAACATGCAAACTTGTATGATTTCTCTCTTATGAAAGAAACCATACTGTAAACACTATTTTTTTTTGCGTACATGATTTTTTGCAGAAGTGGCATTCATGCATCGCGACTTGCGAAATTTGTAATAAAAAGCCCCAGCAAAATATATGGCAGTATTCAAGCACTGCTGCGGGAATTTAAGAAGTAGGGATTTTTCTTCAAACATATCAATGTATTGATTATAAATCAATCAATTAGGGTTAATCCACATCAAATCAACCAATTTTCAGACAATTGTTAACCTGACCCCCAGAGATTTTGCTTAAATTTGCGCCAAATCTTACCAAAAGCATTTCATGAAGAATGGTGACATAATTTTACCCGTCATTTGGTTGCATCCTCTCCTTGTACATAATGCCATATTGATGCTTGTGGCTTGAAAAGTACCAAAAAGGAACTCTATTTAAATGAATTAAAATGAAGAATGAATTCAAGAATGAATGTTTTCTGAACAACGGGTGTTAAAGTATTGTTAAGTTAATTGTGTACAATTGTACTTTTGAATTATCAACAGCACCTGTTTTTATGTGTATTTATGTATGTCGATAAATACATTGGCTGCCTTATTTTTATTTACTACTTCCAGTTGCAGTTCCAAGGAAACGATTTGCCAGAAGTTCGGGTTTCAAAGGTAAGACCACTTCTACAAATTATAATTCATATTCATAATTGATTGTAACATTTATTCTATTCATTCTACTCTCTAAAAAAAAAAATCGAGTGAAAATATTCACTCTTAAAAGAGTGAATATAAAAAAGAGTGACTTTAGAGTGAGATTGGAGTGAATTTTGAGTGAAAATGTTCATTTTCACTCATTTTGGAGTGACCTCAGGGATCACTCGAAGATTTTGGAGTGATCCCTAAGGTCACTCCAAAACGAGTGAAAATGAAGATTTTCACTCAAAATTCACTCCAATTTCACTCTAAATTCACTCTTTTTGTATTCACTCTATTAAGAGTGAATATTTTCACTCGGTTTTTTTTAGAGAGTATAATACAGACAAAAGTCATAGATAAAGCGACAGTCATAGGTAGAAGGCTTCATGTTACACCACATATTCTTTCTGGAGTATGTGAGTGGCCCTGAAAAGGGCCTTCCCAATCCCGACATTTCGGCAAGCATGTTCTCGTTGTTCTCAAGGGAATGAGAAGGGCAAGAACATGCTTGCCAAAACGTCGGGATGGGGTAGGCCCTTTTCAGGGCCACTCACATACTCCAGAAAGAATATGTTGTGCACCGTGAAGCCTTCTACCACCCAACGTTCTACCACCACGGAAGCCTTCAAAGATTTCGACAGTCATAGATTTTCACAAAGCCATATTCATGAAGTGTACTAGAATTACTGCTTGGTGAAATAATCTTCTTGACTAAAATATAACTGGTTGAAGTTAAGAGGAGAAAGTGAGCTGAAGTTATGAATAGTTATATGATATTCTATCCTACAAAATCCAGAGTTCCTTCATGTAATCGTTTAGAGAAGTGCCCGAAATGTGTGTGTGTGTGTGTGTGTGTGTGTGTGTGTGTGTGTGTGGAGGTGGGGGGATCGCAGAGCTGCTTCCGCTGGTAAATATCCTGTTAATTTTTTTTTCGAAGATTAGTTCCTTAAATTTGCATTTTTAAGATATGAATTATAAAAAAATTATAATCCAAAGTACGTGCTGGGCATTTCAATGAGGAAGGGGACATTACCCTAAATGTTTAAGGCTCTATCTAAAAGTCACATTTTGTTTTTTAAGTTCTTTCCTGTCGGTATAGCTGAGATAAGGGTGCAAAACAATTTGCACTTTAGGCCCCGTTAAATGAAGTATGTCACAGAACATTTCCATGTACCACTACCCTGGGATTAATGTCCTGAAATATTCCGTAGTATCTGATCTTGGTCTTTATTTTACAAGCGCCAAGAAAAATGGACTGGGGGGGATTGAGGACAATATACAAAATTTTCTAAAACTGAAATGGCAATAATTACTTACCTTAGAACAAATGAACTTTGTATTTAAAATTTATTTAATGAATTTGTGTCCCATTCTTGATACAGCGCCAAATAAATTATCATTACATTTTTTTTTCACTCCAAAATTCTGTTGGTGGATGTTATTGTCCTTTGGCATGTCATTTTAGGTCCTTTGACGTGCCATTTAAGCTTAATGCTTGTAAGGGATGTACGTGCAGAGAAATACAAGGATTTCTCAAAGGTTGCCTGTGTAAAGTTAGGTTTGTTTAATGGAGTAACTGTACAAACTTACAAACACTGGTGTCGATATGTAAGAATTTCTTTTCACCAGGGGGATGAATGAATAGGTCATCCCCCTCCCCGCTGAACAAGAGAAACCGCTCGCAGATAGACACCCATGCAGTTACAAAGTTGTACTTCCTTTGCATCTGATGAAATGATGGTTATTATACCCCCATCTACACATAGTGTGTAGGCGGGTGGTCGGGCGGTCGGTCCGTTGCAAAATCTTGTGGGTCGAACTCCTCTCTCATTTTTTGAGCAATTGACCCCAAATTTGGCATGTGTGACCGCTATCAAAGGTAGATGTGCAAGACACCTTTTTCGTTAGTATCGCATAATGCGTTGCCATGGAAACGGCATATTTTCGTAAAAACTTGTGGATCGAACTACTCTCTCATTTTTTGAGCAATTATCCCCAAATTTAGCATGTGTGACTGCTATCAAAGGGAGATGTGCAAGACACCTTTTTCGTTAGTATTGCATAATGAGTTGCCATGGCAACGGCAAATTTTTAAAAAATCTAGCAAAATGTTGTGGATTGAACTCCTCTCTCAATTTTTGAGCAATTGACCCCAAATTTGGCATGTGTGACTGCTATCAAAGGTAGATGTGCAAGACACCTTTTTTATTAGTATCGCATAATGCGTTGCCATGGCAACGGCATATTTTCATAAAAACTTGTGGATCGAACAACTTTCTCAATTTTTGAGCAATTGACCCCAAATTTGGCATGTGTGACTGCTATCAAAGGTAGATGTGCAAGACACCTTTTTTTTATTAGTATCGCATAATGCGTTGCCATGGCAACGGCATATTTTCATAAAAACTTGTGGATCGAACAACTTTCTCATTTTTTGAGCAATCAACTTCAAATTTGGCATGTGTGACCGCTATCACAGGCAGATGTGCAAGAGACCTTTTTCGTGAGTATTTCATAATGCGTTGCCATGGCAACGGAAGATTTTCATATAAATCTTACAAAATGTTGTGGATTGCTCAAATCTCTTAGTTTTGTAGCAATTCATTTTGAATTTGGGATATGCGATCAATGTAATGTATATTTGTGCAAAACACATTTGATGTGTGTGGTGATGAATCTGTTGCCATGGCAACAGATTTTTTTTTTTACCAATCATACAAAATGTGTGGATTAGCCTAACTTCTTCAGTGTTCAAGCATTTGGCTTAAAAATTGGCACATGTGACCACTATTGTATGTAGATGTGCATACTTACTACTTCGTCATATTTTATCTATGTGTTGCCATGGTAACAGCATAGTTTGAATGAAAGTCATACGAAAATATTGTGGATGAAGTTAACTCCCTCAGTCTTAGAGCATTTGACTTGAAATTTGGCACACATGACCACTATAGTATATAGATGTGCAAACTTAATCTTTCGTCAGTAATGAACAATGCGTTGCCATGGTAACAGCTTTTTTTTAAACCAAAAAACATACAAAAATATTGTGGATTCAGCTAACTTTCTTTAGTCTTCAAGCGTTTAGCTAGAAATTTGGCACACATTACCACTGTGGTACGTAGATGTGCAAAGGTAATCTTTCGTCAGTGGTGTTCAATGCGTTGCCATGGTAACGGCATATTTTGAATGAAAATCATACAAAAATATCGTGGATTTAGTTAAATCCCTCACTCTTTGAGCATTTGGCTTGAAATTTGGCACATGCATGCAACCACTATAGCATATAGATGTGCAAACTTAATCTTTCGTCAGTGGTGAACAATGGGTTGCCATGGTAACAGCAGCTTTTCACTAAAATGCATACACAAATATTGTGAATTCAGGTAATACCTCAGTCTTTGAGCATTAAGCTTGAAATTTGGCACATGTGACCACTATAGTACGTAGATGAGCATACATAGTCTTTGGTCATTGTTGATCAATGTGTTGCCATGGTAACAGTATATTTTGAATGAAAATCATGCAAAAATATTTTGGATCCAGTTAACTCCCTCAGTCTTTGAGCATTTGGCTTGAAATTTGGCACAGGTGACCACTATAGCATATAGATGTTCAAACTTAATCTGTCATTATTGTTGAACAATGCGTTGCCATGGTAACAACATTTTTTCACCAAAAAGCATGTGGATTCCGCCAACTCTCTCAGTCTTTGAGCATTTAGCTTGAAATTTGGCACACCTGACCACTATAGTATGTAGATGTGCAAACTTAACTTTTTGTCATTGTTGATCATTGTGTTGCCATGGTAACAGCATAGTTTGAATGAAAATCAATATAAAAATATTGTGTATTCAGGTAACTCCCTCAGTCTTTGAGCATTTGGCTTGAAATTTGGCACATGCAACCATTGTAGTACAGAGATATGCAAACTTTGTATTTCATCATTGTTGAACAATGTGTTGCCATGGTAACAGTGCATTTTGAATGAAAATCATACAAACATTTCAATTAGATCCTAACTCTCTGTTTAGAGCATTTGGCTTCATATTTGGCACATGTTACCTCTACATTACCTAGATGTGCAAAAACTCTTTTGTCAGTGTTGAAAATGTGTTGCCATGGTAACAGTATATTTTGAATGAAAATGATACACTAATATTGTGAATTCAACGAAGCCCCTCATCCTGTTAGCATTTGGCTTGAAATTTGGCACATGTGATGGCTATGATATATAGTTCTGCAAACCTTTTTTTTTTCTTAATATCCAACATTGTGTTGCGCCATGGTTATACAATTTTTGATAAAAACCATAGAAATCGTCAGTTTATTGATCTTGCTCACTCAGTTTTCGAGCACTTGACTTGAGATGTGGGACATTTGACTAACAGTGAGCAATACATTTATTTACTGTTGGACAGTGCATTGCCTTGGTTTTTTTTTCAATAAAAAGTTAAAAAAATCCTGGTTGAGCTAATTTCCTCAGTTGTGGATGGGGGTATATTAATCACAATGAGTGATAGTTCTAGTTAGAAATAAAAAATTAAATGTACATTCACAATTTTGATTTTGATTTTGATTTTATTGTTCCACATTTCAAACATCAAACATGATACGATCTATTGAACATAAGATTGAACATAGCGTCGTAAATTACAAAAAATACAAGAGAAGACAATTTAACAAACATGAAATGTGGGGACCTACTAAAAAGCAAAGCTTGTAATGTATAGGTCCCTGTATATATGAAAGTGTTGGTCTTCTTAAACAACCTAAAAACGAAAACTATGAAAGGAAGGAAAGGGACGTAAAAGAAAAGAGAGCAAAAAGAGCAAAAGAAAGGAATAAAATATATAATAAGATATAGGTCTACAATTGCCCAGGTCGTCCTGTCTGCCTTTCTTAAAAACAGGAATAATCTTGGCAACTTTCATTTTACTAGGAAAAACACCAGTCATTAAAGACAAATTGAATACATGGGTCAAAGGTGCGGCTACTTCATAAATGATTTGTTTAAGAAGAAACATTGAAATACCATCATAGCCTGAGCTTTGTTTAGCTTTAAAATTATTTACAATATCAATGACATCCAATGCATCTACGGGCGTGAAAAATATAGAACTAGGATTGGGATTCACAAGAAATGAATGAAATGTTTTTTCCGTTAAAGGAATATTTCTGGCCAAATTTGACCCAATATTTACAAAACACGTGTTGAATGCTTCAGCAATACCACGGGAGTCATCAATTATCGTTCCATTTTGTATTATTTTATCAATTCCCAGTTTCTTTCCATCATTCTTTTTTAATACACCATTTATAACTTTCCAAATAGACTTGATATCATTTTTATGGATTTGAAATTGTGCAGAAAAATAATCTTTTTTTGCTTTACGTAGCACAGAAGTCAAAGTATTTCGGTAAGCTGAGTATTTACGTTTTGCTTCTTCTGTACCACTAGACTTATATCTATAAAATAAATTGTTTTTACGATTTATAGATCTCAAAATTGATTTGGTGATCCAAGGACTTCTTGGGATTTTTTTATAATTCAATTTGATCGATGAAACTGGGAAATGAGCATCATATAAACGCAAAACAATTTCATTGAATATATCAAACGCTATATCAGCGTCATTCATATTATAAACAGCAGACCAGTCGGTATGATCAAGACTCATTTTAAAACTTTCTATACGTTGTTGTGACATTACTCGAAATCCCTTTTTATTATAATTTGTTTTACCTTTTTCAAAAATATCGTGTAACGTCACAAATATAGGGAAGTGATCCGATATATCAGAAACAATGATTCCTTGATCAGCAACGTAAGATAAATTTGTAAATATGTTGTCAATTAGTGACGAAGTTGTATCAGAAACCCTTGTTGGTTTCGTGATACAAGGTATAAATGAATTGTACATCATTGTATCTAAGAATTCCTGACACTGGGGCTTTTCATTATAACAAAATAAGTTAACATTAAAGTCTCCCATTAATATACAATGCTTGTTCATAAGAGAGGGAGAGTCAAGTATAGTTTGCAGTACACCGACAAAATCGTTAAAATTACTATTTGGTGGCCTGTAAATTTCTCCAACTATAAGGTTTTTCGCATTCGGTATAACAATTTCTATAAAGACACATTCAATCATATCAGAAACTTGGCAAAATGTTTCCATAACATTAAACTTGACATCATCTTTAACAAACAAGGCCACACCACCACCATGCTTACGTGTTCTATCCTTTGAAACTAAAGTGTAACCGTCAATACATACCAGCGAATGAAGCGGATCATGCAACCAAGTTTCGCAAAGACCAATAACTGAAAAAGTAACTGATGAAAGATTTAAAAGTAATTTTAATTGATCAAAATTTTTACTTAAACTTCTCACATTATGATGCATTACAGAAAAACTATTACGTGAAGAAAAAGTTTCGCGGTGTACCAGTTGTTGTGGTAAAACATATTCAGTGGTTATATGAGGTACAGCTGCATCATTTTCGTCATATATTAAATGTAAGTCAGGCATTTGCTCATGTAAACGATGAATAACATCAGACTGAAAATACACCTCATTTGTTTTGTGAGACGTAGTATAATTACTGGCAAGAACTGCTTCTACAAAATCATCGTTTGACAGTGACTGCATTGGAAGACTATCCATTATGATGAACTATCGGGGAATCAACACAACGGATTGCAAAAGTGTAGAGAATTCCATCTCCATGACTACCACGCAATTCACGAATAGCAAAGAACACTATCAACAAGTACTCAGTGTGTAATATCAATGCTTGCTTACAATCAGTGTTACGTAATCGAATGCTGATGAAAAGGAAGGTAGGTTGCTCGGGTGACTCGGGCTTTATGTGAATACATGAAATTTGGTTACGGCGCATGACATTTACATATCGTATAACAGGTGCGAGAAATGGTACCCGGTCATTTACCAGTGAGAAGGATTCATACATTACAAAGTAAATTGCTATCACTAAAGAATAGAGGGAGTGGAACATTGTCATATCGTCACCCTGTGTACGAGGTAAAACTCCAGGTACAAACTCAAAATTTGTACAGCACAGGGATTCACAAAATGAAATAAAGAATGCTACCGACACGATACGAACGCACAAAACCATGACCTTAACGGGTACTGATTGAGCTAAAAAAAACAACAACAACAAAGGAGGTTCAATCCACCTGTATCAGAATATGAATATTGTGCTGTTACATTTATTTATAAGCAACAACTACGACAAATATCATGTGTTATATGCTGCTATTTTAAGAGAATAAAATAAATGTGCCTACTTTACATGAATATCAGCAACTTTCAATGTAAATTAAATTTACCTATAGTATCAATTTTGTCACACCCACCAAAATTTCAGAATGCCCTGGGGGTGTTTCACTAACACTAAGTTCAACTTAAGTTGGAATAAAGCACAACCGGTGAGCCTTTTTTTTTTTGGTACAAAAATAAAAATGCCAAATCATTTAGCATAAGAAAGGATCACCAGTCGTGCTTAAGTTGAACTTTAGTCTTTTATAGTGAAACACTGACCTTTTTATGCCTCCGCCACGAAGTGGTGCCGGAGGCATTATATTTTCGGGTTGTCCGTCCGTCCGTACGTCCGTCCGTCCGTCCGTACGTCCGTCCGCTTTCGTTTACGCGATAACTTGAGTAATATTTACTGGAATTTTACCAAACTAGGTCCAAGTATGAAGTATGATGGGGCAATTATTTGATAAGATTTTGGGTGAAATCGGCTAAAGGTCAAAGGTCAAGGTCAAATCACGAAATTGTATCCGTTTACGCAATAACTCAAGACTGGATGGAGCAAATTTCACCAAACTTTGTTGGAGGATGATGTATGATGGGACAATTACTTGATTAGTTTTTCAGTGAAATCGGACAGAGGTCAAAGGTCAAAGATGAAGGTCAAATCCTAAAATTTATCTGTTTACGTGATAACTCAAAACTGGATGAAGCAGCTTTCACTAAACTTGGTCCAAGGATGATGTATGATGGGACAATTAGTTGAGTAGATTTTAGTGACATTGGCAAGAGGTCAAAGGTC
The DNA here is from genome assembly GCF_040938485.1 of Diadema antillarum. Taxonomy (NCBI): domain Eukaryota; kingdom Metazoa; phylum Echinodermata; class Echinoidea; order Diadematoida; family Diadematidae; genus Diadema; species Diadema antillarum. The sequence goes on from NW_027271035.1 coordinate 2,456,185, forward strand.
AAAAGGTCAAGGTCAAATGCTACAAATGTTGCAATTTCCCCCATATCTATGCAATGCCCAAAGGTATTTTCTTGAAACTTGGTGTGGACATGTACTAATGCGTAAAGATTCTCCAGAGAGAGTTTCATGTCATAAGGTCAAAGGTCAAATGGTCAAAGGTTAGGTGAAATTGTTGCAATATCACTTTTTCTCGCAAATGGTTCAATGTATCTTCGTGGAACTTGGTACATACGCATGTACTGACGGGCAGGGATTATCTAGGGAATGTAGGGGTCATGGGTCAATAGTCAGGGGTCAAAGGTCAAGGTAAACTCCTCAAAATTTTACTATTCCCCTCATATACTAGTATATATATGCAATGTTTGCATTATTAGTTTTAAAACTTAATACATGCATTACCTAATGGAGATTCTCTGGGAAATTTCCAGTTCAAGACATTTCTGACAAACCTGCCATTTCAATATTTTGCCAGTTATGTGAAACTGTCATAGATCACACATTGTGAGGACATTGTACTATACGCCTATTGAGAGAATCATGCATTATGGCTGAGGCATCAGTCGCCATAGCGACATTTCTATTTTTTTTTATAATACTGGGTGGCCAAGAAAGAATATTACAAAATAACTTTGAATTACTGTCTAAAGAATTGAATGACTGAATGAATTTATAGTTTGTAGTATTCAGTAGAAAAACATTTGAAGTTTTATTTGGCACCAAGGTAATCAATTTTCATAAAGGTGTTTTAATTCTTTGATCATCTTATTACTGAAAAGTTGCGATTTCAACATGTTTTACTTGTTTGGTCTACGAATTCATTCTTGACTGAACATAAGCGATTCATGACTTTAAATCTCAACATAAATGACCTTTGCTAGCCTATAGAAAACGAACACAAAGACTGGCTGTTACTGTTTGTAATCCCAATCAAAAAGTTACAAAATCAATCCCATAAGTAGTAGCCAGTCTTTTCTTCTTCTTTTTTTAAAGGTTAGCACAGGCAATTTCAATTTGTATTTGTCATGAGTCATGAATCACTAATGCTCAGTCAAGACTGAATTCGTAGACCAAAGAAGTGATTTTTTGAAATCACTACTTTTCAGTAAAATGGCCAAAGAATTAATATGCCTTTATGAAAATTGATTATCTTGATGGGAAACTGCAAATATTTTTATATCAAATACTACAAACAATACATTTTTTCAGTCATTCAATTCTTTGTAATTTAGAATTGATTTTTGTAATATTCTTTCTGGGCCATCCGGTATCATCTCTTATATTTTGGCATCTCTTTGTGTGGCAGTGTAATGTGTGCACTCCCTGGAAATAATGAAGCATTTCATTATCAAGTTTCAATGTAAAAAAAACATCGATTTTGCCAACCTTAATCTGCATTCAAAGTGTAACATGAGTAGCTGTGGGATTGTCCTGCTTTATGTGTGCTAAAAAAACACTGTGCATATATTTTTCTAACATTTGATGTAAATCTGTTGTATTGCTGTCCCCTTCCAGATGTAGTTCCAAGACCAATTCCAACCAATAGAAAGCTTACGTTTGGTCTTGAACCAAAGTCAAAGCAGAGCCTAAAGGGGGAAGGATGTTCAACTTCAGCAAATATCACAGGTAGGACCAGTTTTACAAGTAGATATTTATGACAGGGTGGTATTCTGAACTACATTAAGATCGCCATTAATTGTACCATTTAGTCGCATACATGTACTTAACGGCACCAGCCTAAAGGACTTGAAGATCCCTTTTGCGACCCTGAAATCTTGCAATGTATAAGAACAGTGGGGAATAGATGTTAATACAATTTATGTAGAAAGGTGTATTGTCTCTAATAGTTATTCTGTGTTACATAACACTTTCACATACTTTACCCGTTACTTATGGGAACAGGGTGGTCGTTGTGTTTACTAAACCTGTGGGATTCAGCTATTCTCGATGGCAATGGGTTAAATCTTTATGTCATGTACATCTTGGTATAGAATTTGCAAGAATGGACTTTCCAATGTGCCTTTCATACTGCAGCAAGATAAATCAGAAGATGATGAGATCTTGACGAGAACACTAATCCAGGGTCTCAAGGCCATGCAATCATTCTAGTACAGGGGCTGATACACAGAATATATATCCCAAAGTGTACAACTAATTAATGTTTATGAGTGCAATGGACTGAATATTTCTCGAGGTGAAAGGTGTAATACACGTATGATCCATTCAACAAGGCATAGCCAATTTGAATGGATCGTTTCATACCTTTCATCTCATGACAGATCATCTCAAAATCTAAGGTCAACAGACTTTAGAAGTGAGAAAAATAACAATTCTTGTTCTACGTTCATGGGCAAGACACAGTTTGGGCTAAATAATAATGCCTTTTATTTTTTTCCTGTATTTTCATTCCACCAAAACACAAAAGATATAATCTATAGTTTTTGCTTTATATGTGCTTGAGAACCCTCAAATGTGTATTTTTTTTTAATTATGCTGTTCCCCCCCCCCCCTTTCAGATGCCATTCCAAGGCAAATACCAGCAAAGAGAAAGCTTTCATTTGGTCCTGCACAAAAGGGGGAAGGCTGTCCTAGTTCAAAACATGTCACAGGTAAGACAAAGTTTGCAGGTCATTCAAACCAGACCATAAACTCTGCCAACATCTGTCTGACAGTGAGGATATTGAATTATGACAAAATGTTTAGTTGTAGTCAACAATCCACACCTAGCTATTTTCCTGCTGGCCCTTGATGTGAAGAATATGCTAATACATTCTTTCCCAGAAATAAAATCATACCTTTAACTTGTTTAAGATGTTTATATGAAAACAATGAATTTAGAAAATTGCTGTTTTCATTTGCAGGTTGATTTATATGATCATTTATGAAAACTAGTAATTTCTCCTCCTACAGGCAAAACAGTGAATGGATTTGTAATTGTTGAAATTTATCTCCCTTAATATTCATTTGAGAAAGGCTATAAATCTGAAGTACATGTATGCTTCTTGTGTGTTTGAAAACACTCGGCTTGTATTTTTTTCTCCTATTACTTGTATGGTTTCCTGTTCCCAGTTTTTCCAAGGCAAATACCAGCAAAGAGAAGGCTTACATTTGGCCTAGAACCAGAATCAAAGCGGAGCCGAAAAGATGAAAGATCTTCAACTTCATCAGGCTTTACAGGTAGGACCAAAGATGTTGCTTCTATAATTAAACCACTGTGCTCTGAATACTAATTGCTGAAGGCCGTGTCACACCTTTCCGGGCAAGCTACGCGGGCTTGTGGCGAGGAGGTAGTTTCCAGCACGTAGAAGATTTTCCGCGGGCGAACAAGAATGTTTGCAATTTTCGCATTTGTTTCTTACCTACTAGACGCGTGCTACTTAGCTTCTACTTGCGCGCATTCCTTGTGATCTGCGTGAGAGCCAGCTCCTATGAGGTGCTGCCGGTGAGAGTCTCCTACTGGTGTTCTGCGTGTACTTCTGCGAGTGAACTCCACGACTCACGATCGGAACAAGTTTTGAGCATGCTCAAGGCCTTGTTATATCGTACCTGGGGAAGTTTTGCGGCTTGACTTGCGGGGACACAAATTTGCTCCCTGGAGCTCTCCACAGTTGGTCCGCACCTGACAGTATCCCGTATCTCGCCTGTACTTGCCCGGAGGTGCTCACGCAAGTCCGATTTAACCGCAGCCAAGTTTTGAGCATGACCAAAACTTTTTCCGGGTAAGTGGCGGGATGCCCGGAGAGGTCCACGCAGAACTCCAGTAGGAGGCCCTTAGCGGCAGCACTTCGCAGGCAACTCCCACGCAGGCACATCGCAGTCCCCGTATGCAGCCAAGATAATGACATTCCGTAGGACTTCTGCCATTCCTTTAGAGGAATTCCGTCACTGAGTTGTCAGCCCCCGTGCGACTTGTACAAATGTCACACAGTATACCGGCAAGTAGAATTTAAGTAGAACGCGTCCAGCAGGTAAGACACATGCACTAACTCGCCCAAATCCTTGGTCGCCCTCAGAAATTTCCGGTATGCTGGAAAATCCCTACACGCAACAAGCCTGCATAGCTTGCCCAGAAAGGTGTGACAGGGCCTAAGCATGGTTGCGGGTAAAAAGATTTGCATGCACACCTCCGGGTGACTACGGGTGAGATACGTGCTAGGTACTGTCATGTGCGGCTCATTCCGGGGACCTCCGCGTAGTAAAAATTGTTCTTCATAAGTCACACGCAATGCTTGCTCGGAAAGGTTTGACACGGCCTGAATTCATTAATTCGTCAACACGCGTGTGCGTCGCGGTTGCTTAGGCGTTTTGGATGCATTTGGTGATCCGCTTCATCCATTCCATTTACCAGATATGACTGTCGTGATGAGGAGCTCTTATACACCATATTATTATCCTTTATGAGTTACTGATCTGATACGCTACCCGTTATCCAACCTCTACATTTTCGTAAAGATTTGCTGATCTGAAAAGATTTGCATGTGATCAAGACTGATAACACACACATGGACATCAAGTACTTTACATTTCTTTGTATTTCAAGGCCATGCCATTTCAAAGGAATGCGAATCTAACCGAATGGCAAACCGCAAATGCCCAATATTGTTGTGAGTTACTATTCAGAGTTTCGGCAGCATTAAATTCTGTCAGTGTCATATCTGGGATAGCCGGGTTACCTTAGACATTCAGGTACATGCAGTGGTATTTTGTCCCGATAAAATTACGCTAATTTAGGCTGTCAAGGTCATTGTTTCGTCTAAGTTATTGTCAACAACGAAAATGACTCTATAACAATGTAGTGATTAAGAAAAAAATGTTATTTATCTGTTTAACGACCATGATCATTCTTGTGCATTGTTTTCTGGCCAATCAGACGCGACAGTGCAAGAATGCAGCTAGACTCGTTACCAGCAGACAAGTCATACGTCATTAAGGACATGGCGTATGCGGTCACAGACTTCTACGACGTGCTGCCCAGCAAGGAGGCTAACTTCAAGCACGTCTTCCTTATCCGACGCCCAGATTGCATGTTCCCCTCATGGCGTCGGCTGCTCTTCAAGCAAATGACGGAGGGAATGTCAGCAGGCATACAGCTGGTGGAGGAAACCTTTGATATGACCAAGGACGTTCCGTTCATGATGCCTGGATATACGTACAAGTGTCAGTACGATTTGTGGAAGCACGTCCAAGAGAACATCGATCCGAACCCGACTGTGATCGATTCTGACGATTTGGCCACGAATCCGGCGCTGTATCTGCCGAAGCTGTGCGAGGCTGCCGGTGTCACAGGCGAATCGTTCCGGGATCCGGGGGAACCGATATACTGGCCGAATTCAGTCGAATTCAGTCAGGTTCCGCCAAAACGAATATACCGCACAATAGGCAGTACGCAGAAACGTTCAGCAACCGCCGATCCTATCCGGGTTGTGCGAGTAGGCCTCATTAAAAACAAAACAATATCTGCTTATTATGGATGCCTATACTAGCCCCCCCCCCCCCCAAGAAAAATAAAATGTAAGCAAGCTATTTCTTAATTTCTTAAATGATATTGATGACAAACCTATGTTTACGTTCTGATAATGTGCTTTTGATTATACTATAGCCTCGTACTTAAATTGCGCTCGAACAAGTGGCGCGAAGAAATATATTACTGTACAATGTATTAGCTAAATTGCATGCACACATACGTACGAGTCGATCATCTGGATCTGCATGTAATATGTATTTTCCATTAAAATAATGCATATACGTGTATGTATGAAACTTAATGTGTACGAAGAGATAATGTAACTTTTTTTTTGTGGAACACCAGATTTTGGACACAGGTGCACTGTTTGGATATTCAAGTTAGGGTATTATTAGAAGTCAAAAATTTACCTGAGTTTTTGATACCCCATATTTTGCATGCAATCTACTTTCTTTACACAGAAGATCTGTTTTGGGGCCGCAGTCACTATCATGAAAATGGAAGGCATTCAAGATTAAATGGATGTTACAGTATTGAATGAGAAATGGGGTTCAGGTTTCCAACTAAACAAACAATCAACAAATAAATAATAAAACCCTGCAATATAAAAGAGCATGGAATTCTTTTAGGAATTCAAAGTTCATTTGATACAGATTTGCTTCAAATTGCTATTACATCCATAAACAAAGAGGCCTTAACTAAAGGATGGACCCACCTTATCTGCCCACTACACATGTATTTTTTTTTTCAGTCCAAACCGATTTTGTATAATGTACTTTGAATTTCTCTTAGAATCGTACATGCTCTCCAATATTTCATATAGTCCAAGAGCATTAGGTCAAAATAGGCTTAAACCTGGACATTTCTGGTAACAATCTGATTTTTTTTTCAGGATAGGTCAAGAAATATGTGTAGAATAGCATGCTTAAAGTCCTCATAAATCCTCCTTGAGCGTTTTCCGCAATCCAAGATGGCGTCCAAAATGGCCGCCAATTCCTGAAATTCTTCTAACTTTTCAACCAGGGACCCCAAATACGAATTTAAATGTCTAAATATATGTTTTAAAGCATGAAGAACTCAATAAAATACATATTAAGAGATGTTTACGCACACAAGTACCGCAATCCAAGATGGCATCCAAAATGGCCGCCATTTCTTGAATATCTTTATTACCCTTCACCCAGGCAGCCCAATACAAAATTTAGGTGTCTAAATATATCATGTTTTGAACCATGAAGAACTCAATGAAATGCACAATAAGAGATGTTGACTCACTCAAGTTCCGTAATCCAAGACGGCTCCAAAATGGCAGCCATTTCCTGTTTATCTTTATTACCTTTCAGCCAGGAAGCCCAATACAAAATTTAAGTGTCTAAATATATCATGTTTTGAAGCATGCAGAACTCAATGAAAATTAAGAAATGTTGACTCACACAAGTACCGTAATCCAAGATGGCGTCCAAAATGACCGCCATTTTCTGAAATTCTTATAACCTTTCAACCAGGTAATCCATATACCAAATTTGATTTTCTAAATATATGTTTTGAAGCTTGCAGAACACACACGCACACACACGCACACACACACACACAAATCATATTAAGAGATGTTTAAGCACGCAAGTATACCGATAAAACCGCTCGAACTTTTCCTAGCATGCAAAATGGCGTGTAAAATGTCCGGCAATAACAATTTTATCTCACGATTATGTAAATACATATCAGTATATGATTAACATGTGATTTTTCATCCGAAAAATTATTCCAAAACCTTTTTTTTTTTTTAGTTAAAAATAGTTCTTATGTGTAAAGTATACAAATTAAAGATTTGAATGTTGGAATCAAGGAGTGTGTCCTTGTTACGAGAGAAACATTTCACCATTTGTTTTGTCAAATGTTTGTTGCTAAACAGACAGCCTACTAGAAGGCGATATTTTTGACCATATGGCCTATTTTCGTCACCTTAGGCACATGAGATGAAAATTTAGTGCTAGCCTCTTTCTTTTTTTTTTGCCAACGCATATGATGTCTACCATAAGGTGAGCTCCATTTGAAACTGTCAATTATCACCTAGGAAGTAAAAACAATTCTTTTTGGTATCTGTACTACATACATGTTCAAAATAAGTGTATATTACATGTGCCACAAAATAATGTGCAATTCATCACATGACAGTAAATTTCTCTGTTGCAGTCTATTGCTCCAACTAAAAACATAGTGATTAAGTTATTTCATTCATTTCATGTAGATTAGATAGATAACAGATAGAAATCAGAGGATATGACACTTGTAATTGTTGGTACATAGAGGAGAGATACTCCCCTCCCACACGAGGGATTTTTTCTCTTTTTTTTATAGACTTGAAGATGAAACATGATAGTGCACACGTTTGGTAAAATATTGAATTGTTTCCATCAAAGAGTAAGAAAAATATAAAGTAGTATTCAGAGAAACGGGCAACAGGAGGGTTTGGAAGGGGCATCAACCCTCCCCCCCCCCCCCCAACATGAGGGAGATTTTGCATTTTCAGACTTGATATTCAGACATCTGATGCACCCTATTGGTGAAATATTAGATTTTTTTGTTTCCACCAGAAGGGAACAAAAAGATATATTCATGGAAGGGTGCGGTGGTATAGGGTTGCCCCCCCCCCCCTCCTCCCACACAAGGGATATTTTTCGTATTTTCAGACTTGAAATTCAGAGATCTGGTGCACCCTTTTGGTGAAATATTCGATATTTGTTTTCTGTTAAAAAGAATGGAAAAAATATATATTCAGGATAGTGTCGGGAGGGGGTGCGGGAGGAGAATATTCTTTCCCAAACGATGGAAATTTTGTCATTTTCCAACTTGAAACTCAGAGATTTAGCGCTCTCTTTTGTTGAAATATTTCTTATTTGTTTTTATCATAAAGTAAGAAGATATACATACCCAGGGAAATATGCGGGGGAGGTGTAGGAGGTGATGCACCCTCCCATAAGAGGGAGGGTTTTTTTTTTCAAACCTGAAAAGCTCGGGTTTTATGGTGAACATTGTTGATGAAATACTACATTTCTTTTTCTATCAAAAGTGTGAGTAGAATAAAAACTAGCATATTCAAGCAATAAGCTAGTGGAAGATATGGGAAATGGAAACCCCTTTACACTGGAGAGTGTTCTTGCATTTTTATGATCGTCGTTAAACTCCCTCCTTCTCCGAGAGCGGGGGGGGGGGGGGGATAAATCCAACTCAACCCATACCCATGTTGTGCACATTTAAGGCAAAGATTCCGCTGGACCTTCAGAGTTTTTGAATCTTTAAGATTACATTGAATTTATTTGTCTTTTGAAACAAGCTAAAAACAGCAATGTGTTGATAAAACGAAGTGGCGGCTATTTTGGGCACTATTTGGGTTCCGGGAAGAACTCGCGTGTTTTGTTTTGTTTATTTGGTGTTTTTTTTTTGTACTTACGTCACGGTGTTTCAAGAGCTCTGAATAAATATTCTATTGGGTTACTTATGTCTCAAAATGTATATTTAGACATTTCAGTGCGTATCGGGGTTACATAGTCGCAGAGTTATGAGAAAGACAGGAAATGGCGGCCATTTTGGACACAATTTGGATTTCTGAAAGTGCTTAAGCGCTTTATGTTTGCTTCAGAATCTCTGAAAAAGTAATTTATTTGATTCCTTGTGACTCAAAATGTATATTTCGACATCTGAAGTGTACACAGGTGAAATCTACTTGCAAAGTTATGCGCAAAAAAAAAGAGGAAATGGCTGCCATTTTGGACTCCATCTTGGATTGTGGCACTTGCGTGCTTCAACAATTTCATTGAGTTCTTCATGCTTCAAAACATATATTTAGGCATTTAAATTTTGTATTTGGGCTACCTGGTTGTACAGTTATAAGAATTTTGGAAAATGGGGGCCATTTTGGACGCCATCTTGGATTGCGGAAAACGCTCAAAGAGGATTTATGAGGGCTTTAACTATGTTATTTTAGACACATTCTTGGAGCTGTCCTGAAATAAATCAGCTTGTTACCGGAAATATCCAGGTTAAAACTAATACTCTTTGCCTAATATGTGCTTTCTAATTATCTTGCAAAACGTTAAATTTTCAATCGCCCATCTCAACTAAAACTATAGTATCCCTTTAGAATACCTTTCCTGTTTGAAGTTATCTCTGTGTAAGACATTAATAACCCAGAAGAGATAGACCGCCCCCACACACAAACACACACTTTCATGTGCACATTCACACGGACACAAAAAAGAACAAAGACAACTGAACACACAAAAACAAAATTCACCCCGTCATTTGAAGTTGTTACAACTGATTTAAAAAATAATTTTAAAAAAATGCATGTATAGACGTTGGCGATTATATGGGTCGTTATATCGTACTAAATGATTAGATTCTGAGCGCTGAAAATCATTAAAATGAAGGTGGGCTCTTTGAGCTCATATTGTATTTAATATGAAGCTCCTTGTAGTACAGTAGTTAACATGAAGCATGCCGAACATCCCGACTATACAGTAACTCATTCGATCTGTTCAAGACGATTCAAATCAGACGTCAGAGAGAGGTTGGCATGACCAACGTCATATCGGTACCCGGTGCGTGCATGTACTGTATCATGGCCACCATGAGATTAGGGAGAAAAAAAAAGAATCGCTTTGTACAGTCCGGGTCTCAAATTGGCAACTTTGTTCGACTTGCTGGTCAGAGAGATTTGGAGAAGGACTCACACCCGTAAATACAATGGAATGTCCCAGACCCCTTCACAAATTCGTACCAAAGATACCAAAAAAAAAAAAAATGAAGAAAAAAATTAATTAAAAATCAATGATGTAGTTTGGCAAAAAAACTGAATAGCTGCAGATATTGAGTATGAATTCCTCTACAAATTGCATTTTGGTTGAATGATGAAAGCTTTTCTGGTGGAATTAGAGGGGACTATCTATTTCATTGAGTTCGTGTACGGAAAATGGGTGATTTTTTTTTGAGTGACAAGAACTCGTAGTCTGGCTTTGCGGCCCCCTGGACAGAATTTGAACTGAAGAATCCACCCTGAAAATTTGATGGATGAAAGGGTATATCTAACTTATCCAGATTATAGTGAAGCTGAAACACCTCATTTCTCCCAGCTATTTTACAGAATTTTTTGGAATTTGATTTTTAACACACATCCCTATGGGGAAATATTTATGGGTGTGAGCCCAGAAGTTCCTTGGTTGTGGAGGGACACTGGAAGAGTACATTTTACTGAAGGGGTGTTTCCCCATTACCACTTTGTATAATTGTACGGTAGAGACCCGGATCGAATCGGCGGTGGGGGATCGTATCGGCGGTGAGACAAAAATCCGGGGGATCCGATATACTGGCAAAATTCCGCCGATTCGTTCCGGCGGAACTTATCTACTGGCCGGAACGGATCGCCTGTGACACCGGCATGCCGTACACTGATGCCCTTCTGGAGTGGGACGGGAGCGCGGATATTGTCAAGACGTGGCGATGCTTGATTCCTTTACAGGAGAAAATGCACGAGATGACCTTAAAGAGCACCGGGTTCCAGACCCCGAAGCCGGCGCCACCCCGGAGCGAGATGAAACCGGATACCATTAAATGCATCGACGCCACTCAACAATATTATGACGAGATGGCAGCCTTTAAGCTTTAAGCTCGTGTGGTTCTTCTATTCCCTACCTAGCGTTGCTTTAATTGCTAGTTTGTATTCCTCGGTAACTACTCTTTAAAGACAGTGTCAGGACGGGTATGGCAATCTTTGGCGATGTTTAGGTTAATAATGAGTCACAAGTTAGTGTTTGAAAACTAGCAAGGAGAGGAAATACAAGCTTTAGAACCCTATGATAGGACTAAGACGTGTACTTATCTCATTCATTCGATGGTCATAAAACAAGTCTGTATGAAAAGGCAATGATGAACAAGTATATCGGTGGTTGTATTAGCCAGTATCGGCATATATCGGCACGTCATTCTTGTGAACCACTAATAGAGCAAGTTATTGACATTCTACTCAAATTTGACATTTTATTTTTTTAACCAGGTTGGGGAGGGGAAAATACTCAAGGGGGGGTAACGCCCCCGTTTATCGTCTTTTCATTACAGACGAGCGGACGATTCCGAGTTACAGGCAGAGACATGGCGGCTTTAATCTCATACCTTGGAAACATCCCTTTGAAGGTGTATCAACATTTATTTTTCTATCATAGAACAATATTAAATTGTGTTTGCTCAACTTGTGTCTCAGAGAATCTTAGTGCCTTATTAATGACGTCCGATTAGATTGTGGATATGTCTCTGCGTATAAGCGTAGGGTTTACTGTATGTCAAACTGCACAAATTATACTGTTTTATAGAGCCTGTGATTTGGAATTGATACGATGAAGTCTACAGCATAATGTCAATTCAAGACTGAGAATTCAATGGGCCCTGTTACTATAAGAATTGATAGGTTTCAAAGATAATTGAAAAGTGAAATACAATTGTAGAATGTAGGCTTTTTGAACATTTATAGCTTGCATCATGTTCCTCATGAGGCTGCTTTTGAATGAAAAAAAATCTAGCAAATGGTACCATAAGCAGCTTACTTTAAACTTATTGACGTTGAGCCACGCGATACTCTCAAACACACAAAAATATATAACATTTCGTACTAAGTACTTTGTAGCATATCGCGGCTCTACTTCCATATTTCGCCCTTGTGCCTCTTGGCTGTCATCTTCTTGTCATACTTAAGCAATGATAGGCCTATCAATTGGAAATCCTATACATGACTGGTATAAGTTTTGTATACACGCGCATAATATGTGCAAATCATGCCTACAGGTGTGTTTTCACATATTGTGATGATTTGATTCACTTCAAGTTCTCGATGTAGGCCTACAAGTAATGTCCACTTCGATTGTGTTTAAGCTGTACCAGACATTAAATTGTAATACTCCTTGCTTATGCAAATCACGTAATAGCCTTATGAGTTTTACTTTCTGTAACACGTAGGCCTATATTATTTTCTATCTTCTACGTGGAGTATGAATGATTAAAAATGTGCATCTTTTGAGTCACTTCATCACATCGTATAACATGAACCGTTTTGATTTGATTTGATTTGATTTATTGGTTTCTGTATCATCATTGTACATATACACATTCATGTACAAACATAAATATCATAATATATATAAGTATTTTCTTGTTCATTGCCTGTGTACAATGTACAGCAAAAGTACAACAAAACATACTACAATGAATAATACAGAGGGGCTACAGCATAAGCGTAGCTTGATTTGCGTGCAGCCCCCGTAGCATAACATAATATATAATGTACATCGGAAGGAGAATAGGAGGGAGGGATGACTTGCGTAGAGATAGGATAGTTGAAAGGAGAAAGGGAAGGGAGAGGCTTGTCTGCTTTCACTAAAGGTTTATACAAAATAAAATCACCTGTATTACTGATTAGCAAGACATGACAAAATATTTCTTCAACGAGGTACAGGTGGACAGTTGATACAGGTCATGGTCGGATACATAATCATTATTACATAATAGATTAATTGTGTCGATATTTGTACGAAAGAATTTCGTGTATATAACAAGACAATGGAATTACTGATATTCAGATAACAACATCGTTTTTACAGCCTTCCTAAAAGAATACGTGGACTTTAAACTTCGAATTTCAGAAGGAAGAGAATTCCAAACATCGGGTCCGGTGTGTCTGACAGATTTCAGAGCCATCACTGTTTTGGGATTGTACAAGTGAAACTTATCAGATTGTCTTGTTGGATAAGAATGTATCTCCTTATTTAATTGAAATAATGAGTAAAAAGAAGATGGCAACTGACCATTATGTAAGCGAAACATAAAGAGTGAGTTTTGCAAAAAATTAATGTCATTTACCTTAAGTGTTCTTAATTCTGCGAATAAAGGATCTGAATGGTCTCGATAACCTGAGTTGGTGCATTATTGTACGTATTGCTTTCTTTTGCAAAAGTAATATACTATCAATGTGGCTTTTTGATGTTGCCCATACAATGTTGCAATAAGAAATGTGCGATAATATCAATGAATTATATAACATAAATAAAATATTCTGAGGGACATAATACTTTAACTTTTGAAGTATACCAACATTACGAGATACTTTATCAGAGATATATTGTACATGAACATTCCATTTCATATTTTCATTTATATATATTCCGAGGAATTTAATACTCTGTTTTTGTTCCAATAATACACCATCCACTATAATATTTAAATGTTGCATTTTATTGTTGTGCTTCTTGTTATAGAAATACATAAAATTTGTCTTTTTCAGATTAAGTGATAATCTATTACTCTTAAACTACATAGATAATTTCGGTAATTCAGTGTTAAGAGTTCTTAGGAGCGAATGAAAATCAGAATTGGAACAAAACACATTGGTGTCATCAGCAAACATAATATATTGCAGTGACTTAGATGGGTTTGAAATATCATTTACATACACTAGAAATAATAACGGTCCCAATATGGATCCTTGTGGGACTCCACATTGTATAGGTAATACTTCAGAGTTAACAGATTCATAGTACACATATTGCTTTCTATTTAACAAGTAGTCTCTAAACCATTCAAGTGGAATGCCACGAACACCATAAGACTGCAATTTACGTATGAGGATAGTGTGGTCAAGAGTGTCGAATGCCTTGCTTAGGTCCATGAAAACACCGATGACATGTTTTTGTTCAGCTAAGGCAGTCGACACTCTATCGTATAATTGGGCTAGTGCCATATCTGTTGAATGAAATTGCCTGGAACCATACTGGTCTTGGTTAAATATATCATATTGTGTCAAAAAATCATACAATCTGTTATATACAAGCCTTTCTATTACCTTAGATATACTAGGAAGAATAGAAATAGGACGGTAATTTGATACAAAAGAAGAGTCATCTTTTTTTATATATTGAAATAACTTTAGCAATTTTACATGCATTCGGAAATATACCAGTTGAGAGTGACAAATTACAAATGTACACTAAGGGTGTCAGTATACTGCCAATAATCTGTTTTAAAAAATACGTACTCATTTCATCATGACCAGTTGCATAACTTGATTTTAGTGAGTGAACAATGTCAAGAATCTCACCATAATCTGTTGGTTTAAAAAATAGTGAATTATCATTTGACGCACCTAAATACTGCGAAAAATCAGTTTGTGTGGGACCTATTTTTGAAGCTTGACTTGGACCTATAGCAACAAAATACTCATTGAAACAACATGCTACATCCCTAGGGTTACAGAGTGTTTGACCGTCACGCATAATTTGAAATGTTGACATATTCTTTTGCTTACCAATAACATTATTGATAACTTTCCAAGTGGCTGACATATTTCCAGTAGCATTTTGAAAGGCTTCTGTATAAAACATCCTACGGGAAAGCCTTATAATTTGTCTCAATTTATTTCTATATAATTTATATCGATTAACATTATCATTATTAGGATACCGTAAACTGCATTTATATAACATATTTCTTTTCTTTATTGATCGGAAAATTCCTTTTGTTATCCATGGATTTTTAATTTTTCTATTACTTTTCCTTTCAATTGCGGGGATATGTTTGTTAAAATAAGAAAGAAATATATTCCAAAACGTATCATAAGCAATATTTGGGTCTGCGCAAAGCAATACATCATCCCATGTCTCCGAGATTAAATCGTCGTTGAGTAATGATATATTTTCTGATGTGAATTTGCACTTCTTCTTACTTTCTGTTTGCTTGACATGGGAATGTTGTATCTCGTCACAGATAAAAAATATAGGTAAATGATCAGATATATCACTATACAAAAGACCAGATTTCGAATGATCTGTGTCAATATTAGTAACAATATTATCAATCAATGTTGATGAGTTAATCGTCATTCTCGAGGGCTTATCTATAGTGACATTACAGAAATTTGCTTGCAAAATATTGCAAAACTTATTCTTAGCATTACTTCCTTGATTCAAAAGATCAATATTGAAATCACCCATCAAGTAAACATCTTTGTTTTCTTGATTGATCAGCTCAAATAAAACATCCAAATTTTCCAAAAATAAATTACTGTCTGTATGAGGGGGCCTGTATACAACACAAAGTATTATATTTCTTGTATTACATATATTGATTTCAACACACATGCAATCAAATTCATTTCCGTTATATATCAAATCAGGTCTTACTTTAAACGATAACGAGTGGGATAAGAACAAAGCAACTCCGCCCCCTCGTCCGCATTTTCTATCAGACCGGACAACAGAATATCCATCAATGTTATATAAAGGGGGAGATTTGTCGTTAAGCCATGTTTCTGTGACACCAATAACTGAAAATTTCATATCTATCGCAGACAACAATAATTGCATATTTTCAAAATTTCTTTGAAGACTGCGAGCATTAACGTGTAATATACTGAGAGAATGTTCGTTGCTAGAAAATTCTGAATTAAACTCGTCAGGTAAATAATACCGACATTGGACATTTTTATGCGTACATAGATTTATTTCATCCATATTTTATATAGGAACAACATATTGACCATAACATGATCATAAATACTTGCTTACAAATTACTGAAAGCAGACAAGAAGGGAAGGAAGGAATAAGGCAAGTCATACAGAATGTGCGTGTGAAAGTATGTGTGCTGATGGATGAGTGCGAGGTGCGACATGGTATATCATCATGGCACCTCATTAAATTACGAACTACAAAATTAGCGATTGTTTTGCACATCTCAACTGAATTATTTTCAATGAAACATAAGGACGCTCCACAGCGATCAAAAGTACATACTTAAAAAAAAAGCTCAATTTCGAATCGAGCTCTGTTTGTCGAGAAGACTATAACAAACAAAGTCATTATTATTATGGTGTAACAAACTTGTCATTATAGCTGACAACTCGCAGCGGCAATGACAGCAAAACATAAATTACTTAATATCGTTTAACATTTATCCAATCTCAGCAACATTCATTTAATTTCTAAATTATTCATATCGTTTATATTCATCCAATCTCACCAATGATCTTTTAATTGTGGAAAAAACATTCAAAATATATTTATTTTATGTAGGTATATGAAATTCATATCAAATACGGAAAAAGAAAAATGTCCGTTTAAAACGGAAAAAGAAGAAAAAACAACAAGCGAGGCATGTTGAGGTCTGGTGTGACATGGAATAAATAGCCCAGCAGTGGAGTTACACTGATATGGATACATGTACAAAAAAGAAAAGGAATTCAAGAGGAGCCAAGCTGGCGTGTATTAAGAGCACGTCCGTCCAATGAGTACACAAATTACAATTACGGTATTATTCCGCCCAGCTGACAAAGAGAACGGGAAATGCTTGTAGGACAATAACAGGGCAGATACCAAAGTGGCGAAGTTCCAGAGTTCATGAACCTTGTACTATCGGTCCTTTAAATGCTCATAAGAAATGAGAGAAAAAAAAACGAAAACAAAAGCAAAACTGAATTTCATTATGATATAGGTTAACTAGGTGACAAACACTTCTTACATGAGTGTGTACAGTCCATTCTAAGGGTAATGAACAATGTAAGAAGGCTTAGGCTGATATGAATACATGTACAAAAAAAAAATGGAATTCAAAGGAGCCAAGCGGGCGTGCATGAAGAGCTTATACACATACACATTGGGTACACAAATTACATTTGAGGGATTGCTCCGCTCACCTGAAAAAAATGGTGTTGCATAACCTATGTACTAACATTTGCTGTAATTAGACTTGTTGTATGAAAGTATAAGATTGCTGAATATAAGAACGGCTGACGTAAAGGCAACGGAATTCAGGTACGAGAAGTCAATGTAAATGCTTTAGAAAGTACCTCTGATCGATACGCAGAAGACATACTGTATGCATTCTACTCGTGTTGTGCATTTTATATACCTGTCCTCTTTCCGTGATGACACATTGACTCAGTTAATAATCAATGCGGTAAAATAAGATCAGATAATCATAATATTACGATATCATACTATCGTCATTTCTCAACTGCTTTGTACATTGTGGCGTGCTTATTTAAAGATGTCTCAAATTTCGAGTCTGAGAAACGCTGCTCGTGCATTATGAGCCATATCACGATCAAAAGTTATCCGCTCTTACATATCGTAAAAAGAATGGAGCACAGCTATCCATAAAAAAGTGTGCAATAATATGAAAATACAAATGCTGTCATTGTATTACACATGCACAAAGCAAGGAGATGTACGATGATGGTCACAATATTTTACGTACGGCACTGTTGAAGGAATGCAGAGGACGCCACCTTCGGTGGATCGTTGATATTGTAGCAGTTCCATATCTTGCTTGTGGAGCAATCAATGGTATAGTATGGTCTGTCGTTTTTGTTTTTTACTGTCACTTCTTCACGTTAACGTGACTCTATTGCAAAACATACGCACACACATGCACGCACATGCCCCGCCCTTTACACAAAATAAAAAATCAGTTGGTGTAAATTAGGATAACGGTTAACGAATTCTCCCAGTCTCGATCATGTCCCGAAGTAATTGAATCGTTACTGAAGAATTGAATCGTTACTGACGAAAAGAATCGTTTCTGAAGTAATTGAATAGTTACAGTATAGAGCAATGTGGAACACAACAAAAGCACCATAGATTCAGCAATATGAATGCGAAGTCACAAAAAGCAGGATGGTGTGGACCACCACACTTGCACGAAGAAAGGAAAATTGATAAACTATAGAAATAACCCTCGATGGACAATATGACAATTTCGGAAAGAGAATCCATAATTTATTGCGAGTGCCATCATGATTTTGCAAATTAAAGTCGTTGTAGTAAATTTCCCCTTCCCTGATTACTTCCTTCGTGGCCGAGGGAGACGGGGACGATGATCATGAAACTCGTCTTCACGAGGGCGATTCATCGTCAATAATTAACACTTGAACTTCGAGTTGCGCAAGGCCGACGCTGTGAGGAGCCCTATAAACGGAGTTTAATCGCCTGTTACGCACGGGGTAACTACAGCGGAATGTGCGCCGAATTGAATAACCGTGGCACATTTTATTGCGTCGTAATTTGCAAAATTAGGTCCGTCTTAATTGATAATTCCAGTGTTGTTAGTTTACAGGACGATCAATTAGTGTACACTTAGTTGACGTTTTAGGTCGCAATGGGGTTTTCTCTCTCATAAAAAGGAACTGTTTTGAAAACACCAGCCCTTTAATTTGAGTTTTATAAAGATGATTACGTGAAATTAGTGTTAAAGATTTATATGATACTGCGAGAAAGGAGATTTGAAAAGGCAGCAAAATGATATAAACCGTATCCACGCT